>NC_064819.1:20012500-20643750 GCF_024166365.1 Elephas maximus indicus | reverse complement strand
AGCAGGCTAGTGCTGGTGGACGTTCTTTCCTGAGAGAAGGCCTGCTCTGCAGTCCCACCCCGCTACCTGGGTCTGGCTACCGTGGCCAGCCTGAGCAGGCGCTCTGGGCTAATCCCGGGCCTTTGGGGAATGGCTCAAAGCCATAACAAGCCACTCGGAAGCAAAAGGCGCTGCACTTCCCTCCTTGTGTCTGCCCCATGCACAGCTGAACGCAATAGTGTGGGGTCCTGCACCATCCCCAGGATCAACTGTGGATTGGATCCTTGTGACCCATAGGGCTTTCATTTGCTAATTTTCGGAAGCAGACCACCAGGCCTTTCTTCCTAGTCTGTCTTAGTCTGGAAGCTCAGCTGAAACCCGGTCAGCATCACAGCAACAGACAAGCCTCCACCGATAGTGGGATGGTGGTAGCACCTGAGGCTCATTGGCCAGGAGCTGACCTGGGGGTTTCACACAGAAGGCAGGAGTTCTACCACTGAACCACTGAGGCCTCGTATGATACAAACCAGATCTGGGCTGGTTTTGTGGGAAAACGGGGTAATCTGAATTTAGCCTGGCTTTCCTGGGTGCCTGGAAAGGCAATTCCAGATCGAACCATTGCGATGTGCCATTTCACAGAGGAGGCGTTCAGTTTATAAAGAAAGAGGCTTGAGGGGGATCCGGCCAGCACCCATGGGACATGGGTGAAAGAACATGCATCCCTAGAAAAAGAGCACTGGCTGCCAGGGGAGTTTCCCATAGGAGCCAAGAGTTCAACACTCTCAATCCTCAGTGCCGCCCTGGGGTTGGTGATAAAGGCTGTCTCCATTGGTGCCTATGTAGAAGACTGTGGAAACATCGGTCGAGCTGCTTGGGCAGGACAGGTGGGAAGCACAAACCCAAAGGCAGCTGTGAACAGCTCTGAATCCTGCTCACCGTCCCAGCAGAGACTGCTTGTTCCTCCTCTCCTGAGCCAGGCAATGAGGAAGGCAATTTGTTGTGAGTAGAACAGACAGCGACTCAAGCTGGGGATCGGAAAACGTTTCCCCAGATCACGACTGTCCCCTGGGAGCGAGGAGAGAGAATATAGAACAGCGGCCAACCTCCAGTTGGGTAAGTGCCCCCGCTCCCTTTGCTATTTGTCCTGGGCACCAGACATATGTAATGTCCCTGCCAAGTGGGCAGGGGGGCCCTGCCAGCCATGGCATGCCAGCTATTATACCAAAAGCCCACTGCCATAGAGTCGATTCCATCTCATAGCAACCCCATACGGTTTCCAAGGCGGTAAATCTCTACGGAAGCAGATTTCCATGTCTTTCTCCCTCGGAGCCGCTGCTGGTTTCGAACCACCGACTGTTCAGTTAGCAGTTGATTGTTGTAACCACTGGACCACCCAAGGACCCCTAAAGAAAAAAGGGAAGAAGCCATAGGTTGGCATTTCTGAACCACACCCTCTTTCTCTTGCTGGAGTGATTTCTGGTAAACTTGCCTAATGATCAATCTGGATGAACCGTCTTCTTCGATACGTATTTTTTTTAACTTTCATGTATTCATTTTTTTTATTTTATCCTTTTATTTACATTTTTCCAATTTTGTCTACAATGATCATAAATTGTGAACTTTTTTTAATTATGAAAAAAGAATCCATTGGGGTGAAACAACTGGAACAAAAATAACAAGAATGTTGACACAACTTGAAGAAAGTAACCAATGTCACTGATCATTATGTCTAGAAACTGTGGAACGGGAGTGGATTTTCTGTGTACATTTTTGCCAAAAATAAAATAAAATAAAAATCCATGGGGTATTCCGAGAGCTTAAATATGCTAGCCAATGAGACACCTACCTGTTGCCATTGAGTTGATTCCGACGCATGGTGACTCCTTGTTTTACAGAGTGGAACCACTCCATAGTGCTTTCTTGGTTGTAGTCTTAACGGAAGCAGATCGCCAGGCCTGTCTTCAGTGGCGCTTCTGGGTAGGTTCAAACTGCTAAACTTTAGGTTAGTTGTTGTTGTTGTTAGGTGGCGTGGAGTTGATTCCGACTCTTAGCGACCCTGTGCACAACAGAACGAAACACTGCCCGGTCCTGCACCATCCTCACAATCCTTGTTATGCTTGAGCCCATTGTTGCAGCCACTGTGTCAATTCATTTGGTTGAGGGTCTTCCTCTTTTTCACTGACCCTCTACTTTACAAAGCATGATGTCCTTCTCCAGAGACGGGTCCCTCTTCATAACATGTCCAACACATGTAAGACAAGGGCTTACCATCCTTGCTTCTAAGGAGCATGCTGGCTGTACTTCTTCCAAGGTAGATTGGTTCATTCTTTTGGCAGTCCGTGGTATGGTATAGTCAATATTCTTCACCAGCACCACAATTCAAAGGAGTCAATTCTTCCTTATTCATCGTCGAGCTTTCACATGCGTATGAGGCGATTGAAAATACCATGCCTTGGGTCAGGCACACCTTAGTCTTTAAGGTGACCTCTTTTCTTTTCAACACCGTAAAGAGGTCTTTTGCAGCAGGTTTGCCCAGTGCAATGCGTCTTTTGATTTCTTAGCTTCTGCTTCCATAGGTGTTGATTGTGGATCCAAGTAAAATGAAATCCTTGACAACTTCAATCTTTTCTCCATTTATCACAATGTTGCTTATCGGTCCAGTTGTAAGGATTTTAGTTTTCTTTATGTTGAGGTGTAATCCACACTGAAGGGTGTGGTCTTTGATTGTCATCAGTAAATGCTTCAAGTCCTCTTTACTTTCAGCAAGCGAGGTTGTGTCATCTGCATAACACAGGTTGTAATGAATCTTCCTCCAATCCTGATACCCCATACTTCTTCATATAGTCCAGCTTCTCAGATTATTGAATCGGTATGGTGAAAGAATACAACCCTGATGTGCACCTTTCCTGACTTTAAGCCACGCAGTATCCCTTTGTTCCGCTTTCTTTTGTTTTGTTCTCTTGATCTATGTACAGGCTCCTCATGAACACACTTAAGTGTTCTGGAATTCCCATTCTTTGCAATGTTATTCATAATATGTTATGATTCACACAGTCAAATGCCTTTGCATAGTCAGTAAAACACAGGTAAGCATCTTTCTGGTAGTCCCTGCTTTCAGCCAGGATCCATCTGACATCAGCAATGAAATCCCTCTTTCCACATTCTCTTCTGAATCCAGCTTGAATTTCTGTCAATGTAATGCTCCAGCCACTTTTGAACGATCTTCAACAAACTTTTACTTGTGTGTGATATTACTGATATCCTTCAGTAATTTCCACAGTTGGTTGGATCACCTTTCCTGGGGGGAAAAAAAAACTTTCTTGGGAATAGGCATAAATATGGATCTCTTCCCGTTGGTTAGCCAGGTAGCTGTCTTCCAAGTTTTTTGGCATAGACAAGTGAGCACTTCCAGGGCTGCATCCATTTGTTCAGACATCTCAGTTGGTATTCCATCAATTCCTGGAGGCTTGCTTTTTGCTAAGGCTTTCAGTGCAACTTAAGCTCCTTTCTTCAGCACCCTCAGTTAGTAGTTGGGCATAACTGTTTATGCCCCCTGGGGACCTGTACCCCTAAACCAAAACAACAACAACAAAAAAATCTGTTGTCGTAGAGTCGATTCTGACTCAATGAGACCCTGTAGGTTGAGTAGTAGAACAGCCCCAGAGAGTTTCCAAGGAGCAGCTCGTGGATTTGAACGGCTGACCTTTCGGTTAGCATCTGAGCTCTTAACCACTGTGCCTCCAGGACTCTAATGATATTCCTAGTTGATACTAAAATAAAAGTTTTTTTAAAAAACTACCAGAAGACGTTGAGGTGTATGGTGTGAGCACGTGTGGGACATGGGTGAGGGAGGGTCATACTCCCAGCCCTAGACTCCACGATTATACAGCAACTCCATGTTATGGATTGAATCGTGTCCCCCAAAATATGTAAATCATAACCCCCTATACCTGCAGATATAATCCCATTTGGGAACAGGACTTTGTTGGTAATGAGACCATATCAGTGTAAGGTTTGTTTTAAGCCAATCACCTTTGAGATATAAAAAGAGCAGACTATGAACAGGAAAGGGTGCACAAATAAGGGAAGATGCCACGCCATATGAAGATCACCAAGGAACAGAAGCTGAAAAGAGACAAGGACCTTTCCCCCAGAGCCGATAGAGAGACAAAGCCTTTCCCTAGAGCAGATGCCCTGAATTCAGACTTCCCCCCTCTTAAAAAAAAAAAAAAAAAAAAAACCTCTTAAAGTATCAGAAAATAAATTTCTGTTACAGCAGCACTAAGATACTAAGACTCTCCACTTGCTATTCTCTCTGATAAGGTCATATTTTTCTCTTAAGAGCCAACCTTCTCCCAGTCCTCTCAGCCCTGATGGATACCACCCACTCTGTCTACCGTGAAGGGGTACTATCCTATAGGCACAAAGGAGCCCAGCTTGTTTCTTGGGAAGTTTTGCCACACACGTTTTCCCCCATCTGGGATGGGGGAGTTAATGGCAGATCCTTGTTGGAATGGTCTTAAAACATTTTTGATGAGCAGATCTCAAGCAAGGTGGGCTGAGGCCCAGGATGGATGAAGCAATCTAGCCCCCCGGTGGGCTGGCTTGAGAAGGAGGTGGGAAACTTCCAGAATGAGATTCCCAGCTCTGCTCAGTCATCCAGAGGTGGTGGAATTATCCACGGGCCAGAAATTTTGCTCTGGCTGGAGCAGAACATATAGGCAGCTCTTGGAAAGAGAACCTATTTAATCTGGGACAACAGAACCTCAAAATAAATAGCATTTGTGTGTACCTGGTGAAATGCTTTAGGGAAGGAGAGAATATGTAAATATTTATTGGCAGTGGTTTTAAAAGTCTGGAGAGAAATCTACTAAATGAAAACATTAACATGTATTTAATACTCAAATGCATTGCATATAATAAAGCGATCAATTTTAAGTCAATTAAGGTTTTACCTTTTTTCAACCTTTTGAAAGTTTCAAAATTAATGTGTTCACCCTCCAATCTTCACTCAATATTTAAGTATTAACTGAACTGTTTTTGAACTAGCTACAAATCTTATTTCATTAGACTGATTTCTGCAGCCTGTAAGATTTCAATCCAGTTGGGGAGGACCCAGCTGCCAATAATGGATGAGTCAGCACCCTGGCAATGGAGTTGGTCTCTGCATCAAGATCTGGCGTGTACATAAAAGCAGCATTTAGGTTCACACCATTTTATTAAAAAAAAAAAAAAAAACAGATGGTCTGCAGTCTAATCACACTTTTTGGAAGCTGTAACATATTTGACATTTTAGTCAGCACTCTACATTAATTAAAAAAAAAAAAAAGCCATCATTTGCGATCTAGTCAACTCCAACTCAACGGTGACCCTGTGTGAGTCAGAGTAGCACTGTGCTCCACAGGGTTTCCAATGGCTGAATTTTCGGAAGTAGATCTCTAGGCCTTTCTTCCAAGGTGACTCTGGGTGGACTCAAACCTCCAAACTTTTGGTTGGCAGTTGAGCGTGTTAACCATAATGTTTGAATAGTTGTCAGTGATATTGGGTCTCTGGAGCTTTAAAAAACAGCTCATTGGAGCATCACATTTACTGAAAAAAAGTACATTATGTATATTTTATATTATATATAATCACCATTGTTGTAGTTACCTAGTGCTGCAATAACAGAATTACCATAAGTGGATGGCTTTAACAGAGAAACTTATTCTCTGACAGTCTAGGAGGCTAGAAGTCTGAATTCAGGACGTCAGCTCCAGGGGAAGGTTTTCTCTCTCTGTTGGCTCTGGGGAAAGGTCCTTGTCGTCAGCCTTTCCCTGGTTAAGGACATTTACAACACACAGGAAAATCACATCAGATGACAAAATGGTGGACGATCACACAATACTGGGAATCATGGCCTAGCCAAGTTGACAGATATTTTGGGGGGACACAATTCAATCCATGCCAACCATGGACTTGTCACACTCATTGTTATAGTTGGCATTCAGAAGCATCATCACAAGAATTATTACAGTCATTTGATGCTACTATAGAACTTTATACAATATCTGCTTTGTTATGACTGCATTCAGCATTTATTGAGTTTTTCCCATGTGCCAGAGACCACTGAAATGAGTCATCATCATTTCTGTTCTTGGAGTCACATTAGTAGAAGATACAAACATGGTAGTAAGTAAAAACGTAAGTGCTAACAGAGATGGTAAGATGTTATAAGTGTTAAAGAAATAAGCAGAGAGCCAAGAAGGTACAGACACCGCCCAGGAAAGGAAAGAGAAAGTAGAGAAGGGTTCCCTGAGGAGGCGGCCTTGGGAATGGCTGCCCAGCATTCATTGCCCCTCTCTGGAACTGTTACCACAGCCTCCTGAGTGGTGTCCCAGCTTCCACGCTTAAAACATGGGGGCAATGTGTGTCTTAGGCCGGGTTTTCTAGGGAAGCGAAACGAGTAAAGCATATAAATACACACAGAGAGAGAGATTCGTATTAAGGAAACAGCTCAGGAAATTGTAGAGCCTGAAACATCCCAAGTCCGTGAATAGGGTAGAGGCTTCCCCTGATTCACATAGTCACAAGGGCTGGCGAACCAAAAATCGGCACGTCAGAGAGCAGGGCTCCTGCTCACAGGCTGTGAAGGTTGACGAGTCCCAAGCTCAGCAGGTAAGCTGGTTGCTCAAGTCCTAAGAACCGGAGGTCAGACAAACCAGAAGCAGCTGCAGGATCCAGAGAAGACAAAAGCCAGAATGTCTACTTATATTCGGTTGCAGGCTACACACCCAAGGAAATCCCCTTTCAACTGATTGGCTACTCACAGCAGATCCCATCATGGGGGTGATCACATATAAACACTGAGGATCATGATCCAGCCAAGCTGACACATAATGTTAACCATCACAGTGTGCTTATTGCCCCAGGCCTGGTGGAGTCCTTCAGCAGGAGTGGGGAAGAGCCACTCTAATGAAAAATGACAGCTGGCCCTCTACAGACCTCAGCAGAGACCCTTGAGCAATTAACAATAAAGGAAAATGTGCATTTACTAGACGTTAACTTTAAAACCTCGTTGCTGTCCAGTAGCGACCCTATAGGACAGAACAGAACTACCCCATAGGGTTTCCAAGGAGACACTGGTGGATTCAAACTGTCAACTTTTTGGTTAGCAGCCGAACTCTTAACCACTGTGCTACCAGGCTCCAACATTAACGTTGTTGTTGTTAGGTGCTGTCGAGTCGGTTCCAACTCACAGTGGCACTATGTACAACAGAATGAAACACTGCCTGGTCCTGCACCATCCTCACAATTGTTGCTATGCTTGAACCCATTGTTGCAGCCACTGTGTCAGTCCATCTCATTGGGGGTCTTCCTCTTTTTCGCTGACCAAGCATGATGTCCTTCTCCAGGGACTGGTCCCTCCTGATAACATGTCCAACGTATGTGAGATGTAGTCTCGCCATCCTCGCATCTAAAGAGCATTCTGGCTGTACTTCTTCCAAGACAGATTTGTTTGTTCTTCTGAGAGTCCATGGTATATTCAATATTCTTCTCCAACACCGTAACTCAAAGGCATCAATTCTTCTTCGGTCTTCCTTATTCATTATCCAGCTTTTGCATGCATAGGAAGGTAAGATATCTGGTGAACAATAGTCATGAATCTGACTTTGATCCTTGGCCGGTGACCCTAAGAATGAAGTTGTTCCAGGCTTCTGTACCCACCGTTCCCTCTGCCTAGAGCAACTTCCTCCTCTTTCTTTGCAACTTTACTCATCAGTTCATCCAGCAAACCCTCAGCTACGTCCCTGCGATGAGCTCTCAGAGCACCCTCTACTTCATTCATTCATTCCACTAACATTTTCTGAGCAGTGACCATTGCCAGACCTTAGGGACTCAGCAGTGAGCAAGGCAAAGGAAACACCCCCACCCTCAAGGAGCTTGCATTCATATGGACAACAAGCAAAATAAGTAAGTCAAATACAGAGTATGTATTAGAGTGCTAGAACAGTGGAGGGTTGGTGGGAGCATCCACCCTGGCAGGGAGGCTATTATATAACTGACTTTGTTTAGAACTGCCAGAGTCAGGATTGACTCGATGGCAACAAGTTTTTTGGTTTTAGTCCCAATAAAGAGCAGACCAACTTTTAGCCCATTTTATTATTATTTTTATGATCATTTTATCTGTACAAACGATGCAACTCCTTATCACCTGGACCCAGGGCAGACCATCCCCCAACTAAATTTAAGAATGAGAAAGACAATGGAGACAAACAGGGCAGGGATGGGGGATGGGCACGTGGGGTGGGATGGGCTGCAATTTTTAAATAGAATGGTCAGGGAAGGCCTTAGTGAGGTGACATTTCAGAAAGGACCTGGAGAAAGAGTTCCAAGCAGAAGAATCAGCAAGTGCAAAGGCCCTGAAGCAGAGAAAGTCAGCAAGGGAGAAAGTACTGAGAGATGGAGTGGTAAGGGCAAGACGGAGCACCCACAGGCTTTTGGGATAAATATGGCTTACACTCAGAGTGAGATGGGGAGAAAGACACGTGATCGAACCTACTTCTTGAAAGGATGACTCTGAATGCTGTGTGGACAATTGACTGCTGTCAGGGGTAGTTGGGGAGGGGTGGAAGCAAGGAGAAGCAGGAGTAATACTCCAGCCAAGGAATAATGATGAGTTGGACCAAGGCGATAGCAGTGAGGGTGATGGGAATATCGGATTTTGAAGGTAGAGCCCACAGGATTTGATGATTCAGTAGATGTGAGTTTTGTGCCGAAGAGAGGAGTCAAAGAGAACACAAAGATTTTTTGGACTTCCCATTAGCTGAGCAAGGGAAAAGTGTGGGAGAGAGTGAGTTTGTGTGTGGGCAGGGGAGGGGGCAGGTGGGGGCTGAGCAGGAGCCCAGTTCTGGAAGAGATGTCTATTAGCTGCCTGAACACAGATGTCTAATAGGCAGTAGGGTCAGAGGAGAGATCCAAGCTGGAGATATAAATCTGGGAGTTGGCGTATAAATCATATTTAAAGCCAAGAGACTGGATGAGTGATGGTGGATAGAGTTATTTCCAAGGACTGAGGCTTGATGTACTTCTTTTGTCAGGAAGATGAAGGGAAGCTAGCAAAAGAGACTGAGATGGAGCAGCCAGGAGATGCAAAACCAGAAGAGGGTGGTGTCCTAGAAGCTAAGTGAACAAAGGGACCAACAGTGTCAAATGCTACCGATCGGTCAGGCAAGATGAGGACCAAGAAATGTCCATTGGACTTAGCAAAACTGAGAGCATTGATGTTGTGGATTGAATTGTGTCCCCCCAAAACACGTGTTGGAATCCTAACCTCTATACCTGTGGATGTAATCCCATTTGGGAATAGGGTTTTCTTTGTTCTGTTGATGAGGCCCTATCAGTGCAGGTTATATCTTAACCCAATCACTTTTGAGATAAGAAGAGCAGGTTAGGCACAGAAGAAAGCAAGCACAAGCAGAAGGGAAGATACATGCCTCATGGAGATGGCTAAGAGAAGACAGAGAGCCTTCCCCTAGAGCCAGTGCTCTGAGTTCAGACTTCCAGCCTCCTGAACTGTGAGAAAATTAATTTCTGTCCTTTAAAACCACAGTCATGGATTGAATTATGTCTCCCCCAAAATGTGTGCATTAACTTGGTCAGGCCATGATTCCCAGTATTCTGTGGTTGGCCTCCATTTTGTGATTGTAATTTTATGTTGAGAAGATTAGGGTGGGATTGTAACACCACCCTTACTCAGATCCAAAGGGAAGCAAGCAAAGAGCTGGAGACGTCATACCAGCAAGAGAGCAGAACTGAGAGTAGAGCGTGTCCTTGGGACTCGAGGTCCCTGAGCCTGAGAAGCTCCTTGTCAGGGGAATTTTGAGGACAAGGAATCTTCCTCCAGAGCTGACACAGAGAGAAAACCTTCTCCTGGAGCCGACACCCTGAATTTGGACTTGTAACCTACTAGACTATGAGAAAATAAATTTCTCTTTGTTAAAACCATCCACTTGCAGTATTTCTGTTATGGCAGCACCAGGTGACTAAAACAACCACCCATTTGTGGTATTTCTGTTTTAGCCGCACTAAGAAACTAAGACACCCTGTACCTGCAAATATGACAGCATCATAATTGGAAATAGGAGTTTTAACAAATATTAATAAGTCATACCAGAGTAAGGTGGGTCCTAAACCTAATCACTTCTGAGTTATCTAAAGAGCAGAATTGGCACAGGGACACATAGAGGGGGAGGACAGACGCCATGTGAGGACCATCTACAAGCCAAGAAACCAAGGAACACATGGGGCTGCCCACAAGGAAGGAATCAATAAAGTTGAGGCCCTGATTTGGACTTTTAGCCTCCATAACTGTGAGACAATAAATTTCTGTTCTTTAAAGCCATCCACTTGTGATATTTGTGTTACAGCAGCACTAGGTAACTAAGATAATTGGTGATCTTGACAAGAATGGGTTCAGGGGTGACAGAAGTGGGATTCAAGGAACAATGGGAGGAGAGGACTTACAGACAGCAAGTACTGACAGCTATTTTAAGAGCTTGGCTGTAAAGAAGAGAGAACAGGACCATTTTTTTGGAGGAAGAGGTGGGCCAAGAGAGGGTAGCTTTAGATGGGAGAAATGACAGCCATAATGCTGCTAGGAAAGGCTCAGGAGAGAGGGGAAGGGAGACACTGGAGCAATGTCCCTTAGCAGCCAGGAAGACATGGGATCGATCATGCAGGTGAAAGGGCTGGCCTCAGCCAGGGCATGGAAAGCTCACCCTCAGTAACAGGAGAGAGGCAGACACAAGGGCACAGAGGCAGCGATGGTGTGGAAGGCCATGTGGGCACCAAAGCTCATGAGGCTCTCTTCTGATTGCTTTTACCTTCTCAGTCAAATAGGTGGCAAAGTAATCACCTGCAAAGGGGGATGGGTGTCACTAGAGAAACAGAACCAGTAAGACATATACAAACAGACATATATACATATGTAGAGAGAGAGAAGGAGAAATTTATTTTACGGAATTGGCTCACATGATTGTGGTGGGCTGTCAAGTCCAAAATCTGTATAGGTCAGGTGACAGAATGGAAATTCCTGCAGGCTTCTGTCCCAAAGTCCGTAGGCCAGGTGATGGGAAGAGTGACAAGTGACGGAATTCTGGCAAAATGTCTATAGTCTAGAAGTGGAATAGACCCTAGGGAAACTCTCTTTTGGCTCTTAAGGCCCTCAACTGATTGGTTGAGGCTCACCCACATTATGGAAGATAATCGGCTTTACTTAAAGCCAACTGATTAATCACATATAACTACTTCCTAACAGCAACTAGACTAGCGGTTTATCAAATAACTGGGCACCATAGCCTGGTCAAGTTGACACACAAAATTAACCATCCCCAGTGGGTGAGTAAAAGAAATTTAAGAGGACATGGAAAATAATCATCTAGATTAAGAAGGGCATCGAATGAAGTACTAACACTATCAGAGGACTGTGTTATGGGTTGAATTGTGTACCCCAGAAATGTGTGTTGTAAATCCTATCCCCTATAGTGGTTACAGTACCCTTTGAGAATGAATTTTCTTTGTTATGTTAATGAGACGGTATTAGTGGAAGGCGTGTCTTAAGTCAACCTCTTTTGAGATTTGTTCTTAGCGACCTAAAATACAATAGAAGAAAACACTGCCCAGTCCTGCGCCAACCTCACAATCATTGCTATGTTTGAGTCCATTGTTTCAGCCACTGTGTCAATCCGTCTCATTGAGGGTCTTCCTCTTTTTCTCTGACCCTCTACTTTACCAAGTATGATGTCCTGCTCCAGGGACTGGACTCTCCTGATAACATGTCCAAAGGATGTGAAATGAAGTCTTGCCATCCTCATCTCCAAGGAGCATTCTGGCTGTATTTCTTCCAAGACAGACTTGTTCGTTCTTTTGGCAGTCTATGGTATTCTTCACCAACACCATAATTCAAAGGCATCAACTCTTCTTCTGTCTTCCTTATTTATTGTCCAGCTTTCACATGCATATGAGGCAATGGAAAATATCATGGCTTGGGTCAGGCACAACTTACTCCTCAGAGTGATACCTTTGCTTTTTAACACCTTAAAGAGGTCTTTTGCAGCAATTCAATACCAATACATCGTTTGATTTCCTGACTGCTGTTTCCATGGGTGTTGATTGTGGATCCAAGTAAAATGAAATCCTTGGCAACTTCAATCTTTTCTCCATTTATCTTGATGTTGTTTGTTGGTTCAGTTGTGAGGATTTTTGTTTTCTTTATTTTGAAGGGTAATCCATACTGAAGGCTATAGTCTTTGATCTTCATCTGTAAGTGCTTCAAGTCCTCTTCACTTTCAGCAAGCAATGTTGTGTCATCTGCGTAACACAGGTTTTTAATGTATTTTCCTCCAATCCTGATGCTGCTTTCTTCTTCACATAGTCCAGCTTCTCGGATTATTTGCTCAGCATACAGATTGAGTAAGTATGGTGAAAGGATACAACTCTGACGCACACATTTCTTGATTTTGATCCATGTAGTATCCCCTTGTTCTGTTCAAGAGACTGCCTCTTGGTCTACGCACAGGTTCCTCATGAGCACAATTAATTGTTCTGGAATTCCCATTCTTTGCGATGTTATCCATAATTTGTTTTGATCCACACAGTTGAATGCCTTTGCACAGTCAATAAAACACCGGTAAATATCTCTCTGGCATTTTTTGCTTTTAGCCAAGTTCCATTTGACATCAGCAATGATACCCCTTGTTCTACGTCCTCTTCTGAATCTAGCTTGAATTTCTGGCAGTCGCTGTCAATACACTGCTGCAACCACTTTTGAATGATCTTCAGCAAAATTATACTTGCGTGCAATATTAATGATATTGTTCAATAATTTCCACATTTTGTTGGATCACCTTTGGATATTTGCAGCTCTTTCTCCTCATTCTGAGTCATGCTGCATCAGCAAACGAAGGTTCTGAAAGCTTGACTCCGTCCACATCATTAAGGTCGACTGTACTTTGAGGAGGCAGCTCTTCCCCAGTCGTCTTTTGAGTGCCTTCCAACCTGAGGGGCTCACCTTCTGGCACTGTATCAGACAGTGTTCTGCTGGTATTCATAAGGTTTTCACTGGCCAATTCTTTTCAAGAGTAGACAGCCAGGTCCTTTCTCCTAGTCTGTCTTAGTCAGGAAGCTCCCATGAAAACTGTCCTCCAAGACTGACGCTGCTGGTATTTGAAATACCAGTGGCAAAGCTTCCAGTATTACAGCAACATGCAAGCCACCAAAGTACAATGAACTGACAGAGGAGTGGTATAAAAGAGATTAAACAAGCAAGCAGAGATGGGGGAAGATAGATTCCACACCACATGAAGATCACCAGGAAACCAAGGAACAAGGACCTTCCACCGGAATCGACAGAGAGAAAAAGACTTCCCCTAGAGCCAGGGCCCTGAACTCGGCCTTCTAGCTTCCTAACTGTGAGGAAATAGATTTCTGTCTTAAAGCCATCCGCTTGTGGTATTGCTGTTATAGTAGCACTAGATAACTAACACAAAATCTGGTACCAGGAGTGGAGTACCTAAAATGTGGAAGCGGTTTTGGAATTGGGTACTGGGTGGAGGCTGAAAGAGTTTTAAGGTGCCTAATTGTAAAGGGGAGCCCTGGTTGCCTAGTGGTTAAGAGCTGAAGCCCTCGGCTGCTAACCCAAAGGTTGGCAGTTCAAATCTACCAGCCACTCCTTGGAAACCCTATAGGGCAGTTCTACTCTGTCCATAGGGTTGCTATGAGTCAGAATCCACTCAATGATAATGGGTTTGGTTTTGGGGGGTTTTTTAATAGTGAAGGCCTAGATTGCCTTGAAGAGACTGTTGGCAGAATTACGGACTTCAAAGGCAATTCTGGTGAGGGCTCAGAAGAAAGTAAGGAAAGCTGTAGAGAAAGCCCCTACCATCTTAGGGAATACATATGGTGTCATCAACAGAATGTTACGAGAAATGTAGATATTAAATGTGCTTCTGGTGAGGCTTTAAAAGAAAATGTTGGGGAGAAAACTTCTAAAACCAATTCTCTTCTGGGGTAAATTTCTTAGGAATTGTAAGTTGAAGAGGATTTTCAATCATAAAAAAATGATGAATATGTGATTGGACGGAGGAAGAAGGGTGATGCTTTTTATGTAGTGGCAAAGAGCTTGTCTGAATTATGTTCAAATATTTGGTGGAAGGTAAAACTTGCAAGTGATAAACTTGGATATTTGGCTGTCACTGTTGCTGGGTGCCATCAAGTCAGTTCCAACTCATTGCAGCCCTATGCACAACAGAATGAAACACTGCCTGGTCCTACGCCATCCTCATGATCATTGTTATGCTTGAGCCCATTGGTGTAGCCACTGTGTTAATCCATCTTGTTTAGGGTCTTCCTCTTTTTCACTGACCCTCTAGTTTACCAAGAATGATGTCCTTCTCTAGGGACTGATCCCTCCTTATAGCGTGTCCCAAGTATGTGAGACAAAGTCTTGCCATCCTCATTTATAGGGAGAATTCTGGCTGTACTTCTTCCAAGAGAGATTTGTTCGTTCTTTTGACAGACCATGGTATATTCAATATTCTTCGCCAACACCATAATTCAAAGGCATCATGTTTGGCTGAGGAGAGGCCTAAGAAAGATCTTAAAGGGTCCACATAGTAAAATTCAGGAGAAAAGAGATGGACTTAAAAATGAACTGTATAAAGTAAAACTAATCTTTAAGATTTGGAAAATTCTGTTGTACACACTGAGGACACATGTCCTAGAACTTTCACCAAGGACATAGCTACGCAATCCTTTGTTAAAAAGATTAAGCCCATGACTGATGGATCTAACCAACGACCACAGCAGAAAACCCATCAACTTAGGCTGAAGGGGACAGAGGTGGGATGAAAAGAAGAAAAGCTGTCTGCCTCTTGGAATTCTACAGGCAGGAAAAAGGGCAAAGGAGCTACATCTACTGTTGTCCAAGAAAAGCAAAGCATCATGTTTAAAGAAGTCTGGAGATCAGCAGATGTGTTCGAAGGAGAATGGGAAGCAGGGCTGTCTAGGTTTCAAAGGATGGAGCCACTGCCTCCTAGGTTTCAAAGAGTCAGATCTTTACCAACTTAGCTCTGGGGTGTGGGGCTACCTTTCACTTTGGCCAGGAGAATTTGGCCACTGCCCAAAGTTGAGGGACAAGGGGCAGAAGAACAGGGCCTGACAGGGCCAAGAGTGTGAGATCACAACTCAGGTGGACTAGGAGAATGGGGCCACCCAAAGGCCAGGTAGTAGAGATGCTGTCCAAGCGGGCTTGGAAGGCGGGGATGGAGTCCAGTGCCCCAGGGGCCCCTACCCAGAATCCAGACAGCATGTCCAACACCCAGAGTCTGGAGGGCAAGGCCATTGCTCAGATGGTCTCAGAGGAGAGAGAATTGTTTTCAAGCCTTGAGAGCTAATGTAAATTATTTTGCTGGGTTTTGGACTTGCTTGGTGCCTGTTACCCCTTCTTTCCCTCCAATTTCTCCCATTTGTAATGGAAATGTCTACCTTGTGCCAGTTCCACCATGGTATTTTGGAAGCAGATGACTTGTAGTCTAGATTTCATAGGCTCACAGATGAAGAGGAATTTTGCCTCAGGATGGAATAGGTCTGAAGTCTTACCCATATTTGATTTAGATGATTCAGAACATGAGATTTTAGACTTGGAGCTGATTTCAGACTTTGGGGATATGATTGGGTGAATGTATTTTGCATGTGGGAAGGACATGAATTTTGGTGGCCAAAGGGTGGAATGTTACGGACTGAATTTGTTTCCCAAAAATATGGGTTGTAAATCCTAGCCCCTACAGTGGTTATAATCCAATTTTGGAATGAGTTTTCTTTGTTATGCTAATGAGACAGTATTACCATAGTGTATATCTTAATCTCTTTTGAGATATAAAAGAGATTAAACAAGCAAGCAAGTAGAGATGCGAGTAGATAGAGGCCACACCACCTAAAGATTACCAGGGAACCAAGGAACAAGGACTTTCCTCCAGAGCCAACAGAGAAAGAAAGTCTTCCCCTAGAGCCGGCACCTTGAATTCGGATTTCTAGCCTCCTAAACTATGAGAAAAGAAATTTCTGTTCATTAAAGTCACCCACTTGTGGTCCTGCTGTTATAGAAGCACTAGATAACTATGGGGAAAAGAGAATTAAATGAGAAATTAGAATATGGTGCAGGAGTCTATCTTAATTATCTAGTGCTCTAATTCTCTTTTCCCCATGGTTATCTAGTGTTCCTATAACAGCAATACCACAAATGGGTGGCTTTAACAAACAGAAATTTATTTTCTCATGCTTTAGGAGGTTAGAAGTCTGAATTCAGGGTTCTGGCTCTAGGGAAAGTTTTTCTCTCTCTGTCAGCTCTGGAGGAAGGTCCTTGACTCTTTGAGCTTCTGATCCTGGATGATCTTCCCGTGGCTTGGCTTCTCTCTTCCCCCATCTCTGCTTCTCTGGCTTTCTTTTTAAATATCTTATATATCTCAAACGAGAATGACTCAAGTTACACCCTACACTAGTCCTGCCTCATTAACATAACAAGAACAACCCATTCCCAAAATGGGATTATAACCACAGGCATAAAGGTTAGGATTTACAATACAGTTGGGCATATGGGCATATACTAGGTATTCAAGAAGCACTTACTAGATGAGTAATTACTGAATAATTGAAAGAATGTTCAAAACTATGCCACAGGACCTCCCTGAAGCGAGTTCTCCAGCCGGATCCCTGGTGCTATTCTGACTCACACGTATAGTCACAGCCCTCAAATCCCAGGGCTGCTGTGGACCAGTCAGCCGACCTCTGACAAGTCTCCTGCCTGCTCTTCCTTGTCTAGTTGCTGAGCTTAGAAGGAGCTAGATTTAGGACTCCTTTTCAAATGGCCAATTTTTATCTAATTTAAGATTAGTGCTGCTTATCACGTTGGTATCCATTCCTTGATCTTTTTCTCTTGCCTCCTCACCCTCATGTGGTCATATTTATGCCTAAGCCCACAAAGGAGGGCACCATGGGATCTGTGTCACCACCTCTATGTCAAAGGGAAAGTTTACAAACCACAACACATGACCGATCCATTTACTTTATAAAACCCATCACCGTGGAGTTGACTCCAACTCATGGTGACCCCATATGTGTTGAAATAGAACTGTGCCCCACAGGGCTCTCAGTAGCTGGTTTTTCAGAAATAGGTCACCAGGACTTTCTTCCGAGGCACCTCTGGGTGGACTCAAACCTCCAACTTTTCAGTTAGCAGCTGAGTATGTTAACCATTGTATCTTCCAGAGACTTAATTTAATGTAGAGGCATCACTAAAATTCAACTGCTTCGTCAAGGCCCAGGTCATGTTATTCTATGAATATTACTAATATTCTATTAATATTTTAATAGATTTATTGAGATATAATTCCGATGTCATACAATTTACCCATTTAAAGTGTACAATTCAGGAGTTTTCCATATGTTCACAGATATGTGCAACCATCACCACAGCCAATTTTAGGACATTTTCATCACTTCAAAAAGAATCGTCATACCCCTTCGCTACCACCCGTCTGCCACTCCACACTCCCTCAGCCCTAAACAACCACTAATCTACTTTTTGTCTCTACAGATTTCCCTACTCTGGACATCGCATATAAATGGAATCATATAGCACGTGGCTTCTTTCACTAAAGAATAACGTTTTCAAGGTTTATCCACGTCGTGTCGTGATGCAAAAGGGCGAGCATAGTAACTGCATCGTCAGGACCTGTCTAACTTCACGAGGGATAATGACCAGGATAAGGAGCCCTGGTGGCACAGTGTTTAAGAGCTTGGCTGTGAACCAAAAGGTCTGCAGTTCAAACCCATTAGCTGCTCTGCAGGAGAAAGACCTGGCAGTCTGTTTCCATAAATATTACAGCCTTGGAAACCCTGTAGGGCAGTTCTACTCTTTCCTATAGGGTCACTATCAGTTGGAATCAACTTGACAGCAACAGGTGAATGACCAGGATCAGCCCAAAGCTGATCCTTATGAGGTGGAGGGCAGACAGACCTCCACTCTCCAAACTTTTTACCAATTCTGATACAACTGTCTTAGTCATCTAGTGCTGCTAAGACAGAAATACCACAAAGAGAAATTTATTTCCTCACAGTAAAGTAGGTTAAAAGTCCCTGGGGCATCAGCTCCAGGGAAAGGCTTTCTCTGTTGGCCTTCTTATCAATCGTCTTCCCGACTAGGAGCTTCTCTGCGCAAGGAACCCCAGGTCCAAAGGACGTGCTCTGCCCCCAGCACTGCATTCTTGGTGGTACGAGGTCCCCTGTCTCTCTGCGCTCTTCTTTCTTTTACATCTCAAGAGATTGCCTCAAGACACAATCCAATCTTGAAGATGGAGTCCTGCCTCACTAACACAACTGCCACCCGTCCTCCCTCATTAACATCATAGAGGCAAAATTTACAACATATAGGAAAATCATACCATACTGGGAATCATGGCCCAGCCAAATTGATACACACATTTTGGGGGGACATAATTCAATCCATGACACCAACCATCTCTCCCACAGCGCTTTCTACTTCTCTGCTGGGTTCATTAATTTGTTGCAATGGCCACGCAGAACTCACAGACCACACTTACAGTTAAGTGGTTCATTAAGGAACACGCTACAACTCAGATCAGGAAGCTGTTTTCCCGAAGAACCAAGGCAAAAGACCACATAAAGGAACTCATTTCACGACACATACGTACTTTATTCCTTTTTATGGCTGAATAATATTCCATATATGGGTATATCACATTTTGTTTATCCATTTGTCAGCTGATGGACATTTGGGTTGTTTCCACCTTTTGGCGATTATGAATGATGCCACCATGAACATTCATGTACAAGTTTTTGTGTGAATATGTGTTTTCATTTTATTCTATTAATATCACTAATTGTTTAAAATGTTTGAAATCTTCTGGTCCAAGGCAGAACTGTGGGCCTGTGGAGGTGAGGGTCCTGGCTGAGATGAGGTCTCCTGCAGGGTTATTCAAGCCTGAGGGTCTCAGTCTTCATCCAAGGGCCACACAGCTGGAGCCTGAGGATGGACGCTCTCTGCCAGACTGCGCTCAACCAGAACCACAAGCTCATAGGAGTCCCAGGGCTCCGTCACACCATCCAGCCCTGCCCCACTCCAGGGCTGAAACCCTTCTGTGTCCTTCTCAGCTCCCCCACTCAACCTCGGGGTGATCTGCCAGTTTAAAAGTGTTGTTTTTGTTAGGTGCCATCGAGTCAGTTCCAACTCATAGCGACCCTATGTACGACAGAACGAAACACTGCCCGGTCCTGCGCCATCCTTACAGTCACTGTTATGCTTGAGCTCATTGTTGCAGCCACTGTTTAAAAGTAGGCTACCCTAAAAGCAGTAGCCCCAAATATCTGTAAAGGTCTGCGTGTCTAAGACAGAATGTTGTTCTGGACGCTGTTGTCGAGTCTGCCCCTGACTCATGGTGACCCCACGCACCACGGGTCAAACAGTTGTGAGCCACAGAGTTTTCACTGGCTGATTTTCAGAAGTAGGTCACCAGGCCTTTCTTCCTTGTCCATCTTAGTCTGGAAGCTCTGCTGACACCTGTTAGTATCACAGCAACACGCAGGCCTCCACTGAGGGGCAGGTGGTGGCTGCGTGCGAGGTGTGTTGACTGGGCATCAAACCCGGGCCTCCTGTTGGAAGGCAAGGATTCTATTACCGAACCATCTCTCCCTTGTAGTCCTCGTCTATTCTAACCTTGCATGCTGGATTCCAGTCTACAGCGTTGTGTGTGTGTGTTTGTGTGTGTGTGCGTGCCCGCGCACGTGTGTGTAAGGACTGGAGGGGAAACAGGACCAACTCTGCCAACTCCTATAAATATGTGGCCCACTTCATCTCCCTCATTTGGAGTTGCCCCTTGCAAACAAACATCTGGAGAAGGGCAGCTTACAGCCCAGGGACAAAACCTTTAACTTCCATCGTGGTCAAACTTGAGAGGAGGCTCTGGGGGAGAGGAGGAGCAGGAATTTAACTAGTTACTCAGCAAATATTTATTGAGTGCCTACTGTGTGCCAGTCATTGTTCTAGAAGCTTAGGATAGCCACGTGGCAAAACCAACAAAATCCCGTCCCGTTGAGCTTCCATTCTAGTGACAGGAAAGATGGGGCTCAGGTGGGACCATCGTGGACAAAACCTGCCTCCCCTTTGCCCAGGGCATGAGGGACCCAGGCAGGTTCATGCGGGGCCATTGGATTCCTCTCCCACCTGCTCAAAGCGTGATGGCAGTCCTGAGCCATCCTTTCAGACCTTTGTTGACGTGGCAGAGACCCAGAGACTCCCACCCTGCCTGCCACACTGGAGCTGCCCAGCACATCAGTTGACTCCATCTCCTCAGAGACTTGGCGACACTCAGCAATCAGCAAGATTATCACCCGACCACGGTTGGTGGCAAACCCCAGGGCCGCTCTGGGGGACACTGCGGGGTCGGCTCCCTGCCACCTGCTTCCTGCCTCAGTCGCCACAAGGTAGATACCCCCTTCTGGGAGGTGGAATCTCTCACCCAGATAAGCAGGCCTTCTCAGGCTTTGCTGCCACTGCCACTTCAACAGGAAAACCCACTCTCTAAGAAGCCAACCTCCTTCTTCTAGCTGTTTTCCTGGTGAGTAGAAGGAGCTTGAACACCTGCAGCTAGCAGTGATGGGGGTGGATGAAAGTAAACCCCCCTTGCTTTTTTAAACACCCACCAGCTCTCCAAATCCAGGGTGGCTTCCCAAATATTTTTTAGGGGGAAAAAAAAATCTACATCTACCACCGTTCACAAAAACCTCAAACAACTTAGGATATATCTTTCCCCTGCCACGGACAATAAAAAGAGGCTCTTGACATCTGTTTCCTTTAAGGAGCCTGTAAAAAAAAATAATAACACAGATGTGTATGCTTACTGGAAGATAAGCAGAGCCACGTCCCAGGCCTGCTGCGTTCGAGGAGCCACGCTCACTGGGTGTGTGTGAAATGGTTGGGGAGGCCCATGGCCTCGGGTGGGCTTCCTCCCCACCTCTGCTAGACCTTTGCCTCAGCCACCTCCCAACCAGCTGGCTGAACAAGGCTGACTTTTCAAAATCACTTTGTGGAAACTCTTCTCGGGTTTATAGTCCTGGCTTGTATAAATTAAGCCTTTGCATACGACTGGAAGGGAGATTTCCAGAATAACCGCAAGTTATTCCGTGGTATAATAAAATTTCCTAAAACTTAAAAAAAAAAAAAAAAAAGATCATCAAAATACTGAGACAAGTTTGCATGAAAGGGTTCCTTCATTAGTGTCTAGATCAATGATTCTCAGAGAGGGTTGGGTTAGGGATGGGGAGATCAGAATCATTTTAGGGATGTTTTCAAACTACAGTTGCTCCTCTACCCCCAATACTGAGCTCCTTGGGTGGTACAAATGATCTGTGCTTGACTGATAACCTAAAGGTTGGAGGTTCAAACCCAGCGAGCTGCACCTTGGAAGAAAAGCCCTGGTGATCTGCTTCTGTTAAGATTATAGCCAAGAAAACTCTATGGAGCCATTTTACTCTGCACACATGGGGTGGCCATGAGTTGGAATCAACTCAACAGCAACTAACAACATCATCAACAACCTCTAATTCCAGAAAGTCTAGCACAGGCCCCGGGGGAGGCTTCTCGGACCAAGAATCATGTCATAGTGAGTTACTCTAACTCAGCGCTTTTGAACGTGAGTGTGCGTCAGAATCACCTGGGGGCGGAGGGGGGGACTTGCTAAAACACAAATGACCTGACCTGACCTCAGAGTTTCTAATTTAAGAAATTGCTTTTCTCACAAGTTTCCAAGGGATGACGACGTGACTGGTCCCGGGACCACACTTCGGCAAACATTGCTTTTAATGCTAAAAATCTGTCAGGTGTTTTAAGGGAGGAAAATGGTTCAGGACAGCTGGTTTGGGAAAGAAACCATTTGCTGTTTATTGCAAAAGTGCAAGAGTTTGACAGGAACCAGACCAGGCTTCTCTCTATGATGCTGGCAGTGTGGCTACACACTAAAACAGGGAGGGGAAATGGCCTAGAGACGCTAAGATCAGAGATAGACGCACCACCAAGGCTCTACCTCCGTGCGTGCCAGCAGCTCAGCCAAGTCGAGAGCTCGGTGGGGCTCCAAAGTCCCCTGCTTGTCACGGGCTGAGATAAAGCTTGGGGATCCCCAGCTGCTCTTTTAGCTAGAGCTTGAATGTGAGCAGGACAGGGCACGGAGGCCATCCCACTGGGCTGGGAAGTTTGACCTGTCCCGTGGCCATGGTCAGTGGCTCCCAAGCATAGATCTGCAGGCCACAGGGCACCAGGCAAGAGGGGAGTACTTAGGCAGACACCCCTCACTGCTGCGGCCACCTAGTCTTCAGGCTTGGCCACCCAGCTATGACAGAAGCTTCCCACCCAGCGGTGAAGGCCTTGTTCTCCGAAATCAGAAGGGACTTTGTGGCAACCAAACTTAACAGCATTTAAGCCAAAGTCCCGCTATGACCGCAAAGGGTCAGTAATGGCTACAATCACAATACAGAAAGGGAAATGGGTTTATGGTTCTGGGAAAAGGAGACACAAGCCTGGGAAAAATAGAGTGTGAGAATTTACTTCTATTTCCTATTATTCTCTCATCACATTGTCTTGTAATTATGTGGGAGAGGGATGGGGAGGGGCGCATCTGCCTCTATTTGCACCAGGACAGGAAAGCAGTTTGAGCTTCCAGAGCCTAGTACTGTGCCTGGAACACATTAGGTCACCTGTCAATTGTGAATGAACAAATCTTTTAAATTTGATATCTAAAGTCAGTGGTGCCCCCTCCCAACCTGCCCCTTTCCCTCTCCCCCTCCCCCCCCCCCACACACAAAAATACACGGCAGAGCTATGGGGAACCTGGGAATCTAGTGTTCAGCTCCAAACCAAAACCGAACCAAATCCATTGTTGTACAGTCATTTCCAACTCATGACAAACTCACGTTACAGAGTAGAACTGCTCCATAGGGTTTTCTTGGCTATAATCTTTACGGAAGCAGGTCACTGGGCCTTGCTGGGTTGGAACCACCACCGTTTAGGTTCCAAACCAAAAAAACCAAACCCAGTGCCGTCGAGTCAATTCCTACTCATAGCGACCCTATAGGACAGAGTAGAACTGCCCTATAGAGTTTCCAAGGGGCGCCTGGTGGGTTCCAACAGCTGACCCTTTGGTTAGCAGCCATAGATAGCACTTAACCACTACGCCACCAGGTAGATTAGCAACCCAAAAAACTCGTTGCCGTCG
This sequence comes from Elephas maximus indicus, assembly GCF_024166365.1. Classification (NCBI taxonomy): domain Eukaryota; kingdom Metazoa; phylum Chordata; class Mammalia; order Proboscidea; family Elephantidae; genus Elephas; species Elephas maximus. Next base: position 20,620,453 of record NC_064819.1, on the reverse strand, counting down.
AGTCAATTCTGACTCAGAGTGACACTATAGGACAAAGTAGAACTGCTCCATAGGGTTTCCAAGGCTGTAACTATGGAAGCAGACTGCCACATCTTTCTCCCACGGAGCAGCTGGTGGGTTCAAAACACCGACCTTTTAGCTAGCAGCTGAGTGCTGAACCACTGTGCCACCAGGGTTCCTTTCTAGGTTAGTAGTTGAGTACTAATTGTTTGCGCCATCCAGGGACCCTGGCGTTCAGCTCAGGGGGCTCAGTTTAGTCTAACAAGGAATTCTGCAGCCATGAAGCGGCTTCCTTCCCCGATTGTGTTGGCTTTGCCTGGCTCATTCCTGAACATTTAGCGTAGTAGTTAAGGTTATCACCTGCAGGCTGTCTGTCCTGAGCAACAGTCCTGTTGCTCTTCAAGAGTTAATGAACTTCAGACCTGGAAAAGCTCCTGGACAGAGGATGCTTATGGGAGTCTTGCTCTATGTCAAGCATGTTGAGGGTTGGGAGAGGTAAGCCTGGGAGAAGGGCTTGTATTCGCAGCCAACCCCACACGGACACTCTCGCACATACACACGCTACATCCATGCACACACATGCACACACATTGATGCACATGGGCACCAACACACAACTGTAGATATTAGCTGATCTAACAAGATGATTTGCTTTCTGCTGACTTGGGGGGGCAGGGGGTGCAGGGTGGGCCATGTAGTACAGAGCTAGCGATTCCCTTGAGAATATTCTGACTTAGACATTCTCTGGCTTCACATTCTTCTCTTTTACCCCAGAGCCAACTGCACATGCCCTTAAGTGAGAGTGCACAATGTACAGGCAGGATGACTGGGAGGGATCTTGTCAGTCCGCGCGGAGTTTCCTGTGTTCTAGTCTGACCACCTTCCACTTCCCAGATAATGCCCTAAATACTGGGGAAGGGCCATAACAGAAAATATCTATGTGAAAACTGCCTCTGCATTGAGCATAAAACTCTCGTCAACACACTGGTCCGTTGTGTCACTCTACAAGAGCCCAGTTGGGAAATTTTAGAATTCGAAAACAAGATAAATGGCATCTCTCCCAAGGAATTTCTCATGGTGTAAACACTTTGCCCTTAACTATTAACCTAAAGGTTGCTGGTTTGAGCCTACTCAGCAGTGCTGTGGAAGAAAGGCCTGGCAACCTACTTCTATAAAGATTACAGCCAAGGAAACCCTATAGAGCAGTTCTATTCTGTAACACATGGGGTCACCAGGAGTCAGAATCAACTCAACTGCAACAGGTTTGGTTTTGTGTATTTACTTCCCTCCTCCTTCCCATGGGCCTGAAAATAGGATGACTATTATAATAGTCTCATTGTATGTATGAAGGAGTTCTGGTTAAGCACTCAACAGCTAACTGAAAGGTTGGTGCTTCAAACTCACCAGCGGTTCCGCAGAAGAAAACACCTGGCAATCTGCTCCCTTAAAAATTGTTGTTAATGTTGCTGCTAGGTGCTGTTGAGTTGGATGCAACTCATAGTGACCCTGTAGAACAGAGTAGAACTGCCCCATAGGGTTTCCAAGGAGCAGTTGGTAGATTCAAGCTGTGGACCTTTTGGTTGGCAGCAGTAGCTCTTAACCACTGCACTACCAGGGCTCCCGGTAGAAATTACAGCCTAGGAAACCCTATGGGGCAGTTCTACTCTGCACTATAGGATTGCTGAGTCGGAATTGAATCAATGGCACACAACAACATTGTATTATGTACTTAGTTGTAGGAAAACGGTCTGGTGATCTACTTCCAAAAATCAGCCAATGAAAAAACCCATGGATCCCAGTGGGCAGCATTCCATTCAGCTGTGCACGGGGTCACCAAGAGTCAAGGACCAACTTGAAGGCAGCTAACAACAACTTTGTTGTAAGTTACCCAATCTTTTTGTTTAAAAAGATCTTAGTGTAAAACAGGGATTAATGTAGGCTCCAACATTCAAAGAGGGGAAACGAGCTGCATAAATGCTAAAGGATAATTTCCTCTGAAAAACTTCCTGAAAAAGATTAAGGGGTCATGTTGTGATCCATAGGATTTCCATTGGCTGATTTGCGGAAGTGAATTATGAGACCTTTCTTCCTACAACAAAGTATGTACATACAATCTTGTTGTATTTGTTGTGTGCCTTTTAGTTAATTAGGACTCATATCAAACCAAAAACCAAACCTGTTGCCATGGAGTTGATTGCAACCCTATAGGACAAAGTAGAACTACCCTGTAGGGTTTCCAAGGAGTGGCTGGCGTATTTGAATTGCCGACCTTTTGGTTTTTTTTTTTTTTGGTTAGCAGCCTGGGCTCTTAACCACCGTGACACCAGGGCTCCAGTTAGGACTCATTGTGACTCTATATGACAGAGCAGAACTGCCCCCATAGGGTTTCCAAGGCTGTAACTCTTTACAGAAGCAGGCTGCCACATCTTTTTCCTGCAGAGCAGCTGGTGGGTTTGAAGCACCAACCTTTAGGTTAGCAGGTGAGCACTTAATCACTGTGCCACCAGGGCTCCTTTTAAGCGGTCACAGTGGGGCACAAGTTGATGATGCAACAATAACCCTGTATGAGGGGCAGCTGGGCCTAAGACAAGGCGTTTGGGTGTAGTTTGAACTGTGAAGACGCTTCCTTCTCCAGGACGCCATTTTGTTTCAACCCTCCCTGAAGGCTGGTGTTTTAGACTCACTTTGCGCCCTAGAGAAGAAAGCCACTGGCCTTACTAAGACATGTAGGAAGAGGTTGCGTGATGCTGAGCCACTATCCCTTTGCGTGGGAGAGCTTGTCTAACAAACATGCATTCGATGATTGTTTCAGAACCCTGCCCTAGCTCCTGGGAGAGGGGGGCTACTGAAGAAAACGGAAAAGGGGCACAAGCCTTTCCCCTCAGTGGTGGGCTTCCACTCACAGTTGCCAGCGTAGACAAGCTCCTGGAAGCGTGTTCCCCGGCAGCACAGTGGCCCTGGGTTGGAAGGAGAGAGCATTCCCTGCTGGCCAAGCTTCTCAGACCCTGGGATGCATGTCCAAGCAGGCTTTGGACTCCCCTGTTCCCTGGGACTTCTAGAAAATTCTTATCTGACTGGACTGGTGCGAGTGGGGCCTGGTCCGAACCCTCAGGAGCCCTGAGGGTCCTGCAAAGCCCATATCACATTGAGGCCCAACCTCAAAAGCACTCCATGGTTCAGGCCACGTAGCCAAGCTCCCAGAAGCATCACCACACTGTATGGTCTTAATTCCCCCTTCTAATCCTCCACAGCCCCGTTCCTGGAGCTGCTGTATTGGGTATTCTGGCACCAGTGGCCGTGTGAGCTGTGCTGGCCCTTTTCCCTGACTTTTTTTTTTTTTTTAATATAAATTTTAAAATGTGACTTTGAGATGAAAGCAAGAATGTCAAAAGGAGCCCGATGCTTTCTTGTGTTCAATTACAGCCCTGGGGATTACCCCACAGAAGGTACTGCTTGGAGCTCCAGCCAAGATGAAATCTGCTTTTCCAATAAGCACTTCAAACGGCGGAGGATGTTTTTGGCTGGATTCGGCAACTGGGAAGCCAACAGTTAATAGGGCTGGGCACTGAGGCAGGGCTCCCCGCCATCAGGGGAAATCTGAAGCTGCACTTGACGGCTTTCTCTGTAACCGAAGTTACAAGGCACTTGTCTGGGTCTCGCAGCCGCATGAACCCCACCTTTGCGCCTCTTTGAACGAGCCTTCCCAGATTAAAGATACCAATCTCCCAGTTAATTACTCTCCATATAGTTTTTCTTCATTATTTTTTCAGGCCAGATTCCTTTACAGTAGGTTCTAGGCATGATCCACATTATTGTATTGAACTGGAATTTTGTTGACGTGAGTGTAGGCCACATCAAGAATGTTGGTAATAACGAAATGAGATACTGGTTGGTAGTGGTGATGATGGATGGACAGATGGACGCATGGACGGATGGATGGATGGATGGATGGGTAGATGAAAGGATACACGAAGCAGCTGGTGGTAGAGGTGGTGGCAGCATTGTGAAGTAAGTAGAAGATTTAGCAGCTCTATTTCACAAACCTGGACGCTGAGGCTCCTCAAAGCAAATGACTCGACCAAGATTACCACAGTTGAGCCTGATACAGAACCCAAGTCTTCTAGATCATGCTCTTCCCACAACACCAGCCTGTTGCTTTGATGGCCTGGGCAATGACACTGACACCCTGCCCAACACTGACACAGAGCTTTTCAAACTCAGTCACAGTCCATGTGTTTTGCCTGTTTTAGTTATTAGCCAATTATCAGGTCATGAATCATCACCAGGTCCCTGGATTTCCAGCTTCATTCTTGAATCCCTAAAGCCACATCTGGATTTGAGCAAGTACTTCCTGACCTGTTAGGTGAAAGAGTTTTGCATGGAGCAGAAGCACCAGGGTGTGGAGTAGGGATTTTCAAGCTTTGGTGTGTATAAATGACTTGTGAGAAATACATATCTCCAGGCCCCATTCCCCCAGATTCTGAATGAGCAGGTCTGAAGTGGGTTCAGGAACACATGTCTCCGTTCAAGTATTACCTTCCAGTGAGGCCTATTCTGACCACTGTATTTAACATTGCAGCCCACATACCACCCCTCACCCCCACCCCTTTACCCTGCTCTCCTTTTTCTTTGTGCTTATCACCTCCCATTATACCATATAGCTTACTTCCATCTTATACTTATTGTCTTTTGTCTCCCCCAATAATGGAAGCCCCACAAGGGCAGTATTTTGTTCACTGCTGAATCCCCTGAGCCTGGAATAGTGCCTGGATCAGTAGTTCTTCATCTGAAAGGAAAGCCTGAATGAGAGAGTGAGCAAGCAGCCACGGTGCACACTTTGAGAAACCCTGGTGGAAGGTGAGCATGGGCTTTGGCCAGGCCAGGGTTTGCATGCCAGCTTTATCACTTGAGTGGGGCTTTACACCAGGTGTTCAAGTTCCCTGAGCATTTGTCTTCCCAACTGTGAAATGGATGCGGGTCGATTCCAACTCATAATTACCCTATAGGATAGAGTAGAACTGCCCCCATAGAGTTTCCAAGGAGTGGCTGGTGGATTCGAACTGCCGACTTTTTGGTTAGCAGCCAAGCTCTTAACCACTGCGCCACCAGGGCTCGACCTAGATCTTAGGGTTGAACAATAGAGTGAGATAACTCTGCACAGGCCTGGGCTCCACAAACATCTTTTCTCCAACCTTATCTTCTGGGTGGAACTTTGCATTCAATGCCCTCTGAGCAGAAAATGAATCCACAACCTCCCGGGTGGGAGGGAAGCACTTTCCTCGGTCAGGTGGAGAGAGGCGGGGACAACAGTTAATGGAGGTCCCATCAGGGGGAGGGTGTAAGTCATCCTGCTGCTCCCTGGGCTCCTTCTCCAGCTCAGAGGATGCCTCGCCCTTCCCTCTGTCCCTTCCCACCAGCAGAAACGAACAGGTGGTTTCTCTGAGTAAAAAAACGGTGAATCAGGGCTGGAGCCAGCCCCCCAAAAGCAGCACCATTCAAGAGCTCAGGCACAGAGAGAGCGCATGCGCACTTGCAGGGTACGCTGTGGATTTTGAGACTCCTAATCATTGGCAAACCTGGTGGCGTACTGGTTAAGTGCTACGGCTGCCAACCAAAGGGCTGACCGTTCAAGTTCTACCAGGTGCTCCTTGGAAACTCTATGGTCGCAGTTCTACTCTGTCCTATAGGGTGGCTATGAGTCGGAATCGACTCGAAGGCACTGGGTTTTTGGTTTTTTTGGGTTTTATCATTGGAAACCCTGGTGGTGTAGTGGTTAAGTGCTACGGCTGCTAACCAAAAGGCTGACCGTTCAAGTTCTACCAGGTGCTCTTTGTAAACTCTATGGTGGCTGTTCTACTCTGTACTATAGGGTCACTATGAGTCTGACTTTATGGCAACGGGTTTGGTTTGGTTTTGGTTTTATCATTGGCCATGCACACCCGGGGCAGCATTCTTCCCCAAACTCACCCCAAGTCTGTTTCTGGGGGCTTTTGGAGTAACTCCACAGACTCTGGCCAACCCCACCTGGAGGGACCTCAGCCAGAGCATGGGGAGGCGGGGCTTGGGGAAGGTGGGAACAAACATTTTCCTGATGGTGGTCCTGGAATAAGCCACTGAGGTTATAGAATCTTTTTTTCTTGGTTTTATGAGATAGATACGATTTGGAAGGAGAGAGACAGAAAACAGGGCATGTCTACACACACACATACACATACATGCATAGTTGTCATTGTTGTTAGCTGCCTTCAAGTCAGCTCCAACTCACGGCAACCCCATGGACAATAGAACCAAACGTTACCCGGTCCTTTGCCATCTTCACTGTTTTGGGTATGCTCAAGCCCATTGTTGCATCACTGTGTATTTTGCCAGCCTAGGTGGCTCATCTTCCAGCACTACATCAGTTAATATTCTGTGGTTATACATAGGGTTTTCAATGGTTAATTTTTGGAAGTAGATTGCCAGGCCTTTCTTCCTGGTCTGTCTCAGTCTGGAAGCTCCGCTGAAACCTGTCCATCATGGATGACCCTGCTGGTATTTGAAATACCAGTGCCGTAGCCTCCAGCATCACAACGACATGCAAGCTACCACAGCATGACAAACTGACAGAGGCGTGGTGGATGCACACGTGACACACTCCTCAAAGAGGAAGAGGAGGTGGTTCCTGCAAAGCAGGATAAGGGGCATCCATCCACCCAGAAAGCAGGACAGAGGCGTGGACACACAACCCAGACTCCAGAGCCTGCGTCCACACTCCAGCCCTGCTGCTAATTGCCTGGGGCCCTTGGACCGGTCCCTTCCCCTCCTTGGTCCCCAGGTTTCTCACCCATAAAACAAGAGCATAGATCTCTGTTTCCAGCTGGGCTCCAGCCAGATGGAATTGCTGAGGCAGTAGGGAAACCTGCCCAAACGTGTGGCTGCCTAAGCCTGCTTGGCCAGCCCCCAGCCCCATTTGAGACCTAATTCATCGCTCAGACCTGTACTGTCAGGGACTATGCTGGGAGGAGGAGCAGGGTCTGTACTGAGAGCCCACACTGTGCCTTGGCCCCTGTCCATGGTGGGGGCCAGTGTCTCTCAGGCTAAATCCCCTCCGAGCCCTTGGGAGGTGTTTCCACCACACCCCTACTGGGACTGCTCCTGGCTGCTGCCCAGTCCTGTTCCCCACCCTGCCCTCCCACCTCAATACGCCTAGAAGGAGCATGGAGGGGCTCTGGCAGGAGCTTGGGAGGAATCAACTCGGAAAGGGATCTATCTGCCAGGAACCAGCTGTGTGACCCTGAGCAGGTCCCTGCCCCCTCTGGGCCTCGGTTTCCCCATCTGAGCTGACCAGGCTTTCTGCCATCTGCTCCATGTGGACAGTCTCTTCAACACCTGAGTTGCCTCCTACTCACCTAGGGCTGTAGGGGATGCCCACCTCACTGGCTGGCCCTGGGGGCCAAACCCAATGCCATCGAGTAGATTCCAACAGAGCAACCCTATAGGCCTTGGGGGCGAGGGTGCAAATGAGAGAAACAAGGAACAGGCAATTGAAGTCAGGGTTAGAGGCACCAAACTCGGGGTTGTTGTTGGGTGCTACTGAGTCGATTCCTACTCACAGCGACCCCATGTGACAGAGTGGAACTGCCCCATAGGGTTTTCTAGGCTGTAATCTTTATGGCTGGAAGTCCTGGTGGCATAGTGGTTAAGAGCTATAGCTGTTAACCAAAAGGTCAGCAGTTTGAATCCGCCAGGCGCTCCTTGGAAACTCTAAGGGGGCAGATGGCAACGGGTTTGTTTTTTGTTTTCAGTAACCTTTACGGGAATAGCTCACCAAGTCTTTCTCCTGTAGAGAGGCTGGGTGGATTTGAAGCACCAATCTCTCAGTTAGCAACCGAGCGCTTAAATGCTACACTGACAGGTCTCCTTAAAACTGAGGGTAAGAGGTGCCCAAACTCAGGGCTAGAGCCAGAAACCAAGCCTGTTTCCTGCTTCTCAGAATTCTCTCTTCTTAGAATTAAAATTAGGAACTGTCAAAGCCAGAAAGGTCATCAACAGGCATCACCCAAACAGACCATCAGAGTTCAAACTTCTTTTAGCCTTTCTCCAAATGAAATCTCACACCAAGGAAGCCTAGCCTCTCAATAAGATGGGAGGGGAGGCCCCTCACAGGGCAAACTAGAACATTTATGATAAAGGCGAATCTGCTGTCCAGACAGGGGAAAGCCCTCCGGAGGAGGGAGGGGTGCCTTCAGACAGTCCAGGAAGCCTGAAAAGACCATTTTTTTGGTGTGCTTGACTGGGTTCTCTTCTCCAGAATAAGCTCCTCGCCCCTACTTACAGGGAGTCAGAGTTTTTTAGGAGACTGACATGTCACTAACTCCCAGAACCCCCAACCCTGATCGGCAGAGGCACACAATGTTCCTTACAAACTGCTACCGCCTCATCTGTCCCGCCAGTTAGGTGGAGGCAATCCCTGGCCCCACCCTTGCGTATGAAAAGCACATTAGTTCGAAATATCTGATTCACACAGCTGAGATAAGAGACAAAGGCGAAGGAACTAAGCAGAGGAGGAGAGCCGGGCGGAAGGGGAGGGGGGTGGGGAGGACGACTCCGAAGAAAAGTACGGGTCTGCACCTGACCTGCAGGAGACTGAAGCCTGGGGGGCTTCCGGGACCTTCAGGGTCCTGCCAAGGCAGAAAAGGGTCAGAGAGCTGCCAGGGAAGATGGTGCCCCAGTTGGGTGGGAATGGGGGAGAAACTCCCGGGTCGTAGGAGGTGCGTGACCAAAGGCTCCGTCTCAGGGCTGAGCCCGGAAGCCTGCCTGGAAGAGGGGGCAGTAAGGGCTGGCCTGGGTGGGGCAACCGGTGTCGAGCGCCTGCAACGGCCGCATTTCCCCAGCATGGAGCACATCACTGACGTCAAGCGCGGCTGGGCCGCGGCCAGCACTAAGTAGGTACAGATGCTCCGGGAAGGGCAGGCCGTGGCCGGGAACCGCTCCCGGAGGCGCCGGCCTCCGGCGCAGTGAGCGGTCTTCCCAGCCCCTGAGCTTCTCCAGCCGGAGGCAGGGAGGAGCCTGAACCGCCTGCAGGTCACAGGCCTCCCAGGCGGCGCAACAGCGCGCCCTAGTGGCCATGGTCCGGAAGGCGCTTTCCCGGGAAACAGCCTGCTTGGGCATAAGACCTGACATGTTTAGGACGTTCTAATACTCACTGGCCTCAGGTTAGAATCATTTGGGAAGTTTTTTAAAATCCCGATGCCCAGGCGGAACCCCATCCCAATTAAGTTGCAACTCCTGGGGGTGGGATTCAGGCATCGGTATTTTAAAAATTCTCTAGCTATGACCAGTTCTCTTAAAGCAATGGTTCTCGAACCCAAGCGTCCATCAGCATCACCTGGAGGGCTTGTTGAAACCAGGAGTGCTGAGCCCACCCCCGAGTTTCTGATCCAACGGGTCTGTCAAACCAAAAAACCAAGCCTGTTGCCGTTGAGCCAATTCTGACTCATAGGAGCCCTTACAGGACAGAGGAGTAGAACTGCCCCACAGGGTTTCCAACAAGCGCCTGGTGGAATTGAACTGCTGACCTTTTGGTTAGCAGTCATAACAACCGCTGTGCCACCAGGGTTTCCAGCAGGTCTGTAGAGGGGCCTAATTGTCTCTAATAAGTTCCCAGGTGATGCTGAAGCTGCCTGCCCCAGAACCACAGCTTGAAGACCAGTGCTAAACCCTTGCTATTCTGGGTGTGGACCAAGGGCCCACAGCATCAGGGTCAGCCGGAAGCGGGTTAGAAGTGCAGACTGGGACAGCAGCTGCATTTTAACAAGACGTAGCCAATCCATGTAACATCGAAGTTGTAAGCGCCGTTTGATCAGGCTTCACACAACCAGCTGTGATGGGCGCTGACAAGACCTCTTCTTTTCAAAAGTCTCTGAGTCAGAGAGCTACATGGAACATTCAAGATTATCTGATCCAATTCTCTTGCATGATAGATGGGGGAAACTGAGGGCGAGAGAAGGGAGGGAACTTGCCCAGGATCCCTGGGCTCTAGGGTAAAAATTTTTTTTTTTTTGCCCTGAACGTTGGGGTTTCCCAGGAAGGAGGACCTGGATTGCTAAACCCAGCCAGTCCCCCTCCCATGCCCAGGCACCTCAAATCTCGTATATACTTATAAACATTCCCTCCTTCTCCCCCCGAGGTAGCACTTGTGAGTTCTGGTCTTCTCACCCACCGGTCAGGCAGCAAGCACTCCCGGGGGGCCATGAGGCCCAGGCTGCATCCTGGCTGCTTGGGAGTGTGTCTACACAGGAAAACGGCAACAAAATACGCTGGGGGTGGGGGGTAGGGGGATCTGTGCACAATGCTGGGGGTAGGGAGGCAGGTTTGACAGTTGAGTCTCAGCCACTGTCTCCCAGTGTTTAGACTCATGCCCTTTTCTTGCTGGTAATTATTCGTCCAGATTCTCAGGGAAAAGAGACAGGACAGAGCCCTACTTAGAGGCACCAGAAGTAAATCTGCACAAACTGAGCATTCTCTCCCCAAATCCCAGAAGCAGGGCTAGGTCTCCAGTTCTGACCGCAGTCCATGGTGAGCTTCAGCTTTTCTTTGGCCGGTTGTTTGAGTGGTGTGAATGGGCTTGGGCCTTGGGGTAGGCTCCTTTGGGTGCAAGTCCAGCGTGCAGAAGGTAAACGTTTTCTATGGCCGTTGTTCGTGCAGTCAGTCTGAGAGGGCGCATGGAGAACTAGAACACACCCTTTGTTGTGTTGGCCGCAAAGTCCAGTGGGAGAGACTAGATAAACACAGGAATAAATGACATGGAAGACGTATCATGAGACAGCGGAGGGAGGTTTCGGTGTCTACAGAGGTGGGGGAGGAGGGTGGTGTCTGGAGGGGACAGACACTGGAGAAATGCATGGCCGGAGGGTCAGGGAAATCAGGGTGGGCTTCATGGAGGCCGTGTGGCAACCACACGGGGTGTGGTGCAGCTTGGAGGTGAGCTCCAGCCTGTCAGAGTTCAGACCTCACCCTCCTAGCCACTCCTCCTCCCTGTCCTTGTGGCCTGTCTGGGATCTAACAGGATGCGCTAGCTAGAGAAGAGGGTTCCCACCAAGACTCCAAAGTTGAACAGGGAGGGAGGAACCAGGGGTGAGGGCCTTGAGTTCAAAGCTGATGAGTTCCAGCTTTACCCCAGATCCCTGGGAAGCCATCTGAGTTACAAGCGGGGAAGTAACCCTGATGAGAGCTTCGGGGAGACTGGATCTTTCCAGAACCCAGCACAGTGTGATGTGCCAGCCTCCAGCTTTAAGGAACTGTGTCACTCATGGTCTTTACACGGCTGTGTCATTTTGGAGGACACGTTGTCATGTTCTCCATTCATTCCCAAAGAGCTCTGGGAAAATGACCGATGTTTCATTGTTAAGGAAAACCGGGCTGGGTATTTGTTTTCCTCCAGGAGTTCTTGCCTTTTTGGCGTTCCTAACCACACGGCTGTTATCAGCTTTGCTGAAAACAAGAAACTGAAATTAAACATTAACCACAATTGTTTCCAACGGCGCTGAAACAGACAGGCCGGGTGTCAGGAGAGGAGAGACCCCTAACTCTCTGGTTTACTGTTCAAACAGGAAGGGGGCCTGGGGGCAGGACCTGTCTCAAGGGACTGAGGCTGTAGCTGATCTGAACTAGTACTTTGCGTTCAAGCCGACAAACATTTGCTGAATTCCTGTGTAAGGCTAGGTGCAGCGCTAGATACCTGGGGTGCAAGGAGCGTTCAGACAGAGTTCCAGCCCTTACACTCACATCACATGTGAGAAGGGCTCTGAGGGAGGCAGACATGAGGGGGGAGAAAGGCAGGATGGGGAGTGATGTTTCACCCAGAGGCAGTATTTGCTGTAGGTCTTAAGGGCCAGACCTTACTATTGTTGCTGTTGTTGCTATTTGCCTCAAGTTGATTCCAACTCATGGCGATCCCATGTATGCAGAGTAGAGCTGCTGCATACGGTCTTCAAGGCTGTGACCTTTTGGAAGCAGAACGCCAGGCCTTTCTTCCAAGGCGCCTCTGGAAGGGTTCGAACTGTCAGCTTTTTAGCTAGTAAGGAATCAAGCACTTAACCATTTGTGGCGGTCCAGGCAGAGGAAATAGTGTGGACAGAGGGGTGGATGAGCGTACATGGTGTAGCCTGGTGACTTGTAGTCACCAGTGGTCTGGGTTGCTGGGTGTGGGCTGCAAGGTGGGAAGAGGAATGTGTGGAGGATGGTGCAGGGCTGGAAGGCAGCTTGGTACCAGGTCGGAAAGGCTCACTCTAAGTGATGGAAGCTGCTTTGAAGCATGACATGATTGGATTAACATGTTAGAATAACACACAGGCAGCCGGGTGGAGGGTGGGCGGCTGGCAGAGCGCCCCGGTGGGAGGCTGTTGGGGTCATTCAGGCCAGAGGTGGTAAGGACTTGCCAGAGGCTGCAGCAGTGGGGACGGAGGTCAAGGGGGGGGCACAAGAGACTTTCAGGAAGCACAGTCTTCTGACTTGGTGACTGTTTGGGTGGGAGTAGGGACCATCAGCAATGACTGTGAACACTAACAGGAGGGACAGGGAGGGTGGTGGTGCCATGCCCTGAGAAAGGACTTGTGTCCATCAGGGGCCAGCCAGACAGCAGGAACCCCGCTAGTATTTCAAACCCAGAGAATTTAATACACAGAATTGGTTGCATCCAAAAAAGAAAAACCAAAACCATTGTCGTCAAGTCAATTCTGACTCATAGCAACCCTATAGGACAAAGCAGAACTGCCCCTTAGGGTTTCCAAGGAGCAGCTGGTGGATTTGAACTGCTGGCCTATTGGTTAGTAGCCGAGCTCTTAAGCACTGCGCCACCCTGGCTCCAGTTGGTTGCACGGGTGACATGAAGACCGAGAAGCCAAATGAGATGTTGAGACAGCCCAGAGAATAGCAATAGGAGGAAGTTACTGCCGCCATCTAGAACAGGGGGTACCAAAAAGGGAGCCAGGTAGAAACCAGAGCAGGTCTGTCCAGTGGGAACTGAAGCCTGGGAGGAGACCAAGCTCGTGCTAGATATGCCACCCAGAGCAGAGAGCAAGGGGAGAGATACCCTGGCCTTTGCCCCTGTCCCACCCTCTAGACTTTCTATTGACCAAACCTCCTTGGAAGCCCAGAGAGCAAGGAGCCTGGGAAATGTATTCCCAGAGACACAAAGCAGGGCAGAGAAGGACGGGGAATAGAGAGAACAGCCAATGCCAAGCAGGGAACACCAGAGGAAGCTGCTGAGGGGAGAAGGGGTGAGTTCAGACTTGAGGTGCCTCCCAAGAAGTAACAGTGAGCATGCAGCTGAAGACTCAGACATGGTGGGCAGGACAGGTAGACGTGTATGACATCAGAGTGGCTCTCGGTTTCAGGTTTTCCCAGCCGGGGCAAAAGCTGACTCATACCTGAGTCACACTCTCATCTCTGAGCCTCCTGGGTGGAGAGGACAAGGGGGAGTCAACTGGCCCAACGATACTCCAGGCCACAGATGGGGGAGAGAGGATGGCGGAGACTGTCAGACCTGCAGCGAGGCCCAGTTCTGATGGCACCTGCTGTGTGACTTTGGGCAAGTCAACCATGCTCTCTGGGCCTTAGTTTCTCACCTGTAATTTATTTAACTAATTTACTAATTACTAATAACATCTTCAAAGACCCTATTTCCAAACAAGTTTACCTTCATAGTTGCTGGGGTTTAGGACTTGAACGTATCTTTTGGTGGGATACAATTCAACCCATACCAGATGTCAGGCAGATGCCAAGCTCTATCTCAGGACTTGGTGACGCCATGGCTAGGTGAGGGCACATTGGGGATGAGGGCTGGGCTGAGTTTGAGGGCTCCTGGGATACCATACACATGTGGGGAAGTGGGGTCCTCTCCCTGCTGCTGAGTTCTGTATTGAAAGCTAATTTCTGGTGGGTCTGGCTGACCCAGTCACACCTCTGGCCCTTCTATGGTGACCAGGCAACCATATTTAAAATGATTGAGGAGGCACAGTGGCCAGTGGGACCCCAAGTAGAGCCTAACTATCTTGTCCAAAAGTGGCTGGGGCCTGTGACCTCATCATAGATGTCAGGGAGGCTACTGAGGTGAATACATGGCCTAAGGGGCCATGGGAGCCGGTGGGCTGGGCTGTAGAAAGCTTTGGGCAGTCTACGGCAAGATGGGAAGGATGGGACAGGGAAGAGGGTGCATGTAATACATAGATGTGTCTGCACACAGTTGCCAGGGGTGCTTTCTCATTGTACTTTATTCTGAGATTATGTCCGTCGTACTTTTTATGGAAGGCCTGGTGGTACAGTGGTTAAGAGCTTGGCTGCTAACAGAAAGGTCGGCCGTTCAAATCTACCCTCACTTCTTGGAAATCCTATGGGACGGTTTTACTTTGTCCTATAAGGGCCACTATGAGTTGGAATCGACCACGGGTTTCTTTTTATGATGTCAAGATGCCCTTTCTTTTATGACCTTATGGTAGCTGATACTTTTCACTGGCAAAATAAATCCCTGCCCTTTGATTGTTTGTGTTTGTTTGTACTAGTCCATGAAATCGAAGTGTTGGAACACTGACTTTACACGTCCACTGACCTTCCCAACCCATCACATGGATAGGGGCTGGCTGAGCCACACACCACGGGGAACCGTGGTGCTTCCCTAAAGCCTTCCCTTCCCAAGGCACCGTGTCTCAAGACCGTGTGACTTACCCGGGATACCTGGGGACTAAGGGCGATCAGAAAGGGCATTTCAGCAGCAGGTTTTGGATGGACACCTCTCCCCATAAGGTTCAAACTCTTCCTTTCCTGATATGGTTGAGAGGTGCACTCTTCACCCTCTTCCCCTGGAGTCCCGTCTCCAACACTGGTGAAGATTCACAGCCCTGGGGAGTGTGGGGCCCAGCCTGGCTCCACAGAAGTCCAGGACAGGAAAGCATCTTTGAACTGGGCTGGAGGAAGATGTTTTCACGCTCCGGACAGAGGGCATAGGAGGCCACTTGAATATAATAGCACCAGAAAAAAAGGTCTACTTACTCATTTACTTTATTTCAAATGGACAAATGGTGGAAAATAATGTAATTAAAATATGTGCACACCTTTGTCAATCAACACTTCCTGATAGCACCCACCGCCTGGCTGGTGCAGCGGTCCCTGACACACTCTTCTATCCAAGTTGCTTTCAGGGTCCCTCACAGGGCTTCCGCATTGTCTGAAGTCATCCTAATACAGTGGTGAACTTTTCCTGCAAGATTAAAACAGTAGTTTCTTAAATACAAGAGTATTTTCCACCATGCACACCCTACCCATAGTTTGTTAACATCTATGTAAACTTGGCATAAACAGTTAAGCGCTCATCTACTAGCCAAAAAGCACGGAGGTTCAAACCCACGCAGGGGTGCCTCAGAAGACAGGCCTAGCAATTTTCTTCCAAAAGGTCTCAGCCTTGCCACATAAACCAGAGACTCCATCAGCCTGAAACAGGAAGAAGTAGATGGTGCCTGGCTACCACTCATGACTGCCCTGACAGGGAACACAACAGAGAATCCCTGATGGAGCAGGAGAACAGTGGGATGCGGACCTTAAATTCTCATAAAAAGACCAGATTTAATGGTCTGACTGAGACTGGAGGGATCCCAGAGGTCATGGCCCCTGGACCTTCAGTTAGCCCAAGACTGGAACCATTCCCAAAGCCAACTCTTCAGACAGGGATTGGACTGGACTATAAGACAGAAAATGATACTGGTGAGGAGTGAGCTTCTTGGCTTAAGTAGACACATGAGACTATGTGGGCAGCTCCTGTCTGGAGGGGAGATGAGAAGGCAGAGGGGGACAGGAGCTGGCTGAATGGACACGGGAAATACTGCGTGGAGAGAAGTAGTATTCTGTCTCTTCAAGGGGAGAGCAGCTGTGAGTACCTAGCAAGGTGTGTGTAAGTTTTTGTATGAGAGACTGACTTGATTCGTAAACTTTCACTTAAAGCACAGTAAAAGAAAAGGTCTCAGCCTTGAAAATCCTAAGGAGCACAGTTCTACTCTCCACACACGGGGTTGCCACAAGTCAGAATCGATTCAACGGTAACTAACAGTACAACCAATAAACGTATGTTAACTACTTGATATTTAGTTTGTTTTGATAATATTTTAGTCAAATTAATTGTTGACACGTATTGAATTGGCGCTCCATTAATCCTAGTGCCCTGGGCAGCCGCCCACGTAGCCCGCCCCTTAATCCTGCGCAATCTTTGAAATCACCTTGTGTTGAGCATCTTGACCTGGGCCCCTGAGATGGTGCGCAGTATCCTATGGGTATTTTTTCCCCTAGGAAAGGGGCTGCATCTTTGCTCTGATTCTCCAAGGGGCTGGCCTCTCAGGGGTCATGAACTCCAGGTGAAGCTCACCCCCTGCAGCCCAATCTCCCATCATCCCCTGCCTCTTGAGCTGCCCCATCACCACAGAACTGCTGCGAGTTGCCCAAACTCACTGTGCTTCTTCAACACTGGGAGACTTGGTGGATGCAGCGCCTCGACGTGGAATTTCTCTCCTTTCCCTCGTCTTCTTCCACACATTTTATGTTCTCCACAGTCTATAAGACTTGACACAGGCATCACCTCCCCTGACTCCCTTACCCCCTCACCTAGACAGCCGTGACAAATTGTGTTTTCTACATACTCATTCCATCGCCTAGGCCTTCTTAAAGGTGACTGACACACTTCCCACACAGAAGTGGGGTCTGGCTTCCCAACCCTTGAATCTGGGTGGAGCTGGTGACCACCTCGACCGAGGGAGTACAGTCAAGTGAGGCGAAACCAAAAAACCAAAGCAGGTGCAGCCGAGTCAGTTCTGACTCATGCTGACCCCATGTGTGCTCCATGGGATTTTCAGTGGTTGATTTTTCAGAAGTAGATTGCCACGTCTTTCTTCCGAGGTACCTCTGGGTGGGCTTAAACTACCAACCTTTCACGTTAACTGTTTGTGCCACCCAGGGACTCTGAAATGAGGCTGCTAGGTCACCTGGTTGTCACTCATATTTTTCTCTCTCTCCCTTCTTTTTTCCCTCCCTCCCCTCCCCTCCCCTCCACTTGCCCTTGAAACCCAGCACCATGCTGTGAGGCAGCCCAGGCCACGTGGAGAGGCCAGAGGGCTGACAGGCACCATCAACCATCAGATACAAGTGAGCGAGCCTGCAGAAGATTCCAGCCCTTGGTCTTCTGACTGAGGCCCCAGACATTGTTGAGCAGAGACAAACTGTCTCCACTCTGTCCTGCCCCCATCTGATGCACAGAAACCATGAGAGGTAAATGATTACCATTGTTTTAGGCCACTATGTTTTGGAGTGATTTGTTATGCAGCAGTTGACAAAAATATAACTGACTGCCCGTTCCCCGGAGCCCTCTGACGCCTGTACTCCTCTCTGTCCGAGCACGTTCTCCCAGAGCCAGGATGGTTGGCTTACAGCTTCGCCTTTCCTGCTGGACTGAGGGCAGGGGCCATCCTTCCATTCTCACATCCCTGGACCTAGCATACAGCTCAGCACTCAGGGAGCAGTTAACACGTGTTTACCCAATGAAACCCAGGAAATAAGATTAGAAGACAGACAGATAGATAGATAGACTTTCTTGTCATTAGCTGCTGTCAAGTCGATTCTGACTCGTGGCAACCCCATGCGTGTCAGAGTAGAACTGTGCTCCATAGGGTTTTCAATGGCTGATTTTTCAGAAGTAGATTCCCAGGCCTTTCTTCCGAGGTGCCTCTGGGTGTACTTGAACTCCCAACCTTCTGGGTTGCAGCCAAGTGTGTTAACTGTGTCATGCAGGGATTCCAATGAAACCCAGGAAACAAGAGTTAGACTACTTGGTGTATCAAAAATGAACTCTTAGGTGGTAGAAATATTTGTGCTACAGCTCTAAACATGTAACATATGTTTTTTTAAATGAATGAAATACTGGTGAGAATGTATTCATGTAAATTGTTCATCTCAGGGCACTAGGACTTACTCTGTGGAGTAAATGGGTAAAAGGAAGTAGCTGGACCCAGTGCGGTGATGCCTCTTCAGCCTCGATGACCTCACGGAGCCATCAAGTTAGGCTTGTTTCTGTTTCTCAGACTGTGACTCCAGAGCTTCTCCTGGTGACAGGCAACCACTTCCTCCTGCCTTCCTGGGATTCTGCAGGGTACAGTGCAGCCCACCCGCTTCCCACAGCTGTGTCCCACAGAGAGCACCCCCAAGGGCCCCAGACACAGAAACATGGCTCCCAACTGTGCAGTCTCAGACCACAGTCTACTTCCACCCCCGGAAGTCCCTCTCCCTGTACTTCCTCCCCGGGAGGGCTGCCTCTGGGCAAAGGAATGGCACCATGATTCAGACCTCTCCAAGAGAGCTATACAGTTTTCAGAGTCTTTTCTCCTACTTCATTTCACTTGAGGCAGACTAGCCAGGGATGAAGAGGTCACTTTACTAAAGGAAATGGTCACGCTGGCCTCTGGTCTGAACTTCTGACTCCACACCACTGTCCTCTCAACCCTGTGGCCACTGTCAGCTGAGAGACTACTAATCGTGATCGCGAGCACTGTTGTACAATGTGGAGTCAACTGAATCACCCACGGACATTTGACCATCTCAGTTTACCTGCTGGAGCCCAGCACATCCGGGGACCTCCTGGACCCACGTGGTCAGTTACTATAAACACAGGAAAGGTGAACTCAGGTAAATTAAATAAGATTAAGCTGCTACTTCTGTAGCCGAGAGTCCCTGGGTGGTGCAAATGGCTAATGTGCTTGGCTGCTAACCGAAAGGTTGGAGGTTCGAGTCTACCCAAAGGTACCTCAGACGAAAGCCCAGGTGATCCGTTTCTGAAAATCAGTCACTGAAAACCCTATGGAGCACAATTCTACTCTGGGGTCACCAGGAGTCAGAATCCACTTGAGGGCAACAGGTCTGTTGCCAAAAGAAACACACACACAAAGCAAAAATAAATTAACAGTTAGAAGCAAAGAATAACAGTCTTTTACGTGCACTCCCAAGCCAATTCCGAAGAGCCGTTTTAGGATGACTAACTGTTTAGGATTACATTTACTCGTTTCCCCATACGAAAATAAGACCGAAGTTAGCTCTACTATGTCACAAATGGCTGCTTACATAAATATTTAGGGAGTACAAGCTTGTGTCCACTTGCACACATGCCCCTCTCTCTGGATAGCGAGGTCTCGGGGTTAGGATGCATTCTGGAATCTTTCCGTCCACACCTCCTGCGTCTGGTCACTGTCTTTGAGGCTGACATTCCTCAAGTTGAGGGATGGGCAGGCAAAAGGCAGCAGGCTGTGTGGCAGCCAGGTCAGCTTACGGCGAGCTGTCAGCCTGTCACTGAAGCCCCCGCGAGGCCATAAATAACAGCAATGAAACTGCAGAAGACGGGGCCTGGGCCTCCCCCGCAACGCGCTGGCTCATCCATCCATCTCCCCTAATGACTGCCTGGCGTGCAGGCTTCCGCCATGACCCGACCCCGGCCCCAAGCATTCTTGGGGGCACAGCCCCTCTTCGCAGGGACAGAATGGGTCAGCCAGGAGCACACTGCTTTGAGAGGTCCCCATGTCCTGCCAATATACTTTATGGATGCTTGGGACAGGCAGGAAAACTCTCATCACTCAAAATGCCACCCCTTCCAAGATGGGCACCAGGAAGCAAAGCGATATCCCCGTTGTTGATCTGGTCACGGTGGATTCTGTGCCACAAACAATCCCACGCAGCAACTGTTCCCGTGGCCACACCGCTATAGGGGAAAAGCCCATCAGTGTGTCCTTTGCAATGTGGGTGGGTAAAACCCAAATACCACTACAGCTCAACTATTTACACTTCTTTTGTCCTGGCACCAAATGGGAGTTACCTTGTATTCTTACCTTTTGTTCTTAAGCGTTATTTACTTCAGCTATCTCACCACCCCAAAAACATCCCACCTAAAATCACATATCCCCAGCTCCCCCTTCTCCGGATCACCTGTGATTGAATTTCCATGAGGAAAGCACTCATATGATCTCATTCTAAAAACAAAGCAAAACAAAACCAGTTGCCATCTACACGATTCCAACCCATGGTGACCCCATGTGTTACGGAGTAGAACTGCTCCATAGGGTTTTCTTGGTTGTAAAGGAGCCCTGGTAGCTCAATGGTTAAGCACTCGGCTGCTAACCAAAAGGTTGGAGGTTTGAACTGGCCCAGTGGCTCTGCGGGAGAAAGACCGGGTGAACTGGCCCAGTGGCTCTGCGGGAGAAAGACCGGGTGATCTGCTCCCGCAAAGATTACAGCCTGGAAAACCCTCTGAGGCAGTTCCGCTCTGTCACACAGCGTCACTATGAGTCAAAATTGACTCGACGGCAACTGATAGCAACAACAACAATCTTTACCAGAGCAGATTGCCAGGCCTTTCTTCCGCACCACCACTACTAACCTTTAGATTAGTAGTAGAACCCCAACTGTTTGTGCCACCCAGTGACCTGGATAACTGAGTACTTGCCCCTTTAAGTGACACGACAGACTGTTTAATGTTTACACTCGTTTAACACTTACAGTCTTTAGAATGGATACCACTCTTTGCGGCGGCTTGAAACAGGGTGCTTGTGGCCGAGGCCCTCAGCTCACCCTCTGCAGCTGCAGGGAGCCCGGAAGTGTGGTGGAGTCAAAGCTGGAGGTGAAGGACAGTCCCAGCTATCAAACAGGGACGGAGCCAGTGGATAAATTCTCCAGCTGGTGTCCTTCAGGAGGACAGTCCTGGAGGTGTTCTGGAAGCTTCTCAGGAAGTCCTCCTGGAATCAAGCCCGGTTGCCCATAGCAGCAGCTTCCACACTCCATCCTTGTATTTGTTTTCCTCCTTCCCAGTCTCAAGGTTCTGCTTCCCAGGATCACCTCCCAGTTAAACTGCACCCAAGCCCTCACCAATTAAACTGCACCCAAGCCCTCACCCTAAGCTCTGCTTGCAGGGGAGCCCAAACTAAGACAGTATTACACATAATTGCAACTTTGCCCAGGTAGCCCCAGGCCATCATTATCCACAGCAGCTCTTCCCTGAGCTGGAATAACCTCAGGAGAGATAGAGAGAGCCACTTTCTCCTCAGAGGCCCAGGCGTTTCTTCCCTGGGCGTGCTTGTGTCTGGTTTTGCCATTTTTCTGTCTCTTCCTTTCTTTGTTGTTAACAAGTCTTCCTCTGGCAGGACTGCCACCCGCCTTCCCATTTATTATTTTTGCCTTTAATCTACTACAGTCTGGAAACCATATGACCAAACTTGATAGACTTTTGTCTACAGTGAAAGCGAACAGATTCCGAGTCAAGGAATATTCCCCCGAGCAGATGCGTGAGTTTAATCTTAGACACTGGAAACTTGTTTTGGCTGCTTGGGAGACACTTTGATTTCTTTCCCCTCCCTGGTTTAAAGCTCTATTTTGGAGAGTGTAGAGGTTGAGGAGTGAAATTTTGTATGTGTGAGCTCTTATATTTCAGTTTAAATATTAGATGCGTCTGCGGGTGAATGCCCTGAGTCTAATAATCCTTATCACAAATGCCCTGTGGCTTTTGGCTTGCCATTTATTAGGACAGGCCGGTTTCGTAGATCCAATTTTGAAGACTTCAGGAGACTTCACAAGTTTGCCAGCTTCACAAATGTCAAAACAATAGCACAAAAAAAAAAAAAAAAAAAAAATGGTGGCTTGCACACAGATTTCAGAGCAAAGCTAAAATCAGGCAAGGCTTGAATGCAAACCTCCATTCCAGCCTTCCAGTCTAATACAGAAGTCCCTCTTCCTCTCCTGAGGAGTCATTTGACCCATCTCATGAGCCGGAGGAGATATTTGCCCCCCAGTGGCTTCAGGATGACTCGATGGGGCATCTCATGTGAGTGGGATTGTGTTCTAGGGGTCGCAGGGGAGAGAAGTGAGCCCCAGAACACAATCCCACTCAGACGAGAAGCCCTGGGGCTCACACGTTCTGGGGCTCGCCTCTCTTTCCTACGACCCCTTCAACCTCAGGGGCCCAAGGGGTAGGCCTCTGGGTTCCATGGGCTGATGAACACAGCTAGTTAAGGCTACAAACTAGCCAAGCTCTGGGAACATGTACAAGAACAAACTCCAGCAGGTCTGTTGATCGAAACCCACACTGAAGCCCTGGGAAGGGTGAGAGGGATAACAGTGGTTGGAAAGG
Organism: Elephas maximus indicus; assembly: GCF_024166365.1. Lineage (NCBI taxonomy): Eukaryota > Metazoa > Chordata > Mammalia > Proboscidea > Elephantidae > Elephas > Elephas maximus. The sequence goes on along the minus strand of NC_064819.1, from coordinate 20,598,276 downwards.
TTAAAGAGAGAGAGAGGAAGCTATGGCTCTGGGCCTCCCTAGGACATGCTGAAAATGGAGAGTTCCTTCTTGAATGGGCTCAGTCACATGGTGGCTGTGAGCGCCCTGCCGGCTAGGGACTAGAAGTCTAAGCAGAGGCAGGTGTGCCCTGCTGGGGCCCCAGGGCTCGATTCCAAAGCCATGGCCATGAAGACCCCAAAGACTGGTATTTTGGACATGGTTGTGGGTAATAGGAGGGTCAGAGATTGAGGGGTATGGTTGCCTAAAAGGACATCAGGATCGGTTAAGTTGCTGTCACTGGGGATTTGTCACTGAAGGGCTGGAGTTAGCGCAGAGGGTTGATAAGGATGTAGCTGGGGCTGAGTGTTGTTGGATGGTTGTTAGGATGCCGGGGGCTCAGTGGTTATAACAATTGCTCTTGATGCTATTGGTGCTCCTGAAGGTGCCGCAGCCTAGTGAGGTGGTCTGTGAGCAAAGCAGGTCCCTTCTCTTAAGTCACTCTGAGTTTTTGCGCGTAGGGTGGCAATGAGATACTGGCATCATCATCCACATGGCAACCCCTAGGGCTTCTGTAAAGGGATCTCAGTGGCAAGAGCTTGGATGTGGGTGCAAAAGCCCCTTGAGACAAGCTTACCACTTGAGTGACTTTTTTTTTAAGTCGATTCCAACTTATGGTGACCCCGTGTTTTCAAGGCTGTGACCTATGGAAGCAGATCGCCAGGTCTTCCAAAGTGCCTCTGGGTGGGTTCAAATCGCCAGTCTTTCAGTTAGTAGTCAAGGGCTTAACCGTTTGTTCCACTCAGGGAGTCAACTCCAGGGATAGACTTCTCGAGTCTTGCAGGAGAAGAAAGTGCATCACCCTTGTCTGAAGACGTGATTTAATTTGCTTCCAAGCTAAAATCCGGGAGTTTCCCCAATCCAGGCTTCCCCAAGGCAGAGCCAAAACTTGGTCATGAGAAAAGATCAGCTTCTTGGTTAAGGGGAATTTGGCAGGAGCACAGAGCTGTCAGCCCCACTCCGGGAGAGGAGCACTGCGTAACTGGGCAGGGAGTGTCCACAGCTCATTTGAGCTGAGTTTCCCTTCTGTGTGCTTGACTGGCCCAAAGTGGACGTGAGACAGGAGCTTCTCAGGGAGGTAGCTTTCCAAATGCATCATTTCCAACTGAAGAAATTTCCGGGGAAAAAAATGCAGTCCCATTACCCAGAATGCTCAGTTCAACCAGGTATACTGGGTAGTCCAGAATCCCAAGGGGTGGTGTCCCGTTCTGGTCTCTGCTAGTAGAAGTGTTTCCAGCCGAGACAGTCTCTACAATGCTTTCTTGGGAAGTGCAGAGATACCTCTTTTAGCCAAGTGCACAAAGGTCGGCTGGCACCCTGGTCCCTTGAACAGGAAAGAAATGTCAGTATTTTTAAGGAACAGTTCCTTCCAACTTCCCACGTCATCAAACCATCTCTTCTCCTGGTTCATTCTGTCATGCTTAAGACTGAGTTTCTGCAGCTGACCAGGTGGTATCTGAAGCACCTTGGAGACACCTCATGAAGTGGGCACTCTAGAAATTTCTAAGTACACCACGCTTTTTAGATTATCAGTGCACCTAGTTCAAAGGTCTTGGGCAAATGCTGCAAAAATTCGACTTGTTTCCACCTTGCAGGGTCTTTAATGCTCCCCATTCAAGTACATGAATGCCCTTGACCATGAAGCATCTCTCTTTAAGACTGACCCCCTTAGTTCATGGAATTTCTGAGACATCCACCTTGACAAACAGAGCCTGGTAGGCTGGCCTTCAAGGCTGTTTTTAGGATAATCCATCCCATAGACTTGGAAACAAAGGCAGGCCAGCCACATTGTTCTGAGGAAGAAACAAAAAGACCCCTGGAGTCACTGATGGATGAAACCTGCCACACAACAACTCCAAGGAAAATGGCTTCCCCATCTACCACAGGGCCATTGGTGCAGAACACCAGCCATGTAAGAAGGCGGTCAGGTCAATGTTCCACACTCATAGTCCCTCCACAGTGTGAGGAAGCCACGTCCTTCGAGATGGCCTCCATCCCTGAGCTTCTGTGGTATGGAGATGAAGGAACTGAAGACCACGTCTTGTGAGAAGCAGCTGCTTGTGAGTAGTTCCTGGAGAAGACTGGAGACGGAATGATTGAGGAGACGTGAAGGCTGCTTCCACATATGAGGGACTGTTGTGGGAGCAGGGTGTGTTCATAATAGCCCACATAAAGCTAATATCCCAAACGTGAAGATAACATATAGCCCCACTTTCCTACTTCATCATTTTGACACCAGATGCCCATGTGGCACTCTCTCTCTCTGACCCTAACCACCCAGAGTTTGGCCTCCACGAATTAGGACTCTGTCCTTCCAGCCCCTGCCAAATAGGCAAACATCAGCCTCTCTGCTGGCCCTCACTGCCCCCAGTGGTTTCAACAACTCTCTAGAATGACTCACAGAACTCATGGAGACTACCAATACTCACAGTACCCGTTTATCATAACCGGAAAGGATACGAGCCAAGAGATGCATCAGGCAAGGTCTGGGAGTGGTCCCTTCAGCATGAAGCTTCTATTATCCCCAGGCGCGTGCCGCACCCTCTCCCTTCTCCTGTGCACCGATGTTCTCACCAACCCCAAACCCAAACCAAATCCATTGTTTTCGTCAATTCTGACACAGCAACCCTATAGGACAGAGTGTAACAGTTTCCAAAGTGCCGCTGATGGATTCGAACTGCCAACCTTTTGGTTAGCAGCCACTTAACCACTGCGCCACCAGGGCTCCCTCACCAACCCAAGAAACCCAAAACAGAGAGTGCCAACACCCAGGGTACATTATAAGTCGTTGGGGCCTCAATGCATATACGTGGTTGGAGCCTCAATACAAACGCATGAGTCAATGAATATGTATGATTGACCCCATCATGCCCCGCCCCCTGGCCACCATTTTCTGAGGTTTGCTACCAGGGTGGGACCTCTGCAGCCCCTATTTATTTGCATATATTTACGTGCTGCCTGGCTATTTTAGAAAACGAAGGGGCATCTACATTGCTCCAGAATTCCAAGAGCTATTTTCAGACCCCAGAGACAAAGGCTAAACCAAGTTCTCTGTCCCACACGAGGGTGTCCACTTGCCCAGGGTCTGCAGGGAATGTTACAGAGAGGGTTGTCTGGACAGTCAGAACTGCTCAGGGAAGGCGGGGCTGAATCAGGAGGGGGTGAGCTGACCATCACTGGGGGCAACCAGCAGGCAGGGAGGCAGCAGAGGCAGTTCTTGAGGAGTGTCTTAGTTTCTTCATGCTGTTGTTGCTGTTAGGTGCCTTTGAGTCAGTTCCAACTCATAGCGACCCTACGTACAACCAGACAAAACACTGCCTGGTCCTGCACCATCCTCACAATCCTTATTATGCTTGAGCACATTCTTGCAGCCACCATGTGAATCCATCACGTTGAAGGTCTCCCTCTTTTTCGCTGACCCTCTACTTTACCAAGCATGACGTCCTTCTCCAGGGGCTGGTCCCTCCTGATAACATGCCCAAAGAACTTGAGAGAAGTCTTGCCGTCCTTGTTTCTAAGGAGACTTGTTCTCCACACTTCTATAACACAAATACCGTAAGTGAGTGGCTTTAAAGAAGAAATTTATTTTTTCACAGTTCAGGAGTCTAGAAGTCAGAATCCAGGGCGTTGGCTCTAGAGGAAGGCTCTCTTTCAGCTTCTGTGGCCCCGGCATTCCTCCGTTACTTGGTGATCTTCATGTGACGTCTATCTTCCCCCAGTGTTCTTACTCCTTTCTGAGTCTGCCCTGCTCTTTTTACCTCAGAAGTGATTGGGCTGAGGGCACACCCTACACTGACTGTTCCTGATGTTTAGGATTCCAACACATATTTTGGGGGGACACAATTCAATCCATAACGAGGGTTCAATTTAGAGGGCTGTGATCAGACCCTGCACATTGGCTGTGGCCAAGAGTCTGGCTGCCCCCAAGGTCTGAGAGCTGAGACCTTCTGGCTGTGAGCCCCTTGAGGAGGTGCCCACCAGGCAGGTGAGACACTAGACATGCACCATACCTGGGAGGACTGGTGCAGGAGCTGGGACCCTCCACCCCCGCCACTGAAACACTGAAAGGACATCAGTGCTCAGCACTTTCAGCCTCTGGTTACCAGATGAAGAGCGAGAGGCCCGGAGAGAGGAAGTGACTTGCTCACAGTCACGGAGCAAGATAGAGGCAGAACTGACGCCACAATCAGGCCTCCCGACCTTTTCTTTTACAGAACCTCTCTGGTGTAGCAGGCATGAGAGGTACACTCACGGCATGGGAAGAGGAGCCACATATGAGAGACTCATGACCTCCACAGCAGAAGGAAAAAATGCCAGGAAAGAACACCAAGACCCTTTACCACGCCCCTGCTGTTACCTTGGAATAATGGTTCTCATCCCTGGCAGACTGTCTTAGTCATCTAGTGCTGCTGTAACAGAAATACCACAGTGGGTGGCTTTAACACACAGAAATTTATTTTCTCACAGTCTAGGAGGCTAGAAGCCCAAATTTAGGGCATCAGCTCCAGGGGAAGGCTTTCTTTCTCAACAAAGACAATGATTTTGTGTTTATATGTAAAACAGAGGAAAACCTGGTGGCTTAGTGGTTAAGTGCTAGGGCTGCTAACCAAGGGGTTGACAGTTCAAAGCTGCCAGGTCCTCCTTGGAAACTCTACGGGGCAGTTCTATTCTGTCTTATAGGGTCACTATGAGTCGGAATCGACTCCAAGGCACCAGGTTTGGTTTTTCGGTTTGGTTATGTAAAACAGAATAGAGTCTAGGCTAAGGTCATTATAAACAGAATTTCCACCCACATCAACGTCTGGCAGGATGCTTGGAAGTCCTGCACTCAGTGTTGTGTGGGATTGTCCCACACCATGCAGGACGCCCTGCACTGAAGGAACAAACTGTAACGCGCCAGCATTTGCAAGCGCCACGAGGTGGCGGTGCGGCGCGGTGGGGAAGCACAGCCTCCGCCCAGCTTCGACTGGCCACAGGTCCTGGGACGGTCAGGGCGAAGAGACCGAAGGAGGCTCTCTTTCAGAGCTGCAGGAGACAGAAGCCTTGGCGGCTCCCCCTGCTGCCGGAAAGTGTTCCCCGGGCCACCGAGTCAATGTGCTCCGTTGTCCCTTCTGTGGGACCCTGGCTCTGACTTCTCGGGACTAAAGCGCAGCTCCCTGCACCCCGGGTGGGAGAAGCTGACGGGCTAGCTTTGATCCCCGGCGAGCTCCTCGCTCTCCCTGCGGGCCCGCTGGGCGGCCAGTTGCAGGGTGGCCAGGAACGGTGCGGGGACCGCCTCAAGTCCCAAAAGCTCCGCTAAGTTGCTCTGACCGGGGAAGGCCATTCTTCTAGTGGACCACAAGGGGGCGCACTGAAACCCAGACTCTGAACAAACACCCAGACAGTCTGCAAGCTTTGTGAAATGTTAATGTGAAATGCCTGGAGATGCGCTTGTGATAGAAGCAAACTGAAAAGAGGAAGTGAGAAACAATTAATTATTGGACTTGAGCAAAAGGGTTTACTCTTCGACAAGATCATCCGATTTTCCAATATCCACTTTTAAAAAACATTGCTGTTGAGTTGATTCCGACTCATAGCCACCCTACAGGACAGAGAAGAACTGCCCCATAGGGTTTCCAAAGTGCAGCCGGTGGATTCCAACTACTGACTTCTGTTAGCAGCCTGAGCTCTTAACCACTGCACCACCAGGGCACCATCCACTGAACAATTTTGTAAATCGCATTTCCAATCCTCCTCCCAAAATACAATTTTGATACGTAAAAAGACGTTTTAACATCTTCCCAAAAACAGACCAATAGGAACAGGTAAAATGGCGAAGCAACTGGCCAGTACTTGCATCTCTCTGCACCCCCTACTCGCTTCTTGTCTAGAAATAATAGTAAAAATAATACAAGATAACTTTTTTTTTTTTGAGACCTTACCGTGTGTCATTCTTTTGGGCTGTTGTTAGCTGCCATTCAGTTATCCCGATTCATGGCAACCCTGTGAACAATGGGATCGAACCATTGTAATCCGTAGGGTTTTCATCCGCTGATTTCAGAATTAGATCGCCAGGCCTCTCTCCCATTGTTTTGGATATGTCACAGGACTGCACTAATTTTCTCTTCACCAATAATGCTATCAGGGTACTATGAAGCCCAAGATGAATAGTATGAATGAGAAACTGAGACACAGAGAAGTTAAGTAGCTTGCCCAAGGCTACACTGTTGGCAAATGGCAGAGAATCACTGAAGATTAGAACACTCAAAGCATCCTGCAGGGAGTCCTCTCTTTCTAGAAGGTGGAGCTTTGGGATGACTTAACCATCCTCATACTCCAAGAAAACAAGTCAGCGTGCCCCAGCTTGTTTCTTCAAACAAGCAAAATCTACTGAGAGCACCAAACCAAAAAAACCAAACCCCTTGCTGTCGAGTCCGTTCAGACTCCTAGTGACCCTGTAAGACAGAATAGAACTGCCCCACAGAGTTTCCAAGGAGCCCCTGGTGAATTTGAACTGCTGACCTGTTGGTTAGCAGCTGTAGCTCTTAACCACTTTGCCACCAGGGTTTCCCTGAGAGCACCGAGAATGATAAAAATTTTTTTTTAATTAAGAGAAAAACAAAAACCCTATGAAATATTTTTTATATGTTGTGTTTGTGGCTTGTTTCATTCATGAACTCATCCAGAGCATTACACCTGATGAATCTCACAAAACTGGTCTTTGCACGACCACACTGAGTCCAGCTACAGTCATGGAGCCGGAACTGGATGGAGCCTGAGACAGCACCCAGCCCTGGGTTCTCAAGCCTTTCTGGGCAGTAGAATCACTGGGCGAGTTAAACAAAAAAGAAGAAGAAAGAGAAAAAAAGCTGATATCTGAATCCTAGCCAGACCAATTGAATCTGGAAGTGCAGCCCAGGCACCTGGTTTTTGTTGTTGTTGTTTTGAGCTATTCAGGAAATTCTAGGATTCTATCAGCGTTGAAAACCAACCTCCTTATCGTTACATGGAGCCCTGGTGGCTCAGTGGTTAAGAGATAGGACTGCTAACCAAATGGTTGGTGGTTCAAATCCACCAGCCGCTCCTTGGAAACCCTATGGGGTAGTTCTACTCTGTCCTATAGGGTAGCTATGAGTCGGAATCAACCCGAGGGCAATGGGTTTGGCTTATTGTTGCATAGCCGAGGAAACAGAGGTCCAGTTAGGAGTCTCAACTTGCCCAAGGCCTCATGTTAAGGAAGGGCAAGGCTGGGTCTTCTGACTTCCATCCAGAACCTATAGAAGCTTTACTACCTCACCAGACTGTAGTGCCCACAAGGAGACAAGCCACAGGCATGGTGATCCCCATGGTACATGGCACATTCACCCTGCTCACCTCTTAGTCTGAGCTGGTGGGGTGTTCAGTGCCTCCCGCCTCCTGTCAGTTCCAACTCAAGATCCCAGTGGTGCCCTTGCATCTGCCCCTTCCAGCATTGCAGACTCGGCCCCCCAAGGAGGACACCACGCCCCCACCCCCACTCCCAGCGAGTGGTCAGTTTGCCAGATAAGAAGTAAGATGCAAGATGCTAGTTAATTTGCATTTCAGATACACAGGGAATGATTTTATTGTGTTTAAGTATGTCCCATGCAATATTTTTATGTTTATTTGCTAAGTCTGGTGATCCTACCCACAGGGCACCGTGACAATGGTCCTGTCTAACCAACTAGAAAAGGAGAGCAAGCAGCTTGTCCAAACTACACAACTGTCTGTCAGCCTCTGCTCTTTCCACAATGCTGTTTGGCACAGACACAAATCGTTGCATTTTAATTTAATAAAGAATTGTGTTTTGGGGAAAAAATATAATGAGAGAAACGTCTATTAGATTATCTTGTTCTTTAGCCCTGCCAGTGGACACGTGAGGATTTGGACCACCAGCTGTAGCTCAGGCAGGCATTCATCTGATGGATATTTATGAAGCTTCTCCTGCGTACTAGGCATGGAGGTTCCTTCCTCAGGTTAAAACAACAACAGTTGTTGTCTTAGTCATCTAGTGCTGCTGTAACAGAAATACCACAGGTGGATGGCTTTAACAAAGAGAAATTTATTCTCTCACAGTCTGGAAGGCTAGAAGTCCAAATTCAGGGTGCCAGCTCCAGGGGAAGTCTTTCTCTGTCAGCTCTGGAGGAAGGTCCTTGCTATCAATGTTCCCCCGATCTAGGAGCTTCTCAGCGTAGGGACCCAGGGTCCAAAAAGCATGCTATTCTTCTGGCTCTTGTTACTTGGTGGTATGAATTCCCCGTGTCCCTCTGCGGGCTTCCGTTTTATATCTTGAAAGGGATTGACTTAAAACACAACCTAATCTTATAGATACAGCCCTGCTTATTAACATAACTGCCGCTAATCCCACCTCATTAACATCATAGAGGTAGGATTTACAACACATGGGAAAATCACATCAGATGCCAAAATGGTGGACAATCACCCAATACTGGGAATCACAGCCTAGCCAGGTTGACGGATATTTTGGGGGGACACAATGCAATCCACGACAGTTGCTAAGTCATATCCATAGAAGTGCTCTGTAGGGTTTTCAAGGCTGTGACTTTTCAGAAGCAGACCACCAAGCCTTTCTTCTGAGGGACCACAACCCAGGGATTCTCAGTAAGTAGTCAAGGACATAACCACTTGCAGCAACTCCTCTTCCTCAGGTAACGGGCATCATACCCAGGTGGAAGCCAGCCACCTAATGCAGCTCAGCCTAGGGCCTCAGCTTGTGAGAGCACCAAGCCCTGGGACCAATGGTGAAGGAGCCTCAGTCACTCGGTTTCTCAACCTTGGAAGGATCTCGACGACATCACTCTTAAACCGAAGCACTGGAACTTGGGAGAACCTGTCCCTTCAGTGAGTCTGTCGGGCTGATAGTGAGCACAGCCAGCAGCTGCTCAGCCACTATCAAGGAAGCATTCTGTTCCTCCTGCCCACTGTCATCAAGGCCCTGAGCACTCCCTGTCACTCAGTTTCTGCTTTAAACCAGTCAAACCCAGTTTACTAGCCTCAAAACTGTCCTAAGGGTACCTAAGCCTCACCAAGACCTAGTTGAATATTCAGATCCCTGACCCAGGCACAGCTTATACATTTTCTACATATACTGAAAAAAAAAAAGGCAATTTGCCTTACTGCACCTGTGTGCCGCGATAACCTATGTAGTCCATGATGTTTGTGTGTACTTCCTTGTGAGGGACGGTATAAAAGGTTCTGCCTCCCTTTGTTCAGGGAGCTTGATTTGAGGGATACACCTCCTTGCTCCTTGCCTGCCTGCTTGCAATAAACCAAAAACCCACTGCCATGAAGTCAATTCCGACTCATAGCGGCCCTATAGGACAAGGTAGAACTGCCCCATAGAGTTTCCAAGGAGCGCCTGGTGGATTCGAACTGCTGACCTTTTGGTTAGCAGCTGTAGCACTTAACGACTACGCCACCAGGGTTTAGCACCCTTCTATTTCCTCACCTTGGTATACTTTCATTGCCTCAAAGCTGCACGAGGCAGGACCTACATTTGGGTAACAGAGCTACCTTCCATCACCTTCGAGTTTAATTGATTTGAGCCTCAGGAAGCCTGCTTTTTAAAAAGAGCCCCAGCATAAATGAGAGAGGAGAGGTCATGTTTCCTGGCTAATGCGTGGTGACTTGCCCCTCCCTTCCCCTAAGTCGAAGTCCCCCCAGACACCTAGGAGAGGAACCTGTGACTCGCCCCAGACTTCTCTCTCTCCCTCACCTCCCAGCCTCACCCACCCCCTCCCCAGAACCCTCCTAGCAATTACACCTGCTAGGGTGTTCTCCAGAGTGGTGGCACTCACCAGCAGTGGGCTACTCTAACCACTCTCTAACCCCCACTGGTCATTACCCAGCTTTCTCATTTTGCTGGCGAATAGTCGACGGCACCGAGTTAATAGGTATAAGGAATCCCCGGGTGGTGCACACGGTGAATGTGCTAGGCTGCTACCCGAAATGTTGGAAGTTCAGGTCCCTCCAGAGATGCCTCAGAAGACAGGCCTGGTGATCTACCCAAGAAGTCAGTCATTGAAAACCCTGTGGAGCACGGATCTACTCTGCACACATGGGGTTGCCCTGAGTTGAAATCAACTTGGACGTCTACTGTTAAATTTTTGTTTGTTTGTTTGTTTGAAGTGATACCTATATTGTTTTAATTTAGGTCTTTTAATCCACCTGTGTATGTGTGGTTGGGTTGCTAAAACCTTTTGACTCTATCTCCTAAGCATCACTTTTCTGTGCATTCCTGGCCCTTCTGGATTTCATCTCATCCCAGGTAAGAGTCTCCTTATGGTCTTCCTGCCTCTTGTTCTCCTCACCCTTCCACTCAGCCAACTGTCCAAAGACTGGCAGAAGCCTGTCCCTCTGCAGAAAATCCTTCAAAAACTGCCCAGGCATCCTTAATAAATATCCAAACTTCTCTCTCTGCCCTTCGAGGCCCTGAAAACTCCAGCTACAGTGTCTCCTATTTCCCTACCCCAGCCCCATCCAGTAGCCTGCCCAGACCCCACTGGGTCCCTGACCTTCCCCTGCTCCCCCGGCTCCATCCCTTGGTTCATACTCCTCTTGCACACATCTGGAGTACACTCTCTGCTCTGCCTCTGGACCCCCTCAAGGCCCAGGATCAGATGTAACCTTCTCTGAGGTCCTGCTAGCCATGGCCGCTACCTTCTCTGAACTTGCATGGCGTCGCCCCTTACTGCCTCGTGGTTTCCTCCCTTGTCTGATCTCTCCCAGCCAACTGTGAGCTCCTTGAGGGCCAGATGCACTTATGTGACTCACTTCTTCCTCCCCCACCCCAGCATTTCACAGAGGCCAGTCCACACTGCAGGCAAGGAACCCAGGTAGAAGGCTGTTCATTAGTTCCATCCAAGGAGACAGAGTCCAGGGATGGGCAAGGAGAAATGGATTGAGGGATGCCCAGAAGCTAAATGCCAGAGCATTCATTCATTGACTAGTTGGCCATGAGGGTTAAAGAGGAGGAGAAATTGGAGAGCATCTCCCAGCCCCTGGCTGTGGTGGTTTTCTGGGTGGGAACCCAGGAGGAGTAGGGACAGAGTCTGGCTTAGACATGTTTGTGATTGTTACGGTAGGCCAATGGGTTGCTGAGCAGACAGAGATCTCTGGTGGAGCAAGAAGAGCTGAGCCCACAGCGAAGATGACTGTGGACATGTATGAGGTTGCCCAAACCAGAAAACCCATTATTGGACAGAGTAGAACTTCCCCATAGAGTTTCCAAGAAGCACCTGGTGGCTTTGAACTGCTGACCTTTTGGTTAGCACCCCTTGCTCTTAACCACTATGCCACCAGGGTTTCCTGAGGTTGCCCAGGGAGGTGGAATGGCAGCAAACCCTGAGGAGACCCACATGTAAGAGGTGGCTGGGGAAGACTGAAAAGAGTGGCCCAAGTTGGATAAGGGGTGACTTCTTGAGAGCCAAGGGAGAAAATTCTCCATAAGTAGATGACCCACAGAGTCAGAGGCTGTAAGAGGTCAAGAAAGCTAAGGTCTGAAGTGTGTCCATCCCAGCCTACCCAGCTCACTCGTCTCCTGCCTTCTCTCCTCTGCCCTTTCCTTTCTCCCCCACCTCTCCATCCCCAGAGAGCTCCTGCTTGAGCCTAGCTCAAGGAGGGCCCAGCTTCCTCAGGGAACAGCCACCTTGTCTTCTGAAAGGCAATGCCGCCTTTCAGCCCTCTGAGGACCTTATATAATGAAGCCAAACAGCTCGTGTTCACCTTCCTGAGGCGCCATTTCATCTTTATCTCTCCTGGATGCCAGCATTGGAGGCGGATGCTGGCAACATCATGTCCCCACACACGGAAGTCAGAACCCCACCCTTCATCTTTCTGGTTGCTTCTGCTTCTATCATCTGTTCTTCTCTATACCAATCAAAATTCCAAGAAAAGAAATGGAAATGGACATTGGGCTTTTGAATTGGATGCCAAAAGGGTGTGGCCTCCATTCTGCATAACAGGAACAGTGATAAATGTGCCTCCGGGGACTCTGAACCTGAGTGGGGGAATGTGAGTGATAGAAAACCACTGAGGTGGGGCAGATGCTGTTTTATTTTCCAGACTGTGATGCAGCTTAAATGACGCTTTGCAAACCATGGTCTTAGCCTCCCAGTAGGCAGGTTATGAAGGAGGAGGAGAAGGCCCTGGGTGGTGGAACAGGCCTGATGACACCTCCTCCACCTTGGAGATGTAATCTTGCATCTAAAAAACCAAAGACTCAGCTTTCCCTGGCCCCTACCCCTCACCTGGTCAGGTCCTGGAGGCCATCTGCCCAGGCCCTGCTCCTGCTCCTAGGTGTCCCCAGCCCGGGCCTCAATAGACACGGTGACCCGAACAGAGCCACAGCTCGACCTCAAGTCCCATTCCTGACTGGCATTGTATGCCAGTCCCGGGGCACCCGAGTCCTGTCGAGAAGACAGCTGAATGTTGAGCCAGCGACACCGGGCCTCGTCGCAGGCCAGCACCACGGTCCCCTCGGGATTGCTGTAGGTGCACCGGCTTCGTGCTGCCCTTTCCTCCGCGGCCAGATCCCAGCTCCCCCCTGGCTCCCGCTCATCAGGCCCCGGGGCCTGGAAACCCAAGCGGTCCCTGGTGACAGGGCACACCAGCTGCTTCTCCTCCAAGGCGGGCACCGCCTGGCCCTTCAGGTAGGCAGGGCCGGCGCAGTAGGTCTGCATGTTGAAGTGTCGGTCGCTGTACTGGCGCAGCCAGCTGAAGAGGTAGGCCAGGTGGCAGTCACACTGCCAGGGGTTGCCGTGCAGGGCCAGGTTGAACAGGTTGTAGTTGGTGTCGAAGATGCCCTCGGGGAGCGTGGTAAGGAGGTTCTTGGTGAGGCTGAGCTGCTCCACCTTGGACAGGTTCTGGAACAGGGCTGGGTGCAAGGCCGTCAGGTTGTTGCTGCCCAGGTAGAGCCTGGCCAACTCCTTGAGGTCCCTGAAGACGCCGACAGGGAGGTGGGTGATGGCGTTGTATGAGAGTGTGAGGGAGCTGAGGCTGGACAGGTTGGCAAAAGTCCCCTCTGCGATGGTCTCCAGCTGGTTGTGGGACAAGGACAGCCCCACCAGGCCTGGGGTCTGGGCGAAGAGGCCGGCTGGCAGTGACCGGAGTGCATTGTGCTGTAGGTTCAGGAAGGTGAGTTTGCCCAGGGAGGAGAAGATGGTGAGTGGCAGGTGCTCAATGGCGTTATGCTGCAGCCACAGCTTCTCCAGGCAGGGGAGCTCCGAGAACACTTGGGGGTGCAGCTGCGATATGGAGTTGCCATCCAGGAAAAGCTCCTGTAGGCTGCCCAGCTTGTCAAACACACCCTGGCGGAGGCCAGAGAGGGCATTGTTGCTCAGCTTCAGGGTCTGCAGGCTGACCAGGCGGTCAAACAGCTTCTCAGGAAGCTGGGTCAGGAGGTTCTGAGCCAGGTTGAGGGTCCTCAGACGTCCCAGAGGATGGAAGAGCCTCCTGGGCAGTGTCTGGAGCTGGTTCCCCTGCAGCTGGAGGGAGTCCAGGGCTTCCATGTGCTGAAAGAGGACCTCGGGCAGAGCCTCCAGCTTGTTGAAGTTGAGGGTGAACTTGGTCAGCGAGGCCAGGTTGGAGAAGATGTGGGCGCTGATGTTGGAGAAGGCACTGCCAGTGATTTCCAGGTCCTCGAGCCTGGGCAGCCCCCCGAAGGCATCTGGCCCGAAGTGGCAGAGCTGGGTGCTCAGGAAGACCACCTTGGTCAGGTTGGGGCTGCCACTGAAGGCCCTGGTTCCCACCGTGGAGAACGAGGTCTCCACAAAGACAATGTTTGTGGCATGGGGCGGGATGTCCAGAGGCACGGCCGCCATCCCCTCATCTGAGCAGAACACATCCTGGATGATGCAGTCACAGCCCTTAGGGCAGAGCTGGGCATGCCTGACCAGGAGCAGGAGGGAGGCCCAGTACAGCCAGGCTGCAGGACGCATCTCCTAGATGGAGTAGGAAAAGACAAGAAACAGAAAAGACACCTTAATAAGGACAATGTGGCAAGGGGGCCAGAACCCTGGGCAGTGAGCCAGGAGATGGAGCAGGCTGTGCTTGAGGGTGAGCTCCATCAGGAGGGCACCCAGTTGGCGGTAGTTTGTATTTTGAGTAGCTTGTTTTTATGCCACCTTTCAGCAGCCTTGCAAGGTAGATGGGGCTGGTTTTCTCACTCCCATCTGATAACGAGGGTATTCCAGGGCCTGTCCAGAGTCACCCTGCAAGCTGGTGACAGTGGCAGGACCCAGACCCAGGTTTCCTGGACTTGCCATGTCCAGATTAGGGAAAGAAGTGGAAATATTATAACAAGCCAGGTCTGAAAGGAGACCGTGAGTATTGTGAAAATTTTAAACAGAATATATAAAATATGTCCCTGAGTGGTGCAGGCGCTCCTTGGAAACTCTATGAGGGCAGTTCTACTCTGTCTTATAGGGTCGCTAGGAGTTGGAATCAACTCAGTGGCAACAGGTTTGGTTTTCGGCTTTCAGTGTAGCACAAATGGTTAAGAGTCCTGCTGCTAACCAAAAGGTTGGTGGTTCGAGTCTACCCAGAGGTGCCTTGGAAGAAAGGCCTGGAGATCTACTTCTAAAAAATAAGCTACTGAAAACCCTATGGAGCATAGTTCCACTCTGACACACGTGGGGTAACCAGGAATTGGAATCGACTCAATGGCATCTGGTTACTGGTTTATATAAAATAAGGACATATTAATCCTGAGTTGGAAATTCCTAGATCATAACAGCTCCTGCGTTTCCAAATCTTAGCACACCGCAGAGCCTATGAGGAGGTTCTTATCATCCACTCTTCGCATAGTTTGCTAAGGGCAACGGCAGCTGCAGGAATAAGGTGGATTTTTGCTGAAATGAAGGAAAACCCTGGTGGTGTAGTGGTTAAGAGCTCAGCCGCTAACCTAAAGGTTGGCAGTTCAAATCCACCAGGTACTCCTTGGAGACCCTATGGAGCAGTTCTACTCTGTCCTGTAGGGTCACTATGAGTTGGAATCGACTTGATGGCAATGGGTTTATTGAAATGAGTCCACGGTCTCCCCAGTATTGCTGCCGAAATGCTCTCCTCTGCCCACTCCCCAGGAGAGCCCCCTGGAATGTCTCAACTTTTGCAGAGGAGAGCCTCAACTCGGGGATTCCAGAGACTAGTAGATTTTGAAACGTAGGGGAAGAGCCCCAAGTATTTTGCTAAGTATTGAGAAAAGAAAAAAATAAAACCTGCAATCGTCTACAAATTGGTCACAAATTGGAGATACAGCTTACAGGTGTGTTACATGTATCCCTCGGGGACCTTTTTTGTATATGAACTAGTAGCCAACGTTTATGGGCATTAGTGGTTCAGGGGTAGAGCCCTTCCTTTCCACGCTGAAGACCTGGGTCGATTCCCAGTCAGTGCACCTCATGCAAGCCACCACCCGTCTGTCAGCGGAGAGTTGTGTGTTGCTATGATGCTGAACAGGACTAGGAAAAAAAGCCTGGTGATCTATTTCTGAAAATCAGCCAGTGAAAACCCTATGGAGCACACTGGTCCCATCCCGTCGCGCACGGGATCGCCATGAATTGGTGGCCGACTCAATGGCAGTAACAACAACATTGAAAAATTGAGAAATGTCATATTAAAAGGCCAGATTTCAGGATGGTCTGGGGGCAGTGGGGTTCCATCCCAGCATGCAATGCTACCCGCGGCTTTGTAGTCCTGCCCCATCAGAGGGGTGTGCCCTCTCCAGGTCCCCATGGCTCCCTCCCCTTCACTCATCGGCATGACTTGTCCTGGCTTGAGTTCCAGGGGTTTGAATCGCACAGCCATCACTTTCTGGCTCTGTGACCTTAGGCGTGTTACTTAATCCGTTCGTGCCTCAGTTTCCTTCTCTGTAAAATGGAGATAATAATAGTGCCTACCACATTAGGGTAATTGTGAGGATTAAATGAGGAAATACGGATAAAACGTTTAGGCCGGCGTCTGACGTAGAATGAGCAATTAATAAACTATGTTAACCATTATTATTTAAGGTTGCAAGCCACCTATTAGAACATCAAGAAAAGTAATAAGAAACAAAATGTCCTTTAAATAGAACGCCTTTGGCTTTACAAAAAGCATAAACTCTCACAACACAATTCTAATTATTCTCACATTACCTCCCAGCAGTAAGAGCTCACTTGGGGTCGCTGTCAGGGAATCCTGGCCCTGAGTCCCTTTGTTGGCTGCCTCACTGCTGCCCTCTGCTGGCTGCCTCCTCCAATCCGAAGTTTCAGCTTCCAGCTGAAAGTCTCCTAGACGAAAGGGCTCCCAAGCTAACACCAGGCTTACACAAGTTCCCTTTCTTCTCCTTCCACTCAGACACTGATTAATCCTCTGTTTTTCTAGGGATTTTCTTCTGCCTAATCACCTGCAAGCTGGAATCGACTCGGCAATGGGTTTGTTTTTTGTTTTGTTTATTCAATTGAGAGGACATAATTTCTCCCTGGGCAAACGCGTACCTCCCTGGAGCCTCCTCTGATGATAACTCCCTAATAATAAAATTGGAGTCCTGGTGGTGCAGTGGTTCAGAGTTTGGCTGCTAACCAAAAGGTCGGCAGTTCAAATCTACCAGCCGCTCCTTGGAAACCCTGTGGGGGCAGTTCTACTCTGTCCTATAGGGTCGCTATGAATTGGAATTGACTCAATGGCAACGCGTTAAGGTTACGGATTAAACCTGTGACTAGAACCTGACTCCTGCAATAGCTACTTCCAGGAAATTGTCCTTGGTATTTAAGGCAAATGTGCCTCTAGGCCAGCAGCTTCAGGGTTTTGCTTTAGTGTGAGACTGCTTATTCTTTTGGGATTGAATGCGCAGAAGACTGATAAAAAGCAGAGCCGCACTGGCTGAAAAGGGATGGGCAGCCATCGTCCCACCTGAGATCTGCCTCCACCACCTGGGCCCCACCTGGGCCGCCCCTGAGACGCGTACACCAAACCCTGAGGGGTCCTGAAAACAGCCTTCTCTGACCGCAGGACTCAGGCACCTGGAGTGGGTTTCTCCAGCTTACCACTTAGCATAACCAAACCACCAAATGGTATTGAGTCAATTCCAACTCAAGGCAACACCATGACTGTCAGAGTAGAACTGTGCCTCATAGGTGATTTTTTGGAAATAGATCACCAGGCCTTTCTTCTGAGGCATCGCCAAGTGGACTCAAACCACCAACCTTTTGGTTAGCAGCTGAGTGCATTAACCATTTGGATAGCCCAGAAGCTCTGTGGCGCAGTGGTTAAGCACTTGGCTGTTAACCTAAAGGTCAGTGGTTCAAACCCACCAGTCACTCTGTGGGAGAAAGAAGTGGCAGCCTGCTTCCATAAAGATTTACAGCCTTGGAAACCCTATGGGTCAGTTCTACCCTGTCCTATAGGGTCTCTATGAGTTGGAATTGACTCGAAGGAGGTGGGCTTGGCTTTAATTTTTTTTTTTTTTAGGGTCTTCTAGTACTTAGCATTGTTGTGGCTAGCTGCTGCCAAGATGGCCACTGACACATGGCGATCCTGTGCACAACAGGACTGGACCGTTGTGATTCGTAAGGTTTCCATTGGCTGATTCTCAGAAATAAATCACCAGGCCTTTCCTCCTAGTCTATCCAACACACAAGCCTCCACTGACTGACACGTGGTGACTGCGCTTGCAGTCCATTGGCCAGAAAGCAAACCCAGGTCCCCTCATGGAAGGCCAGGGTTCTACCACGTCAACACCACTGTCCCCTGCACCCAGCACAGTCCCCCAAATGACTGGCTTCCACGGCTGCCCTTCCCCACCACACAGCAAAGGGTCAGCTTCTTGAGAGTAAAGATTTTGCGAGAAGATGAGTGCAGCCATCTTTGCACACCCAGCACCCAGCCACAGTACCTGATTTGCGATGGGCTCAGAGAGTGTTCCTTGAACTGAATCCTACAAGGACAGAATGAGAGCTTGGGAGATAGAGCTGCCTTCTCTGGAAGAGGTCAAGCCAGGACAAAATGACCACCAAACTAGCTGTGAGAGCAGCCTCAAATCCGACCAAGAGCAAGAGGTGAGCAATTTTTATTTTTAATATGCCATAATGTTATCAACACGCCAGTCACCATTCTTGCCAACCCCTTTCCAATCCTATAAGTTCTGGCCATTGGTGCTCAGATGGCCAATGGTTCCAGAAAAAAATTTCACTACAATGATGGACTATACAACACCCAGACATGAGGGCCTTCTAGACAATCAGACAAGCTTCCTCATAGACTGAGGTGGAGAACTTGCCTGAGTCCCCACCATTACCCCAGAGGGCCAGCAGCAGAGTCTGCATTAAAACCTAGACCTCCTGGTTTTTCTGAACCTCATACCAGAAAAACCATGACCAACACTGAAGGTACAGGATGAAAAGAAAGCTAAAGCCTCCTGGGGAGTGCGTGTCCCATCTTAGGAATCGAAGTAGAGCTGCTTCCTTCTCTTCCCCTTGGCTTTTGCCTCTCTTAATCCGTTATCATTTGGAAATAATGTTCTTTAGAAGTTTCCAACAAAGGAAGTAACTCTAGAATTCAGGCCTTCAACAAAACTATGGGATTGACGTCACAGAAGACCAAGCACAGGAGAATCAGCTTAGGCTGGGAGGGTGCCCCTTGGCTGCGGCGGGCTGAGCGCGAGCTGAGAGTGTTCTCCCCTGCCCACGGTAGATTCCCAAACCTCTCACACATACACCTTATCCTCAGAGCAAACCCAGAAGTACCCAGGACAGGGAAATGGGCCTCCCAGAGCTACAGAAAAGGGCCCAAGGGCAGACAGCTGAGAAGCAAGGGGCTGGGATAATCCCTCTGGGCAGAGTGCTTTCTGCGACACCACAGGTGATACTTCTGTACCAAGGCAGTGGCGGGGGTAGGCGTGGGCAGGCCCACCCCTCACAATTGCAGGAGCTATGATGAAGGTATAAACAGAGCCCCGCCCACTGTCTGCCCCCTTCTCTTGCCACCCCGACTCTGTCTGTACCATGAGTGCAGACACCACCCCCACACCCCTCTGACCCCTGCCACCCTGAAGGCCTAAGGGCATGTACTTCTGTGGCATGGTTAGCCCACAGGAAGATGGCCTGGGAGACAACTCAGGCAGGCCCTGGGTCGTGGGTCCCGGGTACCTGAAGCGTGGTTTAAATTGGGGGCACGACCTCCGATGGGTGTCCCCTTGGTCTTGCAGACTTCTCACTCCATAAGGGTGTCATGGTGGGAAGAGGGCCAGTACAACAGCAAAAAGAAAAAAGTTGCTGTCGAGTCAGTGTGGCTCATGGTGACGCCATATGTGTCCGCGTAGAGCGGTGCTCCACAGGGTTTCTAATGGCTGTGACTTTGCAGAAGCAGATCGGCAGGGCTTTCTTCCAAGGTGATTGGGTGGACTCAAACCACTGACTTTTCAGTTAGCACCACCCAGGGACTCCAGGACCACCTAGGGACTCCCAAAACCACCAAACCAAACCCATTGCTGTCAAGTCGGTTCCGACTCATAGCAACTCTATCGGACAGAGTAGAACTGCCACATAGAGTTTCCAAGGAGCACCTGGTGGGTTTGAACTGCCGACCTTTACAGTTAGCAGCTGTAGCACTTAACCACTATGCCCCAGGGTTTCCAGGACCAGAACAGGGCCCCCTAAAGTTCCAGGCAAGAGCCCTCTTGCCTGGGTCTACTGGAATAGGGGCCAGGATGACACTTACCGGGAGGGTGAGGCACGCTGATAATTTCCAGGCAATCCACCCCCAGCCTGAGATTCATTCTCATATCACTTGTCCAACTTCAGTGCCCTTTGGGAGGCAGCACTCCAAGTGGCTAAGAGTTTGCACTCTGGAGTCATTCTGAGTTCAAATCCTGTCTCCATCCCTTATTGGCTGTGTGGCCTTGGCTTAAGCTTTCTGTGCTTCAGTTTGCTAATCTTCAAAACGGTGAGAGGAATACCACCTTCTCCGTGGGCCTGCTGTGAGGACCGAATGAGGAAACTCAGAGCCCAGAGCTGGCACACGGTGTGCAATGTAGTGACCCTGATTGTTCTGAGTTCAGCCTGTGGTAGCCCCAATCTGTTCGTTACAGAGGTTAGCTATGGAAAAACCGATGAGATCATCCAACCGCCTCATTGCCCCACCAGTGGGCCAGTAAGTTGTTTCTCTACAGCACTTTTCTGGATCTTTCCTCTCTAGCCAAGGGAAACATGAAATTGTTTTATCCTTGATTTAGTGGAACGCGGATTCTGATGCACTGACCAAGAGACCCTGGACTTGGGCCCCTTCCCCAACTGACCCTGAAGAGCTAGTCTCTGGGGGTCTCTGGAGACACGAAGTGCCTCTGCCCAGGGACTGTGGAGGCCAGCAACAGCGGGGATACTGAGGCAGCAGCCAGAAGATGCCTGCTTCTCATCCAGGCAGCCTCCTCCACATTTGTGCGGAGACCAACAAATGCTCTGTGTGGTGCCCACAAGAACGTTTCCTTCTTCCAGCAAGCCAAGAGAATCTGGCTTTTTTTGTTGTTGGCTGGCTGCAAATGGACTCTTTCCTGGCCTCAAATTGCTCTTGGGTTGGTACATTTCTATGTATGACCCAAGCCAGTCTGTCATCCACCACAGAGCTAAGTCTCACTTCTTCCAGAGGGGGATGGGAGTGCCCAGAACTCTGGCTCTAAGCCCCAGGGGACGGCTGCTTGACTGGGGCTGTCTGCCTCAGCGTCCACCTTGCCAGCAGGGCTGGATCCTGCCACTCTATCACTCCAGCACTTGTGAGAACAAGACAGGGGCTTCTGAGGCTCATTCAGAGCCCCCGCTGGCTCATCCAGCCCTCCAGGAAAGACCTGCCAGCTTCCCAGACTTCAGTCTCCTTCCATCTGAACCCAGGAAAATAAGTGGCCAAGACAGACCTGGGGGGACCTTGGCTTCTACTTGCATCCTGGCAGCCCCACCCCACCCCACTCCCCAGGTGTGTGCCAGGGGAGTGACGTAACCACTCAGAGTCTCAGTTTCTGGATCTGTAAATTGGGTCTAATAATAATAATAATGATGCCTAAGTTACGGTGTTGTTAAGGCTATTTCGTTGATGAAATAACTTACAGTGAGTTATAGCAAAAACTGTTGTTAGTTCCTGTCAAGTCAACTCCAAGTCATGGCAACCTTATGTATAACAGAACAAAACATTGCCCCAAATAAAGACAACCTAAATGTCCAACAGTAACAGCGATTGGTTAAATGAGTTATGCTATGCCGATACATTATAGTACCGCATTCTCCTTGCGGTCTTTAAAATTATGTTGTAGATATGTTTTTATTGACAAGCTACATTGTGTCCCAAAATGCTCAATTTCCATTTTTTTGGCATTTATGTTTTTAGGTGTATTTATGTATGTTGTTGTTGAGTACCATTGAGTCGGTTCCGACTCACAGCAACCTTAGGTACAACAGAACAAAACACTGCCCGGTCCTGCACCATCCTCACAATCATTGCTATGCTTGGGCCCATTGTTGCAGCCACTGTGTCAATCCATCTCATTGAGGGCCTTCCTCCCTTTCTCTGACCCTCTGCTTTACCAAGCATGATGTTCTTCTCCAGGGACTGGTCCCTCCTGACAACATGTCCAAAGTAGGAGAGATGAAGACTCGCCATCCTCACTTCTAAGGAGCATTCTGGATGTTTTTCTTTCAAGGCAGATTTGTTCTTTCTGGTAGTCCATGGCATAGTCAGTGTTCTTCACCAACACCATAACTCAAAGTCTTCAATTCTTTGGTCTTCCTTATTCATTGTCCAGCTTTCACATGCATATGAGGCAATTGAAAATACCATGGCTTGGATCAGGCGCACCTTAGTCCTCAAGCTGACATCTTTGCTTTTTAACACTTTAAAGAGGTCTTTTGCAGCAGATTTGCCCAATGCAATTTCCCCAATGCAACATTTATGTATAGAAAACATAATAGAAGATTATACACAAAAGATTTGCAGTGGTTATCTCTGAAAAAAGATCGTGGGATTTTTTCCCTTTTGCTTTCATGTTTTCTGTATATTTTTATAATAATCATGCATCCATTTTGTAATAGGGTCGAAAACTATTTTATTATAAAAATTGAGATAACCATGTGAAACACCCGGCACAATTCTTAGCACGTAACAGGAATTCACTTGATTATCTTCCATCTTTGCAATGACTTTGTCTACGCAAACAAGACAGCTTGTCTAATCAGGTGGGTTAGCGTTCTTGAAGAAAAGATAGCTAGCATTTTGAAATAAGATGAGATTGTGTCCTTTAAGGAATCCCTGGGTGATGCAAATGGTTAACCTCTCGACTACTAACCAAAAGGTTGGAGGTTCGAGTCCATCCAGAAGCACCTCAGAACAAAGGCCTGGGCATGTACTTCCAAAAAATCAGCCACTGAAAACCCTAGGGGATGCAGTACTACTCGGACACACATGGGGTCTCCAGAGTCAACTCAACGGTAACTCGTTTGGTTTGTCTTGGTGTTCTTCAAACACAGAAGCCCTGGTGGTGCAGTGGTTAAGCACTTGCCTGCTAACAAAAGGTTGGTGGTTTAAACTCACCAGCTGCTCCGTGGGAGAAAGATGTGGCAGTCTGCTTCTGTAAAGGTTACAGCCCTGGAAACCCTACGGAGCAGTTCAACTGTGTCCTATAGGACTGCTACGAGTCGGAATCGACTTGACGGCAACGGGTTTGGATTTTTAAATTATTTTTCTTCAAACACTCTCCTCACAGGCCCAATCTCTTGGCCCTCACTTTGCAATGCCTGTGCCTGCCTGTCCCTATTTCGCTGTTTCTACCTATTTCTACCTGTCCTAATTAATTCTACACACTCTCCCAAGCCAGCCAAGTTACACTTCTTCCATGACTTCTTTCCTTTGGATCCCGCAGGACAGTCCTGTCCTCTGCTTAAGGCTTGGCCATTCTGCTTGGTATTCTAGTTGGTTGCACCCACCTGGCTGTGACCCCTGTGGACAGGGGCCCTGCTGCAGAATCCGGGCACCCGGCCCTGGCTCCTAGGACCTGGCTCAGCTCTGGGCACACAGAAGTCGCTCTGGCTCAGCGTGTTGAATTGAATGGACTGTGCTTGTGACTCCCATGACCACAAAACTCAGGCCTTATTCTTCATCCTCAGGCTGTCTTGGCACTGTAACCTGGGTTCAAATTCTGGCACCCCACCTACTAGCTGTGTGGCCTTGGACAAGTCACTGAATCTCTCTAAGCCTCAATTTCCCCATCCATAATTATAACCACCTTCCTTAGGATTAAAATTGGTACTCATTTGGATAATATCATAAAACCAAAACCCACTGCCATCAAGTCAATTCCAACTCACACAAACCCCCAGTGCCATCGAGTCAATTCCAACTCATAGCGACCCTATAGGACAGAGTAGAACTGGCCCATAGAGTTTCCAAGGAGCGCCTGGTGGATTCGAACTGCCGACCCTCAGGTTAGCAGCTGTAGCACTTAACCACTATGCCACCAGGGTTTCCATTCCAACTCACGGCGACCCCATATGTTCAAGTCTGAACTGCACTCCACAGAGTCTTCAATGGCTGTAACCTTACAGAAGTGGATTGCCAGGCCTTTCTTCTGAGGTGCCGCTGGGCGGATTTGAACTGCTAAACTTTTGGTTAGTAGCCAAGCTCAAATCATTTGCACTCACTCCCCAGGGAGCTTAATTAGATAATATATGTACTAAATTAAACAGTAAATATAAAGCACTTAGCATAGTGCCTGGTAACGTTCAATAATATGTAGTTATGTAGATGGTTTATTCCCAGAGTGATCATATACTTCGGCCTCCAAAACAGGACATTTCTGGGAATGAAAGGGGGAGCTATTAATAATTATGTCTGAAGGACAAACATAAACCGGGGCAGAACCAGGTAAACCTGGACACAGCTCACCCAGTTTATCCTGCCATTCACTGGACTCTGAGCTCCCTGAGGGCAGAGACTGGGCCACCTTCATCTCGTAATCCTCCTACTTTCCTCCTGCCTCTTCCCCAGCACCACCCTGGCTGACAACCTCTGGGGCTTCTCCTTTGAGGGGAGAAGGCAAGGATACTGTGGCCCACCTGGAGCTGGGGACACCCTCCTGCCTCCCCGCTGGGACCCCAGGCCGGACTCCAGGACTTGAACCCCTGTGTGGTCCCAGGAGACCTACCGTGAGGTGCTGAGCAGGCCGGGACAGGGCTCCCTGGCTCTTCCTCGGGAGGAGAGGGACGTCTGGTGCACTCTGTGGTCAGTGTGAACCCACCCCCTGTGCTGATCAAAGGTCCTGGCAGTGGTTCCTCCCCTCACGTGGTCTGAGCATTCCCGGAATGTCACCAGGGTCACAGGACAAGGGAGAGAACCTGGAACAAGGCCTCTGAAGCTTACAAAATGACCCCAAACTGTCCCAGTGGGGCCAAAACCCACTAAGATCTAAGGGGCATGGCACCTTTAGAACCCCAAGTATGTCCACCAGGCTCTAGAAAGTTTCTGGCAGGCTGCTTAGGGTGAGGACTGGGACTGGGGTCCACGCTCACCCCCTCTTGTGTCCAGCAGCCAGGCTGGCTTCTGGAGGCTGTGGGGCCCACCTCACCTCAGCCCTAAATGCCAGGAAAAATTCTAGGGGGCCGACTGGGCAACAAAGGTTTTTTTTTTTTTTTTTTTTTTTGGTGTGGTTTTTGTTTGGCTTGTTTGCTTAGTGAACTAATTTTTTAAAGCCCTTTCTGAGTGAAAAGGGGACAAAAGTTATAGGGAGAAGAACTTCGACCCAATATGGAGAGGAATTTTCTCACACTCAGGAATATTCAAGAATGAAAGAAGCTGCTTTGGGACATAGTAAAATTCCTGTCTCTGGAGGTGTCCAGCCGGGGGCTACAGAATGGGGTGAAGGGTGTGTGTGTGTGAAAGAGTGTGTGGGGGTGAGTGTATGTGTGAATGTGACCGAGTGGTAGGGGTGTGTGTTTGTGTGTGAATGTGAGTGAGTGTCTTAGTCATCTAGTGCTGCTGTAACAGAAATACTGTAAGTGGATGGCTTTAACAAAGAGAAGTTTATTCTTTCACAGTCTAGTAAATTTTAAGTCCAAATTCAAGGTGTCAGCTCCAGGGAAGACTTTCTCTGACAGCTTTGGAGGAAGGTCCTTGTCATCAGTCTTCCCTTGGTCTGGGAGCATCTCAGCACAGGGACCTCAGGTCAAAGGATGCGTTCTGCTCCCTCTGCTGCCAGCTCTTTGCTTGCTTCCTTTTCCTTTTATCTCTTGAGAGATAAAAGGTGATGCAGGCCACACCCGAGGGAAACTCCCTTTATACTGGATTAGGGATGTGACCTGGTAGGGGTATTATAACCCCACCCTAATCCTCTTTAACATAATATTACAATCACAAAATGGAGGACCACCACAGAATACTGGGAATCATGGCCTAACCAAGTTGATACACACATTTTGAGGGGGACGTAATTCAATCCGTGACAGTGAGTGTGTGTGAGAGTGAGTGTGTGTACAAGAGTGTGTGAGTGTCTCTGAAGGTCGTGTGGATGTATGCACGTGTGATTGTGTATGTTTTAAGGGGTGCAGGGTGAAAGGGTGACCTTGAAAAGTAATTGAAGATTGCTTTCAACACAGGAGTCTACAGTTCTAACTAGCCTAATAGATTTTTAACTCACCTCATGGCTATAATATTTATCTCACCCTTTTTTCACGAGGCTGAACTAATATTTCTTTTACACGTGAGCAGATTTCAGCAGCCAAATTATGAAGTTCTGATAGAGTGTAGCAAGGAAGCCCTTTCAACGAAGAACATACTACAAACTCACACTGCGGCAGAGAGAAACAGGAGCCTGTACAAACACAGAAAGGCCGTGAACAAGTTTTCCACCACCCCATCTTTGGTAGCACCGCAGGCTCGGGCAGAATCATGCCATCAAGGAAAGGTTGTGGGGGGCTATGCCTCTGGGGAAGACTCGTAACTGGGCTAGGGGACAGTCTGACATCACTCTGTGATCTGAACACGTTCTTCAAGTATCAGCATGCACCTCCAGAGAAATGGCTTGTCTGTTTGTCAACGTGTCGTGGAACAAGAGAACTCAGGCATTAGACAGATTAGGTTTGAATCCTGGCTCTTCAGCTAACTAGCCAGTCCTTGGGCAAGTTTTCTCATCTCTGTAGGTCTCTGTATTCTTCTGTGGAGTGGGTGTGGCAGGGGGCCTAGGGAGGTGTAACGGTATATAGGAGAGAGAGCAGTTAACCTGCAGATACGTGTAGCCGGAAGGACACAGGGCATGCCGACGTGTGCGTGCATGGAGAGAGATTTGCATTAAGGACTCCAGGCGTCCTCTGCGAGACACGGACTGAAGACTCTAACCCCTTTCCTCATTACCAGAAATTTCAGATACCTGTCCAAATCGACTAAGGTCAGTGGTAGGGAAGGGCAACAAGGCTCTGGCTTCAGTCTCTGCAGGGTTGTGGTTGTGTGGCAAGGGGAACATTGTGGAATCCTCTTGGGACAGGCTTACACCCTAGGAATAAGTTGGGAGAAGAGGTCTACAGAGTTGCAGAGAGCCCAGGCAAATGTCGTGTGAAGTGTCCTTTGCTGGGCACGACAATGGCATGAAGGAACAACAACTCATCCCTCCTTTAACCGCCGGATCTGAACCAGCAGTATGGCAACCGCTGGAGTCTGGAGACTCAAGAGAGCTCCTAGGGCATCTGAACTCTTGGAGGGAGCCATCTTCATTCAGATGGTGCTTCCCAAGAGCCTGCGATTCTCTGAGCCCGGTGCTAAGCACTGAGTGGAGTCCAGAGATGTGCAGGATACTAGTCCTGCCCCTGTCACCACGCTTGTGTGTGTGTGTGTGTGTGTGTGTGTGTGTGTATTCATGGGCCCCCCTTGAGTAGCAGGATCATGGCAGCAAAAAATGAGTGTTCCTTCTGTTTGGAGGAGAGGAGGCCAAGTTTCCTCTTCTGGCCCTGGGATCAATAGAGAAGGCCACCATCAGTGGAATGATGGTCATGCCCCAAACTTGAGGCTCACTTCCTTTTGGGCTCTGGCAAGCTTTGGTACATGTCCACCATGTTGTCACAGATATTTTGAAGATACTTTGGAGACATAAGTTTATCTTGGGGAGGTGATAGACATGTGGGTGTGTTGAATGAATCCCGAATGAACACAGCCTTCAATGCCTTTCTGGTGGCATAGAAGAAACTCCAGCCTGGAGCCTGGAGACCTCAGCTGTGGTGCTAGTTCAGCCACTAGTTCACTCTGTGGCTACCCAGTGCCTCTGTGACTAAGGGAAATTAATTCATTTCTTATCTTGGTCTCATTTTCTCCATCTGTAGAATGGGTTGAAGCTAGTCTTAAGGCCTCTTCCAGCCATAATGGCCTATAGATATTGTTATTTCCTTTCTGGTCTCCACTCATTTCCCGAAGGCCTTTTCTCAGCCTAGAATCTACTCTCAGAGGGGCTTCCCAAGTCATCCCTGCACACATGTGACAAGACCAGAATCGACAGGTGTGAGACCCCCTAGCTGAGACATCAACAGAGAGCACACGTGTCCTGTGTCTACTATTTATTGTTGATTCTGTACACCAAACCTGTTACAAGCAGCATCCAGCAAAAGACAGACCCCCATTCCTGCCTACCCGGGCTCACACTCTATGAGATCCCGTGGGCCTAGAAAGCTCTAAACACACAGCCAAGCACCTGGGACTTTTTGCAATGATCCTCTAAGCGAAGCAAACATGACCTACTTTTGAAGGGAGTGTGAAGGCAACAGGCTGGTGAGAACAATCTTTCCTTAGGAGAAGAAGAAACCTTGAACTGGGAAGAGTTTCACTTGGAAGTGATCTGCTGGCCCACTCTTTTCGAACCACAGAGTTGCTTCCTTCCCGAGACCACCAATGCCTCCCCCAAGTCCCCGGATATGGTTCTGACCATGAGCTCTTTGGGCTGAATTATTCGAGTGGTTTACAGCTAAAGGCTAGGATGCATCCAACATCTGTCGAGCAACTGTAGTCATTAGCTGCTCTCCACAAGCTTGCTGAGCTTGGGAGTACATTCCCAGCCCTATTCCCTATTGACATCTGAAAGGCTGTGAAAGGTGTGTGGTTGCCCACAAAAAAGGACCTGGGACACTTCTGAGAACATCACCGTGCTTCTAAGTTCTAAAAAGGAGGAACTGCACATATACAGCCCCAACCATTTCCATGCGATCAGCCAGTTTTTCTTTAATGGATGAATGGGTTTAATTTTTTCTTGTATTTACGAAGTTTTTGATCCACATGGGACCAAGTGAGGTTTCAATGACTAAGATGTGGGGAGCAACAGGAGTGTGGCTCCAATTTTCTTTGGTTTCATGATGAAAACCCAAGACGGCCACAAGGCCTAGTTGAAAGTTTGAAAAGAGAAGTAAAAGCCACAACCTACTGAATAACGTTGCAGAAGGACAAATGGTTTTGCACCCTACCCCAAGGGGATAAAGACTGTACTCATATCACAGGGTTGTTCTGAGGGTTAAAAAGAGAATGGGTAGAAAAGTTTTGAAGAGTACCTTCACACGGTGAGCACTTGAAAAAAAACAGTGGTTCTAACTGGCTTTGACTATCTTTCCTCCAACACTGAGCCCACTCCAGATGGAGGCAGAAGAGGGAGAAGTAAATGGAACTCTGCACCCTAGCCCAACTCTTTTGGGGGTCCAAGTGGCCGTTCCAGCCCCCAGAGGTGAAAAGCAAATACGTCATCCCTGTTGGAAAGGAGATTCCACCCAACCTCTCTGGCAGCTTCATGGCCAGACAACATGGTTGGCTCCATCCTGTCCACTCTGGTGGGACAAAGGAACAGGCAAGCTCAGAAGGTCTGGTGAAGGGTTCACCACCTCTCACCTGGGGTGCTTCTGGGTGAGATCATCCAAGGACACCTATGCCCATGCATTCTTTGACTTGGGGACACACATTGATATCCTGGGCCAGAGAAGAAGCTACTCCAATGCCAGGGTCAAAGCTGGAAATATTCAGGGCTTCTGGGCTAAGATTGGCAGGGCACCCTGGGTGTAAATAATTCCTTCCTCCTTTCTCTGCCATTCCTGGCCCACTTGTGCCCTTGCTGAACTGGGCACACCAACATACCCTGGAAGTTCTGGGTATGAGGAATATGGGGCCAAACCATGCCTCCTGTCTGGAGGGGAAGAGGCTGAGCTTGCCCTTGAGGCTCCAGGATTGACAGAGCAGGTCAGTGGAATGATGCTCATGCCCCAAACTCTGGCAAGCTCTTGGGGCTCTGGCAAGCCTTGGTACATGTCCACCATGTTGCTACAGATATTTTGAGGACACTTCAGAGACCTGGGTTTACCTTGGGGAGGTGATATCTTTTGACTGTGACAGCCCCCCTTCACTCCCCAGTTCCCTGGAACAGAAAGCGAAAAGCTACAAAGTGCACTGGCCCTTACAAACATCCCTTCCTGGATCCTTTTGGTCGGGGACTGGAGGGGAAAGCCAGTTATCCCGTCAGCACCTTGCCACTAAGGCCCCTGAGAGTTTTTTACTTGTCATGTGGAATGGAGGGAATCAGTCATAGCCCTTCAGGGTTGGTGGTAGCTTTCCAAATCTCTGTTGAGTCGGCTGGAGCTCTTTCCTGGGCAGACACGGAAACTTGAAGCAAAGTTGTCTGTTTCATGGCTATTTTCATTTCTAAACCAGTGGACCAGTTTGTTCAAAGAGAGACACCAGTTGCCACGAGCATAATTTCTTTAAGAGTGTGTGAATATGTGTAGCAGGAAGGAAGGCAAGGGTAGGTATTCATGTGACTATAATTCAACCAGTAAGTGGAGGAGAATAACCCTGGGCCAAGGAATCCCTGGGTGGTACGAATGATTAACATGCTCAGCTGCTAACCAAAAGGTTGGAGGTACAAGTCCATCCAGAGGGGCCTCAGAAGAAAGGCCTGGTGATCTCTTCTGAAAAATCAGCCATTGAAAACCCTACGGAGCAGTTCTACTCTGACACACATGGAATCGTTGAGTTGAAATCAACTCAACAGCAACTGGTTTTTAACCTTTGAGCAAACAACTCAACTCTTGTAACCAGGCCACAGGCAGGAGGTACTCAAGAGCCCCCAGACCTGGTGTGACCCATCTGGGTATCCCAACCCGGCCTCCTGTGTGTGAATATCCTGAAGCTCAGCTGCTTGTTTACTGTCATGCTGATGGAGAAGTTGACTTCAACATTAGAGGGCTTCCCGAGTTCCATTACACTTGGCTGTTCAATTAAAAGATCTCATCTCTGAGCTATTTTGCTTCCCCCAAATGGAAAATGGAAATTAAAAACAGATATAGGCATATCATGCCCATAAAAGGCCTGGGAAGAGGCGACTCCAATGAGCAGCAGACAGTTTGTTGGCAGAGGAGGCTCTGTGGTTGTATGGGAATCTGTAGTGGGATGATTCTGACTTGGTCTCTGGATTTAATAAAATCTCTTGTCCATGCTAGGAGTACCTAAGAGGTGCAAACAATTAACACACTTGGCTGCTAACCGGAGGGTTGGAGGTTTGAGTCCACCCAGAGTTGGACGAAAAAATCAGTCATTGAAAACCCTATGGAACACGGCTCTACTGTGACACAGATGGGGTCACCATGACTCAGGGTCAACTAGACATCAACGTGGTTGGCTTTTTTTTTTCTTTTTTACTTTTTCTATCCATGCCAGAGTGTATCCACATCTTCTTCTGCACCCCTTGCAGCTGGGCCTTTCCAAGGACGGGCTGTGGGGACAGTGAGGAGCCAGCTGTGGCTGGGGGGAGCCAGTTCTCAGGGAAGTCCATGCCATTTCTGGAATCTCCAGTCCTCTCGGATAAAAGCCCCCAGGGTACGGGGATATCGGTGACTTTCTCTTTCTTGATCTAGATGCTGATTTCATGGGTGTGTGCTGTTTGTTAAAATTCATAGAGCTGCATGCTCTGGTGTTCCCATTTTTCTGTATGTATGTGATACTTCAATAAAAAGGAAAAAAAAAAAAAAGCCCTATGGATGAACACAAGGACCCCAGGTACCAGGTCTCTTTTTCCAGCCAGTACCAATAAGCTGATTTTAAGATTTTTAGAGGTCAGAAATTTTACATGATGTGATTCCTGAAAGGACTGAAATTTTCCAAGCCAAGTTGCAGCTCAGGAATACCATTTCCTCAAAGGCTGAACTGGTGGCCCTGGTGCCCTTCTTCTGCTTCCAGCTGAACATCCCAAGAGCGGCGCTGGTGGTGGCTGGTCTCCAGGAAATGAGGAAGAGTCTCTTTCCCTTCTCTCTTCCACAGCATCCTGAAAGCGTGGGCATTGGGGAGCTCTCAAGTAGCCAGTTAAATGGTTTGAAGCCTTCTTTGAGGAGAGAACTCACCCTACCTACCTTCAGGAGCAGGAATTCATGGCGTGGGGGGTGGGGACCTATCATTTGAGGGGACAGGGCAGAGCCATGGCACAAAGGAGAGGAACAAGAGAAGGGAAATCAACTTACATAATACTTTGAGGAAAGGGGCTGTCCCGGGCAGAGAACTATTCCCATAAAGAGAGTAGGCTTTGTAAGAGTTGAATCTACGGAGGCCAGGAGGGGTGTGGGCCTAGGGAAGGCTGTTCTTGGGGTAGAGGTGGTAAGGATTTGGAGCAGGAGTCTTCTTGAAGGAAGCCCATGGATGTGAGTTGGAAATGCCCCAGGGTTTTGCCTTGGCCAGTTGGATCTCCCTAGGGGTAAGAAGGTCCTCCAAGACCTGCTTCTCTACAGATGAATCAGGCAGGTGAGGAGAAGGTGGGGGCACCTTTCTCTCAGGCCCAGAGAAAGATGAGGGATGGCTCTATGGACCCAGAGGTGGAGGCAGAATGATGGAATGTCCACCTGCCTTATTTCCAGGATCCTCAGCCCCACCATTTCCCAGCCCTGCCTCCAGGCGGCCTCGTTAACACTCATTGGGTGCCTTCATTTGCATCAGGACTGTGTGGCCCCGCTTCTTGAAGCAGCAACAGCAGATGCAGGCAGCCACTGAGGCGACCAGGGCAATGATGCCAATGACAATGGCGGCGATGGCCAGCCCACTCTGGGCAGGGGTCATGCCCCATGTGCCACTGTTCTCAGTGACTCCAGGGGTGGTCAGATTAGTATAGTCCTTCGTGGGGCTGGTATACTCAGTGGTATAGGAGATGGAGGTAGTATCAGGGTAGCTGGACGTGTCTGGGTACTGTGGTGTTTCCGGGTAGCTGGGCACCTCAGGGGCCTGGGCACTGGGGACAGCGACGTTAATGTTAATAATGACAAGGGACTGGCCTCGGACATTGGCTGGGCTGAAACAAACCGGAAGGGCATCCGTTCCCAACCTGGGCCTGTTGAGAAGAAGCCAATTGCGGAGTGGAAGGATGTCCGAGTCACATCTCCAGGGATTATCATACAGCCGAAGCTCACACAGGTTCACCAAGTGATCAAAGATGCCCAGGGGCAGGTTCTCCAGCTGGTTGTTCTGCAGTTGGATGGTCATGAGGCCATTGACATTGGCAAAGATATTCCCAGGGAGCTGTCTGAGGTGGTTGTTCTGCAGTGAGATATTCTGCAGGTTGGTCAACGTGCGGAAGACGTTCCCATCCAACTCCTGCAGCGCGTTGGTGTGGAGTGACAACTCCCGCAGTTCCATCAGCCCATTGAAGGCCCCTGGGGAGATGAAGCTGATCTGGTTGCGGCTTAGGATCAGGACCTGCAACTGGCTGAGATTGCTGAAGACGTTGTCAGGTAGGGAAGTGATGTGGTTGTCGTAGATCCAGAGCTCCTGCAGGTTGTGCATGGGCCCAAAGATCCCAGGGGAGAGCTCCTTCAAGGAATTCCCAAAGAGTGTAAGACGGGTGAGCTGGGGCAGCTGCATGAAGATGCCAGGAGGCAGCTGGGAGATGTAGTTGTTGGACAAATAGAGTTTCTGGAGGTTATGGTTGTTGTGGAAGAGGCCTGGGGAGAGCATACTGATCTGGTTCTGTTGGAGGGCCAGTTCCTGGAGGTTGCCAAGCCCATCAAAAGTGCCCATGGGGATGTCTGAGAGCCTGTTCTCATACAGCCGGAGGACCTGGAGGTTGCCCAGGTGCTGGAAGACCCTGGGTGAGAGGTGGGTGAGGCTATTCTTGCCCAGATTAAGCTTGGTGAGGCCCACCAGGTGGTCAAAGACACCATCGGGGATGTATTCCAGGTTGTTGCCATGCAACTGCAATTCCTTGAGGTTGCTGCACTGGGAGAAGTGGGCTGGCTGGATCTGCATCAACTGGTTGCTTGACAGAAGGAGTGACTCAAGGTTGTCCAGGCCCTGGAAGAGGCCGATGGGCAGAACCTGAAGCTTGTTGTTGGCGAGACTGAGGTAGCGCAGCGAGCCCAGGTTACGGAAGGCTCCAGGCATGATGTGAGACAGCTCATTCTTCTCGATCCTCAGGGCAATGAGGGCCGAGATGTTGAGGAATGGTGACTCACTGAGTTCCGTGATGTGTGTGTTGAGTATCTGCAGGCTCATGGCGTTCCAGGGCAGAGGGGTGGGCACGGCCACGATTCGCGCCCCAGTGCACTCCACCTGGGAGGCCCTGGAGCAGGTGCACTCACTAGGGCAGCCATAGTAGGCCAGGCCCGCTCCCCAGGCTTGGCAGCCCACCAGCAAAAGGAGATAAGGTTTCAGTGGCATGGCCTCTGCAAGGAGAGAGAGCACATGTTAGTCAGGGTTGTCTCACCTAACTGCTGCCCATTTTAAGCCAACGCCAGCCTTCAGTGCCAAATATCGGCTTGGCTTTGAACCCCATCACTACATACCCAACTTAACTTAGGCTCCAAATATTCTCGCCAGCACATCTCTCCGCCTCCCCTCAGGCCTTCCCACTCCATGCCTTTGCTTGAGCAGTTCCCCTGACCTACAGTATTCTTCTTCCTCACCTAAATCTTCCCCCTACTTCAAAGTCTAGTTCAAATGCAATCACCTCTAGAAAGCTTTCCCAGATCCCGTAAGTCAGAATGAGCTACCTGCCCATGCAGGTGGTCCTCCCAACCTCCATCATTTCCCATGGTGCAGCTGGCCTGTACAGCCTTCGAGGGATTCCCGTCTGCCTCATTCAGTCCTCAGGAAGCCTTTCACCCTTACAAGTTCCTTAAGGCAGGAACTGTATCTTATTCACCTCTATCCCTCACAGTACCTAAACATGCTGGTTGAACACAGTCTTCTTGCGAGAAACAGAGAGCAAACGAGAACAAAGAAATAGAGCCTGAACCTGGCGGAAGAAGCTAAGGCTACAAATATGGCGGCCTGCCAGGAGGAGCAGCAGCCGGCAGAGGGGAGACCACACTGCTGATCTTGGGGAAAGACTACAGGAAAGCTCAGCTTTTCCTCTCCCTGTCCCACCAGCCTGCCCTGCCCCACCCCACCCCTCCATCACCACGAACACAACCCGTCCCTTTGTTAACCCTTTCATATAAGTTTCATCCAGGTTTAATTCAAACATGTCTGCAGCACTTCCTGTCTCACTGGGAGAAGCTTCTGTGGTTCAGCTGATGCCTAGGGCCTGACTTCTGGGTACTAGTCCTAGTTCCCCCAGAGAAACATTGGGTGGCCTTGAATAAGTCCCAGAAATCTTAGGGTTTGAGCTAAAAGGCAAGCAGATCCAGATGGTCCCTCGGGGACAGGAGCCAAATTCATAAAAGTTTTGGCATTTGAGGCCGCTGAGGATGGTGATGACATAGAAGCATAATGTGTGGACCTGGTACTGGTTCCTATTTGAGTATTTAGGTCCCTGGGTGGTGCAAATGGCTTGCAATCTACTCCTAACCCAAAAGTTGGCAGTTGGAACCCATGCAGCAGCACTGAGGAAGAAAGGCCTGGCAATCTTCCTCCATAAAGATGACAGCCAAGAAAACCCTATGACGCAGTCCTACTCTGTACACATGAGGTTGCCATGAGCCTGAATCAACTCAACAGCAATGCAATTTTTAAAAAAAAAACTAGTTGTTTGACCTTGAATAAGTCCCTTGAGGCCTCCAAGCTTCGGTCTTTTCACATGCTAGGTGGGGATGATAGTCTCTGCCCCTCTCCTGGGGCTGTTGTGGGGAGCAAATGAGAGAATGGATGTGAGGGCATCCCGTACCAAAACCAAAAAACCCAAACCCGTTTACTGTCAAGTCGATTCCAACTCAATGCGACCCTATAGAACAGAGTAGAACTGCCCCATATGGTTTCCAAGGAGTGCCCGGTGGATTCAAGCTGCTAACCTTTTGGTTAGCAGCTGTAGCCTTTAACAACTATGTCACCAGGGTAGTGCTATGCAAATGTGCACGGTGGCTGTTACAAGCTCCTGTACACCATGGACTTCATAGCCTTTTGGAGGCAGGAAGGCCTCCAAGTGCTTCTCATCTTGGCATTCTTAATCAAGAAATTCTCTTAATCAAGGATTTCTGCGCATATATGAGGGCATCTGTGTTAGGATCAAATGGTGTCCCCCAAAACATGAGTTGGAATCCTAACCTCTGTGCCTGTGGAAGCAATCCTGATTGGAAATAGGGGTTTCTTTGTTAGGTTAGTAAGATCATACCCACATAGGGTGGGTTCTAAATCTCATTACTTCTGAGTTACAAAAACAGCAGATTAGACACAGAGATGGGGGCGTACCCGAGGGAAGACATGCCATGTGAGGATCATCTACAAACCGAGAAACCAAGGAACGCCCGGGACTACCCACAAGGAAGAAATCCACGTGGCTGAGACCCTGATTTGCACTTTTAGCCTCCAGAACTGTTAGAAAACACATTTCTGTTCTTTAAAGCCACCCACTTGTGGTATTTCAGTTACAGCAGCACTTAGAAACTAAGGCAAACTCTAACTTCCATCTCATATTCAAAGGGGTTGGTAACTCCTGAAGGGTGAAGTATCACTGATAATACATTCCTACCATTTTATGGGAACACAGGGAACAGGAAAACTGAGGCTCAGAGCTAAAGCCCAGGTCTCCAGGCTCCTGAGCAAGCCCTTTAGGTGTGAATTCAGTGCCTCAACTTTTAATGAACAAAAGTCCCAGAGGAAAGGATTTCAAATGATAGACTACAGGACATAAAGTAGGGGAGTGGAGAAGGTATTCTCGGGCTTCTCCTTGTGTCCTGAACTCTTGGAGTCCTGATCCCAGCCCACAACTCAGAGAAACCCAGGCTTCCCAGTATGGCTTTAGCCCAATACAAGCCCCTCTCCCCTACCCCTGACAAGTTTACCCTGAAGACAGACCCAACGCACCTTCACCATCCAGCAGACTGGGATTTTTCACTTATTCACAGCCCATCAAAGCCCCAGCCTGCTGTCCTTTTGCGTTAAGGCCTTGGCTAAACTTGTAGAACAGTGGAGGAAAGGAAGAAGGAAAGAGGGAGAATACCTTGGCCAACAGAGTCTAGTTGCAAAGGAATGGGGCCTGATTAAGCTGTGGACACATCTTAAAAGATGACATTCTATAGACAAATGTTAGGCTCAGAACCTGAGAACAGAAAACCACCTGCCTGAATAGGAAACACAGAAAAAGTGGTTCAACATCCAATCCAGGAGAAAAACTTAGGGCTTCTTATGGATGGCAAAATGTATCTGAGTCAGTGAAGAAAGAAGGCTGTGCATAAAAGCTAACGTAATCTTAGGCTGAACTAACAGAAGTATCAAGTCTGGAACAAGAAAGGTGATAGTCTTACTCTCTACATCCCCAATCAGATCTCACCTGTAGTACTGGGTTCAGTTCCAGCCGCATACCTCAAGAAGGCCAATGACAAACTGAAGG
Source organism: Elephas maximus indicus (assembly GCF_024166365.1). NCBI lineage: Eukaryota > Metazoa > Chordata > Mammalia > Proboscidea > Elephantidae > Elephas > Elephas maximus. The sequence continues at coordinate 20,561,435 of NC_064819.1, read as the reverse complement.
GCATCTAGAGAAGGGTAGACAGGGTGGTGAAAGGACCCAATCACTGAAGGAAATGTAGATGAATAGCTAGAAGAAGCGATCTACTTCCAAAAATTCATCCGCTGAAATCCCCGTGGACACACATGGAGTCACCATAAGTTGGAGTAGTCATCTCAACTCAGTAGCAGCTAGTCACCACCATGGTCATCAGCCAGAAGAAGAGAAGATGTGATGAGCCCACAAGCACTTTCCAAGTATACATGAAGGACTGCTATGGGATAAAGTAAGCAGCCTTGCTTGGTGTGGCCCCACGGGTCAAAACTAATGGGTAGAAGCAATGGGGTAGCAAATTTCCATTCACCACCAAAGACAGTTTATCCAGAATCAGAATGGACAAACTCCTAGGGGTGGTAAGCTCTGCCTCGCTGGAACTGGTCAAGCAGGGGCTGAGCAACCACTAAGGAGGTCATAGAGAAGATCCCTAAGTCTGGTAGGGTATTGAACAGCTGCTATCCTGTCCATCCCTAAGACTGCAGGATTCTAAGACTGAGACCCAGAGCATGGAGCAAGATGTATGTGTCTGTGCCCAGCAGGGTCTGGGGGTTTACACATTACTCTGTGTGTGTGTGTGTGATTTACCCTCTACACCTACTTAAAACAGGTAACGTTCTAATTGCTCCTGGTGACGTGCTAACACTCGTTAAATTTATTTATAATATGCACTTCCGTGCCCAGGCAACTTCAAAATGGTGTTGTAACCCAAGAATCAGAACTAAATTAAGGGACTATAACCTGGCAAACTCAAGGCAGTTTCTGCCGAGCCTCCCCACAGGTAAAATGAGGGTGGGGTGGAGGCACCCACTGAGGACCCACTTCTATCTGACTTTCTCTGAATCTACAAATCCCCAGGTAGGGAGCGGTTTCAAGCCAGTCTGGCGAAGGACCTGAGTCAGAGGCGAGGATACCACGCCTGGAAAGAAGACTGAAGAGATGATTCCCTTAGGGGAACACAGCCATTGCCGTCTCATGTGGACCACGCTCAGCTCCACAAACACTGCAAGAATGTGTGGATTTTCCTCACTTCTCCAGAGCCCACCCAGTACCACAGGCAGCGGTTTCCTGTTTTCCAGCACTCCTTGCTGCCACATCTGGCACAACCGGCTCCAAATGACTTTCAACAAGCCCACCTCAAACCCAGTCACAGGAGAGGAAAGGGCTGCAGAAGCAGGGCTGGGTTTTCAGCAAGCGTTACAGGGCAGTGGCCTGGTCCCCTCAAGAGCCCAGCACAAGACAGCCTAATAGCCCACGCTGCCCAGGGCTGCTTGGCGGCTGTGACAGATGCCAGTTAAAGGCCCACAAAGCTGCCCTAATGACACCCTCCTCCCATGGTGGTGCGAGCGCGTCCTCCATCACGCTGGGACTTGGTCCATCCCTGTCCTGGGAAGGGGCGCAGCCAGGAAGTTAGCGAGTCAGCCTGCGGACAGGACAGGCAGACAGCTCACCTGGACACTTTGACATGCTCACTCCCGGGGGGCAGAAGCACTTAAACCAGGGTGCTCTGGCCGTGGGTCTGTTTAGCAAGAATACCTACCCTGTGACTCATAAGCGAACACATAATTAGCCACAAAGCCCTGGGCTTTGTTGGTTGGTGGATTGTGATTTTTTTTTTTCAATTTAATATCATCATTCACATTTCCCAAACACGGGGTTTTCTGGGAGGAGAAGCCTTCTTACTTCAATGCCACGGAGCCATGCTTTTGGAAAGAGCCTGGGAGGCTGACGTTCTACTCTGGTCTTGACACTAAGTTGGAGTGTGAGTTTAGGTAAATCCTCCAGGCCTCAGTATCCCCTCCTGTAAAGACTTCCAAGGCTCCCTCCAGCTCTGAAGGCTTCTGACACACAGCAGAAAGGAGATTTGGCCTAAAGCCCCACCACTCTCTTCTCCCCCTCTTCTGGACAGGTCATGTCAGTCACCAGTAGAAGGCGGGTCTGAGCGGTGCCACCTGGCCAGCCTCCATCTCCATGTTGAGGCTAAGGAACGGGTATCCATCTTTCAGGCCCACCTCGTTTTCCAGGCGAGGAAATCCCATTTGTCAGCTGTATGTCTTCACATCCCACCATAGTCCTTTCTTTCATGGGATCCAGTTGCTGAGACGGGCCTTAGGGATCCTCTGCCTCCTGGCTCACTTGGGGAAACTGAGGCCCAGGAGGGGCCTTCCCTCCTTGCCCCATGTCCTCATCCCCACATAGGATTCCCTAAACATGGTCTCATCTGCAATGGGATGTCACCCTATCCAGCCTGAGGGTCCCCAAGGGAGATGCCCACTCTTGGAGCTGCTCAGGGGTTGTGTCCCCCACAGGCCAGTGTCAAGTTCAGACAAGTTTCCTCTGGGTATGTGATCCAACAACAGGTCTGAAGTCACCATCTAACTGAGAAGCTCAGCCTGAAGCTAAGCCTGAGTGCATCCAGACATTCCCATCTCCCTAAACAGGGAGTACTGCCCCCAAGATCAGTACATAGAAATCCCCTGGGAAGCTTGTTTGAGAGGAGTGACCCCATACCATTACTCTGGGGACTGGCTGAGTTAATACATGTCGAGTGCTGAGACTGGCTCTTCACACCAAGTGAATACACAATAAATGTGGGCTACAATTATGATTATTTTTGTTGTTGATTAAATCAGGATTTCTGGAGGTCACACCCACTGAGATACTGGTCCCATAGGTCTGGATGGGGCCCAGGACTCTGCATGTTTAACAAATTCCCCAAGTGATTCTGATGCAGAGGTCCACAGACCACATTCTGAAGAACCACCACTCAAGGCCCGGACCAGCTTGGAACCCATGCCCATGACTGGCACCATTTACTGCCAAGAGGAGAGAGGAAGAGCCCAGGATTGGGAAGGCTGAAGGTCAAGTTGCAGGCCTGGCCCAGTGCCCTCTATCAAGATTTCCTTTGGTGGCCCTTGCTGCATCCCCACCAGAAATCTGGCCTTGTGCCAAGTTGAACCTAGTAGTAGACGTGGCTTCTAGAAGCAACGGTCAGAGCCCAGAGTGTCAGAGGTACAACTGCCTTTTGAGACCATCCAGTCAAACCATCTGGTCATTACGCCCATGGGAAAACTAAGGTTCAGAGGGAGGAGGGGACCTGCCTGAGGCCATATGGTTGGTTGGTGAGTCCTGACATCAGATCAGGGCCTCTTGAGCTTGGTGAACCCCGGGACCTTCTTAGGCTTCAGGGTCCTGTGAACCATGTGTCTGGGCAGTGGCTGGAAGAGGGAACAGTGGCTTTGCTCCTGTCTCTTAAAATGATTGAAGGCTTACATATATAGTCAACCCTCAAGCTGCCCAGGGCTATTAACCAAGGTCAAGTGCCTCTCCCAACTCCAAGTCTGCATGGTCTGTGGAATTCTCTGCTCTAAGGCTGCTCTGATGCTCCTGTTTGCTTGTTTTCACTCGGATAGCCTGGAAGGGTGGAGGCGAGGGACAGAAGGAGTCGCTGGAAGGAACTGACCCCACTAACTTCAACACACAACCCCTAGCTGGGGGCCCTCAATTTAGGATTACTCTACCCTAAACATAAAGCATCTTTAAACCCCAAGGCAAGGCAGGTCAGAGCCTGACACACCCTCATCCCCCACCTGGCTCAATTGATGACCCTATTACCCAGGCCCTTCAAAGCCAAAATATGGCTAATTTTCCTAAAAAAGAAATGAATAAGAAAAAGCCATTCATTTTGAGCCTTTCTGTTGGGGATCCTCCCAGGGTTGGGGTGGGGAAAGGCAGAACCTGGCTTCCTGCAGACTCTGAGCAGAGCTGTAACTAGCCTGGCAGAAGTGGCAGGAGACACTGACAAACCTCCCAGCTGAGCAGGAAGAACCCCCAAATGGAGCTTTTAGGAAAGAAGTGGTCTCTGAACAGCCCCTTCTCAGGGTGGTGCTTGGGGGCCAAGATGAGATAAAAATGGTTCCGATGCTGACCAAAGCATCTTGGGAGTGGTTTCTAAAGTCTGTGTCCCGAAAGCCAACGAAGGCAGTGAACCAGGATCTGCAGTTGGTGTTTAGCGGTCAGGATTTAGGGAAGCAAATTGCCGTCTGTAATCACAGCCTTGGGAACGTTTGCTGGAGAACCAAGTTGGGGCAGCCAGTTCTCTGGCTCCTTCTTCATCTGTTCTTACCTCTCCAGGGCTGGGACTACCCCCATCTTGACACTGCAACCCCCTCCATCTACCGAGCAAGCCAAGGTGGCCACCCCCCAGCCCTGGGGAGAACCTTCCGCGCCCTCACTGTCTGCAGAATCTATTCAGAACGCTGTCCCTGGCCACGTCCTCTCTCAGAGCTTGTCCCATCCCTGCCAAGCCCGCCTGACGCAAGACCACAGACACATTGGAATGTCTGGCCCAGAATTTACTCCCAGATGTTCAATCCATGCAGAGTGGAAGAAGTGACTGCCGTTAGAGAATTTCTAAACTATGGAGCCGGTGGCACCGATACATCTGAGAGCCGCTGGAGATAAGGTGATGGAGTCCCTGGTAACCCTAAAGGGAAGCTGAGACTGTCATTGATGGGCAGCCAGCACCCTCAGCCTGGGTGGATGTCAGCAAGAGAGGGCTGCAGCCTGCCTAGGGGACTGTTTGGCCCTGGAGGTAAAGCGGCACTCTCTCTCCCATTGGCATGACCAGGGAAGCCCAGAACAGTCCTGGAGTTTCATGGTTGGTTCCTTGACCCAGGGTCCTGCCTCCATGTTTGAGCAGAGATACTGGTAAAGGTACAATAGCCATGATTTTAAATCCATACCACCCTCATCACAGACACACCCCTAGCCCCAACTCCCTGCTCAAAGCCCTGAGCCTCAGCCGGACACTTCTAGCCCACAAGAGGGGGAAGCTGCCAGAATGGAGTCACCTAAGTCACCCATAGCAGGACCGGCAACAATTCCGAGCCCATAGCTGAACTCCGAATTGGGAATCCAAACCAGCTGACGCTGCTTTTGTAGCAACTTTGAGTCTATGAGAAGGAGGCAGATCTCTGGCCTGGGAAGCCCCCGTGAAGGACAGTCTCACAGGTCCTAGACAGACCCAAACACAGGGCCTGACGTTGGTGGCCACCACAGTAGGGGCAGGGAATAAGGACATGGTTCCAGTCACCTGAACCTTAAGAAAAAGGAAGCTCTTTCCCCAGAAAAGCTATTATCCAGAAAGAGGTAAAAATAGGTGGGTAACTGCTGCCACTTAGTCAACTTTAAGTCCATATATGAGTCAGAATCAACTCGACAGCAACAGGTTTAGTTTTTTTTTTTTTTTTTGGTTTAAATCCATCTTGCCCATCTAAACAGGTCCCTGGGTGGCTCAAGGGGTTTGCAATTGGCTCCTAACCTAAAGGTTGCCGGTTCAAACCCATCTAGCAGTGCCGTGGAAGAAAGTCCTCTCCAACTACCTCAGTAAAGATTGCAGCCAAGAAAATCCTATGGACCAACTCTACTCTGTAACACTCGGGGTCACCTGGAGTTGGATTTGACTCAAGGAGAACTTTTTTTTTTTTTTTTTGGTGCCTATCTAGAACATCTTCCCCATATCCTAGGTTGACATCATGGGAAGGTGGGGGCAGGTGGAGCAAGAGGCTGGTTAGGGATTAGCATGCGGGGCCTCCTGGTGCCCTGGGCAGTGGCACCTCGCCGGCACGGGGTCCACCAGGCCAGATTCTTTGAAGAGCAGCCCCCAGGCACCACCCCAGCCCTGCCCTCCCTCGGGGCTCTGGAGCCTCTCCCTGGGGTGCCGGGTCAGCAGAAAGGGGAGTGGACCGGGAGGGAGGCCGGGCCCTTCAGAAAGATTGGATTGGAGAGAGAAGGGAGGAGAGGGCCCTGGCCTACTTACCGGCAGCCCGGTGCCCGCCTGCCCACTGTGGAGAAGAGGGAGCCCAGAGGACAGGAGGATGTCCGTCGGAGGCTCACGGCTCAGCATGAGTGCTGCTGGCCCTGCCCTCTCCGTATTTAAACCGTCCCAGGCGTGAGTCACCGCAGGGGCACTGTCAGGAGGGGGTGGCCGGCTCCCCACGTCCCAGCCCTCCCCGAGGAAGGCCCAGCCCGGGCTCTCCAGTTGAAGGAGTTTTCTTCAGCCACATTTTCAAAAGAGAACACATTTTCCTCTTTTTATCCTTTCTCCGTTGTTTCTTTTAGATTCACTTGGACACTGAGGGTCCCGAGAGGGGAACTGTACACCCATCCTACAAACTCCTCCCTCATCATCTTGTGTGAAGTGAGGACCTTAGCTCCTGTCCTGTGCAAGGGATCCCAGCCCCCAAGAGAGCCTGCCACTTCTCTGTTCCTGTAAGAAAGGCACTCTCCGCCCCCTTTTGTAAACTTTTTCTTTGGAACTAGTTTCAAATTTACAGAAAATTCACGAGAACAACGCAAGGAACACTCATACCTTTAACCTGATTCACTATCGTCAACATTTTGGAAAAGGCATTTATTTTAAATCCAAGGGAAATACAGTGCCCCCCTCTGTGTCCTGCCCCCAAAACTGTTTTTGATCCTTTCCTCTGCCCCTTCCCACCGGGTGGTATATGCGTGTCTCTGGGCTGGGGCTGGGCAGTCAAGGCAGGTATTTGAGAATGAGGGGCTCCCCTCTGCCCGAAGGCACCTCTGTGTCAGAGCCGAAGCCCTGTTGTCTGGCTCTGCCCCCTATCCAAGCGGGGGGACAGAATCCATTTCTAACCGTGGGGTCGCCAAGAGGGCCTGGAGGAGAGCATACAGAGTCACAGGTGAGAGAAGGGGAGGCTGCCATATGCCAGCTTCTCTTCCAAGGTGGAGCCCCAACAGGGCATGAGCTGCTTTGGCTGAAGCCTCCTGCCCTTCCCTGGCTCAGTTTACCCTCTTAGCCAAGTGGAGAGAGTGATATTTACATACAGTGCCTTGTGGAATGCCAAGAGCCGTAATTGATGTTTGCACTCGGCTTTGAGAATTGCGATGAAAGGAAGACATAAAAGTGCGTAGTGTTATTACTGAAACACTCATTTGGGTGGCTTGCCATGGTCAAGCCCTACAGCCTGAATCATGCCACATTCCTCTTCATCGTGGCACCATGATTCAGAGCCCCAAACAGAGTGCCCTTTCTATTAAATGACACGGGCCCCGGAGGGGTCTCAACGAGGTCTCAGCTCTTCAACCACCAACCTTCCTTCCAAATGGCCCTTCATGTGGAGAATATCCTTCCTCTCACTTCCCTAGTACTTCCTCTGGAGTCTTAAACTCCCTTTCCATGTTCTGTTAGTTGCCGTAGCGTAGACTCCAACTCATGGCGACCGTACGTACAACAGAACAAGGCTTTGCCCCGACCTGCACCATCTTTAGGATCGTTGGTGTGTTTGAGTCCATTGTTGCAGCTGCTGTATAAAGAGGCTTTCAACCTGAGGGGCTCATCTTCCAGCACTATATCAGACAATATTCTGTAGTGGTCCATACATTTTCATTGGCCGTTTTCTGAAGTAGTTCACCACGCCTTTCTTCCTCGTCTGTCTTAGTCTGGAAGCTCCGCTGTCCACCATGGGTGACCCTGCTGGTATTTGAAATACCGGTGGCATAAATTCCAGCATCGTAGCAACACGCAAGCCATGACAGTATGAGAAACTGACAGATGGGTCGAGGTCCTTTCCATACAGCCTGCCAAACAAGAATACCCTCTCCTTCCCTTCCTCGGTAATGCTAGCGTTCGGTTACTCTGGGCCAGGCACTGGGCTGGGAGCCGTGGACAATGTGGTGATGCATCGGATACATTTCTTGCCATGACACTTGGGGCAGGGGGTGGACATTCGTGAAGCACCTCCTGCAATCCAGAGACCACCCTGCTACCTTATTTCATCTCTATTGGGTTTCTCGCCCTTGCCACGACTGACATTTTGGACCAGATAATTCTTGGTTGTGGGTGGCTGTCCTGCCCATTGCAGGATGCTTAGCAGCGTCACTGCTCTCCACCCACTAGATGCCAATGGCACTCCGAAGCTGTGACAAGAAAAATATCTCCAGACATTGCCAGATGTCCCCTGGGTGCAATACCTCCCCCTCCCCTTTATTTGAGAACCACTGATCTCCACAATAATCCTGAGTAAGAGTAATCCTTCCATTTTACAGATGAGAGAATTGAGGCCCAGGCCCGTTAGCTAATTCCCCTGAGGTCATATGCTAAGTGGCAGAGCCAGGATTCAAACCCTAGTCTGTGGATTTCATGTTATTTCACGCTAGGACATACATAACCATTCTGGACAGAAGGGTGGCTGTACCTGGAGTGGTGCAGAGTGGGGACTGTGAGAGGATGAGGGGGCTGAGGCCACGAGCAGCACCTTCCTCAGGGTGTTGTTAGCTGCTGTCACATTGGCTACTGACTCATGGTGGCCCTATGTGAAATGGGACGAAATGCTGTTCAGTGCTGAGCTGACTCCATGAATAATTGCAGATCAGACTGTTGTGATCCATAGGGTTTTCACGGGTGGATTGCCAGGCCTTTCTTCCTACTCCATCTTAGTCTAGAAGCTCCACTGAAACCTATTCAGCAACACACAAGTCTCCACTGACAGGGAGTGGCTGCACATGAGGCGCCTTGGCTGGGATTTAAACTCAGGTCTCCTGCATGGAAGGTGAGAATCCTGCCAATGAACCACCCATGTCCTGTTGGTGCGTTTGAGAGATGAGACTCGAGAAGGTGGCCTTAAGGGATGAGCAGGACCTGGAAACGTGGGGAGGATGAATGAAGGAAAAGCAAGTCAGAGCAAGAAGCCGAGGGGACACCAGGGCCAAATGCTAAGCTTGGCTGGGACACAGGATGCATGGCAGGGCCACGGGGAGGGCTTGGACACCTCCCTGAGGAGTGTGATGTCCTTCTGCAGGCAGTAGGGAGCCACCAGAGGTTTTTGAGGAGGGGAGAAACATACCAGAGGCACGCGGTGGGAAGTGTTGTGGCAGGTTTCCTGGGGACTTTTGAATGTCTGCAAGATATGACAGTTTTTAAAACACTGCACCCATCCTGTTTGATTTGCGCTACAGGACCTGGGTTTCAAGACAGTAACCAGGCCATCCAGGAAGGATCCCATGGGGATTCAGTTTCTGGGACCTCTGAGTCTCACCAACTCATTGAGACCCTCTCTTTCAGGGGAGGTACTCTGTCTCCACAGAGAAAGCAAATGGCACCCAGTCAGCCCCCAGAGATCTGTTATTGGCGAAGCTTCCATGGTCAGGGAAGTAAAAGCCTGATTCACCCCCCCAGGGACCTTTCAGGCCTGTAAACCTCAGGGCTCACCATCAAGCCCTCTGGGAGAGGCAGAACGGCAAGGCTTGCCTCGGGGCTTCAGAGAGCTCTGCTCGCTTCCTCCCAGGCACATTTCTCCCTTCTATTTAATAAGTGTAGAACCTTGGGACTTGGAGGCCATGTAACCAGCCTTCCCTCTGTTGAGGAAATCCCTCCACAACACCCTCAATAGATGGGGTTATAATCTCTGCTTGATTCACTTTGGGAGCGGGGAGGTCATTACTTCAAAATGAAGCCCCTCTGTTAGACTGACAAAATAAACAAGATGGATAGCACCCAAGGGTTGGCAAGGATGTGGGCAGTCTCACGTGCTGTTGATGAGAATATCAATTGGTAGAACAGTTCTTTTTGTTGTTGTGTGCCTTTGAGTTGATTCCAGCTCATAGCAAGCTTATAGGACAGAGTACAACTGCCCTGTAGGGTTTCCTAGACTGTAATCTTTTGGGGAGCTGATCACCAAGTCTTTGTCCCACGGAGCCACTGGGCAGATTCAAACCGTCAACCTTTGAGTTAGCAGCTGAGCGCTTAACCATTGCTCCACCTTGCACAAAGCTATACATTCAAGAATGTTCACTGCAGCATCGTTTATAGTAACAAGAAATTGTGGACAACCTCACTATTTGTCAACGAAGATCACGTAAAAGGTCCAGAAGATGGTACAAAACATCAGTTTTCCCATGGAATGGCCCGCCAGTGCACAGAGTCCACCTCAACGGGCATCTCCCTGGCCACACCCCACTTCTCTGCTGCCCCAGGCTCCCCTCCATCCGCTGTCACCCCTACTCTCCCCACGGCCAGTCTCTCTTGGAGGCAGAGAGGCCATGAGTCTCCCGCGATGCTGCCTGTGGTCCCTGGTCATTCCCATGGCCCTGGTTGTCCTCTGAAGAAGGAATGTTGAGTTATTCTGCTCTTCACAGGGGTGAATCTCAAAGACAAACAGGCATCCATGTATCTCATGTGGACAGCCTCCTATAACAGGACCATAATGGATACTCTGCCATCTGAGTCTCTACTGAGTTACTTGTTTTTACAAAAACTGCCACCCAACACAGGTGAGGAGAAACAGGAAGGGACTGTGCAGGTGAGAGAAAATCATGTTTAGTTATATAGGCATACGTTTGTGTGATCACTAAGGTTGTGTGTCAACTTGGCTGGGCCATGATTCTCAGTGGTTTGGCAGTTATGATGTAGTTTGGCAGTTGTATATAGATGTGATCACCTCCATGATGAGCTTTGATTTGATGTAATGTGATCACCTCCAGGATGGGATCTGCTGTGAGCAGCCAATCAGCTGAAAGAAAGTTTCTTTGGGGGTGTGGCCTGTGTCCAATATAGGTGGACTTTCTGGCAAAGTTCTTGGGCTTTGGCGTGCTCTGGATCCTGCAGCTGGCTTCTGCTCATCTGACCTCCAGTTGTGGGACTACAGCAAGCAGTTTATGTATCGTCTTACTGCCAATCCTGCAGCCTGTGATCCAGAGCCCTGCTGTCTGACTCACCGATCTTGGGTTCGCCAGCCCCTGCAGCTACATGAATCAGGAGAGGCCTCTATCCTGACCCATGGACTTGGGACATTCCAGCCTCTACAACCACGTGAGCTCTTTCCTTGATATAAATCTCTCTCTGTGTATATTTATATGAGTTACTGGTTTTGCTTCTCTGGAGAACCCAGCCTGAGACAGAATATATTGTGGGGCTCCTGGGCAGTGTGAACAATTAACACACTCTAACACTGCTGCTACACCAAAATTAACATTGCTCACAGAAAGTTTGGAGGTTTGAGTCCGCTCGGAGGCCCCTCAGAAGAAAAGCCTGGCGACCTACTTCTGACAAATCAGCCATTGAAAACCCTGTGAGCACAGTTCTACTCTGACACGCGTAGGGTTGCCGTGAGTCGGAATTGACTCAAAGGCAAATGACTTGTTTTCATGTATGTAAGTGTGTTTGTATGTATCTTTGTCAATATCTGTATGTATAATAAATACACAGAAAAAGATCTGGAAGGATACACATAAAACTGCTATAGCAGTGGGGGAAGTAGAGATGAACAAGACTTTTTTATACTTCAGTGTTGTTTTGTATTTAAGGTAAGTAAAAATGTTCTCCAATTGCTTTAATAAGTAGAAAAACTATTTTGAAAGGTAAAAATAAAGTTCTTTTTTTTTTTTTTTTAATGTTTCTATGAAACTGAAATCTGCCTCCTTGGAACCCCCGCTGATGGATTCTCTTGTACCCTTTAAGCCCCCTTCATGCTGGTTTCCTCTGCCGGGGAGCCAGCCCCAAAGAGACTTGGAGCCCATGAACACGATCACCTCATTCCAAAGCCTCCTCCTCTCTTGCACCCTCAGCCATGCTGATTGCTCACCACAGAGCCCACTGTTCAGCGGTGTAGGGCGTGGATGGCTCTGGCAACAGTGTAGGAGATGGATTAGGAGGGGAAGGGGAGACAGGGAGACATGATAAGAAATGATAGCAAAGGCTCAGGTTGGAGATGATGAAGGCCTGAGCTAAGACATGACAGTAAGGATGGAGAGAGGAGAGCAAATCAGGAGGTTATATGATGGATAGGTTATGGCGCTAATGGGATTGTGCAGTGGGGCTGTTAGGATCCAGGTTAGGCCACCATACCAAAGTGAGCCAAAAAATGGCAAGATCTTAAACAAGGTGGATATTTGTTTCCCATCTAGGACTGAAATGGTGGTTTGACTGTACTGGGGACCAGGACCCCATCAATTTAATTGCTCTTTCACCCTCAATCCATGGCTGCCATCTCATGGTCCGAGATGGCTGCCCCAGGTGCTGCCTTCACATTCATATTCCAGCCAAAGAAAAAGCAAGAAAGAGGAAGAGAAAGGCTCAGGTCTGCCCTGTGAGGGCATGGCCCAGAAACTGCACACGTCACTTCTACTCACATTCAACTGGGCAAAACTTAAGTCAAATAGCTACACCTACCTACAAGGGAAATGTAGCCTTGAACTGAGAAGCCGTGTACAAAGTTAACCCTTTCATAAACCAGTTATTTTCTGCTTTGAATTTTTTCTTGATCCATGTGTTTTCATTAATGGAAGCATGCTGAATCATTGAGTGTGTCTGCATTTTTGGTAGGTAGTGTGGATTTTTTTTCTTGCCCCCTCCCACAAGCCTACCTTAAGTGTTCAGCGGTACATACGAAGTACCACTAATTATACCCCAGATTCCCCACCAAGGGGTATTGGTACATACGTGTAACAAATTCAAATTTTTTTAATTTCTATTTGCCTACCAAAAATTCAGACACCTCATACAATAGCCTGTAAAAACAGTAATTTGCGGCACACGCCCGTTTCTTGGGTTTTAGTCATAAAGGCCCCTGCCTTGCGACAGCGCGTACTATCAGTGGTATAGCAGCTTCCCAGTAAAGCGTCAGAGGCAGAAAAAGTACTTGGTCCCTAGAGGTATCCATGAGCGTGAAAGGGTTAAAATTCTTATAACCGCAGAAGTAGGGGTGAGCAGCTATGTGTGGCAGGCCACACCACAGGTGATAAAAGAGAAAACTCATGAAGGGAGATGGGCAGGTTTTCAGCATGGGCAACTGAGCAGATGGTGGCCACCGCTAAGTAGGCAAGAGAACACAGAGGGAGGGCAAGTGAGGGGCGGGGGCAAGATGGCTGACCTAGTTTTGGGCAGGATGAGTTCAAGGCCCTGTGGGGCACGATGTGGACTGTGGAGTGGAGTCAGGAATCCAGGTCTGAGGCTCCAGGGATAGGGTTCTAAGAGTCATAGCTAAAGCCATAGACATGGGGGAGGTTGTCCAGAAACAGTACTTCATCTGGAGGCCATGGACCCACTCCTTAAGGCAGGCTCTCTAAACCTAAAAGACTGCTTGGGGATGGGAGGAGGAGGAGCCTACACACTCCCTGAAATTGTAGGTAAAACTATGCGAAGACTTGCCACAGATGAACGCTTTTCTGGGGAGAGAGTGCATGGCTTTCATCAGATTCTCAAAGAGGTCTGAGGTGCAGTGTGAGGTAAGAGAAGGGTTCAGAAAGACAGCCTCAGGCCCTCCAGTACCCTGAGGAGGTAGAGAAAGAGGAGCCAAACCAAGGGGCCGAGAAGGAGCAGTCAGAGAGGCAGTAGGAGCCCCCAGACAGATCACTTTAGTAGAAACCCTTGGAGGCAGGGGAAGACAGAAATTTAAGAAGAATGAGGTGGGGATGGGTGGTGGCCAGTGACCTGGGAGGCGCAAGTAAAGAAAGAGGTTTGCAGAGCCCGGTGGATGAGGCCTGTAGGACACCAGAGAGCCCTTGGCGAGGGCACGGCCAGTGGTGTGGAGAGGCGTAAAACGCACAAGTGTGGGAGCCTGGGAAGGCCCCAGGAGGTAAAACCAATCTGGGAGGGGACACAGGGCTTTCTCAAGATGGCAGAAAATGAACACGGCCGTAGGTTGAGTAGACAGGAAGGGATTAAGAAGAGATCAAGCAAACGGTGTTTTCTTCTTGAAGCAGCTTCCTAAGACCTAGGTCAGCCCTCAGGTGTAGTCCCAGCAGTCGGGAGGAAAAGAGCTTGGAATCACAGGAAGAGCTCAGGCTTCTGGGAAGATTTCCAGTCTCAGCTCGGCCAGTCTGTGGCGGGACCTTGGCAAGTTAGCCCACCTCTTTGTCCTCATATGTGAACTCAGATAACAACAGTGCCTCATCTGACTGGTGAAAGGACTAGAAGAAGAAATATAAGTAAAAAGCCCAGCTCAGTGCCTGACCCCAGCAGACCCTGACCCCACCCCTTCCCATTTTATAGGATGTGTTGCTCGTCAGTAACACAGGAAAAAAAGCCAAGTGTTTGAGGAAATGACTTTTATAATCCTCCTACCTGTTCCAGAGGGATAGAATTTGGTCTCTTTAAAGTATTATGCACCATGCTCATGTGAGAAGGAGGAAGGCAGAAACGCTAAAAATATATAGAATAACGATGAAGAGACAAACAAGCAGGCAAGTCACCTTCTTAAAATCTACAGTGACAACTCCCAGACTCACCTCCACCCATACCTAATTATTAGTGATGTTTCTCCAAAGACAATTTCCATAAAACTGCTCTGGTCCCCGGCATTCCGTTCCTGACGATGAAGTATTTTACAGGCATGAGTGTCCTCAGCAGGTGGCTGGGCCGAGAGTATCTGTGTGAGGGAGAGACTATTTCTCACAGACAAAGACAGCCCTCACGTCAGATGACGCTGGAGAGAGCTGAAGGCCATTTTTCAACTGGTGAAACCATATCCCAAGAAATTAAAAATTAGGCCTTTTTGAACCTATTATAAAAAATAAAGAAGACAGAAGCCCAGTGTAAGCTAGCCATGGTTCCTTGTGGTCATGGAGAGGTCGGAGACCCTACTCCTGAGCTTTCAGCTGGACTCGGGCCCCCTCACCCAGCAGGTCTGGACCTCTGAGGAAGACCAGCCTTCTTCTGGGTGACAGGAACGAGAGCCATTTTTCTTTTGCCGATAATTTCATCTTTTATACTTTTGACATTTTCTATAATTGGTTTCATTATTTTTATCATCAAGGAAGGATTTCTTCAATTCTCTGTATTTTATAGCCCTCATCCTCCATGCCTGGGTCCCTCAGAGGGTAAGGCCTCAGTGTTTCTCAAGGTGAATCTCCAGTGTCCAGGACTAGCCCCTGAGGGAGTCATACTGGTGGGAACACAGGGACAGGCCAGGGGCACAGTCTGGTTCTAGACAGCCAAGGTCCTAATAAGTGTTTGTGATTCTCAGCTGGGCTCCAGGCAGGTGCTCTACTGGGGACCTGTAGGCACAAAGAGGAAGACACCTCAGTCCCCACCCTCTGAGCTCACAGTCTCATGGGCCTGAGACACGTAAACAACAAACCCAAAACAACAAAAACTAAAGCCAGTCCTGACCTCCTGACAGCAGTGAGGACAGCTGGGAAGGTCAGTTCAGCCAGGACAGGCCAAAGAAGGCAAGGTGGTGGGGGACACAGGGCTTTGAAGGATAAATGGGATTTTGAAAGGGGTTGAAGCGTGGGTGGACATTCCAGGGGAGGGGCACAAAGGCAGGATAGGTGCTGGGTTTGGGGCGACAATTTTTACAGGAGTCATGAGGCCCTTGTATGCTAGGCTGAGGAACTTGGACATTTTTCCATAGGCGATTGGGAACCAGCAAGTGTTTTTGTTGGTGTTATTGTTTCATTCATTTTCTCAAGAGACCAGCCCACCTGGACCCACACCTGAGATGCTGCTTTGCTGTCCCACCAGCCCTGAGAACAATCCAAGCCCAACCGGTGACTGTCCCCAACGTGTTCTCCATGACCACAGTGTATAGACCGGCTCTGGACAGCTTGCCAAATACCTTTTAAAACACTGTTTTTCAAAGAACCCACCCCATCCCTTTCCCTCCAAGGAGTTCAGAGAGTTTGCAAATAAACGGTTAACACACAAGGGAGGGGATGGGGCTGCTCGCAGGGAGAAGGGAAAAGTTCCCTTTGGCCTAAAGCAATTATTCAAGTTACATTTAATTGTACACTTTAATATGAGACTTCCAAATTTTATGCCGCAATAAAACAGAACAGCCTTTGAAATGATTAAACCGACAACTCCGGACCCCTCGTGCCTGGAGCGGCTTCCCACGCGTCACCACACCTAATTACAGGTCAGGGACAGCCCTGTCAGAGCTGCTGTGTTTTCCTTAATTATTACATGAATGAACAGGCTTGTTTTGAATGCTCTACGTGAGTGAGGTTTGCTCAGAAGCACAGGGGCAAATGAGCTCAGCCTGGGAAGCCCATTCCCCCTCCATTCCCCTCGTGGAGAAAACCGCCTTGCTCATCACCCCCCTCCTGGGGACCTCTCAGTGTGCAACCCAGAAGGGAAGAGAAAATGCCATTAGCCAGGTCCACAGGCTCAAAAAGACACGGAAGGCTAGGGGTCCAGAATAAGGACCTTAGCATGCCAGGCCCCCCTCCCCTTTATGTGTCATAAATTGGGGACATCACACTAGATAACCAGTTATGACACTCTGTGTTCTATGTAAAACATGTATCCTCTTATCCCACCTCACCTGGTAAAGAAGGAAAGGAGGAAGAGAGGAAGGGAGGGAGGGAGGGAAAGAAGGAGACAGAGAAGGGAGATAAAAATTTGTTCACAGTTCATAGTTGCAACCGCTTTGACAACTTTAAGACCCATCTTGACTCTTTGCACTGCCCACCGTACACGTGTCAATATTTGACTTACCCAACCTAGAGTAGTTGTTTAATGAATACTGAACGGTAGTAACCACCACCCATCTGTCAGTTTGTTGTACTGTAGTGGCCAGCAGGTTGCTATGATGCTGGAAGCTATGCCACTGGTATTTCAAATACCAGCAGGGTTATCCATGGTGGATAGGTTTCGGCAGACCTTCCAGACCAAGACAGACTAGGAAGAAAGGCCTGGCAATTTACTTCTGAAAATTAACCAGTGAAAACCTTATGGGGGTGGAGCCAAGATGGCAGACTAGGCAGACACTACCTCGGATCCCTCTTACAACAAAGAAACGGAAGAACAAGTGAATCGATCACATACATAACAATCTACGAACCCTGAACAACAAACACAGATTTAGAGACGGAGAACGAACTAATACGGGGAAGCAGCGATTGTTTCCAGAGCCTGGAGCCAGCGTACCAGTCAGGTACGGCACAAGCACAGAGAGCGGCTCCACCCCCCTGAACTAACCCCGGGAGGGGGACCAGCCGGTTCCACGGGCGGCGTGGGACGCAGCCGGTAGGAGAAGTCCCCGGGAGGCAGTGACTGGTCTTGGAGCAGAAAGAGCAGCATGCGAGCCGGGGAACCGTCCCGCAGGGATTTGGACTGGACGCAGCGGATTTTCTGGAAAAACTAGTTTCCCAGTGATGGCTCGGAGACAACAATCCATATCAAACCACTTAAAGAAGCAGACCGTGACAGCTTCTCCAACCCCCCAAACAAAAGAATCAAAACCTTTCCCAAATGAAGATACAATCTTGGAATTATCAGATACAGAATATAAAAAACTAATTTACAGAATGCTTAATGATATCACAAATGAAATTAGGATAACTGCAGAAAAAGCCAAGGAACACACTGATCAAACTGTTGAAGAACTCAAAAAGATTATTCAAGAACATATTGGAAAAATTAATAAGTTGCAAGAATCCATAGAGAGACAACATGTAGAAATCCAAAAGATTAACAATAAAATAACAGAATTAGACAAGGCACTAGGAAGTCAGAGGAGCAGACTCGAGCAATTAGAATGCAGACTGGGACATCTGGAGGACCAGGGAATTAACACCAACATAGCTGAAAAAAAATCAGATAAAAGAATTAAAAAAAATGAAGAAACCCTAAGAATTATGTGGGACTCTATCAAGAAGGATAACCTGCGGGTGATTGGAGTCCCAGAACAGGGAGGGGGGACAGAAAACACAGAGAAAATAGTTGAAGAACTCCTGACAGAAAACTTCCCTGACATCATGAAAGACGAAAGGATAGCTATCCAAGATGCTCATCGAACCCCATTTAAGACTGATACAAAAAGAAAAACACCAAGACATATTATCATCAAACTCACCAAAACCAAAGATAAACAGAAAATTTTACAAGCAGCCAGGGAGAAAAGAAAGGTTTCCTTCAAGGGAGAATCAAGAAGAATATGTTCTGACTACTCAGCAGAAACCATGCAGGCAAGAAGGGAATGGGACGACATATACAGAACACTGAAGGAGAAAAACTGCCAGCCAAGGATCATATATCCAGCAAAACTCTCTCTGAAATATGAAGGCGAAATTAAGATATTTACAGACAAACACAAGTTTAGAGAATTTGCAAAAACCAAACCAAAGCTACAAGAAATACTAAAGGATATTCTTTGGTCAGAGAACCAATAATATCAGATATCAGCACAACACAAGGTCACAAAACAGAACGTCCTGATATCAACTCAAATAGGGAAATCACAAAAACAAACAAATTAAGATTAATTAAAAAAAATAAATACACATAACAGGGAATCATGGAAGTCAATAGGTAAAAGATCACAATAATCAAAAAGAGGGACTAAATACAGGAGGCATTGAACTGCCATATGGAGAGTGATACAAGGCGATATAGAACAATACAAGTTAGGTTTTTACTTAGAAAAATAGGGGTAAATAATAAGGTAACCACAAAAAGGTATAACAACTCTATAACTCAAGATAAAAACCAAGAAAAACGTAACGACTCAACTAACATAAAGTCAAGCACTATGAAAATGAGGATCTCACAATTTACTAAGAAAAACGCCTCAGCACAAAAAAAGTATGTGGAAAAATGAAATTGTCAACAACACACATAAAAAGGCATCAAAATGACAGCACTAAAAACTTATTTATCTATAATTACCCTGAATGTAAATGGACTAAATGCACCAATAAAGAGACAGAGAGTCACGGACTGGATAAAGAAACACGATCCATCTATATGCTGCCTACAAGAGACACACCTTAGACTTAGAGACACAAACCAACTAAAACTCAAAGGATGGAAAAAAGTATATCAAGCAAACAATAAGCAAAAAAGAAGAGGAGTAGCAATATTAATTTCTGACAAAATAGACTTTAGACTTAAATCCACCACAAAGGATAAAGAAGGACACTATATAATGATAAAAGGGACAACTGATCAGGAAGACATAACCATATTAAATATTTATGCACCCAATGACAGGGCTGCAAGATACATAAATCAAATTTTAACAGAACTGAAAAGCGAGATAGATACCTCCACAATTATAGCAGGAGACTTCAACACACCACTTTCGGAGGACAGTACATCCCGTAAGAAGCTCAACAGAGACACGGAAGATCTAATTACAACAATCAACCAACTTGACCTCATTGACTTATACAGAACTCTCCACCCAACTGCTGCAAAATATACTTTTTTTTCTAGCGCACATGGAACATTCTCTAGAATAGACCACATATTAGGTCATAAAACAAACCTTTGCAGAGTCCAAAACATCGAAATATTACAAAGCATCTTCTCAGACCACAAGGCAATAAAACTAGAGATCAATAACAGAAAAACTAGGGAAAAGAAATCAAATACTTGGAAACTGAACAATACCCTCCTGAAAAAAGACTGGGTTATAGAAGACATCAAGGAGGGAATAAGGAAATTCATAGAAAGCAACGAGAATGAAAATACTTCCTATCAAAACCTCTGGGACACAGCAAAAGCAGTGCTCAGAGGCCAATTTATATCAATAAATGCACACATACAAAAAGAAGAAAGAGCCAAAATCAGAGAACTGTCCCTACAACTTGAACAAATAGAAAGTGAGCAACAAAAGAATCCATCAGGCACCAGAAGAAAACAAATAATAAAAATTAGAGCTGAACTAAATGAATTAGAGAACAGAAAAACAATCGAAAGAATTAACAAAGCCAAAAGCTGGTTCTTTGAAAAAATTAACAAAATTGATAAACCATTGGCTAGACTGACTAAAGAAATACAGGAAAGGAAACAAATAACCCGAATAAGAAATGAGAAGGACCACATCACAACAGAACCAAATGAAATTAAAAGAATCATTTCAGATTATTATGAAAAATTGTACTCTAACAAATTTGCAAACCTAGAAGAAATGGATGAATTCCTGGAAAAACACTACCTACCTAAACTAACACATTCAGAAGTAGAACAACTAAATAGACCCATAACAAAAAAAGAGATTGAAACGGTAATCAAAAAACTCCCAACAAAAAAAAGCCCTGGCCCGGACGGCTTCACTGCAGAGTTCTACCAAACTTTCAGAGAAGAGTTAACACCACTACTACTAAAGGTATTCCAAAGCATAGAAAATGACGGAATACTACCCAACTCATTCTATGAAGCCACCATCTCCCTGATACCAAAACCAGGTAAAGACATTACAAAAAAAGAAAATTATAGACCTATATCCCTCATGAACATTGATGCAAAAATCCTCAACAAAATTCTAGCCAATAGAATCCAACAACACATCAAAAAAATAATTCACCCTGATCAAGTGGGATTTATACCAGGTATGCAAGGCTGGTTTAATATCAGAAAAACCATTAATGTAATCCATCACATAAATAAAACAAAAGACAAAAACCACATGATCTTATCAATTGATGCAGAAAAGGCATTTGACAAAGTCCAACACCCAGTCATGATAAAAACTCTTACCAAAATAGGAATTGAAGGAAAATTCCTCAACATAATAAAGGGCATCTATGCAAAGCCAACAGCCAATATCACTCTAAATGGAGAGAACCTGAAAGCATTTCCCTTGAGAACGGGAGCCAGACAAGGATTCCCTTCATCACCGCTCTTATTCAACATCGTGTTGGAAGTCTTAGCCAGGGCAATTAGGCTAGACAAAGAAATAAAAGGTATCCGGATTGGCAAGGAAGAAGTAAAGTTATCACTATTTGCAGATGACATGATTATATACACAGAAAACCCTAAGGAATCCTCCAGAAAACTACTGAAACTAATAGAAGAGTTTGGCAGAGTCTCAGGTTATAAAATAAACATACAAAAATCACTTGGATTCCTCTACATCAACAAAAAGAGCATCGAAGAGGAAATAACCAAATCAATACCATTCACAGTAGCCCCCAAGAAGATAAGATACTTAGGAATAAATCTTACCGAGGATGTAAAAGACCTATACAAAGAAAACTACAAAGCTCTACTACAGGAAATTCAAAAGGACATACTTAAGTGGAAAAACATACCCTGCTCATGGATAGGAAGACTTAACATAGTAAAAATGTCTATTCTACCAAAAGCCATCTATACATTTAACGCACTTCCGATCCAAATTCCAATGTCATATTTTAAGGGGATAGAGAAACAAATCACCAATTTCATATGGAAGGGAAAGAAGCCCCGGATAAGCAAAGCACTACTGAAAAAGAAGAAGAAAGTGGGAGGCCTCACCTTACCTGACTTCAGAACCTATTATACAGCCACAGTAGTCAAAACAGCCTGGTATTGGTACAACAACAGACACATAGACCAATGGAACAGAATTGAGAACCCAGACATAGATCCATCCACGTATGAGCAGCTGATATTTGACAAAGGATCAGTGTCAATTAACTGGGGAAAAGATAGCCTTTTTAACAAATGGTGCTGGCATAACTGGATATCCATTTGCAAAAAAATGAAACAGAACCCATACCTCACACCATGCACAAAAACTAACTCCAAGTGGATCAAAGACCTAAACATAAAGACTAAAACGATAAAGATCATGGAAGAAAAAATTGGGACAACCCTAGGAGCCCTAATACAAGGCATAAACAGAATACCAAACATTACCAAAAATGATGAAGACAAACCCGATAACTGGGAGCTCCTAAAAATCAAACACCTATGCTCATCTAAAGACTTCTCCAAAAGAGTAAAAAGACCACCTACAGATTGGGAAAGAATTTTCAGCTATGACATCTCCGACCAGCGCCTGATCTCTAAAATCTACATGATTCTGTCAAAACTCAACCACAAAAAGACAAACAACCCAATCAAGAAGTGGGCAAAGGATATGAACACACATTTCACTAAAGAAGATATTCAGGCAGCCAACAGATACATGAGAAAATGCTCTCGATCATTAGCCATTAGAGAAATGCAAATTAAAACTACGATGAGATTCCATCTCACACCAGCAAGGCTGGCATTAATCCAAAAAACACAAAATAATAAATGTTGGAGAGGCTGCGGAGAGATTGGAACTCTCATACACTGCTGGTGGGAATGTAAAATGGTACAACCACTTTGGAAATCTATCTGGCGTTATCTTAAACAGTTAGAAATAGAACTACCATACAACCCAGAAATCCCACTCCTAGGAATATACCCTAGAGATACAAGAGCCTTCACACAAACAGATATATGCACACCCATGTTTATTGCAGCTCTGTTTACAATAGCAAAAAGTTGGAAGCAACCAAGGTGTCCATCAACGGACGAATGGGTAAATAAATTGTGTTATATTCACACAATGGAATACTACGCATCGATAAAGAACAGTGACGAATCTCTGAAACATTTCATAACATGGAGGAACTTGGAAGGCATTATGCTGAGCGAAATGAGTCAGAGGCAAAAGGACAAATATTGTATAAGACCACTATTATAAGATCTTGAGAAATAGTAAACCTGAGAAGAACACATACTTTTGTGGTTACGAGGGGGGGAGGGAGGGAGGGTGGGAGAGGGTTTTTTATTGATTAATCAGTAGATAAGAACTGCTTTAGGTGAAGGGAAAGACAACACTCAATACATGGAAGGTCAGCTCAATTGGACTGGACCAAAAGCAAAGAAGTTTCCGGGATAAAATGAATGCTTCAAAGCTCAGCGGAGCAAGGGCGGGGGTCTGGGGAACATGGTTTGCGGGGACTTCTAAGTCAATTGGCAAAATAATTCTATTATGAAATCATTCTGCATCCCACTTTGAAATGTGGCGTCTGGGGTTTTAAATGCTAACAAGCGGCCATCTAAGATGCATCAATTGGTCTCAACCCCCCCGGAGCAAAGGAAAATGAAGAACACCAAGGCCACACGACAACTAAGAGCCCAAGAGACAGAAAGGGCCACATGAACCAGAGACCTACATCATCCTGAGACCAGAAGAACTAGTTGGTGCCTGGCCACAATCGATGACTGCCCTGACAGGGAGCACAGCAGAGGACCCCTGAGGGAGCAGGAGATCAGTGGGATGCAGACCCCAAATTCTCATAAAAAGACCAAACTTAATGGTCTGACTGAGACTGGAAGAATCCCAGCGGCCATGCTCCCCAGACCTTCAGTTGACACAGGACAGGAACCATCCCCGAAGACAACTCATCAGAAATGAAAGGGACTGGTCAGCGGGTGGGAGAGAGACGCTGATGAAGAGTGAGCTAATTATATCAGGTGGACACTTGAGATTGTGTTGGCAACTCTTGTCTGGAGGGGGGATGGGAGGACAGAGAGAGAGGGAAGCCGGCAAAATTGTCAAGAAAGGAGAGACTGAAAGGGCTGACTCAAGAGGGGGAGAGTAAGTGGGAGTAGGGAGTGAGATGTATGTAAACTTATATGTGACAGACTGGATTTGTAAACGTTCACTTGAAGCTTAATAAAAGTTATTAAAAAAAAAAAACCTTATGGATCACAACAGAACATTTTTCATCTTACTTGCTTTGGATACGTCATCAGGAGGGACCAGTTGCTGGAGGAGGACATCATGTTTTGTGAAGTGGAGGGCAAGGGAGACCCTTGGTGAGGTGGATTGGCACAATAGCCACAATGATGGACTTGAACATGCCTGTGATCATGAGGATAATACGAGACCGGGCAACATTTCATTCTGTTGTTCATAAGGTTGCCATGAGTTGGCATTGACTCAACAACAATTGTCAGTCAATCTATCTATCTAGAGATGATAGTAATGGTTCCACCTTCAGAACCATCACCTGAATCCTTGGAGCTACAGGCTTAGTCTTCCTGGATTAGCTATTTCGCTATTGACAAATTAAGGGAAATGACTTACCTTGTTTCCTACAGCAGAATACTTGGAAGACAGAAATTCCATAATGGCCCTTATTGCAACTGCAGATGTCTGGTGGAGGCAGGAGTAAAAAGGGAGTTAATAGTACAGATGGAGAGCTGGGGTAGGGACTGGGTAAGGATCATCCCCTGGATCACCCCCTAGGTGGCATTTCCTCCTGTCTCACTCAACTGTTAACTAAAAGGTTAACATTTTGAACCCACCCAGTGGCTCCACAGGAGAAAGACCTGGCAATCTGCATAACATCCATCCTTGCCACCATGCCCACTTTGCTCATGAGCCAATAGGGCAATGAAGGAAGTGGCTGGGGAAAGAGGGTGACTGGCTTCCACAGAGAGCATCATCCTAGCCACTTGATTGTTAAAATTCTCCTCTGCCATGTCACTCTTTGGTGAGCATTCACATGAGACGCAAATATCTTCACCTCTCCAGCCCATTCTGAGAGGCCTATCCACATACCTCTTCCCTATACCTCCGTGTCACCAATTTTCCAATCATGTTCCTTCCAAGTTCCTGCCCCTCCAGCCAAACCATTGGCCACAGCCCATGAATCAGTATACAGTCACACATCTGGCCATTTCTCCTCCAAAGAAAAGTGAACAGCCAGGTACACTGCTTGAAGTTTTGCCCATTGGGAGGATTTCCCTTCACCACTGTCCTTCAGAGAGGTCCCAGAAAGGCAGTGTAGTGCTGCCACTGTCCACTTTTGAGTGGTGCCAGCATATCAGACAGAACCATCTGCAAACTAGGCATGAGTTTTCTCTTCTTCAGTCATCTTGTCATAAGGAACTCCCCATGTGACCACAGGTTGCAGACTGGGAGGGGGAAGGTAATGTGACAGAAGTGGAGACCACGGGCATTTGGGCCAATTCCTCATGCAACTTACTTGTGCCTTCAGGCCCTGCTTGAGCCCAATCTCATATATACCACCTCCGTTTAATAATGGAATCTCATATATACCACCTCTGTTTAATAATGGAGTACTGCTGTGCGCGTACAACTTTATGACTCTGGGGGTCAGACAACACCCAGTTTACGATGGGCAACACAGGCCACATGGCCACTTTGTGTCCCATGGTTAGGTGTTCATTCTCTAGCAAGGCCCAGTAACATGCCAAAAGCTGTTTCTCAAAAGGAGAGTAGTTATCTGCAGAGCATAGCAGGGCTTTGCTTCAAAATTCTAAGGGTCTGCACTGTGATTCACCAACAGGAGGCCTGCCAGAGATTCCAAACAGCAGCTCCATCATCTGCCATGACACTTTAAGCACCATTGGATCAGCCAGATCTTATGGCCCAAGTGGCAGAGTGCCTGGCGCAGGAGGCTGAACCTGTTGTAGAGCCTTCTTTTCTTCTGGACCCCACTCAAAACTAGCAGCTTTCAAGTCACTCGACAAATAGGTCAGAGTAGTATGCCCAAATGAGGAATATGTTGCCTCCAAAATCCAAAGAAGCCCATCAGACATTGTGTTTCCTTTTTAGTTGTGCAGAGCCAGATGGAATAACTTACCCTTCACTTCAGAAGGGATATCTTGACATGCCCCACACTGCTGGACCCCTAGAAATTCACTGAGGTAGAAAGCGCCTAAACTTTTGTCTGGTTAATTTCCCACCCTCTAACACACAAATGCCTTACTGATATGTCTAGATTCATTGATACTTCTTCCTTACTAGGTCCAATCAGCATAATGTCATCAATATGATGGACCAGTGTGATGTCTGTGGAAGGGGAAGGCAATCAAGGTCCCTGTAGACCAAATTATGACAAGGTGCTGGAGAGTTGATATTCCACCGAGGCAGGACACTGAAGGTCTATTGCTGGCCTTGCCAGCTGAAGGCAAACAGCTTCTGGTGGTCCTTTGAAACAGGTATAGGAAAAAAAAAAAAAAAAGGCATTAGCTGGATCAATAGCTGCATACCAGGTACCAGGAGTTGTATTAATTTCCTCAAACAATGAAACCACATCTGAAACAGCAGCTGCAATTGGAGTCATCCTCACCTGGTTAAGTTTTTGATAATCTACTGCCAGTCTCCACCTGTTTTTTGCACAGGGCAAATAGGCGAGTTGAATGGAGATGTGGTGGAAATCACCATCCCTGCATCCTTCAAGTCCTTAATGGGGGTGGTAACCTCTGCAATCCCCCCAGGAATATGGTAGTGCTTTTTTTTGGTTTACTATTTTCCTAGGTAGAAGCAGTTCTAATGGCTCCCACTTGACTTTTTCTACCATAATAGCCCTAACTTCACATGTCAGGGATCCAGTGTAGGGGTTCTGCCAATTGCTGAGTATGTCTATTCCAACTATGCACTCTGGAACTAGGAAAGTCACTACAGGATGGGTTTGGGGACTCACTGGACTTACTGTGAGACGGATCTGAGCTAAGATTACATTAATAACCTGACCTCCATACACCCCTACTCTGACTGGTAGGCCACAGTGACATTTTGAATCTCCTAGAATCAGTATCACTTCAGAGCCAGTGTCCAGTAATCCCCCCAAATCTGATTATTTTCTTTTCCCCAATGAAGAGTCACTCTTGTCAAAGGCCTAGATCCCTTTAGAGAAGGCTGGGAGAAAGATTAACAGTAAAAACTTTTTGGCGGTGCACTGGGGTGCCTCCTCAAGGGAACCTGGTCTCCCCTTCATTCAAGTGGTTGTGGGTCTGTAAACTGGTTCAAGTCTGGGAATTGACTGAGGGACTGAGACTTTTTATTCTGGTGGTTCAACTTAGACTGCTCTTCACTAGACCTAGAATTCCTCCACTTGTGCAGACCAATATTTAGTAGGCTTCCCACCTATTTCACTCCTAGGGACACCAGGACTAAGTAGCCAAAGCCATAAGTCAGACTATTCTGATTACTGCTTTGATTCTGCTGTCCTGTTATGGCAACCACACCCACCATGTCTTTGTTGATTAAGTGCGACCACCTGGCCCCTACCACCATGGAGTCCAATCAGCCCCATTGTAGTTAGGTGTCTTAAGTCAGTTAGGGCAGCTCTCCCTGTCAAATCTGACTTACATAAAATAACAATCACAACAGTCTTCAAAGATGCTAGGGCTCCCCCACAAATTTATTCCTTACTGTTGTGGTAAAAAGTGTGTCCTCTGGGCACTCCATGTATGGGTCTGTGGGACTAACCTGATAAATCCACTCTAACATGCCAATTTTCCTAAGCTTTTGAATACTTTCTTCTGCAGTGTACCAAGGCAGGTCTGGTACTTCAGCTTGACACAGTGTAAAAAATGCTTCAGCGAACCAAGCAAATAAACTATTAAATCTTTTCCTAACTTACTGAGCCGAAATGTTGAATGGAAGATCTGTGCTTAGTGGGCCTATGTCAATATACTCAGATGCAACTTTATGTTCCTAGCACCGTTATCCCATATCCCTAATAGCCATTCCCACCCATATTCCCCAGGTTTCTGTTTGTACATACTAGAGAAGTCAAGCAGTTCTTTTGGAGTGTAGCATACCTCTTTCTGGGCCATACTTTGTACTTCACCTCTTGGGGCTCATCGGGACTTAATCTAGTTATAGGTTTAGAGGCAAAATTGGGTGGTGGGGGTGAGCCCTGGTAACATTTAGCAATGTCTTGTAAGGCATTTGCCTCAGGCCATGCCCCAGACAATATCTCAGACAAGGACTCTTCAGGCATAGCTAGGTTAATCTCATCAAATGAAGGTGGGAGGGATAATTATTTTCCTGGGGAGGGTAGTTTAGCAGACAAATATGGAATAATCTCTTCAGATGGAAGGGTGGTGCTATTGGCAGGAGTGATTTAATGAGATTTAGAGGCTCAGTGTCCCCAGCTTCCTGATTATCTGCCCATATGTCCCCATCTCAAATTTCAGGATCCCATTTCTTCACAATCAGTGTCGTCACTTTAACTTCAGACACCATTAGAGGTTGGGAATTCATTGGCATTGTAATTCAGCCACTTTTATGATAAGACTCTGGGTTTCAATTTTGGCAATATCAGCTCTGTTACTATAAGAAATAAGGCTTTCTTTCAGGGCACAAGTGGCAACTTTGAGGACTTTTATGCAGCACTTCAACTGTGCTCTTCTCTTTCTTTCACCACTTTGTCTAGCAAAAGTAGGACCAACCAACCAGCTTCCTTATACTTTTCATTCTGACAAAATTGAAGAAAAGTATCAAACGTGATCATCCAGAGCCTTGTTTCTCACCAATACTTGATCTATTGGTGGTGATGTTTTGTGTATTAATATTGCCACTTCACTCCATGGATTAGCAGTGCCCTCTTCACTACTCGAGGCAGAGTCATCAGGGCCTTTAAGACTAGCCAAACTTGAGATTCAATTTAGAAAACTCATTCTTACAATTTTGTTTCTCTAGAGCAAATCCCAGTACCAAATGTCTTAGGCTGAGTTCTCTAGAGAAGCAAAACCAGTGAAGTGTATAGAGAGAGAGAGAGAGAGAGAGAGATTTCTATCAAGGAAATGGCTCGTGAAGTTGTACAGCCTGGCAAGTCCCAAGTCCATGAGTCAGGCATCAGGCTGGAGGCTTCTCCTGACTCACGTAGATGCAGAGACTGATGAACCCAAGACTGGCAGGTCAGATGGCAGGCCACTGGCTCATGGGTTGTGGAGGGTGACGAATGCCAAGATCATCAGGCAAGGTGGCAGGCTGCTGGCTCAAGTCCCAAGAACCAGAAGTCAGATGATGATGAGTCGGATACAGGATCCAGAGCAAGCAAGCCAGCTTTGCCAGAACGTCCATATATATATCAGATGCAGGCTACATCCTCAAGGAAATTCCTCTTAAAACTGGCTGATCACATCAGATCACATCATGGAGGATGACTATATCATTACATAACTGCCAAACTACATCATTACATAACCACCAAACCACTGAGAATCATGGCCCAGCCAAGTTGACACACAACCTTAACCATCACACCATCCAAGGTCCACAGTCACTGCCACTATCATGGCTCTGGAAAGGGAAAGAGGTGCTGGCAGTAGAGAAAAAAAATTTTTTTCTTGCCATTTAAAAGTTATCTTTTTCTTTATTTAGCATTAGCTTTGTTGCTGCAACCTCCAATTCTTTTTAGAGTTCTAACGGAGTTGAAACTACTACTTTCTGCTCATTTCCCTTGGTGACTGGTAGGGGAAGGATCATGGAGCTGCTCACACCTTCATCTTCCAGGAAGTCCTCTGAGCTTTCTGTTTGTGGTCACAGACTAGGCAGCTGGTAACCGCTGTGGAAGCCACAGGCCAGATTCCCAGTTAGCAGGGAGCCTTGGTCCCAGCTACTGCATGAATGGAACCAGGGGCTCTGAGAGGAATTGCCAGGGTTCCCTCCAACCAGGAGCCATGTGAACAACCAGTCAAGATGCATTTATGTCAAGTGTGGTGAAGGCAACAGGTGCACATGTGGGGACAGGGACACCCAGGCAGGCACTTGAACTGATTTCCCACCCATTCTAGGAAGGGACATGTCTGCCACAGCTTGAGGGTTAGGATGGATATGGGCAGGCCCAGCCATTCAGGGAAAGGTGAGGAGAGACAGATGACAGGGGTATGTCTTTAAAAGGGAAGAGGTAGGTGGACAAGGGAGGTAAAGAGAGGAGTGGAAAGAAGGCTTCCGTTCATGAGCTAGATTCTTAGTTCCTGTAACTTTAGAATTGGAAGGGCCTGCTGGTCCACACTCCCATTTTACAGATGGGGACACTAAGGCCCAGAAAGCGGAAAGGACTCACTCAAAGTCACACAGCCCATCAGGAGCAGAGTGAGGATCTGAACCCTACTGCAAAACATGACCGGATCTGCATGTAGGAAACCCCTCACCACTTTTCCAGCTTCTCTCTCTAATCCCAAATCCGAAGTTCGAATAGAGTCTGTGTGACCTGACAGGTCCTTCTGTCCCCTGCCCCCCCTCCCATTTTCCACTGGGGTGCCACTAGGCCAAATTTTGCAGCCTCATTCCTTTGGGCCCTGGGTGTTCTCTATCAGAAAAGAAAGGGGGGAAAAATGGTGGCAGACATTTACAGTATTATCAGGCATCGCCTCTCGGCAGAGCGTCACTGCCCGGGCCCTCCAATGGGTGCCTAGCAGAGGAGGAATGGGACTTGGATCAGCTAAGTTGGGACAAAGGGCAGGAAGGAGAGAAAGGTCAGAGCCTGAAGGACTCCTGGGGAAGGAGAGCCTGGATGGGATGGCCAGAGGAGGGAGATGGGGGTGGGGTGGTGAATTTCCCAGACTGTCTAGAGGAAGAGGTGTGGAGAAGATGGGAGGAAGACAGACACACAGTTCGGTCCCCCGAGTTTGGCCAGAGGCCAGCCCTATAAGGACTGAAGCTATGATTGAGCTTTCCCGAAGCCATCTGGGAACATAAAACCCAAGGAGGCATCTGTGACCAGTGAGAGGCCCCCTGCCCTGGAAACAAAAAGTTGCAAAAGGCCTGTCATTGACATGGCTGGTTTTACCTGTGTTTGAGGATATGGACTGACCCCAGGGCCTTAGGCACCGAAGCGGACACAATGCCTGCAAATTATTCTACCACTCACTGCAGGTCAGCTTAGCAGGGCCGCAGACTGTGTCCCAAATGACCAATGTCCAGGCAGCAGGTTACACCCACACCCACCCAGTTCAACTTGGGCAGGATCAATTAATCACAGACTGCACAAGGCAGAAAGGACCATAAAGTCCATTTCCCAGCCACAGATGCTGGGATTCCTTCTCTCTCGTGGTTGCTAGGCCTGGGCGGGAGCACACGGCTCCAGGGGGTGGTCACTCCATTCCTGAACCGCACTGACCACATTCTTCCTTGGACTCAGACAAAATCTCCCTCACCGTTTTTCCTACTGAAGTCCCTGGGTGGTGCAGACAGTTAATGGACCAGCTGCTACCCGAAAGGTTAGAGGTTTCATTCTGCCCAGACAAGCCTCAAAAGAAAGGCCTGGCAATCTCCTTCCAAAAAATCAGCCGCTGAAAATCCTATGGAAAACAGTTCAGATCCGACACACACAAGGTCACCATGAGTTGAAATCCACTTGATTGGAAACTGGTACTGGTAATATTTCCTACCAACTGGTCTTCATCCTGTCCTGTGAAACTACCTAGAACAAAGCTCCTTCTTTTCCAAATCAACTCTTCAACTGATTAAACACAGTAACCAGCACCCCTAAATCATTCCTTTCCGAGGTTCAGCACCGCTGGTTCTTTCAACCAGTTCCCACATGGCTTGGTTCCAGCTCTTCACCCCAGCTACCCTCTCCCAGCCCCTCCCTCCTAGTTATTTTCTACTGAGCTCTCTGCTCTTGATTAATGGTGGCTCCTGAGGGTTGAACACAACATTCAAGTTGACGACCAGCTTTTCAGAGCACCCCCTCTCTAGAGACCTAAGAAGGCAGCTTATCCACACACCCTTTCTCCTCCCACTGTCCGTGTCTTGACTCCCTGACCCGAGCCTCAGAGACCCAGGCAGGAACATCACGTTGTTCCAGAGAGAGCAAAATTATTGGACCTTGTGGGTCAAAATAATTCAATATTTATGGCAAATTCTAACTCCCCAAAATCGAAATAAGAAAGAACATTGAACTCTTTTAAGGGCAGAGGAGCCAAAGGGTGAAACCCCCTAGCAGCATGGCCTGGGTGGAAGCTAAGCTCATCTCTGTCAGGTCTGGTTCTGGGTGCCAGCTCATGCATTACACATTCTTCCATTCAGGAGAGTGCTAACTCTGAGCACCTATGAGGCACCAAGCCCTGTACCAACACCACAGAGGAAAGACTGATTAACACATAGCTTTTACCCTGAGGAGCCCGGTTAAGGAGTCAAATGTGCCAGATACTGAAAAAAAAAAATAAAAAAAAAATGCAACCAAGTCTATTCTGACTCCTAGTGACCCTATAGGACAGAGCAGAACTGCCCCACAGAATTGCCCAGGATGTAATCTTTATGGAAATGGACTGCTGCATCTTTCTCCCTCAGAGCCGCTGGTGGGTTCTAACCATTGATCTTTTGGTTAGCTGCCCAGTGCTTAACCACTGCGCTGCCAGGGCTTCTAGTAAAACAAACAAACAAACAAGAAACCAAACCTGTTGCCATCGAGTCGATTCCAACTAATAGCAACCCTATAGGACAGAGTAGAACTGCCCCATAGAGTTTCCAAGGAGCCCCTGGTGGATTCAAATTGCCAACCTTTTGTTTAGGAGCCATAGCACTTAACCACTACAACACCAGGGCTTCCAGATACTCTAATAGAAGCATGGAAATGGGAAAAGAGTAGTTTTCTATTGCTATTGTGACAAATTACCACACACTTGGTGGTTTAAACAAACAAGCAAAAAACCAAACCCATTGCCGTTGAGTCAATTCCTACTCATAGCAACGCTATAGAACTGCGTAGAACTGCCCCATAGAGTTTCCAAGGAAAGCCTGGTGGATTCAAACTGCAGACATAGCTCTTAACCACTATGCCACCTATCTTACAGTTCTGAAGGTCAGAAGTCAGACACAGGACTCACAGGGCTAAAAGCAAGGGGTCGGCAGGGCTGTGTTCTTTCTGGAGGCTTTAGGGGAGAATGACTTTCCTTGCCTTTTCCAGCTTCTAAGGCTGCCTGCATTCCTTAGCTTGTGGCCCCTTCCTCCATCTTCAAAGCCAATAGAATTGTACCTTCAAATCTCTTCCTTTCACTCATCAGGACCCAGGGATTACAACAGGTCCACTAGATAATCCAGAATAATTTCCCCACCTCAAAATCCCTACCTTAATCACATCTACAAAATCCTTTTTGCCATGTAAGGTAACATATTCACAGGTTCTGGGGATTAAGATGGAGACCTGGTGGCGAAGTAGTTTGGCTGCTAACTCTTCAGACAGGGATTGGACTGGACTGTAAAATAGATAATGATACTGGTGAGGAGTGAGCTTCTTGGCTCAAGTAGACACATGAGACTATGTGGGCAGCTCCTGTCTTGAGGGGAGATGAGAAGGCACAGAGGGACAGAAGCTGGCTGAATGGACCGAGGAATACAGGGTGGAGAGAAGGAGTGTGCTATCCAATTAGGGGGAGAGCAACTAGGAGCACATAGCAAGGCGTGTATACGTTTTTGTATGAGAGACTGACTTGATTTGTAAACTTTCACTTAAAGCACAATAAATAAATAAATAAAAAGAGTTTGGCTGCTAACCAAAAAGGTCAGCAGTTTGAATCCACCAGCCACTCCTTGGAAGCCCTATGGGGCAGTTCTACTCTGTCCTGTAGGGCCACTATGAGCCGGAATGGATTCGATGGCAACAGGTTTGGGTTTTTTTTTTGTTTGTTTGTTTGTGGATTAAGACATGGACATCTTGAGCAGGGACATTATTCTGCCTCCCACAGGGAACAACTCACTCTTGCTGGGGATGGTTATGTTTGAATAGATCCTTTCAGGCTTTGCAGGAGTTTTCCTGACATAAATGGGGAAAGAGATTTATAAGAGGAGTGTGCCAGCATACGTGGAGACACAAAAGCATGGCCGCTTTTTGTCTGATTTGGGGTTTGTTTTCTTTCGCAGAAACAGCCAGCCTGTGTCCCATGCCTCTAGTGCTGAGAGGCTCCCTACTTTTCAAGGCAGCCTGTTCCTTCCTGTTGACAGCTCTGATCAGATCAGAGAAGAAATGTCCCTAAATTGATCGCTGATGTTTTCATCACCACTGGAAACATTAGTAGATTTCACAGTGTCGCCCATGAGTTATTTTAGCTGGACATGGCAAGCAGGGGATCTGGTATATCCAGGAGGCTCTCGGAGGCTTGTCCTGGGATAGACTGTGACCTTCCTAGATATATCCATGTAGGTTGTCAGACCAATAACTTATTAAATAGGTAAGTGGATGGATGGATGGACGGACGGACGGACAGATGGATGGTTGGATGGATAGGTAGGCGGGTAGGTAAATAGATGACAGATAGATGGACAGGCAGGCAGGTGGAGGGTGGATGGATGGATGGATGGATGGATGGATGGATGGATGGATGGATGGATGGATGGATGGATGGATGGACAGATGGACAGACAGATACGTAGCTGCTGTCGAGTTGACTCCGACTCGTGGTGACCTTATGTATAACAGACAAAATGTTTCCTGCTCTTGTGTCATCCTCACAATCGCTAGCATGTTTGAGTCCATCACTGCAGCTACTGCGCCAATTCATCTCACTGAGAACCTTCCTCATCTTTTCTGGGTTCTACTTCACCAAACATGATGTCCTTCTCCAGCAACTGATCCTTTCTTATGACGTGTTCAAAGCTAGCTGTTCGGACAATGTTCTGTTGTGATCCCTAAGGTTTTCGTTGGCTAATTTTCAGAAGTAGATTGGCAGGCCTTTCTTCTTAGTCTCAGTCTGAGAGTGTCACTGAAACCTGTCCACCATGGGTAAGCTTGCTGGTCTTTGAAATATCAGTGGCATAGCTTCAAGCACCATGACACCATGCAAACAACAACAGTATGACAAACCGACAGACAGGGGTGGTGTAATAATTTATTAGAACAATACCAGTCCCAAAGCTGGGTGGTCATCAAAATTTTATTGATGCCATCTCTCTATTCCACCCCTACACATCAAATTACTAGACTTTGAGCTGAGGCTAGCTTGAAGGAACAAAAATCCAGAAATACTGACATTTTCCATTTCTCCTTTGATGTCACTGAGAACATAAATTGCTAGGGATTTGGCACCAGGAGGAAGCCCGATTCTCCCTGTAGGTACCTTCTGCCAGAGCAGTAAGCTGGGCATGAATGGGGGACCTGACAGGCCTCAGTCTGGTGGTCCCAGCTGTGGAGGTCCAGAAGAGAGGGTGTGAGCTCTGGGCTCTGGCCTGTGGAGGGCAGACCAGTGAGGTGGGACAGGCTTGCGGGGAAGACCTTGAGGACCTGCATTCCCTGCTACTTCTCTGCCTCCTTTGTAGACATTCGCCACTCCTGGGTCTCCTCTGGGCCAGGCGGGACTGTTCTGGGTTATGCTCTGATTATGCTGGTGGAGGCAACGGAGCAGACCACCCTACCATTTTCCTGGTACATCAGTGACAGTGGAGCCCCCAGGCTTCAGTTTCCAACATGCTTGTACATCCATCACCTTCGATTCGCACAACGGTCCAGTGAGGATGGGGAAACTGAGGCTCTGAGACCCACAGGTTCTGAGATCAGCTTTCTGCTGTTCCCACCACAAAGATGCCTCTCCGAGTGCTCCTGACACTGCTGCTGGGCCAGGGGTGGGCCTGCAGCAACCGTCAACAAGGGCCTGCACTTAGATTCCTATCTCCTTTCTCTCACTTCCTGCCCCTCCCACCTTCACCTCTCTAATTTTTCTTTTGTATCTTTCTATCTTTCTTTCTCTTCTTTTCTCCTTCCTACCAAACCAAAAATCAAACCCGTTGCCTTTGAGGCGATTTTGGTTCACAGTGACACTATAGGACAGTGTAGAACTGCCCCCATACAGTTTCCAAGGAGTGGCTGATAGATTTGAATGCTGACCTTTTGGTTAGCAGCCGAGCTCTTTACTACACCACCAGGGCTCTGGTAGATTCAAACTACCGACCTGAATGCTTAACCACCACACCACCAGGCCTCCTCTCACCAGCTAAGGTACCCACAAATAATGCTCAGCTCTCAGGGAGCCCCTGCTAGGCTTGTAGAAACCCTAGGTCAGGGCGTCTATGGTCATGAACATGAGTACCCTCCTGATGCTGGCACCCTGATCAGCACGTTCCTGGGCTGGGCAGCTGACCCCAACCGCACCAGGAGAAGCAATGAAGGAGGAGGGGTGGCTGTTAGTAATACCTCTACGCCAGAAGCCAGACTTGTGCTCTCGTGACAGCTCTGCCAATCATAACCTCAGGTATGTTACCGCCCCACTCTGGACCTCAGGTTTCTCATCTGTAAAGTGGGATAATAATACCTCTACTTCCCAGGGTGGTGGTGAGGGTTAGGAAAATTGACCTCATGGTGCTAGGTGTGTATTAGATGTTTAATAAAGATTGTTGAATATGGTAGCAGCTGAAACAAAACTCTCTCAAAGGGGAATGCTGGCTGGACCTGGACATAGTGTAGGTGCTGGGGTCGTTGAAGCCAGGAAGCTCCTGGCAACATTCGGGAGAGGGATGGAAAGGGAACGGAGGAGGGGTGTCACTGGCAGAGACTGCTCATTGTTTTTTCCCCTGGGTACCTTGGCCTCTGGTACTCTGGACCCAGCCACTGGACTCAATTAGTGTTGGTCACTTTATGATGTTGATGGAATCATCTTGTAACATTCCAGTTGCCTAATGAGGGTGTGTGGAGCTGCTGTCACCAGGTCTTGGAATCTCCCCGCCTTCAGCACACCCTGGTAGTAATGGTGATTTTTAAAAGCTGGGAAGCCAGAGTGACTTCTCCCCAAACAGACTTGGTCAGTCCACAATTAAGTCAGAAATCAATAATACAAGTTGCCATCAAGTTGATTCCTACTCATGGCAACCCCATGTGTGTCAGATTAGAACTGAGCTCCATAGGGTTTTCAATGGGTGATTTTTTGGAAGTAGATCTACAGGCCTTTTTTCCTAGGCATCTCTGGATGGACTCAACCCTCCAACATTTTGGTTAGCAGCTGAGTGCATTAACCATTTACAACATCCAGCGACTCTGAAATAACAGGTTAAAAAATACATTTGGAATAAAAATCACTCTTCTAAAAACTCATGGTTCAAAGAAAAAATCTTGACGGAAATGAGAAAATACAGAACTAAACAATAACAGAATAACAATAACAATTGTACGACAGCTTAAAACTTGGGGATTGTAGCTAAAGCACAGCATAGGGGAAATTTATAGCCTAAAAAAGAAGAAAAGATAAAAATGAATGGACTAAACATTAAAAAAACAGGAAACTAAAGTCAAAGAAAATAAAGGGAAGGAATAATAAAGACAAAAGCTGACAATAAATGAAATAGAAAACAATAAAATAGAGAGTTGCAACAAGGCCCAAAGTTTGTTCTTAGTAAGAGCTAATAAAATGGACAAAATACTGCGGGATTAATCAAGAACAAAGGAAGAAGGCTCTAAACAATATTAACAGTGTATTAACAGTGACCCTACAGGACAGAGTAGAGCTGCTCCATAGAGTTTTCAAGGAGCGCCTGGCCGATTTGAACTGCTGACCCTTTGGTTAGCAGCCGTAGCACTTAGCCACTATGCCACCAGGGTTTCCTAAACAATATTAGGGATGAAAAAAGAGATAGCTACAGATACAGCAGAGATTTTAAAGTAAAATAAAAGTGCAAAGAACAATTTTAGACTAATGATTTTTGAAAACTTGACAGGAAATGAATATTTTTCTCAAAAATATAATTTAACAAAAGTGAGGGAATAAAAAATTGAATAGATTTATAATCACTGAAAAAAAATTAAATCATTAAAACCAAACCACACACAACTCATATACACTGTGGTCCAGGCTCCAAAATGGCTCCCAGTGATCTTTTCCTCCTGGTTTTCATGCTCTTATCTAGAACCCTCACAATTTTATTAGGGCTAACTTGTGTGAACCAGTAGGATACTACGAAAATGGTGAAGTGTAACTTCCAAGGCTAAGTCATATCTCTCTCTTGGACCATTCACACTGGACGAAACCAGGTGCCATGGCATGAGGACATTCAGTAGCCCTAAGGAGAAGTCTACATGACAAGGAGCTGAGATCTCCCGCCAACAGCCCACAAGTAACTGCCAACAACTATGAGAGTGCACCATTTTGGAAGCAGATTCTCTTGCCCTAGTCAAGCCATGAGATGACTGTAGCTCCAGTCAATATCTGGACGGCAACCTCATGAGAGGCCTGAGCCAGACCCACTCAGCTAAGCCACCCTCAAATTTCTAACCCTCAGAGACTGTGAGATAATAATTTTTTGATGTTGTTGTTATAAGCCACTAAGGAGTCCCTGGATGGTGCAAACAGTTAAGCACTCCCGTAATAGCCAAAAGGTTGGTGGTTTAAACCCACCCTGAGGCACCTGGGAAGACTAGAAGGTGATTTGCTTC
This sequence comes from Elephas maximus indicus, assembly GCF_024166365.1. Classification (NCBI taxonomy): domain Eukaryota; kingdom Metazoa; phylum Chordata; class Mammalia; order Proboscidea; family Elephantidae; genus Elephas; species Elephas maximus. The sequence continues at coordinate 20,523,563 of NC_064819.1, read as the reverse complement.
CAAATGGTCACAGCCTTGAAAACCCTATAGAGTTGTTCTACTCTTCTCACATGGGGTTGCCATGAGTTGGAATTGACTCAACGGCAACCAACAACAACAAGGGTTGGGATACTTGTTATACAGCAGTAGGTAACGGATACACATACACAATAACATAGGCCACGATAGTTTGACAGAGGAGTTCTACAAAACATTCAAAGAACAAGTAATCCTGCTTTTTGCAAACTGTTCCAGAGAGATTGTTCACTGCCCTTTTATTAGGCTGGCATAATCCAGATACTAAAACCAGTGAAGGATATCATTTTATAGAAATTTACAAGCAAATCTCACTCATGAACAGAAAAGAAAACTTCTACACAAAACATTAGCAAATTGAATATAGCCGTGTCTTTTTAAAATGTGTGGCTAAGTTTGGTTTACCTCAGAAATGCCAAGAATGAATTTACCTTTAAAAACCAATACATTTATTCACCATTTGGACACACCAAAGGAGAAAAACCATGGGAACATCTTAATAGCTGAAGAAAAAGACATCTCCATAAATGAAGAAAATGACATTTGATAAAATTTAACACCTATTAAAAAAAAAAAGAAAAAATACATAGCAAACTAGAGCTAGACAAGATTAGCATCTTAGTGCAGGGTGTGTCTTATGCCACATTTATTGATGGCACATTAGGGGCATTCCCTTGGCAATCGGGAATGGTTTTAAGGATGCTCGCTGACACCCTTTGTATTCAACCCTGTAAGTTTTAGCCACTGCAGACAAAAATTTTAAAAATAAATAAAAAGTATAAGGTTTTAACGGGAAGAAGCAAACTGGTAGAATTACTGCTAGATATATGATAATTATTTAAAAATAAATCCCATTCATATATGTTGGTGATAAATACATAGAAAATGTAATTTTAAGAAAGAATATCATCGACAATAGCAACAGCAACCCAAAAAAGAGAAGACCTAGGACTAAATCTAACAAAATATGTGCAAGCTTTTTACGGAAGAAAAATCCCAAAACATCACTGAAAGACTAAAGAAGACCTGAATAAATGGAAAGATAAACCAAGTTTACTAACAAGAACACCATGTATTTTTTTTGAAAAAATGCAGATTCTTCCCTAAATTGGCCTATAAATTCACAGTAATCCCTATCAAAATCCCAGCAACACTTTTCTATGGGATTTGACACGCTGACCCTAAAATGTGCAAAGAATTACCAAGGGCCAAGAACAGGTAAGACACCTCCCACCCACCCAAGCCGAAGGAGAAAAAAGGGAAGTGTTGACCCAATATTAAGAATTATTAAAGCTACAATAATGAAGACAGTGAATATGACACAGGAATAGACAAACAAACCAATGGATTAGGCTGCAGCGCCCGGGAACTCAGCTGTGCGTAGATGGAAACTTGGTAAATGACAGAAGTGGCACTGTAAATCAGTGGACTTTTGGCCTCCAGAACTGTGAGAAAACAAATTTCTGTTCTTTGTAGTATTTTGTTACGGCAGTCGTCGGAAGTGAAGACAAGGTTATTTACCTAAAGTTTAAGAACATGTAAAACATTGCTTCGACTTGATCAGGATTGCATGCCTACGTGCTCAGGGATATAAAACACCACATTTATTAAGCAGGTTACCTCTAAGGACAGACGGAGGGGAGTGAGCCCAGGGGACAGGTCTGCATAGGTGGCTTCAACAGCACCTGTTGTGTTTTATTTTCTTAAAAAAAAAAAAAAAAAATCTGAAGCAAGTATACCAAAATATAGATTCTATAAAGCCGGTTGAGATGTCAAAAGTAACCACTTTTCTGAATGTTTGAAGATAATGGCCCAGAGTTTGGGGGAGATGTTTTAGTTGGAGGGGACATGCCAAAATGTAAACCCCATGGAAGTGCACACTTTGTTGTATCCACTGCTCTATCACTCTACTTAGAACAGAGCCTGGTAAAAGTAAAAAAAAGTAGGTGCTCAATAAATGCTTGTTGAATGAATGAGTGAACATACGCAATGGCGCTGAGACACATTAGAACACGGGGCGCTCTGAAAGAGCTAGCCACAATAACAGGTAACTTCTACTGAGCTCCATGTGCACCAGGCATGAACTTAACTCTTTGACATGGATCATCTCATTTCATCCTTGACACTACGGTAAAGACATTATCTTTACTCTAGAGGCAAGGAAACTGAGGCTTGGAGAGCCATGTAGCTTACCTGAGGGCATAGCAGTTAGGATTAGAGTCATTATTCCATCAAAAAAAGTCTGGACTTTAATGCTGTAGGTAGCTTCAAAATTTGGAACAGTGGAAATACCCAAGACAAGGTCAGGTGAAGGAGCCTACAGTGAAGGGAGCATATAAACAGACACCCTAAAGAGTGATGGGGCCAAGGTGGGTGGGTGGGGGGGTGTCTAGTGACTGCTAGAGGAACACACAGCGGGGAACGTTTTATTCTGTCTGGGAAGCCGGGGGAGGCTTTACCAAGAAGGAGACATTTGAGCGTGGTCTACAAATGCCAGCAACCCAGCTCTTCTTGCTCCGCCTCCAACTGGTGGTGTTCTGAGCAGCCACTGGACACAGAGCCCAATCACACAGGGCTGAGACCACCCACAGGTAAAGGCAAGCTGATTTACCTGAAAGTTTGCTTTCACCTTTCTACACAGCAACAAACCCAACTCAAAACTCTTCCTTAGAAATCATGAGAGCAGTAATAATCGTTTTATCCCTTAAAAATAATACCAAAAACAACTAAACCAGTTGCCATCAAGTCAATTCCGACTCACAGCAACTCTATAGGACAGAGTAGAACTGCCCCACTGGGTTTCCAAGGAGTGGCTGGTGGATTTGAACTGCCGGTCTTTTGGTTAGCAGCCTGAGCTCTTAACCACTGCACTACCAGGGCTCCTTTAATGATAACTGACATTTATGGAGACTTCCCTGTATGTGGTGCACTGGGCTAGTCGTTATATACTTTATTGTTTTTAATTCTCGCAATAACTCTCTGAGCTCATAATCTACCTGAGGTATGGACTGTTTTGTCCCCTTTTAGGGATAAGGAAATCAAGGCTTAGAAAATTTAGGTGTCTTGCCCAAAGCCTTCTGCAGTTAGTAAGGGGTGGAGCTGGGATTGGAACCCAGGACGTCAACTCTCCAGCCCAGGTCTTCAGCCAATGCCTCTCATAAGCACATACATTCAGCTAAAGCAACAAGGGCGTTACCGCTTTCAGTGTGAAGAATAAATGAGAACTTGTGCCAGGTGTAATGAACTAGAAGGTTATCATTATATTCACGTTAGGTGCTCCATTAATGCTCGTGAAATGAGGTGGCGTTTACTTCCAGGAAATGAAAGCCAACCCAGTGTCAAATGACTCGTTTCCCCCATGTAGAAAGCCAGCAGAAGCTCATAGAAGGCTCCACTTATGAGGAGTCGGTGCGTGCGTGCGTGCGCTGCTCAGTGTTTTCAGTTGGTTCAGTTCTTCGCTGTGTTCTGTTCCATGGCTCTCAGGTGGCTGCTCCTTAGTGCTGCCCTGGTGCCCAGCCCTGACAGCTGGCAGTGACGCCACTGGGTCCTGAGCTCCTGGAGGGATGGCTGGTCACAGACAAGGCCTACCCTGAATGAATGCAATGCTGAGTTCCTCCAAACAGCCCACTGGTCAGACACAGAAAGTGAGAAAAACAGGACAAGAGAGAGCAACTCAAAGAACGTGTTAGCTCCCTTTCAAATAAAAGTAGATACAGAACAATTTATCCTTTCCCCCCAGGAAAAACCATCGTCACTTGGGTCATGTATGTTGATTTTTTTTTTATTGATTCATTCATCTCACAAACATGAGATGTCCATGAGCTAGCCCCACCTTGGAGTGGGTTCTTTCATTGGCTACACACACCAGACACATCCCCTTCCCACCGGCCCAGTGGGCACAGGGTGGGCCAGACACAGTCCGTTCCCCCAGGAGCCCAACAGAGGAGCAGGCAGAAACGAGCAAGCGTCAGGGGTTTACAAACAGTAAAGGTTAGTTGGGGGCAGGGAAGAGGCGAGACAGGGCTGAGGGAATTGGGGGGTGAAAGCAAGATGGGGAGGGAGAGAAGAAGGGGATCGGAGAAGGGACAGGAGGAGAAGGGAAACAAGGAGGAGGACGAGGAGAAAAAGAAAGGGGAGAAGGAGCAGGGAGAGGGGGAGGAAGGACAGGAAGACCACAGCCGTAGTAGCAAGCAGCCTGCCTGGATTCTTCCCAGAGCCGCCTTTATATAATTGTAAGGTTTCCCCATTGACTCAAACAACCCTCTCTCTGATTAAGTTTTTGAAGAGTATGCCGATTTTAATCATAGCAAACACAATGACCCCAGTTATTATGGCCTGGATGGCTAAAAGCAGAAAATAAAGACCCCAGAACAAGCTATGGTCTTCCCGTTTGCCCCTGGCCACCAGTTGGGCCCACGCCCAGGGTTCTGAGCTGTTAGGCACCCAAGCAGGGTGGGCGGAGAGCAGAGAGCCACTGGGCAGGGCCGAGTCGGTGAGGACTTCAGAGGCGTCCTCCGCAGGAGGATGGAGAGGCGGCCCCTGGGTGCCTGAGCACGCCGGTGCACCCTCCGGCAGGGCCCAGAGCGGCAGGCCCGCGCGCTGCCCAGGCCAGCGACACCGCGGGGGCTCGGCTCGGCCCACAAGGTCTGAGTGCTGCCGCAGCCACCCCAGGAATGGCCACAGGTCACAGTCGCAGCGCCACGGATTGTGCCCTAGCAGGACCTCCGTCAGCTGGGGCAGAGCCCTAAATACGTCGCCAGGCAGGGTCTCCAACTCGTTGTGGTCGAGCTGGACCTTCTCCAAGCGGCTGAGGTTGCGGAAGAGCGCGCGGGGCAGCGTCTGCAGCCGGTTGTTGTGCAGGGCGAGCAGCCGCAGCTCGCCGAGGCCCCGGAAGGCTCCCTCGGGGAGCGCGCTCAGGAGCGGGCTCCGAGTCACTCCTAAGGCCTGCAGGCCGCTCAGGTTGCGGAAGACGGCGGCCGGCAGAGTGCGGAGCCGGGTTCGGTTCAGCCACATCTCCTGCAGGCCGGCCATCTCCCCAAAGAGCACCTCGGGGAGCTCCTCCAGCGGGTTCTCAAACAGGGTCAAGAGAGTCAAATTGTGCGCGTGAAGAAAGAGGGCAGAGGGCAGACTCTTGAGGTGGTTTCTGGAAAGGGTCAAAGAGCTCAGATTTCCAAGATGGTCGAAAGCACCCTGTGCGATGGATCGGATGCGATTTCTGTCGAGCTGCAGCTCCACCAGGGCGCCCAAGCTATCCAACAGCCCCGAATCCAGAGAGGTCAGCTGGTTCGAGTGGAGCAGGAGTTTCTCAAGCTTAGCCTGTGTTCCAAGTAACCCCTTGGACAAGTGGGTCAAAGTGTTTCCCGATAAATCCAACACTTTCAGTTTCCCCAGATTTGTGAAGAGACGGGCAGGAAGAAAAGCTAGTTGATTCTGGTTCAGAAAGAGTTCCTGGAGGTTAACCAGCTTCTGAAACATATTTTGGTCAATGCTCCTTAGCGCATTGTGGTCCAGAAACAACTGTTCCAGGAGCACCATCTTATCCAATAGCGCACCCGGAAGATGAGTGATTCTGTTGCGCGACAACCGCAGGGTTTTTAGTTTTATCAAGTCGTTGAAGGTGCCGGGGGCAATGTTGGAAATGTGGCTGTCTGAGAACATCAGGCGCTGCAGGACCGTCATGCCGCTGAAACTGTCGTTCTGCAAGGCGCCGCGGTCCATGCCGAAGAGCAGAATGTGCGTGAGGTTGGTGGGGAGGCCGAGCGTGGAGATGCGCGCCACGCTGCCCCCGAAGCACCGCACGGCGTCCCGGAGGACACACAAGCAGCCTGGTGGGCAGGGGAAGGGCTGGGCCGGTAGGAGCCCGAGCATCACGCACAGCAGGCTCGTCCTCAGCATGTCTGAAAAGGCAGCGGACAAGGGCGTTTAAGCACATATTGGCTCTTGTAAGCCTGAAAATTTTGCAGAGGCACAACCGTTTCACCAGGATTATCACTAACTTTGTTGTCCAAACACAGATAATAAGCCTCCCCCTTTTCTTCTGCGTGTAGATTTCCCGGGGTGGTGAAAAGACATGCGTTCTACACTATGAGGTCTCATTCTTTTGTTGATTTTCAAGCATTGAAATAAAAGTGTTTTCACTCTATGGAAAAGCCAATACTTTTAAACCAAAAAAGCCCCCTGCCGTCAAGTCGATTCAGACTTATAGCGACCCCGTAAGGTTTCCAAGGCTGTAAATCTTTAGGGAAGCAGACTGCCGCCATCTTTCTCACTGGTGGTTTCGAACCAACCTTTCCGTTAGCAGTCCTTCGCTTTAACCAATACTTTTAAACATAGGTCAAGGCTTTACCTGAAGTCCCAAACCATTGCCCTCCAGCCGATTCCGACTCATAGTGACCCCATTATTTAAAATAATCATTCTCACATTTAAGTTCACAGACATCACGAAGCAGTGCCCACTGTGAAAACAGCTCAGAGTTGGCTATAGCCAAGCCGTGGAGGGAAGAGCAAAGTCCGTTAAAACAGCAGACACCACAGCCAGATTCTGTTTATTACAATAGTGCTATTTCTGCAGCACCAACTTCAGCAAAAACAGTCAACACCCCAAAACAGTGAACACCCTCAGTTAACTGGCCAAGCTGGGGGGCGGAGGGCGGGAAACCTTGCCAATTCCAACTCATAGTGACCCTATAGGGCAGAGTAGAACCACCCCCATAGGACTTCCAAGGAGCAGCTGGTGGATTCGAACTGGCAACCTTCGTTAGCTGCTGAGCTCTTAACCACTGCGCCGCCAGGGCTCCAAGCTGAGAAGAGCGGGTAATAATACTTATCACTTTATGCCATACATTGTTCTCAGCACTTTTATATTATTAATTCACTTAATGCTTACAAGAACCCTGTGAAGTTAAGTACTATTATTATCCCCAATTCACAGAGGAGGAAACAGGTACAGAAAGGTTAAGTAATTTACCCACGGTCACACAGCTAGAACTAGGGGGTGGTGTTTCTGACTGAGCCATAAAATAACAAAAAATTTCTGAGATGTTTAATGAAACTTCATACTCATGGCATTGAATTACCTGTGAAGTATACACAGTAATTCTAATCTACCAGAACAATGTTTCCCAAGCATAATTATGCACAATTATTGCCTATAATTTTGTTCTTATGCACACAGAATTCACCTCGTCCTCCAATTTCCTATCCTAATTTTAAAAAATATTTGGCCTTACCTGAAACAGTGCTGCACCCCAATGCAACAGAAAGGCTTGGAGTTTTGCATATGATTTGGCACTTTCCAGAGGAAGAGGGAGGTAGCCTTGCATCCTGAGGATAAAGACTTTACCAGAATAAAAGTCATGGAAAGGCCTCTTATCTCTGAGGGCATATCCTGGTTTTTAATGACGAATACTTGCAAAATGAAAAGGAGATATAACCTGAGTCCCACTGTCAACACTGACAGAATAGCAGGAGGGAGAGGGTTTTTCCATAAAGGGCTCACTGTAACTGTGGTCCTAGAAAAGCCAAGTGATGCGTTTGGATCATGGCAGCAGCCATACCCCTACATGGGCCACGCTTCCTTTGGGTCTTCCTTTTTATGCCACATTTCCCCAGTTCTCCACTCGTTTTTTTTTTCCTTTTAAGAAAAATAATGCTAAGAACGTACTTGGGCATGTTGAATAGTGGCATTGCTAGGTTGAAGGGTGTGTGCATGTTCAATTTCACTTGGGCACATCAATCTCTTTCCAAAGCGGTTGTACCGACTTATGCTGCTACCCGCCATGTACGTGAGTTCCTGTGTTTCATACCCTTTCCCACAGTCGGTATTTGATGAGCTTTTCAATTTGATTTTTGCCATTCTGGTATGAAATGGTTTTCATTGTTCATTTCCCCATTTAATGATGAGTTTCAGCACCTCTTCATGTATTTGAAGGTGCCCTGGTGGCATAATGGCTAAGCTTTCAGCTCTTAACAGAAAGGTCGGTGGTTTGAACCCACTGACCAACCCTCTGTGGGAGAAAAACGTGGCAGTCTGTTTCCATAAAGATTTACAGCCTTGGAAATCCTATGAGGCAGTTCTACTCTGTCCTGTAGGGCCACTATGAGTCAGAATCAATTCCATAGTAATGGGTTTGGCTTGGTTGGTTCATATATTTAAGGACCACCTATGTTTCATCTTTTGAGAAATAAGTTTTCTTTTGCCTATTTTTCTATCATCAAAACACCTATGCCTGTATCTTAAAAAAAAAAAAAAAGATTTGTAGGCATTCTTTATATATTCTGGCTACTAACCCTTTGTCAGTTACAAATGTTACAAATACGTTCTCCCAATTTGTGGTTTGTCTTTTCACTTTTTTTATGGTGTCTTTTGATGGAGAGAAGTTTTAATATAGGCAAAGCTATCACTTTTATGATTTGCACTTTTTCTGCCTATTAATTTAATTCCTTCCCTCCTGCCATGTCAGAAATGTTCTCCTATATTGCCCCATTAGGTTTTATAGTTTTCTGTTCTTAGCGTTTAGGTCTTTAATTCACCTAGGAATTGATTTTTGTACATCATGTGAGTCAAGAGTCCAATCGTATTTCTCTCCATTAGGATAATCAGCTGTCTGGGCCCCATTTATTAAGAAAGTAAATATATAAATTCCTTCTTCCTCCACTGAGCTGCAAAGTCAGCAGAGTCATAAATCAGCATCTCATGAATGTGTGGGCCTGTTTCTGGGCTCTATTTGACCATCCCTGCACCTACACCACATTGACATAACCTTTTAATGTTTAAAGTCTGATAGTATCTAGTGTTCTATTCATTGTGAGGAAATAAGCATTCTCATATTACACTAGTGCAAATATAAATCGGTGCAAGCCTTCTGGAAGAAAATCTAGTAGTATCAGTGAAACTTAAAATGCACATACCCTTTGTCCGGCAGTTCCACTGCTAAAAATATACCCTCTGGATATATTCATTAAGATATGGGCACAATCTCTGGAGGTGAGAGAAGGCAGAGAGGGACAGGAGCTGGCTCAATGGACACAGGGAATACAGGGTGGAGAGGAGGAGTGTGCTGTCTCATTGGGGGAGAGCAGCTAGGAGTATATAGCGAGGATTGATTTGTAAACTTTCACTTAAACACAATAAAAAAAGGGGGGGCACAAAAACGTTTATTACAGTACTGCTTGCAACAGAAAAAATTGAAAACCTAAATGACCAACAATAGGGAATTAGTTGTTTATATTACAGAACGTCTGAGCAATGGGAGGCTTTGCAGACTTTAAAAAGAAAAAAGCTGAGTTGCAAGTGCTGACGTTAACAATTTCTAAGATGTACTGAAGGGCCTAAGGCAAGGGCAGTGTCGCACCTAAAACGGACCCTTACTTCGGTAGCGTTTTTTAAAACATACTCATGTAAGGACTTCTACAGATTTTTTTTCTGGAATGACACACCCAAGAAACTTTAGCATTCGCCCTCAAGAGAGAAATCTGGGATTGGGTGAGGAATAGGTAGACTCCTTGTATACTTTTATAAGGTTTGAATAAAAAAAAAAAAAAACATGTATTTTTTTTTTTTAATGGATGCAAAAATAAAAGTGATTTAGACGGGAAAATAAAATGACAGCATATAAGTAAAATGTCAGGTAAGAATACAGTATTTAAAAAAACAACACCAAACCCATTGTTGTTGAGCCATTTCCAACTCACAGCAACCCTATAGGACAGAGCAGAACTGCCCCACAGGGTTTCCGAGGAGTGGCTGGTGGGTTCCAACTGCGGGCCTCTTGGTTAGCAGCCTGAGCTCTTAACCACTGTGCCACCAGGGCTGGGGAAGGAAGGTCAAAGCTTGACTTGCAAAAGAATAAATACTCACCTTTGGAATAACTGAGTGCACTGATACAGCAGAAGTGGTCCTTATATAATTTTAACTTGGCTGAGAACGAAGTCCCCAAACCCAGGACATTTGCAGGTGTTGTAGAAACAGCACTGGGATCCAGCCAACCTTTGATACAGCCAAATGCAGTCAGAGCCCAATAAATGTTGAGCTGATGGAAATGATCATTATAAGTTGTGCAGTCCTAAACTGCAGAGAAGAGCCTCTACCAGGTATTGTGGGAGGTCTCTTAGTTCTGATCAAGGAGGCAACACCACAGCCCAGAGCAGGTGATCTGGTGCGCCAATCACACATAAGCACACCAAGTGAAAGACCTCTTGCCCGTGAGAATACCAGGAGCCAACACCGTACAGCAGGCTGGGAAGGACTATGAAGCGGAGTAAGACTTGGTCAAATTCCGATAAAGCTCCTTTGGCCTAGTTCCCCAGCAAGACCCTCCGTCAGAGCGGCATCCCAGCTTTGTTCTTTGAAGAGAGCTGGGCCTTCTGAGTGCCCAGAAAGGGAAAGGGGAGGGTATAGAAGTTGCAGAGAGCGGTGGACCACTGTTAAGCCACCACTGAGCAATTAGGTACTGAGAACAATCTTGAGCAATGAAGTAGATGGCTCCAGCGTTTCAAGTCCTTTGGATTCATGAAACAGGTTAGAAATCTGTTGTCCTCAAGCGATAGCTGCTGTGTAAGTCACAGAGCCCCAATCTAAGGCTTGGTCATTCACAAGCGGGCGTCTGCCGGGATGAGATAGGCTTTTTTTCCTCCACTGGGGGAAGGGGGACTCAAAGGCCAGGGCGCAGCAGGCATCTCTGCACTAACAGAGTCACCACAATCCCAACGTTTAAAAGGGAGAGTTTAACTCAAGCTCCTAGAACTGCCTCGGCCCCTTCCTGCAATATACATTCAGAATACAGCACCTGTGATGTAGGGAAGCGGAAGGCGAAACATGCAGAGCTGTGCCCACACCAGCAAGCTATGAGGACGTGATCAGATGCTGCACAAACCACAGTGACTTGTAAGAACTTGAGCTCAAACCAGGCCTGTGCACCACCTAGTCCATCACACCACAGCCACCCACCTTGCCCCCATACCAAAGGATACCCGCCTCCTGTAGAACTTGTGATACCCTACAAATACCCCCTACCTAAGCACAACGGTCCAACACAAAGTCTGCCTTCCCTCAGTGCCATTAGTTAGCTCCACTGTTTCTCTCTTCTTGGAATACTCTTTTTGTACCCATATCTATCAAAGGCACTTCATTTCAAACTTACGTCTTGCTATTAGCTTTTGGTTCGATCCTACCAACTATTACTCGATTATAAGTCTCTAGTCCTGTATTTCACCACTTCCCTCATAGCTAAAACATCAAAACCAAACCTGTTGCTGTCCAGCTGACTGCGACTCATAGCGACCTTATAGAATAGGGTGGAATTGCCAAATAGGGTTTTCCAAGGAGCAGCTGGTGGATTTGAACCGCCCACCTTTTGGCTGGCAGCTGAGCTCTTTACCACTGCACCACCAGGTCTCCGGCTCACAGCTCCTACCACTGAAAACTGGCTCTACCCTGTGTCAGGCTGATAGGTTTCCATGGGATTGTCATGGACAGGATGCAATATGTGGAATGTTGTACTTTATTTCCTTTAAAAATCCAAAGTTACTGAAGCCAACAAAGACACTAGAAGAAAACTATAGGCCAATATCACTTGTGAATATAGATGCAAAAAATCCTCAACAAAATACTAACAAACCAAATTCAGCAGCATATAAAAAGGATTATACATCATGATCAAGTGAGATTTATACCAGGAATACAAGGGTGGTTCAACATTAGAAAGTTAATACAATGAAGGGAAAAAGCCCCCATGATCGTCTTGATGCAGAAAAAACATCTGACAAAATCCAACGCCCTCAATAAACTAGGAATAGAACTTCAACATGACAAAGGCCATATATGAAAAACCCACAGCTAACATCATGGTGATGCTGAAAGCTTTTGTCCTACGATCAGGAACAAGACAAGGATACTCACTTTCTCCACTTCTATTCAATACTGTATTAGAAGTTCTAGCCAGAGCAACTAGGCAAGAGAAATAAATGATAACCAGATTGGAAAGGAAGAAAACTATTTCCATTCACAGATGACATGATCTTATATCTAGAAAACCCTAAAGAATCCACACACACACAAAAGGAAAAAACAAAAAAACCTTGGAGTTAAACTAATTCAACACACAAAAACTGTATAGTGTATTTCCATACAGTAGCAATAAACAACCCAAAAAGGAAACCAAGAAAACAATTCTGTTTACAATAGCAGCAAAAAGAATAAAATACTTAGGAATAGATTTAGCTAAGGAAGACTAAGGCTTGTAGGCTAAAAACTATAAAAATTTGCTGGAAGAAATTAAAGAAGACCTAACTAAGTGAAAACATGCCATGTTCATTGATTGTTAAGACTCAGTATTGTTAAGATAACAATACTACCCAAAATGATATACAGATTCAATGCAATCTCTAGCAAAATTGCAATGGTTTTTTTTTTTTTTTGTAGAAATGGAAAAATCCATCCAAAAACACATGAAATTTCAATGGTATCACGAGCAAAGGACAATACCAAGAGAATGAAAAGACAACCCACAGAATGGTTGAAAATAATTGCAAATCATACATGTGATATTAATATCCAGAATATATAAAGAACTCCTACAACTCAACAACAAAAACAAACACACTCCAATTAAAAGAAAACGGGCAAAGGACTTGAGTAGACATTTTGAATAAACATTTCTCCAAAGAAGACATAAAAATGGCCAGGAAGCACATGAAAAGATGCGCAATGTCATTGGTCATTACGAAAATGCAAAGCGAAACCACAATGAGATACCACTTCACACCCAGTAGGATGGCTATAAAAAACCACAAAAATGGAAAAGAAACTGCTGGCAAGGATGTGGAGCAACTGATAGCCTTTGTACATTGCTGGTGGGAAGTAAAATGGTATAGCCACTGAAGAAACGTTTGGCAGTTCCTCAAAAAGTTAAACACAGAATTATCGCATGACTCAGCAATTCCACTTCTAGATATATATCAAACCCAGACCCACTGCTGTCGAGTCAATTCTGACTCACAGCAACCCTACAGGCCAGAGTAGAACTGCCTCACAGGGTTTCCAAGGAGCGCCTGGTGGATTCGAACTGCCGGCCTTTTGGTTAGCAGCCGTAGCTCTTAACCACTATGCAACCAGGGTTTCCGATATATATCTAAAGGAATTGAAAACAAGGACTCGGATGCTTGTACGCCAGTGCTCACAGCATTATTATTCACCATAGCCCAAAGGTGGAAACAACCCAAGTGTCTACCAACAGACGAATGAGTAAACAAAATGTGGTATACACACAGAATGGAGAATTGTTCAGCCATAAAAAGGATGGAAGGACTGATCCATGCCACACCATAAATGAGACTTGAAAACTTGAAGCCAGTCACAAAGGGACAAATATTGTATAAGTCCACTCACATGAAATATTGAGAATAGGCAAATTCATAGAGCCATACAGTAGATTAGAGGTTACCAGGGGCTGGAAGGAGGTAGGAGAATGGGGAAGGTGCAGAACTTCTGTTTGGGGCAAAGCAGCCCTCTGGAAGCAGATGGTGGTGATGGTTGTACGACACTGGAAAAGTAATCAATGTCACCGAATTGCACACTTAAAAATGGTTAACATGGCAAACTCGTGTTATATGTGTATCTTATCATGATCAAAAAATAACAGAAAAATCCAAAGTTTAAAAAGAAGGAAATAGGGAAGTATTAATAAGGAAAATAAATCCAGATGGCAACATTCACATAAGTAAAAGGCAAACAAATGTATGAAGTCAGGGAAAAAAAAAAACAAACTGTTTTTCATTCATTTAAACTTTTATTCTGAATAGCTTCAATCAAAAAAAAGATTTCATACGGTTATTTACAGGGTTGAATGTACAATTATGAATGTATGCCTTTTTGACAACAGGGTACCATTCTTGAGCAGCAATACACTTTAAAAAATATAAAGATGCAGTATCATTTCTGATATAAAGTTACTTAAAAAAACCCATGGTCTTAGGGAATTCACAAATCATAACAGAAAGAAGTTGCTCTTTTATTCATTAAATGTGCACATAATTACCAAATTTTATTACATTAAAAATAGGTGTATGCCCACAGACTATACAAAAATTAACATCCCTCTTATTTTTCAGAAGTCCCCAACCACCTCCCACAGTAAATACACACACAAAAAAAAGGATTTTTAGATGTGTCAAAATTGCATGCCTCTAATCTCAGCATGCTTCCTAAAGCTTGGCTGTGGCTCTTCTCTGGATGCTGTATCTGTAACTGTTTTTGGACAGGCCACATAAACATCATGATATATTATTTACCATGCTTTGAAAACTGTGCAGCACGTCCATACACAGAAAATGAAACAAAAAGAGTAAAAACTGCAACAGTTTTATTTAAACGCCAGTGCAACTTGGGAAGCTTTCAAATTTGAGGGTTATAAAACTAATATAAAAAGTATTCATTTTCTGTTGGCTTAGCCACTTTTTTTCAAGCTTTATTTGCAGCGTTGCCTTACAGCAGTTGGTGCTAGAAGATACAAAACACAGAGTTACCACTATTTACATTGGAGGGAAGGAGAAAAAACAACACAAACTTTAAACAACCCTGAGGGAGATACACATTAAAAATCTTGTTATTTATTTAAAAAGTTAAAAAGTTACATATCATTATTTAACCATTACCTTTCCCAGACATTTCTGTCCTTTAAGTATGTGCATAAATAAAATTTAAATCAGCAATATTTATCAATACATCAAAATAATATATATACAAATTTTTAAAATTTAGGTCTGTATACACTCAAATAATTTAATGTGAGATTCAGAATTGAAATGACTACGTACTGGTGACCTACACAGAGAAGACCCGGTCCGTCTGCGGTACTGGGCAGGACCCACACCTGGATTCACAGACATTCTTCACATGGCATTCTGGAAGCGTTCAATCACATCTTAAGCAACCCACCTTGTCTATGTTCAAAACCGACCTTCCTACAGATGCCCAGCTACCTAAATGCCTCGCTCCTTTGAAAACAGTAAGGACAGATGAAATATAAAACCCTTACAAACCCCAAACGTTTCAAAGTAAGTGGGGGAGGAACTTCAAAAACAGCTGCTTAATGACCACGCTCTTGAAGATGTGACATACAATTTGATAATTTTATTTTTAAGCTGCTACTGAGCAATTATTTTAATTAGATGCTTCCATATTTAAACCAAAGAATAAAATGTCCAATTCCGGGAAATGACTAATGAATTAACACCTGTACATACTGAAAAAGAATATGGAAATTATAAAACTATCAAGAGATTGAGTAGCTCTAGAAAATGGTGCTAATCCACAGCTCAAGAGGTCTAAGATGCATAGCTTTGTAGAACCATTCACGGGAAAAAGTTTTCTAATCTAATGTGTACTGATACTGTTTTATGCTTTTGGATGGAAAACTTCGATTATAGTTTTTTGTAACAATCAGTGGCAACAGCAATAGCAGTGATCCTGAGTGTAACTTACATTTTTTCTACAGTTACCAAACATTATTCAGGTCTTTGCAGCATAAAGAATGAGAACCAACTGGCCCTACTGTTCTGGATGACATTTGGTGAAATTACTTCTGTACATCAAGAAAAATAATGATCAGCTAGAAGTGGGAAGCATGAGCGTGCTACTGTCTAGGAAGAGCACAGGGTAACATAGTTTCAACAGCATATGGCCATTTTACAGCAACGCTAGTTTTCTGTGGTTATCATAACTGTGGGCTTTGCCAAACTGCTGGATCCTACCTATAGAAGGCATTTTAAAAGTGACTCTCACTTTGTTTGCATTTTAAACATTAATTAGACAAAACAGAAAGGTGAAAAATATTTTCCACATTTCTTTTGGCTCAATGAATGCTTATTCTTTGACTTTAGTCCCTCGATTTTTTTTTCCTCTCAGAATTTCCACAACCAAACGTGCTCATTTGTAAACACCTATTTTATCCAGTCTACCTTTTTTTTTTTCTTACAATAGGTAAGAGCTGGCATCTGGCGCCACCTAATGGCATAAAACAAACTGCCACCAAGTTCACATTGCTTTGAAAAAACAGCATCTCAAATCCACTTTTCTTTTTTTTTTTTAAGCCTCTTTTAAACAGGAGACATAGACCAAACCTTAAAAATCTTAAAGGAAAAGCCAAGAAACTAAAAAGAAGACCCTCACTATCATCCCATGTCTTTCAGTAATTAAAAAGGTATAAGTAGTAAAGAAAATGACATTCAAAATAATATAAAACCTGAAGAAGAACATAAACAAAAACTATACAGGCATGAAAAGATATTAGAATGACAGATCTGTATCTACTGACAAAAGAACCATCTGTCCTAGTGAAAAAGGTCCGTGTCACTGAACTGAAGGAAACTACGCTACTGGTGCCGTATACCGCACAAGATCCATTTAACAGCTTTGAGAGACATCAAAAGAAGGCAGTGAAGCACCTTGCTGATTAAAAAATAAAACCCAGGCAGTCTGTACAGAAAGTATAAAAGCATAAGTGGAAATTACCTGAGTTGTTCTATCAGCCACATCATATAATCTTAATCCTAACTCCAGGCTATTAAAAGGCCTAGTGTATCTGCACAGAACCCTTTGGAAGAAATACTGGAACCAAATGAAAACAAGTTTTCGACCTGTTTTCACGAGAGGTTAATTCACACCCATTTCATTTTTATTCATCACAAATTTAAGGTCTGTATGTAAACAATGGCTTTTCCTAGTAAGAGGGTTATGAAAACAAATTTAAAGGGCTTAGCCAATCCTCAAGAGCTCATGTCTACACACCCACCAATTACCACTTTCTTTTGTCACGAGGGTGACGATCAAGAAAGGCTGGAAATGTATATAATATTTAGAGTTAGTGAATGAAGATTACAGGACTTTACAGATGGATTAACTGACATGACAGGGCAAGTACTTTTTTGTTTTAAGCCAACTAACAAAGAAACAAAAAAAGGCTCTGAAATCAGGTACTAAACCCTAAAGATCACAAGGGACATAAAGTGAACTGGTATTCTGACACACAGGGTCAGAAAGTCACGAAGTTACACTCTCCTGAACACTGCTGTCAGCATACCGCTGAGACCGACTCATTGCTATGTTGCCGTGCTGGTTTGACAGGATCCATTCTCTTTAAATAAAGCCTTAGCTTCTGTGGTTGTTTGAGGTTTGGGTGGCCATTCTGGATCAACCAAGAGCTCCTGCGCCAGGTGCATGTACTTTGCCTTTGGTATCTTCTTCCTACAGCCCAGGACCCAGGACAAGCAACATTTTCCCCACCGATCCACTGAGTTCTAAAAAAATAAGGAAAAAGAATACCAGTTGATGAAAGGTTTGTTGTTTTTAACAGGCTGCTAAACATGGTATACTGTCAGAAAAATAAGAGGAAATGACTTCTGAGAACCACAAACAAAAAAATCCATGTCCAAAAGTCAGCTTTCAATCATGTTGGGACAGATTATTTTTTAGATTATATTTTTTATAAATGTAATTTACTTCATTTTATTTAGTTGTGTGTACCTATCCTCTTGTGTACCAAAAACCTTTTTTAAAGCAACACTGATTGGGGTTCTATGATTCTGTAACACAAACTGTCTAGTATGTTAAAGAATAACTTTATTCACAAAGAGAACACACTTGAATATTTAACCTTCATATTCTACGCCAAACTATCTATGGGTACTACTGCTCCTAGCAACGTAGCCACTTGATCATTTTTTGAAGAGACAGTGTAAAAATATCATTGCTGTTATTGTTAGGACCGCCTTTGAAAACTTTCAGCGTGAAGTAAATATTGCTAGGTCAAAATTAGGGTTTAGATCATGCTTAATGTCAATCACTTTTTAAAAATCACATTCTCATGAATATAAAAAAAAAATTATTTTATTTTAAATGGTGGTTGCCTTTGGTGTGCCATAATTAGAAAGGTCATAGAAAGGTATAAAGCAAGCGCTATTCCTCAGTTATCATTTCATTATAAAAAGCTCTGCTGTCACTGAAATCCTTCTGATCAATCCAGACGTTTTTAATAAATGTGACTTTAGATAAACAATTTTTAAGAAAGCAGAGTTTCTGGTTATCGTACAGAAATGTACATTCAACAGAGGGCCAGAAGGTACTCTCAGAATCTGTCTTAAACAAAACACCTATATCATGAACTATTTATGTTCACCTTTGAACAGCAGTCAATTCTTAATTATCTTGGCTGTTTCTTCTCCAAAGCAAAATTTAAACCTCGTGTTCTTTTGCCAATCAGCATACAACTAGCTCTCATCTCAATTGATGTAATCCCAGAACACGAAAGAATAGCGTAACCAAGACGAGTAGTCAAATTTTAACATCCCAAATACCTTCATGATCAAGAAAGGCAAGTTTGTCATAACAAATCTATTTTGAAACACTAAATTGGCCAATGGAGAACAGCAAAAATACTTTAAAAATATTTTCATGCCTTCATTTGGCAGGTCTCTCTAGATTTATGGAGGCCACTGTCAGGAACCCGACTACGGACTCTCCCCTCTTCTCTAAAATTACAGGGTGAGCACCAGGCAGCACCGAGAGCAAGATAGGCAGTAACTCAGTGCTTTTCACATTAAGGGTCTTCTAGTTTGTCAATGAAACACACTAAGGTGCATCGCTACCACAAATTTAAAGGCAAAAACTGTGGTTCCAAGTAAGTAATATAAGACTCGGGGTAGTGGTGGGGGATTTGAAGATTATTCACCTAGTTGCCCTCTTTATTGTCATGGCTGAAAAACAGAGTTACTACCACCACCTAAAAGAAGTCCATAAAAGTGTGTTTAACACTAGGATACAGAGGAGACTACACACAGGATTGTTCAAGTGATCCAAACTACAGACAACAGCTCCTGTCCAGTGTAAGCACATATACAACAAAACTTAATATTTACTCTGAGAGGACAGCTCACTACTCGGATCTACTTTTCCCAAACAGTGTAAATTCTTCAATCTACTTGCAGAAAAGATCACTGTTCCTAAATCAGTCTGAAAGCTGTCACTTCTTACAAGCAAGCGGTACTGTTAAAGGATCACAGAAAAAAGCTAATGTTGATCGCTGACTTTTAAAAAAAGCAGAAACTATTAATAGGCCTTGTGGGTCTGATAAGCCTGCCTGGTTGAATGATAATGCTGATAATAAGTTGAGTTTAGGGGAGTTTGGAAAGTCACAGCCAAGTGTATTCAAATATAAAGCACACACATATATCTGAATTCACTGTTCCCTACCTGTGGAAAGTGGGGCAAGCAATAATATTAAAACTTAACTGCAAACAGAATCACGGTTGATTAGTATTCTTTTTACCTTAAAGTGCACGTTATAAAAAAAAAAAAACAAAAAACCCTTACATTCCTGTTAAAAGAAATTACTTGTTATTATTTCAAAAACAATTTTTTTTTTTTTTTTAAGTCATGAGGAGCACAAAGGATCCCCCCATCCACCATAACTGGAAACATATTTTGTTCTGGTACCCTCACCTCCCCCCAAAATCACACACACAAAATACACTGCATACAGACACAGTTCTGTTAGTTTACAAACACACGCACAGGACACACATCCTCAAGCACAGCGTCATTCACCACACAGAAAACAGAAGGTGCCACAGGCATGCTGGAACGACAAGGAAATCGAGGCAGAGATGATGGAGACCAGGAGAAAGGTGAGCACTGGGCTACGCGCAGGCTGCGTCACAGGCGCTGGAACGAACAGCTGGTCTCCTGAATCTAAAGCATTAAATCCCTGAGGCAGGAGAATACAGAGGCTATGGCAGCTGGATTTTTTGGTTTGCTTCTGAAAGGAATGATTCCCCAGAGAAGGGAGAGTGGCTGTCGTAGACCAGCAGAGAGACCAGAAGAGCTTTCAAAAAGATCTACGGCTAGAGTTCTCCTGCTTCTCAGACCATTTCAAGCTGTTCGTTCCAGAACCAAATGGCAGGTCACTCTTAGCAATGTCTTTTAGGTAATGGTTTCATGACAGCATGTAAAATACAAAGCCATGCTTGTGGGAAAAAGAAGTATTATAATGGTACTCTGGTTTTCATAAAGTCTTCTTCCATACCAATCCTGAGTAGAAGGCAAATATGGACAATCGTAATTAACATTCTATCTAAATAAGCTTAAATGATACTCTAAGTAGCACAAAGACTATAGTTAACACGAATTTTTCCCCAAAGAGGAAAATAGAATCAGGCACAAGTCCTCAGGCGGCATAAAATTACAGGATAGCGTGCAGAAGAAGTACTAGCTTCACTCACACGCTTGGGAATAAAGTCAAAATCAGTGACCCTAGTTCCACGTCTACTACGAAGTGGTCCTGGTTTACGAAACACAAACCCGAAACCCGCCACCACGGCTACACGAGTCGGACACGACTCGATGGCGATGGGTTTAGGTCTAGGGTGCAGTTTAAGACATTTTTATGCGTATCCCTGCTTGAAAAATCACTGATCTCGAGCCTCTTTTTTTTTTTCTGTCCCGGGGCTGCTAAAAATATCATAGGAGAAAATATACCGCAACATAAAAGCTTTAGCTCTTATCATCCGCAAATGGTTTAACCCATTTTCAATCCGATTCAACGGGCATTTACTGAGGCTACCCAGCCAACAATCAGAACCATCAGCACGGGAAATAAGTTACTCTTATGTAAAACCCTACTGCCTGTAACAGAATTAGGTTAGCTGCACGAATGTCCAGCAGACCAAGGAGAACATGTTTAAAATGTCTACTACTAAATAAATGACACCTAACAGTTGATCTGGTCTTCACCGACAGATGGAGCTTTTGTGGTATCACAGTTTCTGAATTCCAGTTCTAATACTGCTTCTTCATCTGTGAAAAGTGGCGCCAACGGAGAGACTCGATATATTCCTACCTCTTCAGGCTACTGTAACAATTAGAGCAGACATACACAGAATGCCTCACACAGCGTCTCCCACGCAGTAGGTATGGCTCACAGTAGCTGCTGTTTGTCTCCACACTGGAATCTGATTGTTATGTGAGCTGACATCCCCATGGTCCCATAAATGATGTGAGGAAATGTGGCATAATGGAAACAACACTGCCCTTGAAACCAGAAACCCTGGGTTCAACTCCCACCTGTGCCATTCACTAGGTGCATAACTTGACAAGACAAAGGAGTGCTCTGTTTCTTTAACTTTTTTTAAAACAAAGTTAGAAATATGTTAAGACTGAGAGGATCCTGGAGGTGCTATATGTAAAATTATCTATAAACTAGAACATTTCACAATTCTAAGGTTATTATGCTATTACAGAGTTTGGTTAAAATTTTTTTCTTCCTTCAAAAAACAATTTTCTTTTGAAGTGTGGTTTAAAACAGAGAAAGCAAGGTCATCTTAGCTAATCACTGCCCATCCAGTGATATGAATACATATGGTGCACAGTGCCTTGTGAACCACAGATATTGTGGACATGGTTACTAGATTTCCAGGTGATGTCCTTGACTTCCCAACTCAACTGTCTAAGGCCTGAAGCCTTGGTCCAATTTCAACCCAACTGAATGGCCCCTAGGCCTACAAGGAAGGAAGAAGACACAGGGCTTTTCATCCCTAGTATCAACATAAATGGTTGGGAGTTGCAGTCTGAGAAGACCTAATGGGTTTAGTGGAACAGGAGAGTACAGAGTGGGCAGATGGGGCGGGGGGGGGGGGGGCCGGGATGGAACAGTGAATCGTAACAGCCAGAGAAATCCCAGGAGCAGCAAGCTACTCTCACCTTTGCTTTCTTTCTCACCTCTGACAGGTTTTCTCAATCTCAGCACTGTTGACATTTTGGCCTGAAAAACTGTTTACTGTGTGAGTTTTAGCAGCATCCTTGACCTCTTCCAACCAGATGCCGGCAGCAAACCTCCTTCCCCAGCTGTGACAACCAAAAATGTCCCCAGACATGACCAAATGTCCTCTGGGGGAGAAATCACCCTCAATGGAGAGCCACAGCTTTATGGTAATATCACTAACTGACTGGCTCTTGAAGGGCACAGATATGAACAGCGAAACCATGCTACACATACAAATGTCCAAAGATGAAAGTACAGCACTCTGTGCTAAAAGGTTATTTATATTCTCTAAAGCCAGCCATTTAAAAAATGCTGCTTTCTTGATCATGACCACAGGAATGGAAGGCTAAAATTCTTGTCTACTCAGTGATTCTTAGACTCAATCAGTATATGAGCTGCTGCAGCCTACACACTCTAGACTACTCTCTACCGTCACCATCCCCTGAACACTTCAGAGGTAAGACTTCACGAGTCACACTACTCTTAAAAATAAGGGGGACAAATACTTATCAATAAAGTTCTTAAAAAACAGAGATCTTAGAAATCATAGAATTAGCTGTGGTTTAATTTGGTTGAAAAGCAAGGGGAGCGACTTCAAATATTTTAAAGGAGCCCTACAGTATTCACGTTTGAGTAAACCAGGGTGTAAGTCCTCTTCAGAACATGGATCTCCTGTTTTAATCAACAGAGATCTCTTTAGAGAAGCTGAAAACTCAGTTTAAATATTTTCCTCAGCTTGGGGCTTGCCAATGCAAATACTTAATTTGACAATTAATGATATCAGCCAAAATTAACCCCCTGAAGCAATTTAGTGAAGTAACCAAAAGGAAAAAAAACGTAGACAGGGAAGAAAATTGGCTAAAGGACTTGAGATTTGGTCATACTCACTACTAGTTGCAACTGGACATTACACTGCTTTGAGAAGAGGAAATTGAGGCTGATTCCAGACTCATTCCATCACTATAAAAATATCCCCCTTCGTCATAAAACAGTAGAGAAAAGAAATGGTTCGCTGTAGGGCCTCTTATAAAACAATCCTGTGACTTTATGCAGGGGCATCAAGCCTGCTGAATTACCAACATAAAGCTTGGGAAGTTGTCCCTCGTTAAGAAGGCTACAAATAAAAAACTGAGTAACCCAACTCAGGAATGCCAGAGAATCCAATTTCTCAAACAGTGCAAGCTTCCTTGTGGCTTAAGGATGAACGAAAGATTGAAAACTCACATTTGTAAAGTCCACTGCCCACTAACAAACAGCACGTTCTCTACACCCAACCAAGCTGGCTCATGGATCTTTGACTTAAGGACATTAGTTTAAAAAATAAGTCTATAAAATAAACTTGTATTTTCTACTGAGAGCTATACTTCAACATCCTAATACTAGGAAATGTGTTTTAGTAATGTTTCTCTTCTCTTTCTGTAACCACAAAGCTAGTGATAACTTTCAAATAATAGGGTACAAATACCCAAAAAGTACTAAGTCCTGGTTTACATGAAAATGAGCACTGTCTCTGAAATTTTTTCTGAACCATGAGAGACGTCAATTGAGGTAAGCCAAAAAGTCAGGCAAAATAATTGACAAGAAATCAGAAACAATTCCTCAAAATGTGTCTCTGAGCTCTGATCCAAGAAGAAACTATTCCCATCTCAAAGCTTTGTTTTCCTGAGTCTCATTTAGCTTCTATTGGGACCCATCAAAACTCAAAACGTAATATTTAAAGCAGACAGAAATGGAAAAATTAATTCTCACCTTTGAGGATAAAACTAAGACCTTTATATACACATAGAAGATTAGGATTGGGATGGAAAAGAGATTTATGAAATTTCTAGTCCTGAGAAGTCTGTGAACAAATGTTGGTCATGCATTTTCCAGGACTTCTTAGAAGAAATGAAATGCAAGGCATGGGAAAAAAATGTGGAAGCAATACACAACAGAACACTGCGCTACGTAACGCAGAGTACCCGACTAAAACAGCCTGCATATACGCAAAGAATTCATAGTAAGTGCTGATTTCCAACCTGTGGTGGCTGTGTGGTGGTGAAGCGAGATTCTCCTTGTTTGTCTCGACTGAACACAACTTTCCAAAGGACCATGTCAAGGAAGACGTTCTGAGAGATATTCCAGTGAGTTAAGAATTAAAAAGGACTAAGTCATTCTTTATTAACGCGCACATTTAAAAAGGCTCACACAATGCTGCATCATCATCATATAGGTGAAAAACATGATTTTGGTTTTCACACAGAGAATCTCAATTAATACAGCTACAGGGTAACGAGTAACAACAGGACTCAGTAACAAATATAAATCATCGTAAAAATCCTGAAGTGGAACTTCTAAATTTTCCACAAAATACAGCTTTTGTAAGAATCCTCAGGTATTTCCCATGTTAAAACAATGCTTATAATATGAAGTCTTTTTCTTAACACTAAGTTATTTTCATGACGTTAATATTTATCTAGAAAATGAGTATGATTTCACCAGTGCTCAGTATAAATAAATCTTTTCATCGTTAAGAGTAACTTAAGGGATCATGAAAGAAGTCCCTAAAAATCTGGTTTTAAAAAAACTTTATCTTAGTAAATAACATTTGAATGAAAAATAAATGTAGACTGCAGAAAAAGGAAAATGTTCAGAATATGACATATTGGGTGTACTTTCTAATGTCCAAAGATACCTTCCACTGGGCAATTTAAGAAGGGTGGTGTCATAATATCCATACTGCCCACTGTAACCTAAATTTAAATACCAAGTCATCTTTTAAAAGAATAACTGAAATTAAGCATAATTTCTAAGTAAAAAACTATTGTTAATGAAGTACACATATTTCCCCATAAATTACCTTCATTTTAATTCAAAAGCCTACCCCATGGAACCCCTAAGTTAAAAATCACAACTGTATCTCCCTCTTCCATTTCACTGATGTAGAAGTGAATTATAATAGTTCTGTGAGCAGATAAAAGCTTATTAATAAGCAGTAAATGAGAACTTGCCAGCTCCTTTTAGGGAAGCTGACCCAAAGGCAATCCAAACGGGAGAGTCACTATACAATATACTATGGAGTATACAATATACTATGGAGTATACAATATACTACGGAGTATGCAATACCTCTAGAGGTTATCCCAAAGTCAACACAAGGAGGAAGTTCAGGAACTAATACTGAGATTAGGTTAGTCCATAACGATCATTCTTTATACTTTCAATACTCTTATTATCATTAAAATCAAAACTAAACCCATTGCTGATTCCGACTCATTAGCTACCCTACAGGACAGAGCAGAACTGCCCCATAGAGTTTCCAAGGCTATAATTTTAACGGAAGCAGACTGCCACATCTTCCTCCCAGGGAGCAGCTGGTGGCTTCGAACCACCAACCTTTCAGTTAGCAGCTTAACCACTGCATCACCAAGGCTCCTTTTTCTTATTAGTATTCATTAATCACTCCTTCCTTAAACGGGAGATTTTGCTGTATATCACAGGACATAGGCTCTGATTTCAGGGCATGTTTTCACCAATGTATGGGCCCCTTAGGCACCAAGTTTCTCTTTTCTCCTCTGATCACTATTTTTTGCCATCTCACTGCTTATTATCTCCCAGCTGCAGGAGTGCAGCTAAGTCATACCTTCGTCAGTTCATGAAAAAGTCACACCCTTTCATATAACTACTTATCAGCTAAATGAATTTGGCTAAAATGAAAATGAGACTCTTTGTGGGTTTGCATAATATTACCTGACCTGTTCCCCAATTACCATTAAGTTGCTGAGAATCCCAAAGCAGCAAGGTAGTCATCCAAGAGTCTGAAGTGCTTACCTCCATCAGGAAAGACACAAGGGCATTGGCAACAACAATGAGAAGCATATTTACACGCCACTGATTTGGTACACACACTATCTGCAGGACAAAATTTTTAAAGTTAAAATTGTAGTATTATAATATGTAGTTGATATTGTAGCATTGCACCATAATATCCAAATTTATGGCATTTCTACTACGTACCAAGCACCTTCGCATAACAAACTAGCCACTTACTCCTCACAATAATGCCACAGGGTATGTGCTATGTTCATTATTCAGATGGTAAAATTCAAAGTTTAAGTAACACAAAGTTAAAAAAAAAAAAAAAATATATATATATATATATATATGAAGTGACTAAGCTTAGAGCCAAATCCTATTTACTCAGACTTGAAAGCCCATGCTCTATTAGATCACGGATATCTTAACATGTCCCAGTGTTTAAAATCAAACTCTATTTTTAAACAATGAGGTAGGTATACAGTAAACCTGCAAAAGCTGGAACCTCTGTAAGGGGGAAACCGGTCAGAGAAGGAAAACAAATATTTTCCACTAAAACGAGTGACAGAAGAGTGGTAAGACTGCACCATGTCAAAGGTGGAAAACTTGCAAGACCTGGAAAAACGAAGGGGTCCTGTCGAGTTCCAGCTCTCACAGGTTTCACTGTCAATCAAAATTCTACATTATAATAAAAAAAATTCATAAAAAGAACTACACAGATCCATTTAAGAAATACAATCTGTTTATCTGAAAACCTATGACTAACTTCTAAGGCTTAAAGAAAAAAAAAAATCTCATTCATGCATTCAGCTGTTTAATCAGCAAATATCCAAGTACCTACGATCCTATGTTAGGTGTAGGGGCGTGACATGACCTAAGCTGTTTTAGGAAAAAACACTGTAACTCCAGTAAGAAGGGGCAAAGACTGCTATAGTGATCCAGGCAAGAGAGGATGGTAGCCTTAACCTAGGGTGGTGGCAAATGGCACTGGGGTAAAGACAGAAATAGATTCAGAATAAAAAAAAGGAAAGACCTACAATTGACTGGCTATGAGAAAAGAAGAAAAAGACAAGAAAGATGCACACGTACACACACAGAGAGATAGTAGGGGTTAAGAGCATAGTTGCTAACCAAACAGGTTGGCAGTTCGAATCTACCAGCTGCTTCTTGCAAACCCTATGGGGAAGTTCTACTCTGTCCTATAGAGTCGCGATGAGTCAGAATTGACTTGATGGCAATGGATTTTTTTGGTTTTGGATAAATGGTGATACCAAGAAACAGAGAAGAAGCAGGGTGGAGGGAAAACATGCTGAGCTTGGTTTTGGACAAGCTGAATTGAGAGAACTGTTGGGGGACCACTTAGTAATATTTAATAGTCAGTGGGTCTGCAGGTTTAAAACTGAGCGGTGAGAGCTAGGCTGAGGGTATAAAATTGGGAGGCTTCAACACTTAGGTGACAATTGAAGCCATGCAGTCACCCATATAGTGTGTAGCGTGAGAAGAGAGATAAGGACAGAAAGTGAGGTGCACTAACATTTAAAGAACAGCCAGAGGAAGTGGAACCACAATGATGAGTGAGGAGTCACTGAGATAGCAAAAAAACAGAAAAGAGCAAAGCATCACAAAATACAAGGGAGAGTGTCTCGAGAATGACTGCTGAAGAGTCAAGGAAAATGGAAAAAAATAAAAATAAGGAGACAAGCCCATTGGATTTAACAACAAGAAAACTGTTAATGACCCTCGCAAGGGCAGTTTCAGTCGGGTGGCAGGGGTGGAAGCCAGGCTAGTTGAAGCGTGTATGAGCGGTGAACTGAGTATAGAACTCTTTATAGAAGTTCGGCTGTGAAGTGGAAAAAGCATGTGGCTTGGGAGAAACATGAATGTGTTTTGTTTGTTTTCTTTTTTTTGCTGAAAGGGCTTATCTAAGCCCCTCATCCTGTGGGGAGCCAGGCACACTCACACAGTGCTGGTAAGACTATAAACTGGTAGCCTTTTCAACATTGTTATATATTATTTATGAAAATTAAAATTTTAGAAATCCTTTGACCAAGCCAACTCTACTTCTGAACATTTATCCTATAAATATACACTTTTCTTTAATGATGTATACAAGGATTTGCAATACAGAATAGTTTACAATAGCAAAACATTGGAAGCGACCTAAAAATCCATCAAAAGAGGGCTGGTTGGTTAAATAAACCATGGAAAAATTCACACAATGGAACACTTATTCCATGAGGCCTGTGTAACTTTGATATCTAAACCTGTTGATGACATACAAGAAAGGAAAATTAAAAGTCAGATTTCATTCATGTAGCTAGAGGCAAAAATCCTTAACAAAATCAGAGCAAACCAAAGCCAAAGAGTATAAAAAACAATTCATCACAACCAAGTTGGATTAATTCCAGGAATCCAACATTAGTGCAATATTTGACTGTCAACTGCAACTCACCACGTTCATCAAGGAGGAAAACGGTGTGATCATTTCAACAGATGCAGAAGAAGTATTACATAAAATTGAATACCCATTCACGTTAACAACACCATAGAAGGAAGATTCCTTAACTTGACCAGGGGAAAAAATGTACCAGAAACCTAGAGCAAATATCGTATCAATGATGAAATATGGGAAGCACTCCCTTCAGAGTCAGGACCAAGACAAGGATTATCTGCTACAACTACAACCAACATATTAAGATATGAAAAACAAATAGACGGAATAAGGACTGAAATGTCAGGAAAAAGGTGTACAATTATTCATAAATGATGACTGTCTATACAGAAAGCCCTAGAAAATCTACAATTGTGAGAATAAAGTCTGACACGACTGACAGAGACAAGATGAATATCCAAATAACTGCATTTCTATACCCCGGCAGAAAAGACTTAGAAAATGGAATTTCAAGTAGATACCATTTATCAAAGGAACAAAACCCAAAGACTCCTAGGAATAAATCTCACAAGAACTGTGTAAAAACTTTTAAGGAGAAAAGTGTCAAACTCTTCTGAAGGATATTCAAGAAGACTGAAAGAAATAGAAAGACATATTGTTCATGAAAAGGAAGACTAAATCGATTATTCCCCAAATTTATTTGTAAACTCAGTGTAATTCTAATAAAAATCCCAAGAGGGTTTTTCCTGGTTTTTGACAAGTTCAATTTAAAATTTATATGGAAGACGAAAGGCTCAAGAATAGCCAAAAAGATCATGATGAGTAGACTGGGAGGTAGGGGCCCAGTCCAACAATATGTCAAGACTGCTTATGAAGTCACAGTAATCTGACCACTGTGGTACTGGCACAGAGAAAGGTAAAGAGAACTAAAGCCCCCGAACAGGCTCACAGTCACTTATACAGAAAGATATGACAGAGGTTATCGCTAAAGATCAGTGGGAAAGAGGCTCTATTCAGTAAGTACTGTTGAAACAAATAGGTATTCATACAGAAAATAAATAATAAAAAAAAAGGATCCCAATCTCAAAAGCTATACATAAAATTAATTCCAGATGGATTAAAGACTAAATATGGACGAGGAATATCTTTATAACCTTGAGATAGATGAGCCTACCAAACTAAGACACAAAAAGCACTAAACATAAAGGGAAAAAAAACCCTGTTAAATCTGACTACTATAAAATTACAAATTTGATTAAAAAAAAAAAGGATATTATAAACAAATTAAAAAGACAAGCCACAAAGTGGGAGAAGATATTTATCACATATACGGCCAAATACGTTAGTAACTCCTAAGAAAAAACAGTATCCTAGTACAAAAACTGTGCAAAACGCATGAATAGGCAGTGCACAGAGGAAATAAAAATGGTGAACAAACTGCTCAACTTCTGGCCCAAATGGTGGCTTAGTCAGACACACCACTTTGATTCTCTACAGCAAAGACCCCAGAAATGAAGTCAAACAGATATAGATGACAATCCTGGAACCCAGAGCATCAAATGAAAGGATAAAGAACTGACTGAAAACAACAAATGAGAAGATGAGGTGGTGGGGCCCTGCCAGCAAGGTGCCAATTACTGCCTGCAGTCAACGGGAAGACCCCAGGCACTGTTCCCAGTGAAAGGAGCACACTCCCCCTCCTCCTCTTCCCCCTCCTGGTGATTAGCGGCACAACCCCTCCCATCCCTATAGCCCTAACTGCTGCGGAACATGGTATGAGCCCCCTTCCACTCCTCCAGGCCCAGCTACCACCCTACCCTCTGCACCAACCACCATCCCCCAGCCTGACAACCCCACCAAGTGGTGCCGGCCACTCACCTGGCCCCTCCCGACCACCCAGTTGAACTCCCTCCCCACTTCTGGCAACAGGCAGCAGCCATGTGGCCACATATGAGCCTGTGCATTTCTCCCGTCCCCTTCCTCCACCCAGCAAGAGGCAAAATGACCGTACCCACACCTACCCATCACTTGCCCTCCTTTTCTATCTCTCACCCAGTGACGGGCGGCAACCGCACACACGCAAATGCGCATGCCTGTGCACCACCTGGCCTGGTGAGAGGTGGTAGCAGCACGGCCTCACATGCGCCTGCCTGCCCATTCCTCCCACTCCCCACGAGGGACAGAGAATGTGTGACAGCACACACGCCAGTGTCCCACTCACACTTCCCCACTGTGTCAGGCGGCAGAAGTGTAACTGAGCGCACACCCATTCCATTCACTTCCCCCATGTGTTAGGAGGCAGTGACCATGCCCCCATTAGCCAGCCCCATCTGTCACATCACCCACTCAGCGAGTGCCACTGCCCGCTCCTGCACCACTGGACAGACAGCAGCCGACACACCCACCCAACCTGCCCTCAGCCACCCCACGAGATCAGTGAACAGAGACCCTCACTCACACACCCATCCAGACCCTCGCTCACTCACCCAGTCAGACCCTCACTTGCACACCCAGTCAGACCCTCACTCTCACACCCAGCCAGATCCTCGCTCACACACCCAGCCAGACCATCCCTCACATACTCAGCTGCTACCCCACCCACCCACAGACAGGTAGTGAGCATGCCAGTGCAGCCAGACTAGTGACCAGAGTAGAATGCCCACCTCACCTACCTAGATACGTCAAAGCAAACCATAACAAAAAATCAAGACACAGCACACAAACGTACAATTAATAAATATAATAACACCTCAATACCTCGGAAACGAAAGGCAATACCAAATCACCTAAAGAAGCAGGACAACATGGCTCCAGCAAGTAACTAAAACAAAGAGCCAGGAAACCTCCCTGAGGAAGAAATGGTAACGAACTACCTGATAAGGAATTCAAAAGACTTATATATGGGGCCCTCCAAGATATCAACAAAAGGATCAAGGAAAACACAGACAAAACTCCAGAAGAATTCAAGATAACAATACGAGAACAAAATGACAAATGAAAGAGACAATAAGAAACCATATAAAAACAGCAATTAGAAATCCAGAAAATTAACACTAAAATTTCAGAAATAGATAATGCACTGGAAAGAGAAAGGAGTAGAAATGAATCTATGTAAGACAGAACAGTGAAGTAGAGAACAAATCCCTTGATACCAACCTGTTAGAGGAATGATCAGAAAGAATGAAGAAAAATTAAGAAAGCTTAGGAGTTATGTGGAATGCTATCAAGAGGAATAATTTGTGTGATCAGAATCAGAACCGAAAGAGACAAAAAAAAAAAAAAAAAAAAAGGCAGAGAAAACTTTTGAAGGTTTGCTGGCAGAAAAATTCTCAAACATCATGAAAAATGAGAAGATATCCATCAAAGAAGCTCAAATAGGACAGATCCCAAAAGAAAATCACTAAGATATATCATAATCAAACCTTCCAAAACCCAAAGACAAAGAAACAATCCTGAAAGCAGCTCGGGAAGAATGAAATATTACCTACAAAGGGGAACCAATAAGACTAAGCTCTGATTTCTCAGCAAAAACCATGCAGGCAAGAAAGCAATGAGATGACATACATAAAACCCTGAAAGAAAAAAATTGCCAACCAAGAATTATATATCCAGCAAAATCGTCCCTCAAATATGATGGCAAAATTAGGACATTCTGTCTATCTGAATAGAAAGAAATTAAGGGGTTTTGTAAAAACCAGACTAACCTTTTAAGAAATACTAAAGGGAGTCCTTCAGACAGAGAACTAAGAACATCAAACAACAACCTGAGATTAAGACACATGATAACATTACCCAGAAGCCAGCCCATATAAAAGATTTTCAAAGATAAAATAAAGCTACAAGACTGAAAACAGGGAACCAGAGACGACAATCTGTAAACTGTGACAACTTCAAAACAGAAAGAGTAAATAAATCATATAGTTACAGAACTTCCCTATGGAGAGGAAGTCAAGGTGATATAGAGAAAGAACAGGCTGTCTTAAACTTAGGAAAGTAAAAGTACATTTTAGGGTAACTGCAAAGAAAATTAAAAAACCTTCTCACCAAAATAAAAAAAGAAAATCAAAAAGACCCAGTAAACACAAAATCAACAGCAATGAAGAAAATTAAAAAGAAAATCCATAAACAAAAAGCACTCTGCACAGAAGAGTATATGGAACAAAGAAATCATAAGTACCACAGAAAGAAGCAAAACGAAATGACAGCAGCAAATGCAAACCTATCAATAATTACACTGAATGTAAATGGATTAAATGTACCAGTCAAGGGACAGAGAGTGGCAGAATGGATAAGAAAACATGACTCATCAATACGCTGCCTACAAGAAACACACCTTAGACACAAAGATAAAAATAAGCTAAAAATCAAAGGATGGAAAAAAGTGTATCAAGCAAGTGGTAACCAAAAAAGAGCAGAAGGGGCAATCTTAATCTGTCTGATAAACAACAGAAGCATCAACAAGACTAGGAGTTGGTTCTTTAAAAGGTTTAATAAAATCAACAAACCACTGGCCAAACTGACAAAGGAAAGAAGAAGATGCAAAGTTAGCACAAATAAGAAATGAGATGGGACTACAGGTGCAGCTCATATAGCGTGCACAAGGGATATAGTCAGGGAAACCTCTCAGACATAACCAAACACCTCACGGGATGAAGTTCCTAGGCTAGAAGACAAGGCACCATAAACTCAGGGGATATCTATGTCAACTGGCACAACATAGTACATAAAGACAACGTTCTGCCTCCTTACTTTGGTGAATAGTCTGGGGGTCTTAAAAGTTTGGGAGCAGCCATATAAGATATTTTTTTATTGGCCTCTTCCCATCTAGAGTGATGGACACTGAGGAGACCAAAGACTCAGTGGAGTAATTAGTCCAAAGGACTACTGGACCACATGAACCACAGCCCACACAACCCCAAGACCAAAGAACCAGATGGTGCCCAGCTACCACTACCAACTGCTTTGACTGGGATCACAACAGGTGGCCCTAGACAGAGTGGGAGAAAACTGGAGAACAAAACATCAAATTCAAAAAAAGACCAGCCTTGCTGCTCCAACAGAGACTGTGGGAACCCCCAAGACTATAACCCTAAGACATGCTTCTGACCTGGAAAGGAAGCCATTCCTGGAGACCACCTCCCAGCCAAACAACAGACAAGCATGTAAGATAAACAGTAACACCAGAGAGGAATGTAGTCCTTAGAATAATCAATTATACGAGATCAAAAGGGCATTATCTGCCCAAAAGCAAAGATGAGAAGGCAGAAAGGGGTAGAAAATCAGGATAAAAAAATGGGGAACTAGGGCAGAAATGTGAAGAGTGCTGACACATTGTGGAGAATGAAACCAAGGTCATGAAACACTTCATGTACAAACTACTGAATAGGTAACTAATTTGTTCTGTAAACTTTCACCTAAAGCATGCTGAGGGAAAAAAAGAAGAAACAAGATGGGTGACATTACAAGAGAACCAACTGAAATAAAAAGGATAACAGAACATTGAAGAACTGTACTCTACCAAATATGAAAACCTAGAAGAAATGGACGAATTTCTAGAAACACACTACCTACTACCTAAGCTAACACAAACTGAGCTACAGAATTTAAACAGACCCATGACAAAAGAAGAAACTGAAGATTAAAAAAAAAACAAAACCCTGGCCCCAACAGCTTCACTGGAGAATTCTACCACATATTCGAAGAAAGGCCAACACCAATTCTATACAACTATTCCAGAACACAGAAAAAGATGGTGTCATGGATTGAATTATGCCCCCTCAAAAATGCATCAATTTGGCTGGGCCATGATTCCGGACATTGTGTGATTTTCCTGTATGTTGTAAATCCTGTCTTCTGTGATGTTAATGAGGGAGGATGGGTGGTAGTTGTGTTAGTGCTGCAGAACTCAATCTACAAGATTGGATTGTGTCTTGAGGCAATCTCTTGAGACATAAAAGAAAGAAGCAGGCAGAGAGACAGGGGGACCTCATACCATCACAAAGGCAGCACCGGGAGCAGAGTCTGTCCCTTGGACCTGAGGTGCCTGCGCCTAAGAAGCTCCTTGACCAGGGGAAGACTGATGACAAGGAATCTTCCTCCAGAGCCAACACAGAGAGAATGCCGTCCCCTGGAGCTGACACCCTGAATTTGGACTTGTAACCTACTAGACTGTTAGAGAATAAATTTCTCTTTGTTAAAGCCATCCACTTGTCGTATTTCTGTCATAGCAGCATTAGATGACTAAGACAGATAGGATACTCTCGAATTCATTCTAGGAAGCAAGCATAACCCTAATAGCAAAGTCAGGCAAAGACACCACTGAAAAAGAAAATTATAGACCAGTATTCCTCATGAATACAGCCACAAAACTCTTAATAAAATCCTACCCAATAGAATCCAACACCATATAAAAAAAATTATACAGCATGACCAGGTAGGATTCATACCAGGTATGCAAGGATGGTTCAACATTAGAAAATCAATCAACATAACCTATCACGTAAATAAAGGAAAAGAACCACATGATCAAAACAACTGATGTGGAAAAGGCATTTGATAAAATCCAACATCCACTTCTAACAAAAACTCTCAGCAAAATAGAAGTGAAATTACTCAACACAGTTATGGGCATATATACAAAACCAACGGTCAACATCATTCTCAACAGAGAGAGACTGAAAGTATTCCTTTAATGGGAACCAGACAAGGATGCCCTTTATCACCACTCTTATTCAATATTGTACTGACAGTCCTGGCCAGAGCAATAGGACAAGAAAGCGAAATAAAAGGCATCAAAACTGGTTAAGGAAGAAGTAAAACTATTCTTATTTGCAGATATGATCTCATACATAGAAAATCACAGAGATTCTACATGAAAGCTACTGGAACTAATAGAAGGATTCAGCAAAGTAGCAGAATACAAGATCGACATATAAAAATCAGTCAGATTCCTCTACACTAAAAAACAAAACTCTGAAAAGGAAATTAGGAAAACAATACCACTTAAACAGCCCTCAAAAAGACAAAATACTTAGGAATAAACCTGACAGCGATGTAAAATACTTACATAAAGAAAACTACAAAACACAACTCTACTGCAAGAAACCAAAATAGACCTACATAAATCGAAGAACACAGGAGGACTTAACATTGTGAAAACGTCAATACTGCCCAAAGTGATCTATAGATATAATGCAATCCCAATCAAGATTCCATCAACATTCTTTAAAGAGACGGTAAAACTAATCAACAACTTTATACAGAAAGGAAAGAGACCTCAGATAAGCAAAGCACTACTGAAAAAGAACAAAGTAGGAGCCCTCACACTTCCTGAACTCAGAACTTAACTATACAACTACAGTAGTCAAAATGGCCCGGTACTGGTACGACGACAGACACATAGACCAATGGAACAGAACTGAGAACTCAGAAGTAAAGCCATACAGCTATGGACAGCTAATCTTTGAGAAAGGGCTGAAATCCATTAAATAGGGAAGAGATAGTCTCTCTAATAAATGGTGCTGGCACAACTGGACATCCATTTGCAGAAAAACGAAACAGGATTCATACTTTACACCATATACAAAAACTAACTCGAGATGGATCAAAGACCTAAATGTACAACCTAAACCTATAGAGATCATTGGAGAAAAAATAGGGGCAAACCTAGGGGCCGTAATTGATGGAATAAATAGCTCAAACATAACTAAAAATGCACACAGAGCAGAAGATACACTAGATGACTGGGACTTCCTAAAAATTAAACACTTATGCACATCAAAAGACTTTTGCAAAAGAGTAAAAAGAGAACTACAGACTGGGAAAAACTTTTAGCAAAAATATATCTGACAAGGGACTAATCTCTAAAATTTATAGAAAACTTCAATACCTCAACAACAAAGACAGACAATCTAACTAAAAAGTGGGCAAAGGACATGAACAGACACTTCACCAGAGAAAACAATTCAAGTGGCCAACAAATACATGAAGAGATGCTCATGATCATCAGCCCTTAGAGAGAAGCAAATCAAAACAACGAGGTATCACCTCACCCCCACAAAGATTAACAAAAAATAAAACCAACAAATGCTGGCAAGGGCATGGGGAGATTGGAACTGTCGTACACGGCTGGTAGGACTGTAAAATGGTACAACCGTTGTGGAAAACAGTATGGTGCTTCCTTAAAAGGTTAGAAATAGAGATACCTTAGGACCCAGCAAGCCCACTACAAGGTGTATATCCTAGAGAAATAAGAGCTGTGACACAGATATATGCATACCCATGCTCATCGTAGCATTATTCACAATAACAAAAAGATGGAAACTTAAGTGCCCATCAACAGATGAATAGATAAACAAACAAACAATGGTACATACATACAAAGGAATACTATGCAACGTTAAAGAATAACAATTGAATCCTCAAAACATCTCACAACATGGATGAACCCGGAGGACATTATGTTGGGTGAAATAAGTCAATCATCAAAGGACAAATATTATATGAGACCACTATTATAAAAGTCAAGAAAAGGCTTATACACAGAAAGAAACATTCTTTGATGGTTACAAAAGATGAGTAGGGGAGGGAAGGTAAATCACTAACTAGACAGTAGACACATACTAACTTGGATGAAGGGAAAAGCAAAACACAATAAGGGGGATGTCAGCACAACAGGACCAAGGCAAAGGAAGACACTTGGAGGAACACAAGAGTAAAAGGAAACAATACTAAATACTATTATATATATAATCCTGCAATAACCAATAACAATTTACAAGTGGAAACATAGAAATGTAAGCTGTGGGATGGCATATGGGAGTACAAACATGAGCACACACAGGTTTGGCAGAGGATATTTCTACATAGGTATTTGTATGTGCTGCAAATATATCCACGTATATAGCAGAGCACACAGAGGGCAGTGGTATGAAAACTTACCCACAACCAAACACCTGGAGGGACTGGTCACTGGACTTGAGGGCTTAGCACCACAGTCTCAGGGGATATCTAGGTCAACTGGTATAACAGTTCATAAAGAAAACGTTCTACATCCTACTTTGGTAAGTAGCGTCTGGGGTCTTAAAAGCTTGTGAGTGGCCATCTAAGACACGATATTGTCTCTTCCTGTCTGGAGCAAAGAAGAGTGAAGGAAATCCAAGACTCAAGGAAACAATCAGTTCACTGACTAATGGACCACACAAACCACAGCCTCTAGTAGCCTGATACTAGAAAAACCGGATAGTGCTTGGCTACCACTACCAACAGCTCTGATGGGGATTCCAATAGAAGGTCCTGGACAGAGTGAAAGAGACATGTGTAGCAAAATTCGAATTCATAAAAAAGATCAGACATACTGGTCTGACAGAGACTGGTGGAACCCCTGAGCCTATGGTCCTTAGTCACCCTTCAAACCTGGAACAGAACCCACCCTCGGAGATCACGTTTCGGCCAACAATAGGTAGCACTATCAAGTAAACAAGAACACTGTGAGGAACGCGCTCCCCAGAGCAATCAACCACATGAGACTAAAAGGGCAGAATTTGCCCAAAACCAAAGTCCAGAAGGCAGGAAGGGGCAGGAAAGATGGGCGAGTGGAAACAGGGAACCCAGGGAGGAAGTGTGCAGAGCGATGTCACATTGAGGGGATTGCAACTAATGTCATGAAATAAAATAGGTATATACATTGTTGAATGGGAAACTGCTCTGTAAACTTTCACCCAAACCACAACAAAATGTTAAATTAAAAAAAAGAAACCTGCACCTTAGAAAACTTAGAAGGAAAAAGTCCTGGGAAAAGGGAAGGTGGACAGTTTTAGTCTTTTTCCCCTGGTAACAGAAGAGCAGAGAAGGGGGACAGATCTTGAGCCCTACTAAACGTGGCTGCTGAAATTTCATGTAATACTAATGTCACTTTCTATTACTGTCTTACTGCTGTTATCCCAGAAGCTAAAAACCAAAAATAAATTACGTGCCTAGGCCTTACCTGAAAAGCCTTGTCAATAGAGGCAACTGGGTGCAACATGATGAATAATGTGAAAACAATCAACGTAATCACACACAAAAGAAACGCATCTGAAAAAGAAAGGAAAACAATTAAGAAGTCCTTTTAAATAAAAAGGCATACAATAACAACTATATACACCAGTCGCTGCCCTAAATTTGGTTTTGAATTGTTCTACTTACACTGGTGAAACATAGAAAGCATGGGCCTTCCCGTATTTCCTGGAATATGAGATGTTGTTCAGCCCTCCCCACCACCTCACCTCCGAAAAGATTCACGTGGGTATTCAAGGCCTCTTAGCTTTAACCTTAAAAGTGTTTCAGAAAATAATCAGCCCTTACAAGATACAGACCTTTACAGACATTTGTTCATATTTCCCCCAGACAGATATCTATTTTATAAAATAATCAGGCCAATATATAACTCGTCAGTAGGAGACTAAACTACGCAATGACAAAATGAGATTATCATTTAAAACATGCTTGCAATAATTACTGCTGACTGTGAAAATGCTGAGGAACACTATTCATTACATATCCTAAATGGAGGCCCTCACAGCAGAAGAATTTAAGTATATTTCTGTTATGTGATTCCCATCTTTCCTTGATTTCCTCCATAAAAATATTGCCACAGAAATTATTGGCCAAAAGCCCAAGACTGAGTTGATCTACTATTTCAAGTGTGGACTTCATTCTTCGGCTTGCTATATTAGCTGGGAATGGCAAGTTCTATCATTAGTACTTTGTATCACTTTCCTAACTCAAAAATAGCCTCCCCGCTCATGGTCATTTTGTTAAATGTGTACATACATGCATACATGTGTACATACACAAACATGCTTTTGTACAGCAAGCCATAGCATGGCTTGGAAATTTCCCAATTATATTGATAGCCCTGAACTTCTTTCTCTCTTGCCTTTGGCCTGGATACTTATTTACAAGTTTTTTTTTTTTTAATTTGGAAAAAAAAAAAAGTTTTTTTTTTTTTTTTTTTATTTGAGGTCAGCTTCAAACTCAAACTTTAGTAAGACCATGTGTAACCAAAACCTCATCATGAAGCCTTCACATGGGGTAAAACAGGTTATTATTCTATTTCATTGACTATACGTGAGGAGCTTCCATACTATTTTTAGACGGGGGAGTCACTTGTAAATACAGACTCTGTTAATATGACGATTAAAAACTACAGGTCAGTATTTATTGTTTTATACAAAAGAACACTGTAACTAGTGTCAGGTGGAAAATTATGCACACACTCATGCCAAAAGTGAAGAAACTTTTTTACTATGAGCTACTGACCCACAGAATGAAAACACTGCAAATGCAAGTTAGGCAAGAAGCAATTTTTCTAGATTAAAAAAAAAAATTCTATTAAATTGCAAACAGGTAAAATGTAACATTTTATTCAATAAATGAAGCAACTGAAGTCATACACAAGAGTTGGGTAGTCATTTAAACCGCTGTTACGGTCAGTTAGAGGACAGCTGTTTGGAAAGTGCTGGCTGGAAATACACAAACACACAAACAAAAAAAGACAAATCAGGACAAGAAAAAGGACTGAAAGAAACGGTCAGGATACTGATGCCAGCGAGAGGCATGGAGACAGAAACAGTTTAATTTCAATAAAGTAATAAGTCACATCAATAGGGAATGCTTTTCAAATCCTACTGCATTTTTATAAGCAGAATAAATCTGCGATCTTTGCCTGACACGTTGCCAGGTAAAATCACTCATAGGCTCAAAATTCTTCACACCTATCTAAATTTTTTTTATCTAAATAGTGTTGCTCAAATTTTCATCTATTTCTCTCCCAGAGCCACCCCTTAGACACCACTTCTAAAAATTTACTGCCAAGGTTTCCACGTGAATGAGAAAATAAATAATTGACTCTGTTTAGCCTGGGGCAGGAGGAGGCAATACCAAAGGAGCTTGACTGGGGAGGTGGGTGGCTGGCAGATTTATATAACCACAGACAATGAACATAAATAAGTATTTCAACCAAGAATGGTAAAAGCAGGTTTTCATTTTTGAGAGGTGTGAGTTCCTAACAGACTATGCTCTCTGCTCCTGAATTCTCCTGGCAATGTCAGTAATCCCTTACTAATCCTATTAAAGT
Organism: Elephas maximus indicus; assembly: GCF_024166365.1. Classification (NCBI taxonomy): domain Eukaryota; kingdom Metazoa; phylum Chordata; class Mammalia; order Proboscidea; family Elephantidae; genus Elephas; species Elephas maximus. The sequence continues at coordinate 20,483,431 of NC_064819.1, read as the reverse complement.
ACAAGTAATACTCTTCACCAGAAAACAGCTATCAAAACAAATTCTGTGTTGACGGTGACTGGGTGCCAAGAGAGCGTGTTCCTTAAGTTAAAGATTTAGATTCTGTTTTAGATTATACCATAAAGATAGGTCAATATGAATAAGCCTCTCTTAGTCAAATTATCTTTTACCTATAAAATGTGGATATTATAAAGACCTCATAGAACAGAGTAGACTGAAGCACCCAAAAGGCAAAGCAATAGGTATATTCAAGTTATTACAAGCTATGTATCAGCCAGCTTGGCAACACAGGTCTGAACAGTTCATGATGCCAGAGCCTTCTGACAGAATACAGCATCAAAAGAAGGGACTATATATAAAGGATTTCCTCTCTTTTCTTTCCCTTGGTAAGTGATTCAAAACTAAAACCTTACATAGAATCAAATACAGAATACTCTTCCCTGCTCCGTATATAACCTCTTGTTCCTAAAAAATTTACACTTCTCCAAACAATAACTGGGATCTTCTGACCCCAAGTTTCAAGTCTTTTTCTTCCTATCCACCCTTGCTTATTCAGTTCCTTGTCTTTGAAAGGCCTCTTACCCATTGCCGTTGAGTCAATTCCGACTCATAGCAACCCTATAGGACAGAACAGAACTGCCCCGTAAGAGTTTCCAGTGAGTGCCTGGTGGATCTGAACTGCCAATTGTTTGGCTAACAGCCATAGCACTTAACCACTACACTACCAGGGTTTCCTGTAGGACTCTAGGTATCTTAATTGTTCCAACCAACTCAGGCACAGCAGGTAACAGGACAAAGATAGATGCATAAGCCCTAAACAGGGAACAGATTGGTGGTTTGGTAATAACAGCTTCACAGATCAAGAAAGGAACTGGATTTCACAAGTCAATAAGCTATAGAGATCAAGAGAGAAACAGAAGCAAAAACTGAAGCCAAATACCAAGAAAGGGCATCTAGTTAAATGAAAATGTAAAAATTAAGTGCATGTCATTCTGGCCCTTGGAACTGTAGCAGAGTCAACTCAGAAAATATAACTAAGCTAAGCTAAAGTTGGAGAGAGGTAACCACAGACTGAAATGAAGTTTCAGTTAGAATCAAACTGAACCACTAGAAGCGCACAAAAAACTCCGGAAGACTGAAAATGCTTTAAATCCCTAAGCTTGATATTTTTTAAAAAATAATCATCTAAAATAAGCAATGTACAACACTGTTTAGACGTAGGGAACAGCAACTGGCAGGACCTGTCAGGTCTCGTGACTGCAAACAACTGTACACTGCATATTCTATGGGAGAAAATGAAACGCTAAGCCTGGCTCTAAGAAAGCCTCACCCTTTTCCTCATTCATTTCCATCTACAATCCCATGTATACTTTATTTCTCTCACTTTTTCCTGTCTTTTCTACTTTTCTTTTTTTGACCGTGAGTAACACCTACATTCCAAGATCAGGGGTCTCCAATGAACAGACAGATAGACAGACAAGAGGCGAAAATTAGAAACATGCATTTATCTAATTTACTGTTCCCTTTGGATTTTTCAGGAGACATGTTTTATGACAGCATGTACTTCTGTTTATCCATCGACAGAAGTGCACAAGCTGCAAGGACAAAGGTTTGGTGAGTTAGCAAGTTATTCCAACCTACTTCTCAAAATTAATAAAACAATTTAACACACTTTTTAAAAAACCATCTTAATGGTTAACAATCGAGTGTTTTAAAATACTTGTTCAAGTCAACTAGAAATAAAATAGGAATACAAGATATTTTAAGCCTTTAAGTTTTTTGAAGTTTTCCAGATAAAAGATGAATTTAGCAATTAGACAACTAATATTTTTTTCCATTCTGTCTTTTTTAATTGGAGAAGTACAGACAGGGTGGATTTACTTAGATCTCTAAGGCTAACTTTCCTGACATGGCTGTCTTATTTACCAACCAGTCTGAATGTCAATTTTCTTTATATAAAGAAAGCATTGTCCTTCGATAGACATTTTTAGCTACCCTTGACCGTGCTCAATATTTCCTTGAAATTTAAAAACATAGAATATAAAACAAGGTTTCGAACAGGTTCTGCCGCTTCGATCGCGGCTGAGGATGCATCACCAGAATAGACCAGAATTTTTTAAATCTGCGTGATTCACCATGGTACCCAGAACAGGAAAAATTATGGGTCGAAGCCCAGCTAGAAACTTAATCTCCCTTTTAGAAAACAAGTGTGGTTTACGTGTTGCAGAGCAACCAAATCTCTTGCCTGTGGACTCTGAACAGATTCCGAAACAGCACTGCCCCACTCAAAGATGGCAGCCAGCTGCGCCGCTTCGAATATCTGTCACTCTCTACAGTCCTGCCAATAATCCAGTCTCATGCATCTGGCCCCTGAAATGGTTCGCTAAGCCTCCCCCAAGTCTCCCACTACAGGGCTTGGGCTCCGACAAGTAATTTTTCCTGTTACGGGCACTGTGTCGAATCACCCAAACTGTAAAACTTTGGTTCTGTTCCTGTTTCACTTTGTCAGCCATGACTCAGCCAGTCTGAAGCTCTGATATAAAACAAGTTTATCAACTTTAATTATGAAGTTCATCTTATAAGTTCATTTTAGTTATGAAATCCTCATAAAGGTATAGTGATCAACCTAATACAGAAGGCACAGCATGATTCTAACCTGGTTCTCAGTAGTATAGTTTCTATTTGTTAAATAAGAAACATTCGGCTCTTTAAAAAATTACCAGTAAAAGATTTCAACATTGTTGATAATTATATTTGAACAGTCTCACCTGTCCAGAATACAAAGTAATAAAACCTGCTGTACAAACTGCGTAAGGTGGAAGAAGAAAACAACAGTGTGTCTAAAAATGCTTTATAAACTCTGACAGGATACAGAAATGCTAGTAATTACTATTCTTATGACATATACCAAAATCTGTGGCCTGGCATTTTGCTAACCAGAACACTGACGTTTCTTTACAACCAAAAGAATACCAACTATTTACTCCAAGATACTACAAAAATCTAAAGTTTCATATGAATAAAAAAACAAATCGCTTTCCATATACTATTAGTATATTCTCAACTTTAAAAAAAAACACTGGCAATTTATATATAGTAAGCTGACTTTTTTCTGCAAGCCCTCATTTGGATCAGTCACAATGCTATATGGTATTGCCATAGGCAAACAATAGTGTGCCATACCTTATTTATGCACCCAGCTTTTTGTGAAGTCACATTTGGTCTGAAACCGTATGAAAACTAGTCATGCAAACAGACTTGTTTCCTTCCATTCTACTGCCCCTTCTGCAGTGGCACGTAAAGGTGACAGTAATGAAGAATTCTGGAGGTAAATACCAGCAGTAACAGCCAAGAAATGGAAGAAAAATAGCCGGTACCAGGCAGATCCCACAGAGGCGAAGTTCAGCAATCTCTGTTCCGACTGAGTGAGAGTAAGGATATGTGAGAGCCTCTGTCCCTGCTTCAAAGTCCTATTCTCTCCACAATGGGGTGGAGGGATAAAAGCTGGAGCCCGAAGCCACAGGATGTGAAAAGTACTGGTGACTTTAATTTTGAAATTAAGGTGGCAACTACCATGAGAGTAAGACAGTATAGTAAATAACTAAATCATACGACTCAATCCATTTGTGAAGATTTATTTTATTCTGGGAGGACATTTTTAACTGTATTCTTTCCCATTACTTTTTAAAGAGGGAGGTAGGTGAAAAATCAAATCAATGCCAAACTTACAATTCTTGTAGGAAGGTTGCCTGAAGGGTTTTCCTTTCGATAAGGCAACAGCCACTATGATATACTGAAAACTGGAGATAAAAAACAGCGTGGTATTTTCATAATTTTGTATATTATGTTCATCGGGTTCGGTTTCATTGGGAAAATGTGAAGAGTTCCAATCCAGGGTTCCTGCTGTATTACAGGCACTAGAACACACACACACACACACACACACACAAATCTGTATTAATAGACATAATACCAATCCTGTAAAATGAAAACAATTTTACCCTAACCACCTTGAATCACTACTGTTATATAAATTGAAATAAGGTCCCATTTACAGCATAATAGCCAAATATATCCAGATACAAAGAGCAGAGAGAAGAGTATTAAGTGTTTTCGCCATAGTCAGGCATTCCAGTCAGTTAGAAAACCAGAATGATGTAAGAAAGCATTTAAAAAGTCCTCTCTCTTTTAATTTTGGGAATAATTTTAGCAGAGTGAAGGTAAGCAGACCTGGCTTTGTCCCTAGCTCTGCCACTTTCTAGCTGTGACTGAGGAAATGTTATTTAATCTCTCTGAGCCCGTTTCCTCATCTGTGTCACCTGCTATGTCACAGGGTACAGTGGGGACTAAGTAATAAGATTTCTGTGAATGCCAACAAAGCCCTTGGGTCTCAATAATCTCTAGCTATGGCTATGCCTGAGTCCTCCTTCCAGGTGGGCAGGAGTCTCAAGAGTATACAGAACTGCTTGGCTATTAACCAAAACGTTGGTGATTCAAGTCTACCCAGAGGAATCTCCGAAGAATGGCATAGCGCTCTACTTAAAAAAATCAGCCGTGGACAACTTTACGGAGCACAGTTCTACTCTGACACACGTGGGGCTGCCGTGAGTTGAAATCAATGGCAACTGGTATATGTGTGTATGAGAAGTCCCCAACACTCATTATTAAAGAGATTAACTACTACTATATTTTTACACAGATAACACACACCTTCTACATTTGTTTGCCAACTGTGCTCTCCCCTGCAAGGTATTTTCCTAAGTGCACTACGTTAATTTTTTTTTTTACAGCAGCGTGTAAAAAAAAAAAAAAAAAACTGGCCTATTAGCGCTTACGAAAATGCCTCGAGGTGGGAGGGCAAGGTTGGCAAACAGAGAAAGCACACGTTAGTTGTGTAAAAACATGTTATATGCACATATACGTTAATCCAGTACAGATGAACTCTAAAAGGATTCCTGAAAGGAATTCCACCTACGGAGTCCTCTTCATGTGCAGTGTGCACACAGTGATGCTACATTTTTTCAAGTTTCCTAAAATGTTCAAAGATGAATAATCTCCCTCAATCAATCGAGCAAATCAAAAACAAAGACTTGCATCTGAAAACTGGATCCCACAGTAAATAATTTCAATGCTGAATGAATTAAAATGCTGCTATAATTTGTGAACTATAAGCACTCCACACAAATAAATAGTTAGTACTTTTTTTTTTTAAGTTTAAAATTTTTAAACACCATCCCCTACTACCGGGGATAGAAAATTTAAAAGTACAAACATTCTGGGTTTGGAAGAAACTTCAGAGACGAGTTTCAACTTTTCCATTTTACAGATAAAGGAAAGTAAGGCTTAGTAGCAGATGAAGAAACTGGTCCACGGTCTCCAATTGATGCCTGACCATCCTCCTGGGCAGATTCTTTATTATGAAGTTACCATCATACAAAGGCAAATACAAGCCAAATTACTTGCGTTCAATCGAGCCACATGCAAATTTTTATATAAATTTCATAGACTTATTTTTACATGCATATAGTATGTGCACACATTTTACACAGACTTTTACACAGACTAACCAACTTACTCGGACCCTGGGTGCCATTTTTCATACCACGGTTGTTGCCTGACCCAAAAGAACCCCACGGATTGAAATCCAATGCAGATGATAATTTGAGACAAAACGGAGAAGAGAAGGGTTCCGGATATGAGACCCGATGGTGGCTTTTGTGCCACAAGTTCCTTGCAGGCCGGATTTAAACTCACTATATATTGAGGGGAAAAAAAGAGGAAGGGTTTCTATCTACATCAGTTCATTTCAAAACTTTAAAAACCTGTATTTGTCTAACAAATCTTTTGATATGAAAATGTCTAACAACAAAGCCAGATGTCCTATACATTTAAACAATTTAGGCTTTTCAAAAACACCTCAGGAATAATTTTACATTGGTCTACTGAAATTCAGAAGAAACAGTACGAATTAAAAAAAAAAGGCTAAATACAGGCAGATAAACTATAAGATTAATTTCCACCCTTGCATGTATTTAACTGAGTTCATCATTTTCTGAGTCCTTAACTGCAAAGTGAGATGGACTGAATCGTGTCCCCCCAAAACATGTGTTGTAATTCCTACCCTTTATGCCTGTGGTTATAATCCCATTTGGGAATAGGTTGTCTTTGTTATGTTTATGAGGCAAGGTTAGTCTAGGGTGTGCCTTGAGTCAATTTCTTTTGAGATATAAAAGAGACTAAATAAGCAAGACAGCTAGCAGAAATGGGGGAAGAGAGATGCTAAGCCACCTGAAGATCTACCATGAGCAGAAGCTCAGAGGCAAGGACTTTCCTCCAGAGCCAACAGAGAGAGAAGGCCTTCCCCTAGAGCTGGCACCCTGAATTGGGGCTTCTAGCCTCCTAAACTGTGAGAAAATAAATGTGTTTGTAAAAGCCACCCATCTGTGGTATTTCTGTTATAGGGGCACTAGATAACTAAGACACAAAGCTACAATTAAAATATCTTTCTTCCTCTTTAGAAGAGATTAACAAAGGTTTGAAGCCTATAAATGCAGCAGTAACATTTGGGGGGAAAAAAAAAGAGGCTTTGATCATTTATTAAGGTGTTATCTACAAAGCTTCTGCACTTTAAAGTTTCTATTTTTCCCTTTGTAATTAATAAGTAATTATAAAGAGATACTTTGAGCCTGTTACTGCTCTGTTCTTCACTGCTTTTAGCATCACTAGCATCCACTAAAGATTGTCTAACTCAGTCAATCTCTACCCAGGGCAGTTTTGTCCCCCAAGGAATATGTGACATGTCTGGAGATACACTGGTTGTTCCAACTTGGGGGCATCTAGTGGGTTGAAGCCAGGATGTGGCTAAGCCTCCTACAATGAATAGGACGGCCTGCCACAACAGACAATTATCTGGCCCAAAATATCAATAACGCCCATTGAGAAACCCTGATCTAATGCCATCATTCCTTCAGTTAGCATTCTCCTGTAAGCGCTTTCCCTTCTCTCCCAATTCTTCCTTCCATCCTTCCTTCCCTCTTTCCCTCCCTCCTTCTTCTCCCTCGCTCTTTTCTCTTTCCAATATGGACCTTTAAGTTTTTATTTTATTCAATGGGTTACATTTCACTACCATCATTAATTTATACCAGCATTACCACTGGAGCAAAACAACACCTTACGCCTCCTTATACAATACATTTAGAAGGACACTATCACTTCTGTGCCAAAAATTCATAGCCTGGATCTAATGAGAATACTTCAGACAAACTCACATTAGCTGGCCTATATTCTTCTAAATGTCAACATCAAGAAGCCCCCCAAAAGGCTCAGGGACTGTTCTAGACAAAGATTAAAGAAGCCTAAACAGACATGACAACTAACTGAATTTTGTTAACCAGGACTGGATTTTGAACTAGGGGCTAAAATAGGTATAAAGGATATTACTGGGACAAATGACAAAACTTGAATATGGGCTATGGATTAGATAATAATATTATATCGATGTTAAATTCCCTGATCTTTATAACTGCACTTAGTTACATGAGAGAATGGCTTTGTTTTTAAGAAATATACGCTAAAATATTCAGGGGCAAAGGGACATGTCTCCAACTTACTCTCAAGTATTACAGGAAAAAAAAAAAAAATGGTGCGAACAATAAACCAAGTGGGGCAAAATATAAAAACTGATGATAAAAAAACAAATTTACAAGGAAACCGGAGAGGCCTGAGCTATGTTACAACTGATGTAAATTTACCAAAGTTGAATAAGTCACAGATTCAGAATTTAATATGCTTTGAAATCAAGAGCCAAGCAAAATACTCACTTGTAAAAACCACTACCAAAATGATTGCCAGATCAATGAAGAGAAACTGGAAGTCTCCTAGGTTACTTAAGATCTATGGAAGTAATTTTAAAACCCAATTAGTTTTCAGTGACTATTTTTATGGCACTGTCCCCACTTTCCCTGACTTTAGTTTGTTCTCGCACAGTAATAAACAATTTTAAAGTAACACTGGACTTTCTTAAAAAATGAAATACATTTGCCTTTGAAACTAGACAAATATAATGTTGTATATTTACAAATATTTATTAGGATAAAAGATATCTCCTTAAAATTCATTCAGTAAAAACTGTTTTTTTTTGGGGGGGGGACAAAAAGAAAACACACTTTTACTCACAATATTCAACATTTTTGAAAACTGCTATCTTGAAGTTTCCTCTACTATCTAACTCCATCCTTTCTATAAATGGTAAAAAAGAGATAGTTTCACAAAGACTCCTTGAGATGTCTTCGATGTTCATTTAGAAGAAAATGAGCATGAGATCACTTCAACTATGAAATCCAATAGTGTACGCAGGGACACCCCTGGGCCCCTTTTCCTCCAAATACAGCAGGTGTACGTAGGGACACCCCTGGGCCCCTTTTTCTCCAAATACAGAGGGTGTACGTAGGGACACCCCTGGGCCCCTTTTCCTCCAAATACAGCGGTCCTACATGTAATTGCTGAAGTATTTCTTCTCATTCTGTCTATTCCTGTAAAGGTTAACTACAATTCTAAAATACGCCAAAGCCTGACATTTTGAAGAATTCTAAAAAAGATGTCCAATCTGTGCTAAGGACAGAAAAGAAAACAATCATCTTTTATTCACCAGGTTTAGCCACAGTTGTCAGCTTCAGGGAAATGTCATTCCACGTTAATATTTTCAATCCGTTACTCCAGATACAGTAAACTAAGAGTTAAATTTACAGAGGCTACTTATGTAGGTTGTTATTAATGGATACATTCAAAAGCAAATATATATGCTTAATATCTTAATTTGAATGTCTTAACACTAAGTGCCATCTCCATAAGCAACGTCAGTACTCACGGAATACAGAAGAATAACACTGAAGTACTGGATAATGCTGTATAAAGCCATAAATTTAAAGACACAGAAGGAAGTGATCAAAGCAGCACGGCCTTCCCTGGGAAGACAAATGTTGGCATGTGAAAAGTAACATTCTCAACTTCTGCTCCAAAGCAAAAATTATATCCTGATGAACATCACCACTCAACAGCTACAAGGTGCTTTTCTATCAAAAGACACAAGCCAAAGCAGAATTGGAAGACAGGAGGGGAAGCAATCAATCTGTTACTAAGTTATAGATCAACTATGCTAATATACCATTAAAACAAATTCATATTACTTCCTGTGACAATTTTCCCCTCTGTTATTAGAATAAGACACAAAGAGATAATGGGAAGAATGTCCATTGTATTACCTGATAAGGTTTGGCACACAGGAAATACTAGGCGTTTTGGAGGTAAACGGAGATGCCACTGAAGCCTCAAGCTCAGATAAGGAAATGCCTCCATGTGCCCTCTTCAAAGCCTAATGATTTCAAGAAGAAAAACGGCTGAGTTTTGTGAATCTGATTCAGACGAGAGTGAGAACGAGGAAAGTGAATCCCCAAAACTGTACTTACACCACAATCGTTCGCGCCGTCACCACACATTCCTACATAGTAACTGGGGGCAGACAAACAAAAATTTAAAGATTTTGATTTCTTAAAATACGCAAAATTTTATTTAAGATTTCTGTGATGTAATATTATGAAGAGCTAGCAAACAAAGATCCTACCAGTGGGACTAATCTTTTCTTCCAATTGACCACAGACATGTTGCTTTGCAAATCAGCACCAGCCGTCAGGTCAAATTGTCCTATTTCTGTCACAATATGGGCAAATCGGTTTACTTTTGGGGCCTCAATTTCTTAATCTTTAGAGCAAAGGGCTTGGGCCCGTTTAATCTTAACTGCACTTGTTTTTTAAGGCTATCAGTAAATATTTCTCCCTTTGTAAACTTAAAACATAACCATTTACTAAAACCATAAAGCCCTCCTATCAAGACAGAGCACTTGAGTGAATAAACTATACCTCAAAGATACTACTTGGAGAAGGAAATGTGGATATTATATGTTAGCTAAACAAATGAGCACATAAGCCTGTTTGGAAGACGCACCTAAAAGTTCTCACGTATTTTACAGGTGACAGTTACACATACGTGAAATATTAGTTATTTTTCTGGATTTGAAAATGAACTGTAATTTATTTTAAAAAAAGAAAACCAAGACTTACTCTACTTTTTGTAATGCTTCTATCAACTGTGTCTTCTGATCAGGTGCCATACGAGCAAACACGGTGCCATGTAACATCAGCTGGAAAAAAGATTAACTTCTGAAAAATACTACTCACAGTATATTCAAGTGAACACATACATAAACCCAAATCACCCACCTTGGGAACAAGGTCTTGAAAATGCTCCAGTATCACTGAAAATGACTTTCCATTCATTGCAAAATGGTAACGAGTCACCTGAAGGTCCTCGGAGCTGTCATGGGCCAGTTTAATTGGAATAGTCTGTGGATAAGACATTGAGAAAAATATTTAGGTAGCCAAACCAAGTAACGCATCCTATTTTTAAATACATTTGTTTCCAAACTGAATTCTTCCTTTGATGTTTTATATAAGACATTGAAGACATTGAAAGCTTAAAATTTAAAGTAAAAGGAAATTCAATTTTATTAAGTTAAAAAAAAAAACTTAAAGAAAGCTAAACGTAAGGTTCAATTTAAAATTAATCAATGAATATTATAGATCCCTGGCATTATTTATCACTAAATGCTTTAAAAACAGGACAAATATTTGGGATTCTTAGACTTAGAACTGTGGTTCTCAACTCTAAATATCAAAATTTAAAAATTGAGATTCCTGGGTCTACCCCATCTCTACTGAACCACAATCTCTAATGAGATATGCCAGGTTTGTCTTCATTTAGTTTTCTTTTGTTTTGTTTTAAAGCACCATTCCCCTCCCCCCACCCCCCCCCCCCCGGGCTAAATTCAAACTAAAAAAGCTTCTAAAGAGAAAATTCATCCTGACATTACCTCTGGGTCAATTTCTGATGAATTACTGCACGGGGTTAGCGTGTCTGCATAATGCCAGTTTATCTTGGCAACTTTCCCATCCTTTGGGGGTAATGCTTCAGCAACAATAACTTTATCCTGAGGGAGAATCATCCCACAGTCTCTGGCCACCGAGAGAGCAGTCAACATGTTGTCACCTAATATTCAAATATTTTTAAATCCGTTAAAATTAAATGGAAACACGAATGTATCCTACAACAAGTAATTCTTCAGAATCTACAACATTACGCACGACTGGGCTAGGGAGGAGGAGACTATAAGGTCTTTACTCTTGGAGTTTAGATATAACAAAATAAGGGCACACGTTTCAGAGAAAGCCTTGAATAATTCAAACATACATATGCTAAGTACTCAGCATTTTCGCTCACACTTTTTAAAGCCAGATAGAATCCTCAGTCTTTTTCCGTCATGTACCACTCATACCCGCACAATACCCGGCACAGGCGCTACATACAGAGCAGGGCTCAACGACTGTCTGTTGAACTAACCTTGGAGTGGCTGGTGGTGCATGCGAGAATACAAGAGCAATGGGCCAGAACAAAAAGAATGAATTACGAAAGCAAGATCGCCAAGAGGTCAGCAAGGCAGCTAGATGCGGAGAAGCAAGAGAAAACCTCTCAGTCAGGAGAAGGACGAGGTGAGGGCAAGCACTGCAGGGACAGGACTGAGTCTGGGGAGCCCACTGCTATCAGTACTGACATGTTAGGTACTTCTTCCTCCAGTTTCCATACTATTTCCAAAGGCATCTTCCCATGACCTCCTGGGGAAACACAGCCATATTCTGTCACGGCAGTGCAGGAGGGGAAGGGACACAGATAGCAAGTGGGGAAGGGCATGCAGATGGAAAGTGCCTTAAAGGAGGAGGTATCACAACTAAGAATTTTTGGGACGCTAACAGATTTAGCTACCTTGAGCTATATGATAATACGTATGCTATTAAATGGATCTCAGTCTAAATCTTAAAAAATGTACACAGCTCTTCTCCATATGCAGTAAAACCTCTGAAAGCCAGGAAGTGTGTAAGGCACGAAGCTGTCAGAGAAGGAAAACTCAATTTCCACTAAAACAAGTGATAGAAAAGTGGGCAGACTGCATCCTGTCAAAGGCAGAAAACTTTTGAGACTCAGAAAAACAAGGCAGTCCCATGCGGTTCCGGCTCTCACAGGCTTCAGTATAAATCTTACTGAACACATAAATGCCATAAAGTGACTATCGTACACATGATTAATTGCTAAGAAAAAACCTAGAGCCGTCACAATTTTCACACAGCTAAGGAATGCGAATTAGTTAATATCAACAGTGTTAACAATGGCAGGAGAATCATTCTCGTGTAGCACAGGCGAAAGAACAAAACAAACCCCCAAAATGGACTACTTTCACCATTGTAAATTCAAGCCACGATTACAACATGATCTTTTAAAAATTTAAATCTAATGAGTATCTACTAATCATTTTCATGGACTGGGCACAATTCTAAAAATTGCAAAGGGTCCCGAAAGAAGTAAAACATACTCTCAGCCTTAAAGAATCTCATACTTTAGTAGAGAAGATAAATCTGCAAATAACGGAAACAAAGCCAAGAACAGTAAGTGCTATAAGCAAGATAGGATTACACAGCGGTAGCAAAAAGCAGCAACACTTTGATTTATACAGTACGCCCACCACTGTTTTACTATATTATAAATAGAATCTGGGAGACCTCAAAGGAAACCCTGGTGGCGTAGTGGTTAAGTACTACAGCTGCTACCCAAGACGTCGGCAGTTTGAATCCACCAGGCGCTCCTTGGAAACTCAATGGGGCAGTTCTACTCTGCCCTATAGGGTCGCTATGAGTCAGAACTGACTCGACAGCAGTGGGTTTGGTTTTTGGTTTGGGAGACCTCAAAAAGAGTACAGTATTGCAAAGTTACTTTTGTACCTCAAAAAGCTATTTAGAGCTGAAACAGGGTATGGTTAAGATGGAGCCACCATATAAAATGCCTTTATAACTGATGGTTCCTCATATCATACAACTTAAGCTCTAGGTCGCACTCAACCTTCCTCTGCATTCTTTTACAAAGTCTAACCTGTGACCATGACCGTGCGAATGTCGGCTTTATGCAGGTCTGCCAGCACTGCGGGGGTTTCTCGCTTTAATTTGTTCTGCATTATAATTAATCCCATAAAATCCATGTTGTTTTCAATAGTATCTCTGTGGGAAAAGTTGTAACACAGGAATAGTTTAGTCAACAGAACTAGTTACATTAATAAGGTAACTTAAAATATCTACAAAGTGAAACATCTAATGTACAGCATAAACCATAAATGTATACACTTACACTTACTAGTTCAATATTGCAAAAATTTTAAATCTGAAAAAAAGATTCCCAAGAAATACATTTTTGAAATTAAACGCTACCCTTTGAAACACAGATATGTAAAGATCATCTAGAAATGTATGTTTGTAAGATACTTCTAAGGAAAAGTCATTCATTTTGTAGTATATCTAAAATATGAATAACCATAAATAAATCTGTTCTTGACTTTACAGTCAAGAGAAATGGAAAAACATGTACCACAAGCATACTCAACAGAGTAACAGCAGGTTCGTTACCATGTCTTCGAACAATTCTATAAAACTGCGATTCTAGAAATGGGATATAAGAACCATTAGCAGTCCAACACTGAAATCTACACAGGAGATGAGTCTTTGGAATATTTACTAACATTCAGCATAGGTATAAAATGCTACGCCTTCAAATAGCTGAGTATCTACTATGCACCAAGTATTATGTCAGTCATTGGAAAGATGAAAAGGACAATCCCTACTGTCATGACGCTTTCATGTGGAAACTGACAGGCAAACAGAGATGCATGAAAAAGTAATGCGTGCTTCAGCATGACAGTACAGACAAGTTCTGTTCAGTCATAGCTGTACCACTAAGACATTTCAAGCTACCAAAATAATATAAAAACAATATTTTCAAAGGAAGAAGTGGGGGCTAGAATTTCAGACTTCCAACAACCAAGTGATTTTTCTACACAAAAATTCAACAATAAAGGTGCTTGAAGTATATAGCTATGAAACCTAATCATCTTTGAAATACAGAAGTTACAAAAATGGGTGGTAAAGATATTAAAGAATGGCTAGGAAACTTGATGAGACTAACACTGCTGGTGCTAAGAGGAGTTAAAAACAAAACAAAAAAACTTACAACCTGAAAATGCATGTCAAAGCACAAAGCTTGAAACTGCTGGGTCGAAGCACTGCGGCCACCTTCCTAAGAGGCACTAGTTTCTGGCTGCAGCTGATTTCCTAACTCTCCTGTGACAGGAAACCCTGTCCTCTAACTCATGAATAGGGCAATACTCAAGATATAAGGGCTCAAGCGATGAGAGAAATGCCAACATCTGTTTCTGCCTGTACAAGGCAGAACGGAAACAGAGAAAGTCTCAGGGGTGGGGGCAGGGGTGGGGGCGGGGGCGGGGGGAGAGGAAGAAGAGAAACAGAAAGGAAGACAGGGAGAGAGGAAAGTTGATGGGGAGGGACAGGGTAATCGCAGGAGAAAGAACAGCTATTCCAAGGGCATGGGAGGATGTCTGAATATGGCAGGCTCAAGAGCAACAGGAATTCAAGATCACCCAAATTTTTAAAGGGGTGAGGGTGGCGGGGTGAGGCAAAAGGCTAAGCTGTAAGAGAGAACAGCCCAATGTGCCCTTCTTAAGAATTAGGTTTTCCTATTTTAGATCTGGTTCCCAACCATGAATATGAAGCAGAGTCACATGGGTAGTGCTTTTTTCTTTTTCTTTTTTTAAAATACAGTCAATTCTTGTTATGTTCTACAAGTGCACCATGAATATTGGTGAATATTGAACCATCGCTCCTAAGGGAAAGACAGGGCTTACAGAGGTTCGCTTTTTGTGTGTTTTTGTTTAAAGCTGCCTTATTTCATATGTATTGTTGCTTCATTAACAGTCAACAGTCTATAACTCACACCTGAAGGAAGCTTGTCTAACAGGCACTTTTCTCCATAAGGTTCATCACAGCCTCCTTGCGCTTAGGAGCAAACACTAGGCAGCATTTCACCGCTATGCTTGGGCACCATTTTGAACAGTGAAATCAACCACAAAAAGCACAAAAATGTAAAAAGCATGGCACTTAATAGACAGCGAAAGGGCAGCTGTTTATAGCGTGAGAGCTGAATCAAGGGTGCCTGTCGCCTTGTTTGACCTCAGCTGGGAATGTCCGACCTCACTGGGTGACTCAAATTTTTCACCGCTCGGTGCAAATGACTGCAAATGACCGTGAAAGCACCAGAGTATCAATTTGGGGTTGGAAATAAATTTTAATGAGTAGGCAACTTCACAAATATGGAATCTCTGAATAATGAGGACGGGCTGTATCATGCTTAGACCACATCCCCAAAATGTTGTTTTAATAGGTTGTTGGCAGAACTCCGAACATAGTTTTTTCCTTGGGTTACTTGGTTGCCCAGCCCACTCCATTAGTCCTTATTCAGACAACAGGATTGCACTACAAACATTGTTATGTATAAACACCGTTCTACCCTTTTCACTCAATGTACCTCGCGTACTTAAGAGACGCACAACAGTCCATAGTTTTACCACTGGTCTCTTGGTGAGGATTATGCTATTTACACGGTTTAGACATGACGCGTATGCACTTCTGGGGCTGCAGTGGTCAGTCACCGTAAAGGGGTAACTTCCAATTTTGGTAAGTACTACCCACCTCTTTTTCAGGCAAAGCTTTATGAATTTACAGTAGTGGAAATTAGCAATATGTTGTTAAAACTCTCCCAAACATTTGCTCACACTAGGTATTGTCAATCTTTCCAATTCTGCCAACCTTACAAAAGAGAAGTGATGTGTCATTTGGTTTGACTTTGTAGCTCCTGACAACTGAGGTGTCACATCCTTTTCATGTGTTTATTGTCACTTGTATGTCTTCTCCCGATAGTTTATCTGTTTGTATCATTTGTCCATTTTTTAAAAGTCAGGTTTATCTGTTGTTTGTTACCCTGCCCCAGGTATATCCCTTCTTGAGAACTTCTCCAGTAGTTGATGGAGAGCTGTAGGGTAAGACTATTCAGCTATATGTATACCCTCCCTAACAGAATCAGCTTTGCTCTTCCCTGAAGCACCCTGGAGATGAATTTGGGATAGGCTCGGGCTAAGGTACAAGGTCAGGGGTGGCATGACTGGGCCAGCGGCCAAGGCAGAGGAATGCCTCAGCAAAAAGAAGGAAAACATCTGGGCCTGGACGTGAAGTCCCTGGGAATACTGCCTGCCCAAGAACGTGGGAGAAAAACAATGAGCCTTGGTCCCAGCTGGAACGGTATATAAGCTTGGGTACCTTGCTAGGTGGTTGCGGAAAATACTCCAGCCGGCCGCCACTGGAGAGCAGCTGCTTGCCCGTGTCAGTAAGTTTCCCTGAACTCATAAATCTGGAAAGGGCTATGTGTCAGTGCTTTGGATTATTTGCCAGGATGCACAGTGAGGGTCTTCCCTTGGCTGGGGCTGTCCCCTGAAAGTGGTGTGGCTGGCTGGTTGGCAGGATTTCGGAGAGCACACCAGGCCTTCCCAGGTGGGCGGGGGAAAAGAGGGCTCTGCTGGGGGAAATCCCAGGGTGGCCAGGGATGCACGCCCCGAGACCACCAGCCCGGGCTGTTGATGCCTAGGGACTTGTGCGTGAGTACGGGGCGCCCCGAAAATGCCACAGGGATTGTTGCAATTACTAGAGTCTTTGCGTGTTGAGAAAGAAAAGAAGGCTGTTCGTGTTTGGGTTGCAGGAGTTGCGTGGCCACTGTTGTGGGCATGGCGATATTCATGGGAGGCCCCAAAGCAAAACCCAGCTTGCCGTGCTGAGGCAGCTTGCGTGGGGTGGCTTCTACTGGCAGCATTGAGAGGGGCGTCCCATGTGGAGCCAGCCGCTAGGGCCCTAATTAGGCAGCTGGAGGCAGAGCTGCGACTGGAGGATTTGCGTGCAGCATATTCCCCCTCCACTGAAACATTAGTGCCCCGTTTGTGGACGCAAGAGGTGTCCGCGGGGGAAATCCTGGGGTGGCCAGCGACCTGTATGTGGGGCGGTCTGGCCTGTGTGCTTTTCTGTGGGAGAGATCCCAGGTTGGCCAGCAAAGCCCAGCTAGCTCAGTCGGTAGAGCGTGGGACTGTAGCTAGCTGGAGGGGTTAAACAGGTCCCTGGTACTGAGAACACCCTGTAACACCCAGTGCAAAGCAAGAGGTAAAACAACAGGAAAAAAAAAAAAGAGTAAAAAGCCCTTCAAGATAGCTTGTGTTGAGTGACCTTGAAGAGACCTGAGAATTCTCTGATAGCTGCCCCCGCCAAGATAACTGAACAGCAACCTAGCTGCAGCTGCAATGGTAAGGGGAAAACTACAAGAGGGGGGCCCACCTCCAGGTTACCAGGCAACTGGGCTGGACCCATGCTTACACTTGGTGTGGTAGAGGCGTGGCCCCATAAAGGAGTGAGGGCTCTGCCAGCTTTTCCCAGATCTTCTTTCAGAAATAATTAAGATTTGAGGATTAAGTCTAATTTCTCTGTCACCAACGAGGAGCAAAGGTCTTGTGTTACAATTAAAGTCCAGTGAGGTATACTTTGGGTCTGAGGTCACTATCGTTGAGACACCTGCCTCAGCCTGACTATGGAGAAGTCCCTTGGGCCCCAACAAATCCTTATTGTCTGTACTGATGACTCTGATGTATTAAGGCAAACCTTTGTAAACTTTTGCCTCCAAGTCCTGATGGGAATTGCTGCAGTTAGGGCCATTTTTAGAGGGGCACAAGGAAACTGTGACGTGAGCTACAGCTAACAGCCTGGCCATTCAATCTGGCCACTGACAACCCTTGGACTGACATATAAAGCAAGCCCCTACAGAAATGAGATGTCTGGATAAAAAAAAAATAACAAAATCAGTTCTGCTCGAGAAGCTTCTGTTATCGGTGTGGATAGTCATCAGAAAAGCCCCTATGCTGAGAGCAGAAAACAGCCAACCAACAGACGGTCTTACCAGCTCACTGCAGAGGCTGAAGCATTGTCTGCTCCAGAGTAAAGAGGTGTGCAATTGACCACCTTCTGGATTTAAGAGAGGACCGTCCAGGGAGATTTCACACACCATCCTAAACTGGGCCTCCATGTGTGGACTGCCACTGTCGTCAGAAAACGCTGGATAGCACAGGAAAGCTGACCCACCTACAAGACCCTGGCCAAGGCTAAAACCTGTGCAGAGGGAGATTCCCAAGCCAACAGGCCAGGGTGTTCTCAGCAGGTAAATCATATCGGGGCTTTTCATCCTATACAGAGGCTTCCACCGGATCCTGAATGAACTCTTTGCACTCTTTATCACCCCAAGACATAAGGGCAATTGAGCACTTCAGTGGACAGGTTTAAATGGCTGATGGGAGGGCACAACACAACCCCAGCCTGGACCATGCTTCTCAGACAAGCAGTCTGGGGCCTCAGTGCTGCAGTTCCCTGCAAGTGCATTTATTTGTGCCGTATGTTTGATCCAGCTGTCTATCCTATAAAATGTGTTTCTTTGGTGTAGAATTGTTCCTGACAAAAGATCTGGGTTCCACAAAGGCACTGACCAGAGCCCACGAGAGGAGGCCGAGCCTAAGGCTCCCCCCGCCGAGGGGTGGGAGTGTCCCTCACCCCACTACTAGGGGTGTGGCCAAGGTACACCGCAGGGGGTGCAGGAAGCCCTCTGCTGGGTGACAGGTGACCGGAAGCCACACACTGAAATGATCATACACTGGACCCCCACTAACAGCTATTGATGGGTACGGGGGTGGGGCCATCAGATTAGAAGGCTACCCCCAAAGGCCGACCAAAGTATACCCAGCCCTGGTACTGGACTAGCCCTGGTACTGGAATACATTCTGAGCAGGTATCTTGTGGGGGCTGGAGCTGCAGGTGCCTGAAGCGGTGACAGATTAAGTCCAAGCCTATCCCCATGCAGAAACTGTGAAGCAACTACAGGCAACTGTTGGCTCCTGGGGTACCAGCACCCCTTCATATCCCATGTAGCCCACACCCTACAGCCCCTTTACAGGTTAGTGAAGAAAGGAAGTGAGACTGAAGGAGAGAGAAACAAAAAGACTGGATGAGAAAGAGATACAGGGGGCTAAAGGGGACAAGAATGAGTGAGAGAAAGACAGGTGAATCTGGAGTGAGTTCTAGAAGTGAGGGCATAAGAAGAGAGACAGCGAGACAGAGAATGTGAAAAAAGGAGCAGTGGGGGACTGCTTCCAGCAGGTGAAGATCACTGTAAAACAGATACAGGCCTTAGGAGTGTTGATACAAGGTCAGCCGTGCCAACTGGACATAGCCTGTTACCCCGAGGGGTATGGGTAGGACCTGTGGCAATGGCAAAGCAACAAGGGAGTGCCGTTGGGATTTTGGTCCCAGTTGTGGCAAGGAGCGGAAGAGAGGTACAGCATGTGGGACAAAGTTATGCACAGTGTATAATGCCCGACCGCAAGTGGAAGCAAGTTCTTATAAAGGGCCAAGTTCCCTTCTACTGGGAGCGTCGGAACAGGACTAACACCTCTTGACCCCTCAGAGTGATAGGTTGGACCCCCGACAACAGTGTGCTAGAACCCTGCTAGTTGTTGCCAATAGTTGGTTAAGGAAGCGAAAGCAAAGCCGCAGGGGCAAACCCATCGCCCAAGGGGTGGCTTTGGACATGCAGCTTCCATGGGTGGCCGTAACTGCCCTACAACTGGGTGGGATGCTGCACCTGGGGGCGGCTGCACATAGCTGCTAATATTTACACCCCAGTGTTCCCAGCAATTCGCAAACTGTAACAGCCCAGCACAGATACCGGCGCACATCATGGTGGTTTTGCCCCTTGTCCCTGTTCTCACCCCAGGCCACCACTATAGATGTGGAGTGGCAGGTAGAGGTGCTAGCCAGACACACCACAGCTGCACTTAACACCACCAGGTGGGCTATCACCCTTCTGAATGAGGAGACCCAACAAATACGGAAGGCCGTCCTTCAGAGTAGGATGGCCCCTGACATCCTGACCTGTGCCAGGATAAAAACTGAATGCTGCATGTATAGCCCTGATGCCTCTAAAAATGTGTCTCTGGCTCTGCAGGACTTGCAGCAACACATCACTGTTATCAAACATGATGCCGCTGATCCTGTCTCCAGCTGGCTGCAATCCCTCCTGTCCACCTGGCAGACAGGCTTCTGGATGATACTGGCATTCTTATTACTCTGTCTTTTCCTGTGTTCCTGATTATACTGAGTGTGTGGTCTGGTTTTTGCAATGCTCCTCTGCATACCAAGTCCGAGGGCTATCATGCAAGAGGGGGTGGTAAGATTGTAAGGACATTAGGAGGGTATGCAGGGGCGTAGGGTAATCCTATTCAGCTATATGCATGCCCTCCCTAATAGAATCAGCTTTGCTCTTCCCCAAGGCATGCTGCGGATGAACTCAGGATGGACTTGGGCTAAGGTACAAGGCCAGGGGTGGCATGACTGGGCCGGCGGCCAAGGCCGAGGAATGCCTTAGCAACAAGAAGGAAAACATCTGGGCCTGGATGTGAAGCCCCTGGGAACACTGACTGCCCAAGTTCGTGGGAGAAAAATGATGAGCCTTGGTCCCAGCTGGAATGGTAGATAAGCTTGGGTCCCTTGCTAGGTGGTTGCAGAAAATACTCTAGCTGGCCGCCACTGGAGAGCAGCTGCTTGGCCGTGTCAGTAAGTTTCCCTCAACGCGTGAATCTGGAGAGGGCTATGTGTCGGTTCTTTGGATCACCTGCCATGACGCATGACGAGGGTCTTTCCTTGCTGGGGCTGTCCCCCGACAGGGGCCATTTATAAGAATCCCAGGTAAGACCAGTACCAGCTGTGAGTGTTAAAATGCTCTCTCTAGAGGCATTGAGGAGCACAGATTAAACAGACGCAAAACTGGGGAAAAGAGGTGAATTAGAGACAATGGCGGTGGGAATGGAATGGGAGAGAGTGTTTGACTAATTAATAGGCTAAACTGGCAGGACAGCAATAAATATCTAATTGCTTACAAAATGCTAGGTACACCATGAAATATTCCTGAACAAAAACGCTATCCTCAAAGGTCTATCCGTTACAGGAAAAGTGACAATCTTTGAACTTAAACCCATATTTATACATGGAAGGAAATGTGACATTGGTAATGCCATGACTTGGGAGGCATGGAGAAGAGTGGAATTGAGAAAGACTGGTGGTGAATGTACCTCATGATACTGTGACCTCATCAGTGCTTAGTTCCAACCACTGGGCAAAACGCAAGTAGATCGTCTGGGAAGAATCAACTTCTGTAGAATTATGTTTACTGTTCCTAGAACATACCTGGCACATGGTAAGCACTTGATAAAACACTTAATAAATGAATTGAAACCAGTCCCAAAGGGTTACTGGAAAAACATACAATGTCACAATAACACAAGCAAACATAGGCAGAGTCAAAAAGAGAATGAAAGGAAATTAGATAATGGAAGATGGACTTGAACCTCAATCACCTTAAACACGAATTGCATTATGTGCACTTGCATGCATTCAATAAATACCTACTGAATACCCAGCTATGTACAAATCATTGTGCGTGACTTGATGCGCACAAGCATAAATGATACATTATTGGAAAAATCGTAGAAAGACTGTTTGTCAACCTTACCTGCTGACATTCTGTACCTTATGCCAAGTCAGTTTTGACTCCAGTTTTCTGTGGGCAAGAGCAATCACACGGAAGCCCTGTCTAGTATAATCTTCTAGAACTTTTTCAAAATCGGCCGGAACTTTTTAAAAGAAGAGAGTACATTTCATTGTTAGGGTTGCTAATAAAACCTTATACAAATACCAGGATTTTATTCAAAGCCTCGTTACTTATCTCCTGACCTGTTTCAGGTTTACACAGGCTGGTGATGGCCTCTGGTGCCCCTTTCATGTAGGCGTCCATCTTCTTATCCCACAGCACCTTTGTAACTACACTCATACGTTGCAAAGCAGAGGAAAATGGGAACTGGCGGACAATTCCTATCTCATAATTAGCCTAAATAATTTCAAAAGATGCACAAAGTACTTATTATTCCTTAAGAATAAAGACAACCACACTTGGGGGAGAAGTAAACATTCTTCACTTACAGGAAGCTCAAACAGCTCCTAAAAACAAAACAAAAAGAAAAAAGAAACAGCGCAGATTAAGTTCATTAAATATAAACACTCAAGTTAAAAGAAAAACTTACTAAGCATTCACAAAACATTATTTAGCGAACAGCAAGGAACTATGATTATTTCAAAGACTGGATTCAAGATTCTCTCTCTACCACCTCCCTTTTTGAAAAAGTACATTCTTGAATATTTTCCAATGATCTGTTATCTGGAAAATGTTAACGTATTAAGTATTAAACTAAGGAGAACACATTATTACAGGTATACCGATGTAATTTAAAACAATTAACCATGCATATAAATCTCAAAGCACTAAGCCATTCGGTAAATAGGAAGGAAAAGTAATGAACTGAGAATAAAATCTCCATGTTTTACAAAGAATGCTTGCAACACACTAGAAGTGTAGCTTCTGATAAATTCAGTTAAAATATTTAAATAAAGGACATGTAGTTTCCTGTTCTGGTGACACTACAAAACGTAACTGAAATGTAAATATCAGCAGTATTATCCAGTTTAAGCAGGGATTTCGTACCATGTCCTGGTCTGCTGCGGGTGTAAATTCGGGAAGCAGCTGTTTTGGAGGACGAACCACAGTGGGCATAATTTGATTATGAAGTGCCGTTTCCTCTTCAGTGGCTTCTTGTAGAGTCTGGGGGGGCGGGGGGTAGGAATTTCAACACATTGCTTCACAAAATTTAATCTACCCCTTCCATTTACAAATGAAACATTATGGCCATTTCTAGGGAACTAAAAAACAACCAAAAATCAGCGTTCAAGGAACAGATGAGTACTACTAAATCTTTAATATAAGTAAAACAAAATATAAACAAAGCCACAGTTAGTTACCTAGCAACCCATGAGGGAGAGAAGGCAACGCTAAGAAGTAAAGAAATTGAGAAAAACGTCTCTAACTTTGCTTCTACAACCTGTTGGGTTTAGAGACCAGTTCTACAACAAAGAGGAGGTCCTGATGGTTCCAAAAATTTTCTGCCTATCATCCAGAATTCTTTTGTGCTAACTGGAGAGAATTCAAAAGCATATGGGGCTCAGACAAGGTCAGTAGAACCACTTAAGATGGAGAAGAGACTGAGGTACAAAGATGTGAATTCAGCTTGAACGCGTCACCTCCTAGTCAAAATACTACTACCTAACCCTTTGAAATACACTTTAAAAACACTTTTTGGTGACATAAGTTCCAACAAAAACCTGTATTAAATATTCACACAAAATTATATTTATAGTTATAGTTTGACTCTATAACAGAAGGAATTATTAATTAATCAATGGGAAAATGGGGGAGGGAACTGCAACCAACTAGCCCATCTTATACAACTCTAGGGCACAGTTTTTTCCACGTTTTAACATCTCTGAAATTGGAATGCATCTTGTATGGTATGGCATTATAGAATCCCAGCAAGCAGCACTTATAGCTGATTATGTGGTAAATTCCACTGATGCTTACTGTTCAAGTCAAGCATCAAAGCATCTCAGTGGCAATAAGACATGCTCTTACACAAACTAACTTATATAGCTCATTTAAAAAGGGGCCCACAAACAGAGAACACCAAATCTATTAAAAATCTATTCAGTTAGAAAGATACCATCCTATATTCTTTTCTCTCTGTAAATGAAATGGGTCCTACTTTGGGGAATTAAATTTGGCAAGTACACCTACTTCTCACTTACCGCCAATCTCATTATCTGACATTCCTTGTTTACAACAGTTAAAAAACAATCTACTATCCGACTATTTTTCACATTAATGAGGCAGCGGGCATGGCAGCCAATGGCTGCAGAGGGTCCCCTCCCTCAAGGAGGGTCACTGGGCGGCCTCCGCAAGGCTGGGCCACACTGCCCTGTGCCCACTGCTCCCTCCTGCTGGCAGAGGATACTGCATCCAGCTGCTATAGGGCAGCCCCCTCCGTGGCCACAGCCTCTGAGCGGACACGCAGGCAGCACCAAGCTGGTAGATGCCTGTTCTGGGTTCCCAGCTCCTATGTGGCTTGAGGCCCTACTGCTGAAAACTGCTGTAGGGTGGGAAGGGAGAAAAGAAAGAGGAACTGGAGAAGGTGTTTGGAAGAAATGCGTGCAAGTTGAATGACATCCCCAAGAGAGCCGATCTGGGTCTGAAGCCTCTGCCTTGGTGGGCTGGCTGTGGGGCCAGACTTCTAGTGCCAGGGCAGGAAGCCCTGAGCCTTGGGGACTAGCCAAGCCTGGAGGGCAGAGCAGACTCTGGGATCATGAACACCGGGCTTGCAAGTGTGGGAGTGGAGTCCTGGAGCTGGCTCCAGGAGGGAAGCTCTGAGCCAGCACAGGAAGAAGGTAAAGTGGTTAAGCCATGGGCCCTCCAGTCACACAGCTTGGCTTTATCCAGCTTTGTCTCCTCCAAGCCTCCTTCCCCACAGAGGAACAATCCATAATTGGACTCTTGTCACAGTGATGAACGCATCAGTAAATCTTAGCTGTCATTATTTCTATGATCATATTTTCTAAATTTAAAAAAATCCAACAAATGCATAGTCTAAAAACAGAAAAAAATCCTCCATTTTCACTCAACAACCTGGTCTTTGGAAGCTAACCATGTCTGTAATTGAGGAGCGGTTGTATTTATTAAGGGCTTTCAGATCAAGTGAAAGGTTGAACACTTATCCCCTCACCCACCTACCTCCCTTTCAAAATACTAACAAGGGACAAAAAAAGAAAGAAACCTGTAAAAACTGAACGGAGGGAGAGGGGAATTTCAAATATGGAGACAAAGGGCAAACTGAAACATACTGAAGGAAGTAATAATGAAGGAAACAGTAGCCCAGAAAAAACATGAGTGGATGGAGAGGAGAAGTAGAAACATTTCTTGACAGCCTGAACAGCTGAGCAAAGCAAAAAAAAAATGAAGAGGTAAACAAAGAAAAGTCCTTCCCTAGATATGAGCTAACTAGTTGAGAGCAGTAAGGGCAGCCACCAAAAGGGTCAGCAATCCAGAGAGCTGCCCAGCTTGTGCAGGCACAGTGGCAGTGAGAGGGGAACGCGGCCTCAAGACTACTGCCACAACTTCTCACCTGCAACGAGGATGCCTGCTGATGAGACTCCAACCTCAACGCACATGCACCGCCGGTCGGCCTTCCCAGTCAGGGGAGGCACTTCTCAGGAGAACAGACAACATACACATGGGCGAGAACCATCCAAAATAACCAAATCAGACCCTCATCCTTAAATATTAAAGTGCCATAGAGACGTGTAAGGAAAATCAGAAGCATAAAGGAGAAAGCCACGTGTGGAAGAATTAAACAAAACTAACCCCAGGGAAAGCAATTCGTAAGTAAGAGGGGAACTTAAAAAACAAACAAAACGCAGTGTATATATCTGTGTGTAAGGACCCAGGAAGATGGGTACAAAAGAACGGTGCAGACACTTTATACTTTTTGCCAATTACCAACAAATGGTGCCACCGAAGATCATCTTAATGACCTCTGGCCTACTGCCACAAGTTGCTGATACTTGGTTTATCTTACAAAATTAAAACAGGGGCCTGAGCCTGAGCAGTCATGCTCTATTAAAGGTGTTTAAGTGAGTGAATTTAACTAAAAAGACACTGTTTACACAACTACAGACATTTCTCCAGTGATGCGGTATTCTCAGAAGTTACGTAATTGGCTTCTCTCATGGTACAAGACTGATCATGAGGAGCTTGAGGGCCTGGCGCAGGACCGTCCACCTGAGTCACCTTGAGTCAGCGCTGGCTCAACGGCAACTACCACCACCAGGAACGTGGTTCGGGACAGACCGCCATCAGGGCAACAAACAGGCAGAAACGATCCTTCCACAAGCTAAATTGTTTGATTTTTACTATACTTTCCGAAAGGCTATGAGATTTAAGGGGGAAAGTATACGGGTATTTCTACGCACCCTACTTGTTTCATGTCGCAGTAAGAAAACAAAATATTCTGCTTGTATTTTAAGATACTGCACTTACCCATCCAATGGCTTCGAACATTTTCAAATCGAGTGGATCACCAGAAAGCACTCCATCAATTTTTGTAAGGGAATGACAAGTAGCCATACAAGCAACAAACTGGGATTTTACCAATTTCTCATTGCAGACGTTTTCTTCTGGAGAAAGAAAACTAAATAGAAAATGTTCTGACTTAGATTCATAGTATGACACAAATCCCAAGAGCGAAGACAATATTCTAATAGCCCTTTTCTGGTTTTGTAATTTTAAAAATGGAAATAAAATGTTTGCATTCCTGCACATATTAATTTTCACTATAGTTTTGAGCATCCAAAAACATTTTCTTCCAAGAAAGCTACAGATGCCCAAAGTACATTATCTTAGATTCTGAATAACTAAGCCAGATCTGATACTACAGATACACTAGACACTAAATAATAATAGACTCCTACTTCTGGCCATACAGTGGATTACAATACCTTTACACTCTCGTAAAAACAGGAAACTGACACAAAACAATCTTTTAGATGCAAAATTGAAAGGGACTAAGGGAGGGAGGAAACCCTGGTGGTGTAGTGGTTAAGAGATAAGGCTGCTAACCAAGAAGTCAGCAGTTCGAATCCACCAGGGGCTCCTTGGAAACCCTATGGGGCAGTTCTACTCTGTCCTATAGGGTCACTATGAGTCAGAACTGACTCGACGGCAATGTGTTTTTTTTTTTTTAAGAAAGAGAAATCTTCAAGTGCCAGAAATACAGGGAAACGAAAACCAGAAGGCTGTGGCCTTGAGCTGACACTGTGACTCCCTGGGGGAGAAGGAAGGGAGGGCCATCACAGTGCCCTGAAGACTTGGCCTTTAACATTCACACAGGAACAGGAGACAAAGGCCTGGTCCCATACAAGCAGGGGAGCTGGCGCTGAGGGAGTCCCCTCACTCAATAAGGGCAGTACTCTTGAAGAGCTACAGCCTTGGAAAAAGGGTAAACTGGAAAAAATTTAGCTAGATCCAAAGGTACAACTAAGAATAAACTTGTTTCTTTCTCCCCACCCAGAGGGTATGAAATTAATATCTACATAATGTTTACCACGCACCTGACAGTGTTCTAAGAGTCTAACAGATACTCACTTCATCCTCACACCACTGGCAGGTGTTTTATTACCCCTACTTTATAGAGAAAAAACTGAAGAAGCGTGGGTAAGTGGCTTGCCCCAGGTTGTGCAGCCCGTAATTGGCAGTACAAGGATTCAAACAAGGTCTGGTTTTAGAGCCTAACCTCTGAATGCACTACATAATCAAGAGTGAGTTTGGGCTTGAATACATGCTACTGCCTGGTCCAGAAACCCCCAAGTTACAAAAGTAATAGTAAAGCTTGTGCAATGATTTTACTGCAACACAATCACGTGGTTACAAGAACCGTAACTGTAGTACTCTTTGTGGAAGCGGAGGTGAAAGAAGGAGAAAAACGAAAACTTGTCTCTTGGTAGAGGAACAGATACCATGGTTTCATCATGTAACGGACTACTACAGAGCAGTTAAAATTAATAAATTAGAGCTATACACATCAACATAGATAAATCTTAAAAACAATTTTGGAGGAAAAAGAGCAATAAAGACATAAAGACATTATATTACTCGTGGAATTTTGTAAAACATACAAAACTGTGTTGTTTGTAGACAGATATATCTGTAGTGAAAATAATAACAAAACGACTTCAGAATCATGGTTGGCATGGGGAAAGGGTATAGGTGGGACTTCACTAATATCTGCATCATCTTAAATCTTTTAAAAGATCTGAAGCAAATATGGCACAATATTCCCTGTTTAATCTTGGCAGTAGACGCATAGCTGCCTATTATATTATGTACTTTCTATATGTTTGAATGCTTCTTACATTATTTATTGAAAATTAAATAATAAAGTATCAAGTTGAGTTAGTCTTTACCATGAATTTTCCACTCGTTGAATCCCCCAAAGATCTAAACCATCTTCAGTAAGAGTTCCAGTCTAAAAAATATAACACACACACAAAGTGTAAGTAATGCCTCCAAAACAGAAAAACCTTTAAAAAAAAAACTCTGCTGCATATACTCAACAGAATACAATACACATGTTTACAAAGAAATGAGCAAGATTTCTATATATTGATGGAGAAAGACTTCCAGGGCATACCGTTAAAAGTACAAAAGAGGTGCAAACGGTACTCACAGTAGGGGATCTTCTCTGTAAAAATAAAAAGGGGAGGCAACACGTGTACAGCTGTATATGTATGTGCACCTATTATCCAAAGAAACAAACAAAAAGACGATAGACAGATGTACCCATCAACTTATCACTCAATAAAGGACACCTGTGAAGGAGGAACTAGGAAGGGAAGGGAAAAGGAACAAGAGGCAGCAATCGGCCAAATAGAGGATGTAAATACCTGTTTTTCAATAAATTGATTGGGGGTGAAGGGTGAGAAAAGGCAACTGTTACGGATTAATTGTAATCAGTGCAATCGTCATTTGGATTCTGACTGGAAAAATAAGTTGGAAAACTTTGAGAGATTTTTGGGACAGGCAGAGAAATTGGAATATGAACTAGATATTAGATAAATGTCAATTTTGTTAAGTATGATAATCAGTGGCAATAGTATTATGTTTATGTTTTTTAAAACATCTCTTCTAGAGATACATACTGAGGTATTTATAGGTGAAATAATACCTGCTGCTGCCCTCTTCAAATGAGGGGAAGTGAAACAAGATCAACAAAATGTTACTAACTGATAAAGCTGGGTAATGGGTAAATTAAAAACAAAGTTGCTGCCAAGGCGACTCTGACTCATGGTGACCCCAACTCATGGTGACCCCATGTGTATCAGAGTAGAACTATGCTCTACAGATTTTCAGTAGCTGATTTTTATGGAAGTAGATCGCCGAGCCTTTCTTTCGAGGTGCCTCGGGGTGGACCCGAACCTCCAACCTTTTGGTTAGCGGCTGAGCGCATTAACCATCTGCTTCACCCAGGGACAGCAGTGGGTAAGTCACCCAGGTTTTATTATACTTGTATCTTTTCTCCATTTTGAGTCTGCTTTTCAATAATAAAGTTTCCCCCAATACAATACAACCAAGAGTATAATTTCTGAATGTTTCTGTGTATATTCTCAACAATAAAATAAAGTTTAAAGAAAAAAAGTCTCAAGAAATATGAAATATTTTCATGTGAAGATACTTTTTTTCAAAAATATGCTTTCACATTTTTCCTTTAGTACTGAAGACACACAAGGAAAGCTTAATTTTTTCCTTATTTTGGTCAAGGTTTAATTCTTATATAAAACCTTTAGAAAAACTAATTTCAGCTGAAGAAAGAAGAAACTTGTCTAAGAGCTAAGGCATTATTTCACACAGATACAAAATTTGTCCATTTATATAAAATCAGTGACCTTCATATAATTTTGAAACATATACTCAATAAAACCTTGAGCGATCACTAAATATTTATATTGAAAAGCAATAAAATCCCAGTAAATACTATCCTGTTACGTAAGAATTATATAAAAACATGGACGATCACATAATTTTTACTAGTACTACTTACTACTAGCTTTAATTCTGGATATGAATGATCAGTCAGTTGCAGATTTGAGCAAATAAGCATATCCAAAGTATTCAAAATTGAAAAAATAATGAGAATATTCAAAAATTATGCATGCCAAATAAGTTGAGAAAGAGGAAAATGTAGAAACATTAAACAATGTTTGCCAATTAGCTGTCAAAGAATAAGAAAAACATTAATCTAAATACTTAAAAGCTACAAAATAACTTTGAGAAAGGTATGAAACTGAACCAACCTTGTCAAAACAAACGAGATTCAGCTGTCCACAGATATTTATCCTTTGGGGACTGATAGAGAAAATACCGATTTTCTTCAATCTTTCTTGGGCATACACAATACCAACAGTCATTGCAGCAGGAAGTGCAGGGGGCACAGTAATTGTAATGATATCAAGAGACTCGACAATTATTTCCTTCACACCTACCTATAATTTACACAAAAATGAATGTCAAACAAACCCCAATATTAAGTAAGTACTAACGTGGGTGTTTCTTCAGTAAAAATCTATAAACAATTTCACACAGAATGAAAGGATGCCTATATATACCTATTAGCCATTTATAATTTTTTCCCTTCAGAGATTCTGCAAGATAGAAAGGTTAAGGAATTCTCAATAGATTGTGAAATGACAGCTATTTTTAAAAGAAACCTCTCATTTTAATAGCCCTGCATACTTCATACATGCACCCTTCAAAGTAAATTCAATCTTTGTCTGTCGCTCAGTCTCTACAGAGGGTAGAAGGAACTGACAAGGCCCCTTACAGAAGCCTTCAGTTTAAGTAATCACAAACCATTTTAATACTGTACACTCTATCCCAGAGGCAAAAAAAAGAAAAACTAAGGCTCTTGGTGGGTATACAGTTTTTTCATTTTCCTTAGTTTTTTAAGTCACAAGAGAGCAAGTAAAAGACCTCTGAAATCAGAGCTATCCAAAAGAACTTTCTGCAATGACTAGAATGTTCTATATTTGCACTAACATGATAGCTACCAGACACCATGCGGCTTTTTATAGTTAAATTAACTATTATTAAATTAAATTTAAAATATAGTTCCTCAGTCTCACCAGCCACATTTCAAATCCTCAACAGCCACATATAAACATATACTAAATAATTAGGGATCAAACCCTACTGAAGAGTCCCATGTATGCACCTCATTTAAAACGTTATTGACAATAGTATAGATAAACGTACCTCATTTAAAATGTTATTGACAATAGTATAGATAAACCCAATGGCAGCCACAGCCACAAGGCACAGTAGAAACAAACAGGCGTCTCTGTAGAGTTTAAAATCAGTTGGCTTGGGATACAGTATGGAACGAACAAGCTGTCCTTTGGTAGTACTAAATCCTTTAAAAAAAATTACAGAGGAAAACAATTATATTTTTACAAGGAAATGAGACGTCTCCCAAAACAGAATCCCTTTTCAAACATTCAATAGGCATCAAATACGTGAAAACATGCCAGAAGAGATTACATAAAACAGGCTTTCTACCTGTTCTAACTACTATGGCTTTGACAAGTTCTCCAGTGTAGAAACGAGTTTGAATGACAGTAGTCCCACAAAACAAGGTGTGTCGTTTATGTGTTTCTGGATTATATAACTCATTTCCCGCTCCTTTTATTTCCACCGAAGGATTTGGCAAATTAGTCTTTGTCACTGGAACACTTTCACCTTAAAAAAAAAAAAAAAAAGATATTTAATTCCCAAGTAAAAAGAAAACATAGAATCAGTATCAAACACACACACAAAAATCTGAAAATGTTAAGTATCTTATCTTAAAAAATACTTCCATTTTTTACAACGGTTTTATTTTATTTCTAATATACCGTACTGTTTACAATAGTTATTAGGAGTATCCATACGTGAATAACATAGCTTAATCAATTAGCTTTTTGTCTACCAATTTCCTCAAGCAGAAATATCAAACCTGATCTCCTACAATAATTTCAAAAAGTGATCCGTGACTCAAAGGTAATACTTGTTTGCATTTGAATGATTGTTTCAAATACTGTAATTTCAAATAAGAATCTGTCTGTTATCCCTAAGAATTGAGTCAGACAGCACACAAAGGAGATGAGAAGATCTACCCTAACCTTTATCACACACGAGAGGAGAGGCCAGAAGAACAAGGAGTGTGGAGGGCTCGCTCAAACAATAAGAAACAGCCAAGTTCTTTCTCAAATTTAAATATAATTCTCTGTAGCACTGAGAGTTCTTGCTTCAGAAGAGGCACGTGTGTAGGGTGTGGCATGTTTTGGGACCAGACTGTAACAGTTTTAAGATGTATTATGTGGGAAATCACTTTCTTGCCAGAGAGACCATGACAATAAAAAAAAAAAAAAAATTCATGTAATAAAAGGGATATGAATCTTTAGCTCCAGATTTTGAGTTTCCAAAGAGAAATCATTTTAAAGTCTATTCCCCATTCAAGAAAGATAAAATTTTCTTTCCCGCTTTTTACACTTCAAAAGTAAATATGCCACATTATCTGCAAGCAAATGACTTCTTTCTCTTCCCTTGCTATAAAGCATTTCCTCATATCAAAAGAGTGGCCAGGAACAAATATGTAGCCAACACCAGCCTAGTGATTTAGTACCAGAGCTGGATATGCAGAATTTAGTCTCCTCAAAATAAGAAAAATCTTCAATGTCTGCGACATTCATAAGCTAAAGGATATAAAGAGCCTAGGTAACTTTAAAATAGCTTAACCAGTAACTACTTAATCCTATTAACATTATAGACAACTCACGTGATATCGTTTTCATGGAGTTTACCTGTTAGCATGCTTTCATTTACAATGCAAGTACCATTAATAAGCACTGCGTCACAAGGCATGACTAGCCCATTTAGTGGAATCACTATGATATCTCCGGGCACGAGGTCTGTGGAAAAGATCTCTCCTGATTCTGAATTTAAAGAAAGAAAAATATGAAAAGAATGTTCTCCAACTTAGAATAAAAACACAGCAAACAAAAAAGCTATCTAGACGACACCTGATCTCAACAATGAGTTAATAATAAAATGGGGTTATAAATACAAACATTCCATAAATGAAGCATTTCCACGTAAGATTATCCCTTAGGCTGACGATGCAGGGTGCTGAAGTGTGTCAGCCAGTTTGTCTCCCAACAGGACTCCATATGAGCACAGGTGATGCCACGTCTCTCCTGACCACACAACTGGGTACACTGCACTCACTGTTAACTGAGTGCAACCGACACTTTTAGCTATCAGCCATCTGAGCATATTCTGTCTGTGTATCTGTCCGTCTCTCACTCCCCCTTGTCCTTTTTCTCTTGTTCCCCAGGTTTAATCCTGTCCCAGAAGTTTGAAGCTAGAGATGTATAAGAAGAAAACTACTGTTTATGGTGTTGGTCTGGAATACAAACATTCTTTTCTAAAAAAAGGAAGCAGTAACTTATTAAGCTATGAGGAAACAACCTTTAAAAAATTCTAAACGTATTTATTACATAGTAGGTGTGATATCTTCATCTCGTCTGATCCCATATTTTAAAACCTGACTCTAAAGGTTTAACACCACCTGAAATTCTGTTTGTCTCTAGGTGTGCTAGGAAACAAAACATCAATGCTATGTTAGACTCTACAAAGCAGATAAGGAAAATACAAGGTAAACGGTATGTCTGTCCTAGCACCCCCACTTATCTTCAGCAGCAGCAGCAGCAGAATGGAAAAGAAACTACACGTCTAACGCCAGGGGGCAGGGACGGCTGATCCAGCTAGAGCAGGAAGGGACGAAGAAGCACAGAGAAGGAAGCAACGAGTGAGGCCAAACTGGGTTTATATGGAATGTACTCTACTAAGCCAAAGGAATGGGGACTGATGTGGTATTCTGAGAAATTCTAATAAATCACAGTGGCTACTGCCTCCAAGGCCCATGAGGCAGTGCTGCCTTGTTCCTCTTTTTACCCTTTATTTTTCCTCTTTGACATTTCACCAGACAAACTAACATATCCAAAACATTACCCTTCCCTATAACCTTGCTTCTCCTCCAGTGTTTCCTATTGAATTAAAAGTTTTTTTTAATGTCCACTCTCTGACAATGTCATTCTAGCCTGACACTCGCTGTCACCTCGCATTCAATCAATCACCAAGTCCTCTCAACACCCACATTTGAGCATCTTTCAAACCCATCTTATTTTTCTCCATCTCCACGACTCCCACATTGATCTAGGCCATGCCTATAGTGTTGTTGTTGTTAGGCGCCACCGAGTCACTTCCAACTCCTGCAACCCTATGCACAACAGAACAAAACACTGCCCGGTACTGTGCCATCCTCACAATCACTGCTATGCTTGAGTCCATAGTTGTAGCCACTGCGTCAATCCATCTCAAAGATGGGGTCTTCCTCTCTTTCACTGACCCTCACTTTACCTAGCATGATGTCCTTCTTCATGGACCGGCCCCTCCTGATAAACATGTCTGTCATAGATTGAATTGTGTCCCCCCAAAACGTGTCAACTTGGCTAGGTCATGATTCCCAGTATCGTATGATTGCCTACCATCCTGTCACCTGATGTGACTTCCCTGTGTGTTGTGAATCCTATCACTATGATGTAATGAGATGGATTAGTTGCTGAGATCTATAAGATTAGATAGTGTCTTAAGCCAGACTCTTCTGAGATATAAGCGCGAGAAGTGAGCAGAGACAGAGGGCCCTTATACGACCAAGGAAGCAGTGCCAGGAGCAGAGTGTGTCCCTGAGACCTGAGGTTGCCGTGTGGAGAAGTTCGTAGACAAAGACTGATAAAAAGGACCTTCCTCCAGAGCCTACAGAGACAGAAAGCCTTCCCCTGGAGCTGACACCCTGAATTTGGACTTGTAGCCTACTGGACTGTGAGAGAATAAATTTCTCTTTGTTGAAGCCATCCACTTGGGTATTTCTGTTATAGCAGCACTAGATGACTAAGACATGTCCAAAGTACATAAGACAAAGTCTTGCCATACTTGCTTCTAAGGAGCGTTCTGGCTGTTCTTCTTCCAAGACAGATCTGTTTGTTCTTCTGGCAGTCCATGGTATTTTCAATATTCTCTGCCAACACGTTAACTCAAAGCCAGCAATTTTTCTTCGGTTTTCCTTAATCAGTGTTCAGCTTTTGCATGCATATGAGGCAGTTGAAAACAACATGGCTTCCGTCAGGCCCACCTTAGTCCTCTTTGCTTTTTAACACTTTAAGGAGGTCTCTTGCACATTTGCCCAATGCAATATATTGATTTCTTGACTGCTGCTTCCATGGGGATTGATTGTGGATCCGAGTACAATGAAATCCCTGACAACCTCAATGTTTGTTTATCATAATATTGCTTATGGGTCCAGCTGTGAGGATTTTTGTTTTCTTTATGTTAAGGTACAATCCATACTGAAGGTTGTGGTCTTTGATTTTCATCAGTAAGTGCTTCAAGTCCTCTTCATTTTCCACAAGCAAGGCTGTGTCTCATCTGCATACCACAGGTTATTAATCAGTCCAGCTTTTCAGACTGTTTGGTCAGCATACAAATTTAATAAATATGGTGAAAGGATACAACCCCAACATATACCTCTCCTGATTTTAAACCACACAGTATCCCCTTGTTCTCTCCAAACAACTGCCTCTTGGTATATATGTACAAGTTCCTAATGAGTACAATTAGGTGTTCTGAAAGTCCCATTCTTCGAAAATGTTATCCACAATTTGTTATGATCCGCATAGTCAATAAAACATAGATAAGCATCTTTCTGGTATTCTCTGCTTTCAGCCAAGATCCACCTGACATCAGCTATCCCTCATTCCACATCCTCTTGAATTTGGCTTGAATTTTTTGCAGTTCCCTGTCGATGTACTGCTGCAACCACTTTTGTATTATCTTCAGCAAAATTTTACTTGCATATGATACTAATGATACCGTTCAATATTTTCCACATTCTGTTGGATTGCCTTTAAAAAAAAAAAAACCAGACCTACTGCCATCGAGTCGATTCCAACTCACAGTGACCCTAAAGGACAGAGTAGAAACTGCCCCCATAGGGTTTCCAAGGAGTGCCTGGTGGATTCAAACTGCTGACCTTTTGGTTAGCAGCTGTAGCTCTCACCACTGTGTCACCAGGGTTTCCCACCTTTCTTTGGGTATACACAAACATGGATCTCTTTCAGCTGTCTTCCAAATTTCTTGGAACAGATGAGTGAGCACTTCCAGCGCTGCATCCATCTGCTGAAACATCTCAGCTGGTATTCCGTCAATGCCCGAAGCCTTGCTTTTCGCCAATGCCTTCAGTGTAGCTTGAACTTCTTCCTTCAATACTATCAGTTCTTGATCATATGCTACCTCCTGAAATGGTTTATCATCGACCAATTCTTTTTGGTATAGTGACTCTGCGTATTCCTTCCACATTCTTTTTGATGGTTCCTGCGTTGTTCAGTATTTTGCCCAGAGAATCCTTCAATACTGCAACTCGAGGCTTGAATTTTCTTCAGTTCTTTCAGCTTAAGAAATACCAAGTGCATTCTTTTCTTTTAGTTTTCTAACTCCAGGTCTTTGAATACTTTATTATAATACTTTACTTTGTCTTCTTGAGCCGCCCTTTGAAATCTTCTGTTCAGCCCTTTTACTTCATTATCTCTTCCATTTGCTTTAGCTACTCTATGTTCAAAAGCAAGTTTCAGAGTCTCTTCTGACATCTACTTTGGTCTTTTCTTTCTTCGCCTTTTTAATGACCTTTTCCTTTGTTCATGTATGATATCCTTGATGTCATTCCACAGCTCTCCTGGTCTTTGGTCATTTATGTTCAATGCATCAAATCTATTCTTGAGATGGTCTCTAAATTCAGGTGGGATATACTCAAAGTCGTATTTTGGCTCTTATGGTCTTGTTTTAATTTTCTTCAGCCTCAATTTGAATTTGCATATAAGCAACTGGTGGTCTGTTCCACAGTCAGTCCCTGGCCTTGTTCTGACAGATATCTCGAGCTTCTCCATCATCTTTTTCCACAGATGTAGTTGATCTGGTTCCTGTGTATTCCATCCAGCAAGGTCCACATGTATAGTCAACATTTATATTGTTAAAAAAAGGTATTTGCAATGAATAAGTCATCGGTCTTGCAAAATTCTATCATGTGATCTCCAGCATCCTTTCTGTCACCAAGGCCATATTTTCCAACTACCGATCTTTCGTCTTTGTTTCCAACTTTCACATTCCAATCACCAGTAATTATCAATGAATCTTGACTGCATGTTTGATCAAAGCTTTGCTCCATCCACGTCATTAAGGTCAACTTTACTTTGAGGACGCAGCTCTTCCCCAGTTTTGTTTTGAGTGCCTTCCAATCTGAGGGGCTCATCTTCTGGCACTGTATCAGA
This sequence comes from Elephas maximus indicus, assembly GCF_024166365.1. NCBI lineage: Eukaryota > Metazoa > Chordata > Mammalia > Proboscidea > Elephantidae > Elephas > Elephas maximus. The sequence goes on along the minus strand of NC_064819.1, from coordinate 20,446,388 downwards.
CAATGTCCCACAGCTATTCCTAAGGTGTTCCCTGGCCAATTTTTCAGAAGTAAACCACCAAATCAATCCCATTTCCTAGTCTGTCTTAGTCTTGAAGATCCACTGAAATCTGTCCACCATGGCTGACCCTGCTGGTATTTGATATACCGGTGAAATAGCTTCCAGCATTACAGTAAAGCTAAGCCACTACAGTACGACAAACTGACAGGCAAGTGGTGAACTGTTGTATTACTCCTTTCTACACCAGTCTGAACACGGCAGCCAGAATGATCTTTTCAAAAAGGCAAATATGGTATCATTCCCCTGCTTAAAACCCTTTAATGGCTTCCCATTGCCTTCCGAATTGTGTCCAAATTTCTTAATGTGTCTCAGAAAGCCTTCCATCATATAGTTGCTATATATGCCACACTGAATTTCGTTCAGTTATTCCAATGACTGTGCTCTAATTTCCAGGTCTTTGGGCACTTAAAGCACTCTTTTTCTCCTCTCTGACCATCACCTTACCATCTCTCACTTATCTCTTATCTGGCTAAGTCAAAGAGTCACTACTTCAAAACACCTCATCAAGCAGCCCTATCCTTGCAGCTCCTGTCTGGAGACAAGATGAGAAGGCAGAAAGGGACAGCAGCTGGTTGAAGAGAATGGGAAATCTGGGGTGGAAATGAGGAGTGTGCTGTCACATTATAAGGAGAGCAACTAGGGTCACATAACGATGTGTGTATAATTTTTGTATGAGAAACTAACGTGAGCTGTAAACTTTCACCTAAAGCATAATAATAATAATAAAAAAGTGTAAGGATTCTTTGAGCTGTTCAATAAACATTTGCAGCGTATATGCCCACCCAAAAAAAAAGAAAAAGAAGCCCCATCCTTGATACCATTTACCCTACAGTAAATAGGCTCTCCCTGCCATAGAAGTTCTGTGACCTCTCCTTGTCATATCATTTGCCACACTTTGTTGGTACTGTTTATCATCTGTCTCTCCAACTACACTAAAGCTCAAATAAAGCATAGATTATGTCTGTCTTGGTAACCACTACATCCCCAGGGTCCACCATAGTAACTACCACACTGTAGAATATGGAAAATACAATTATTATATTAATGAACCTGGTACAAACTCAGAGATGAGTCAAACCCAAACATTTCTATTTCTTAAAAAAAAAAAATAAATGGTTATTGTCACACAATTATACACATAAAAATGGTTGAAATGGAAAATATTCTGCATATGTATTTTTCTACAATAAAAAAACAAATCATATATGTAGAATACATCGGGTTTACCTTACACATTAGCACTTAGTGGATATCTGTCTCGGTTTATTCTTGTGACAGTCACCTGAAGCCCTTACCTTCATTTACTCTGCAAACTGTAACTCTCACAATACTGTGGGCTGCCACCATATCATGCAACGTAACATAATGCTGAAAGAGGAAAAAGAAAGCAAGCTAGCAAATATGAACCCACTCTTGGCAAATATGAGCCAAGCTATTTTTAAAAAGCAGGGATGCTATAAAATAAGTTAACACAACAAATGGACATTGCTTAGCCTTTATAAAATACTGAGTCACCGTTTCAACAAAGCACTGTTTTAGCTCAAAACCACACGAGCAGCACTTTAATGCGACATCCCTAACAAGAGAACCAGTCCACCAGTATTCTAAACTGAGATAAGCAATCACAGATGCTGACGGCCCCCCAAGCAGTCAAGTGGTGGGCTGACTCCAAAATGCATCTGCCTTCCCCTAACCTCAAAAAGAAAAAACAAAAGGGGAGGGAGAGGACATGAAGAGAAAAGAGTACATATTCGTATAACAAAATAATAATAGCTGGTATTTATTGAGTACTTGCTTTGTACTAAACACTATTCTACACACCTTACATGTGCTACAAAATGCAAATACATAGTTGTGAAATCCATAATAAATTGGACTTACCTTTCTGATGGAATATAGTGAGCTTACAATTGACAGTACAGACATAACCACAATGGCTACAGCATAGTAATAGTACTCATTGGTGCACCACAGAATAACACTGAACAGCTGGAAAATGTAAAATGGATTGAGAACCTAAAAAACAAGATTTTAAGCCAAATTGAACGAGATATTTGTAACAGTGCAGATTCCTCCATTTTTCATCTAAGAAGAGATCAAGAAGACAGTTAGGGAACAAGCTCTATAGTATCTATAGTATAGTACAGTACAGTATAGTATACTATCTATAGTATCCTAGGGCAGTATTTTAGCATAGTTCTTGTTTACCATTACAGTACTAAAAAAAAAGAAAAAGAAACCAAATCCGTTGCCCTTGGGTTGATTCTGACTCATAGCAACCCTATAGGACAAACAGAACTGCCTCCAAGGGGTTTCTAAGGAGCGGCTGGTGGATTAGAAGTGCCAACCTTCTGGTTAGCAGTCAAACATTTAACTACTTCGCCACCAGGGCCCCATTACACTACTAGACTCTGGCTAAACAAATAAGCTTAATTTGAATTATTTGCATCCAGATTCGTACCAAACTCAAATATAGATTCAGCTAGAAACAGATAAATCTTATCAATTGAGCTATTCTGCATTCTGCTTTAGCAATAAAGTACATTTACTTTCAAGAATTACTGTGCTCTGAGTTGCTAAAAGATAAACAGCTTATAATCAAATGGAACAAATGTTTACTTAATATGAACAAATTTACTTCTAAGTTAAAGGCCCACTGGACCCCAAAGGGAAGACAAATACCTGATAATGGGTTACACTGTTTTGCCTTCTCTAAGGAAAATATAAGGCTTAACCCCCAATAAAGAGACATTGGAAAATCTTGGCAATGGACTTCGCTTACCCAAATTTTTTGGTATTTTACCCAATGTCTTAAAATTGGTGCTTCTGTGCTTTTCAAAGTACTTTCACACGTATATACTCACTTTTTACCTCAGAACCAAATGAGATAATTAGAAAAGAGTGATTCTAATCTTATAAAGGAACAGCAAACAGAAAGCTTTTCTAAAGGTCAAAGTTACTGACAGTACATTACACTACATTATACCATGTCCTTAAGCAACACTATGAGGCCACTTTCAGGAACAATATTATTTCTACTAAAAGTACAACTAACTCTTATCTTTAGCAAAAAAAAAAAAAAAAGTTAGAAGACTGGCAAGGCTAATTGTTCTGCTGGGCAAAGTCACTTGCTCCCCTTCTTTAGATGTCCAGAATTCTTCACTAGTGCCATTTCTATGGCACTTCAAATTGAACATGTTTTCCTCCCAGACTAGAAGTCCAAGCTCCTCAAAGTCAATCATCATGTCATTATTTTAAATTCTAACATTCTGGTACAATGCTTGGTCTTTAATAGTGTGCCACAAAATACCACGTGAAGAAGAAAACATGGGAAGTTGTTAAAAAAAAAAAAAAAAAAAGGTGTATACAGCTGTGCAATTGGGCGAGATTTATACGTACAACTTCTTGAGAGTTAAAGAAAAAAAGATAATAAAAGCAAAAAAATTGGGCAAAACAAAAAGGTAATTCATGCCAAAAAAATTCTCTACCAGAGTTACTACCTTTACCTTCCAAGTGAGAAAAAAAAGAAGTTAAGAAACAGAAAACTGACGACGTCATCTCATTACTTAAGTCATGGCTCTTTCCAAATGGATAGAAATATTGATTACAAGTGCTGAGTTACATACTATAGTCTTACCTCCTTAATTAGAAGCTTAAAAACAGAAGGCACTTTCACACGAATTTCATTTACTCCATAAAGCAACTTTCTACAGCAGGAAAATATAATAAAATTATAGTATATTACATATTAACAGTATATCTTAGGGAAAGCATTATAGTAGGTAAAGCTCAAACCACAAACTGCTTTTGTATCTGGAATTTAAACAGTCACGTTTCTAAATACTTGTCTTCTACAATTCGCATTCTCTATCTGCAGTATTGAAATCAGAGGTATCAATCTGGAGCTTATAACTGTACTGTTATTTTATTTCATCCTGTCTCATATCTTTTTGTGTGACTACTACAGGTCTATAATAACTTTGGGAACAAAAGGTTCTCTTCTCCATACTGGAACACAAGAGTTCTCAACGATTTTGAATTGAAATGAATTACTGAAAAGACTAAGTTTGAGTGTGTACTATTTTTCTAATAAGACCATGCTAAGAGTGTTTATTTCAAAATACTGTATATTTTTTAGAAAAAATGCTTAAATCCTTTCATAATTTTTAATTCCTTGTGTTAGAACAGTAATTCTTGCCTTTTACGAACTGTAAGTCTGAGTGAGTGAATTTTTTATGTACTAACTCTTTGAAAGAACATGCTACAGAAGTACAAAATTTCTGATTTAATTTGAAGATGATGGTTATCTTTAAAATGTGTAACACAGTGGTGTATTTTTATGCTTTAGCAAAGAGTAACACTACAAAAAGGTTAAGTCCTCTGATTTACAAATTTCTACTGTGGTAAATTTCGGTTCATGCTTACAATTCCCAACAGTATATTTCTGAAAATCTTAAGAGGCTATCGATTATAAGACATATCATTATTTTATGTACCATCAAGAAAGAGAAACACTGTCAATTAAAGGACAACACTCCATCAACTATGTGACACATTCCAATTTCAGAGATGTTAAATGTTGGAAAATGTATACCTTGGAATTGATGAAATTTATCTTCAGGAATATCAACTTCAAAATATCAGCTTCAACATTTTTATAATTCTTAAACTGAGAGACAGGCTTCCCCAAGTAATACATCAACAAGTTCTCAAATACCACGTCTATAATATTTAAACACCCATCAAGATGTACAACCACATGGTAAAAGCGTGGACTGCAGATGCTACTGTATTCAGGAATTTTGATAACAGATCTAACTTTAGTTGGGTAAAAATTACCTGTAGGCATGCGTCCCCTTTGTCAGTCCTGCACTATGCTTTTCATGAATTGACGTAAAAGAAACACCTTCATCCAGTCCCCTAAATAAATCCAAAATTTTACTTTAAACTAAGTTTAAAACATCCCAATTTCTTAATGCTTCACTTTTTCTATATGCCTCATTTCTATAAGCATGATTTCCTTACAAACAGAAATCCTTAACAAAAATTTAGAGATAACGAATCAGAATTTTCAAATTGCCAATTTCTAAAATAAACAATAATGAAAGGTTTAACTCTCCAACAACTTCTAAGTTATCCAATAGATTTACACTATGGAAAAAAAAAATTTTTTTTTTTTTTTTTAAGATAGCTCTGAACACTCAAGTTTATATACTAATGTTATGATCCTCTCTTAAGGTTTTGTCAAAGCTGTTAAGACCTAATAAACTAATACAATGAAAGGTAAAGCATAACTAGAGAATTCCAATATAAAGACAAAAAAATTTTTACTTCCTACAGCTTCCCTTTTTCAATTTTAAGTTCCAAACTAAGAAACGCTTTTCCTTACTTTTTCTTTCAATTTCACAAAAACATCAATGCAAACCGTTCCCTGATCTAATGCAAAGATCATACTGAGGTCAAAAGTACCAACAGGCAGTGTCTAAAATCTAACAATTCTTAAAGAATTCATTAATGTATTTATCTTTCAAAAAAATGGCTTATGTTTGTTTTAACGAGACACTAATCATGGAACTCTTAAGCAAAGAGAACCTGATATGTCATTCAGGTCTAATCCTTTTCCACTCTGACAGGAAAGCTAAGTTCCATAATTAACTGGATAATTTTATTAATCTGATAATCATAAATTTTACAAGTTTCTATGGCTGGCAAAGGCCGCATAGCAACTGTGTTTGACATATTTTTCCCACTAAGGTTGGTGATTTCTCCAGAAGGTATCAGCGATCAGCTCCAAGTCATTTTTTTTAAAACAAAATGGCAGCTCTTTGGCAGTTTTCTTTAGTCAATGGTTCTTAAACAGGAATCATTTTCAGAACTTGGCATTTGGAAACGCCCAGCCCCATTCCAGAATATTCCAGTTCTTTAGTATGTCTGAGGAAGAACCCAGTCATGAATATTTTAAATGTTCATAAGGTGATTTTTTTTACTGCTAGTGTTAAGAATGACTTCATCATTCTAAAGCAGTGATACTTAATGAATGACTGTTTAATTACTTAACAAAAGCAATAAATTGAATTCTATTTAGTATATATGTAGCTTGAACCCTCCACCAAATAAATTACTTCAATTTGGTTTACCCAAAGGCCTGATACTTTGACAATGTCCCATCTTTATCCACATAGTAAAATTAAGTTTCGGCTCGTCTATTACTCCATCCCTCAAGCACAACTGGATGGAACTGTCAGCAAATTTGGAGGTGATAATTCAGATACTCCGACTTAAAATATAAGCTACAAAGTGTACTCAAAATTCACTTTGAGGTGAAGCCTCAAAGGGAAAAGAACTCAGACTCACAGAACGTAGATATAATGTAATTTTGGAATCATGCTGCTTCTAACTTTTTGTGCAAATATCTGCCAAAGTACAAGCTGCAGCTAGGATTTATTTTTACAATGGTTAATGAGTCTTCATGGAGTTGTTAATAACCAAATAAAGCCTATGTAGTAAAAACCTCTTTAACTTTATACGATCCTAGAATGAACCATTTTCTATCTTAAACATTTAAGAAGTTATAATATAATCCAAATGAAAGAGAAATACTTACTTTAAGAAATCAAAATTGTGAAGGGTATCATTCCAGAAATACTTTATGCTATGGTGGGTGAAATAACGAATCTGTAGAGGATAAACAAATGTTATGTCAAAACGCACATCATCGCTTGTTAACAGCTAAGTTTACAAACACAAATTTACCATATGACGACAATATACTAAAACTACAGTGATTACATGTGACACGTAATCTGTTTTTTCTAGTAACATCTAAGCTGTGCTCTATATGGTATATATCAATCATAGCTGAAAGCACAAAATTATCAGATATGCATTCTGGTTTTTAAAGAAACTTTGATGCTAAGATCACAATACCTGTTGTGACTGACTCTGTGAATGTTTGTTCATCTCATGCCGGTTCTCTTCAGCTGGATTCTCGATTAAACCAACAGCATGGCCGATTGAAACTTTATTTGCTAGAGATTTTGGACTTGAAAATGGATTAGTTTCCACAGAAAGAAAGCGAATTTTTGCACAAAACCATTTTCTGAATTCATCCTTAGAGAAGAGAAAGGGAGAGCGATAAAGGAAAGAGTCAATTATATGTATCACATGACTTCCTGTACTTTTAATTACTTTGCATGATACCATTTAAAAACCAAACCCAGTGCCGTAGAGTCAATTCTGACTCATAATGATCCTGTAGGACAGGGCAGAACTGCCCCATAGAGTTTCCAAGGAGCGCCTGGCGGATTTGAACTGCCGACCTTTGGGTTAGCAGCCGTAGCACTTAACCACTTACGTCTAATTTGGAAAGCATCACTTCCTACTCATTAAGTGGAGAAGCACCTCAGGAAGATGCATAAATTCACCATGAAATGCTTTCCACTGCTCATCACCCTGGGACATGCCTCACCGAAGGACACATCAACGTTTTATGAAAGATCATGAGTAATTCTTTTATTTATCCATCTATATACTGAGAATAGATATTAAAACCTCCTATAAAGTGTCCTTAATTAGGATAAAAAATAAATAAAACTGGGATGCAGCCGCATCACAGAGTAGAAAGGCACTGGCCTAGTAAATGAAAGAGCTGGGTTACAGTCATAACTGGCCAGTGACCTTAACAGGCAAGCATCGAATCTCTCAGGGCTTCAAAAGCTATAAAAGGAGGGGGGTGGATCTGATCATCTTTAAAGTTTCTTCAGTGCTAATCACATTCACTCCAAACGCTCCAAATTCATTGAGGTGATGCCTCAAAGGGAAAAGAAGTCAGACTCAGAGTAGATACACATACACACAGATGTTTTAGAAATACTACAACTAGTATTCTGCGTTATATCCTTGTATATATTTGTTCCCTTTGTATGTTATTTTGAACAAAGTTCACACAATGGCATGACTTTACTCCTCAATTAATCAGCTGTGAGTACATGCACAAACTTACAGTAGTCCTTAGCAGCACCACTTCACAGTCTTTAATGGCAGCTCTAATACAGGTCGCTTTCACCCGCCACTCAGGCATCCAGTAGAGAAGAAGGAGGAGAAAGCCGCCAGTGCAAACCACTCCCAGAGAAACTATGGCAAGCTTCCAGCGACACAGATTGTAACCATAAATTTCCTAGATGAACACAAACAGTGATCACGTGATTAAATATCAGTGGATATGGCAGATAAAGAAATTCCAAAGTTCTTTGTTTTCCAGATGGGTGTCACTTAATAAATATGACCTCTTTTTGTCTTGATCCATAAACTGCAAATATTTTCCCAGTCCATAATTTACCTTTAAATTTTGTTTCTGGTAAATCTGACGTCAAATTTATATTTTTTAAGGTGTGAAATGTATTGATATTTACTCTTTATGGTTTTACATTTGATGTTATTTTGTTCTTTCCTACTGACATAGTATATTAGATTCAATGTATTTTTTCTCAAGCTTTTGTAGTTTCCTTTTTCTAATTATCTTTTTAATTTCTTCCACCATTTATCTTGTTATAAGGCAGGGTTTTTTAAAATAAACTTTAAAAGTTGCAAAGACATTACAGAGTTTCCATATACTCTTCACCCAGCTTTCCCCTAATGTTCACACCTCACTTAACTACGATACACTTGTCAAAACCAAGAGGTTAACAGCGGTACAGTAACTAAGCTCAGACTTTATTTCTCTCCAGGATATAATCCAGAATACCATACTGCATCTAGATGAGCTGGGTTTCACTTTATTGTTTTATTCTAAGCGATAAGCTAATTGTTCCAACATTGCTGTGATTGGTCAGTGTGACCTACTAACCCAAGTTATTTCAGTTATTTTGATTACCCCCCATCAAGGTCGCCAGATTTGGCAAATAAAACTACAGGATGTCTAGTTAAATTTGAGTTTCCAAAAAACAAAGACTAATTTTTTAGTGTAAGTTCATCCCGTGCAATATTTGGGGTACACTTATACTTAAAAAAGTATTCCTTGTTATCTGATTTTCAAATTCAACAGAGCATTTTATGCTGTACCTGACTATTCTTTTTCCTCCCCTGCAACAGCTGAGAAATTGCTTTTTTTTTTAAACTTTTTTTTTTTATCATGCTGATTTTGAACTTTTTTATATATTGAAATTAGAAATCTGAAATTCAGGATTATATTTAAGTGTTAGCTAATGTAACTTCTCCAGAAGAACTTAAAGCATTAAATGAAAAAACATACTTCTTTCTCTTAAGTAAAAAGAAATTATAATACAACCAACAAATAGAGCTGTTACTTAACCCAAATGCAAAAAACAGTCAGGATAAGCTGAACAAGCCATGCCTTTTAAAATTCCAGGAAGGCCTCAATAAGGATGATTTGGCTGCTGTTTTTGTTTTTGTTTTTAATTGTACTTTTCTACTCCCTAGAACAAGAAGCCGGGTGGCGCAAGTGTTCCACTACTAACTGAAAGGTAGGTAATTCTAACCCACCAGCCGCTCTGTGGGAGAAAAGACCTGGTGATCTGCTGCCATAAAGATTACAGGCCAGGAAACTCTATGGAGCAGTTCTACTCTGTCAGATGGGGTCTCTACGAGTCAAAATTGACTCAATGGCACATAATGACAACAAGTCTCTAGAATAATAAACTGCAAAGGTAAATTCTTCACATTTCACAAGTAAATTACAAAAAGCTGGTTACCATCTCATCTTCCTGACCCTCGTTGATAGTCTTCCTTTCTTCTTTGTCCATATCTACAGTGGTTTGAGATGTTTTGTGCTTCAGAACAAGTCAAGATAACTGAGAGGAAAAAAAGGAAACAAATGTTAGGGAGCTATTTTGTACATCAGTAGGCTACATAACTTCATTCTCTCATCAGTTGTCTATTATACCATCAAAGCATTCCTTTAAAATATTTTGGTTACATCTGAATTCACCCAAAGCAATGATGAATACTTGCTGATGGGAAATTTCATGCTATGATACATATGTCAAAGAAATAAAGTTTAACTGTTAAGTAGGCACTAAATTGCTAAATGGTTCCAATGACATTTTCAATGCCTATGCCAATTCTTAAGGAGCCCTGGTGGTACAGTGGTTAAGCACTCAGCTGCTAACTGAAAGGTCAGCAGTTTAAAGCCACCAGCCGCCCTGAGGGAGAAGATGTGGTAGTCCATTTCTGTAAAGATTACAGCCTTGGAAAGCCTATGGGGCAGTGACTCTGTCCTATAAGGTTGCTATGAGTCAGAATCGACTCAATGGCAACAGGTTTATCAGTCCTTGAACCTGCATTACTTACTATCACAATGCTTGGCATGTTTTGTTAATTAACTTACAATAGCAACAGTATTAATACAGAACGATTTAAATTTTGAGAAAAACTACTACTATATCTTCCTTTTTTAATTCCCCAGATTCAGGTAAGTAGCCTAGTTTAAACATCTTGAGCTAAAGGTGCTTCATACAACTCCATGTATCCCTTAAAATATAAAGAGGAGGTGACGCATCAGCAGCGAAGCTCAGCCAGAGACCTCACCAGGACTATGAGATTAATGATCCAACAAATATCGACTGAGCGCCTGTTACATAAACGGCAAGCGCTGGGCAAGAGCCAATCCCTGTGCCAGGCATTCCCCTCCTGGAGACCACCCAACTGACTTCCCCGTTTTGATTCCAACTCCACTAAGCAACCTCCAAGTTGTTTCTGACTACCCATGAACTTTGTCTAGGAAGAAAATTCACTGAGCCCACTGACATACTTTTTTTTAAAAAAATTCAATTTCAAATATTAGACATTCAGCCAGATGTTAAAGAGATGTGCAAAGTAAAACAATGCTAGTTCTCTTGCTATTTTTTGGTTTTGGAATTTTTTTTTTCCCATAAAAATGTTACTTGACTACCATGTAACCAGTTTTTGTTTTGTTTTATTTTAATGACTTAATACTTTATTAATACTTAAAAATACTGAATGAATACTGAAAAAATAATCAGTATTTTTAGATACAACCCACATAAACCAAAGCTCCGAGTCCACAATAACTGTCCACGGGATGTAAAAGGGCTCTGAGGCCAAAAAGTTCGAGAGCCACTGCTTTAGCCTCTGCTGACCTCTGCAGAACACAGCAGGACTGCCACCCCCTCCCCCTCCAGGTTCCAGACTTCTATTCATCTACCCGGTGCGTGGCACAGGCCTGACAAATGGAAGACAAGTAAAAGATACCTGCCGAATGAATGACGTGACAAAGAATTTATGCCACGATAGCAATCGTTATTTAATGTTTTCATGACACAAATTAACAGCCAAGTGAAAACCGACAGCAGGATTTTAAACTAAACCTCTACGTAAGACTGTTTAAATCTCTTGATGTTATGCCATCAACGAAATAACCAGTAAAAATGTTGGGGCTTTTCAACATCTTGGAAAAGGAGACCTTAGAGGTATCTGACCCAACTTCTCCAAAACAAGACACACTGCCACACAAAACCCTTTGGGAAATTTAGTAACAATTTCTTCTTGATTCTTCCAGAATTTATCTTTTTGGTCTTTCTTCTTGGTCTAGGATGGTGTTACAGACCTGAAGCATACCACTGGAGTCCATCCACCATGGTAACACTGATCCATCAAATCAATACAACTTGAGCTGGCAGTTACTCTCCAGGGCTGTGCCTGTTGCTACAGACTATGAGGAAAATGAGTAAGCCCAACCTCTTCCCCAGTAGAAAAGGTTAGTTGCTACTGCCTGAATGCTGCAAGCTATAGAGTCCACCCTGGGAATAAATATGTACATGGCTACCTTCAAGGGTTAAGGCAAAGCCCTAGGACTGGCCAACTAAAGACTACCAGCCTGAGGTTCTTAGCCTTTTGTGTCTAACTTTTCCTCAAGGTCTGGACTGAATCTCAGGATCACCACTCAGGATTACTTCATCTGGGTCATTTTTTTAACAACCAAACACATATAATTCTGGTCCCCGTTTCCCGTCACCACCAACGAAAACACAAGCTTCTTAAGGAGAGGAAGTCAAATTCTTATATGAAGAGACTTCCATTTCCAAACAAGATTGAATAATAGGGAAAAGATGTGCACTTCTGCCTGAAACAACTTAAGAAAACAAAGCGGGGGCGGGGGGGGAGTATATAAAACAATGGTTTTCAAGGAATTAGACATCAGGCAACAAAGGACACTGATCCCTGAGAGATGGGAAGCAAACAACTGAGCCCCACAATTGTCCCAGCTTACTGTCTGAAGAGACTTTCCAGGTCACAGCACAAGGACAGAAGCCCAGCCAGTCTCCCTGAGTTAGGGAGATGAAGCTGGAAGTCTGTTGAGGCACCAAAGTGACTAGGTTCCAGGAGTGTATTACCGCGAAAAGAGATCTGTACAGAAAAAGAACATCAAAGATCGGCAAGAGGGCCTCCCTCAAGTCTTCAGCTGAGTACTAATCAGCGAATGAAACTACGTCAAGAACCACCAGAAAAAAATAGGGGGAAAAATCAGGGCTCAAACAAGGGGAGGAAGAATGTTTGTCCCCCGCAACCAGAGTGGAAAACTTCATCAATCCCAAAGTATTGGGAAAAGTACTCAGAAGGGTTTCTCTTCAACAGTGGGATAAAATTTGCACTAAACTAAAAACTGCTTTGGTCCTGTCTAACAAAACTTAAAAACAAGACCGGAAAGAACCAAAATGTTTCCAAGTAACTTAACTCCTTCACAGGAAAGTTCAAAGATAGGTACAGGAATACAAAAATATCCAGTACCTAACAAGATAAAAGTCATAATGTCTAACATCTAATTAAAACTTAACAGGTCCATCCAACAGTCTCTTCAACAAATGGTGCTGAGACAAGTGGAACGCCACAAGCAAAAAGGAATGAAGTTAGATTCATACCTCACACCATATACAAAAATTAATTCCAAATGGACCAAAGATCTAAACATAAGAACCAAAACCATAAAACTCTTAGAATAAAACATGGGAGTAATGCTTTGGGACCTAGTTTTTACAATGAATTCTTAGATATGACACCAAAAGCATGAGAAACAACAAAAGCAGTAAATTGGATTTCATTAAAATTAAGAACTTTTATGCATCAAAGGACTTTACCAGCAATGCAAAGAGATAACCTCACAGATTGGAAGAAAATATTTGGGAACCATATACCTGATAAGGGTTTAATATCCAGAATATTTCAACAACTCCTACAACTTAACAACAAAAAAAAGTCCAGTTTTTAAAAATGGACAAAGAACTTGAACACACATTTCAGTAAAGAAGAGATACAATGGCCAATAAGCTCATGAAAAGATGTTCAATGTCATTAACCCAACCCAGTTTACAGCAACAGGTTTTTTTTTTTTAATGTCATTAGAGAAATGCAAATCAAAAGCATCCCCACTAAGATGGCTAAGATTAAAAAAAAAAATATGTTAGTGAGAATTTGGAGAAACTGGAATTTCACTGCTAGTAGGAATGCAAATTGGTATAGAAAATTGGTACAGCTACTGTGAAAAACAGTATGGTGGTTCCTCAAAAAGTTAAAACACAGACCCACACGACCCAGCAATTGCACTCTTAGGTATATACCCGAAAGAACTGAAAGCAAGGGCCAAGAGAAAAAAGAACAAGAGCATCAGAAAGCTGTGGGACAACTTTAAGTACGCTAATACATAGGGAGGGGAAGGGGGCAGAAAAAATACATGAAGATCCAATGGCCAAGAATTTTCCAAACTATAACCCACAGATCCAAGAAGTTCAACTAGTCTCAAGCAAAGAAACGTTAAGAAAACTACACCCAGGTGTGTCATCAAATTGCTTAAAACTACTGATTAAAAAAAAAAAAATCTTAAAAGCAGCCAGAGAAAAAAAGACATGTTACATACAACGAACGATAAAAAAGACATCATATTTCTTGTCAAAAACAATGCAGGTGAAAAGACAGGCAAGACCTCTGAAGTATTAAAAGAAATAAACTGTCAAGAGTGAGTTCTATACCTAGAAAAATATCTTCCAAAAGCAAAGGTGTAATAAGGACACGCAAAAGCTGAAAACGATGTCCCACCAGAAACCTACACTATAAAAAAATATTAAAGGAAGTCCCTTAGAAAAATTATGTAAGAGGGAAATTCGAATCTCCAAAAAGGAATGAAGAACACCAAAGATGGAACTATGTGGGCAGACATACATGACAACAAAACAAAGAACAGAGTGGTTTTTTGAGATTCAAAAAACTGATCATTTCTAGCCAGGCTCATCAGGGAATAAAACAAGCAAAAAACAAAACAAAAAAAACAAACCTACTGCTGTCGAGTTGATTCTGACCAAAGCCACAAGAAAAAGAAGACACAAATTACAAACATCAGGAATAAGAGAAAACATTACTACAGATTTTACAGATAACCTTTTACAAAAGGGTAATCAAGGAATCTTTTAAACAACTTTACACCAATTACCATTTCTGTACACTTGGATTTATTTCCAAGTAAAAAATTCAAAAACCCATCCTTATTGGCTGGGGGATGGCCATGAGCCAAAAAATACTAAAATTGAGTGACAGACACATGGGGGTTCTACCTTTTAATATACTGAAATAGTTCATCATAAAAAGTGTTTTTTAAATAAATAAGTTATCTATCTGGAGGTTCTAGACAGAAAAAATCTTTCAGGAAGTATTTATTCCTGACACCATAGGCCATAAATCTTGAGCAATCGCCTCTCAGAGTCCCAAAGCCACTGACCTAGTCTATTATGTCCCAGGTATTACTTATAATTCTTAAGATACATTCACCTAACTGTTACTTTTGAGTTTTAAATTTAATTCATCTTCACCCTTATATTTTATCCACTGGCTAGAAATACAGCTATACTTTCCCCATTTTGTAAATCCTAATTTTTCAATGTAGAATGTATTAGTACACAAATAACCATGCTTTTCACAATTTTAGAAAAGGAATTGTCAATGTTTTCATTAAGCCCATGTATTGTAAGCAACTATTTAAAACTTTATTTAAAAGTTACTTCTTATAATATCATAAATATCTCTTGGATGATTTCATTTTAGTTCAGTATAAACTGTATTCTCATCTCATCTTCTACAGTTAAAAACTAATGCTAGCAAGAAACACTACAAATAATTATTTTAAAATGAGCTGTTAGACAGTCTGCCTGTAACAACACATTTTCATACTTTTCTTGGCCATATTATCTCATTACTCTTTTTACAAGTATGTCTCTGAAATTTAGCTTAATTTTAAGGCAAAATTCTTGTTTTACCAAATTTCACCAACATCCAAATGCTAAAAAATAATAATTTAAATAAAATGCTGCTCTAAAAACCTCCAATTACTATTCACTTTATACCTCACAGAAAATTACCAAGAATTTACCTCTCACATATACTTTTAGTAAAATTCAATGAGACAACAATTGTAACAGCTCCTACATTTAAAACATTATAAATATGTAAAATTTTAAAATGTGTATGTAAATAGAAAGTTCTTAACATTATTTCAGTAACGAGGATAAAAAACTATATAAGTAAACATTTTGAAATTTATTGCTTACTCAAGATGAAAATACATGTTATAGACTATTTCTAGTAGTTAGTTGAAGCATTAATATTGAATTTCTAAAAACTCATCCGACTTATGCAAAGGTATACATAACCTTTGTGGTCTGCTGGAGTGCATGTGTTTTTTAATTCAGTTTCTAAACCACAGAAAACAAATTAAAGAAATTTTTCTTACCAAGAGCACTATACCACCGTTCCTTCCAATTGCTGGAATTAGCAGAGCTTAAAGCTGGTTCTTTATAATAAAAAATAAAAATAAAAACTAAGCATAAAAAATTCATTCAAACTGCCTTCAAAATCATTAGGATATTAAATTTCAGGATTTTTAAATTTTAAGTGGGTTTTCAGAAGTTCTGCCCTCTGCCATCTGACTGCTGCTGGCAGAGCTCCTATTATTTGAGTAAATCCTATCTAGCTGGCTCACTGAGATCCCAATGCGACAATGGACGCCTGAGCCTTGATACTATCTAAATAGCAGGGCGCTTGGGGGCTATTGTGCCTGACCAAACCCTTCCTTGCATTTACAATGAACTTGACTTGCTGCTGAGCAAAAGCAGCAATACAGGACAAGGTGAAGTCACCAGAAATAAATCAACAAAACCTACTATAATGCTAACTTTTTAAAGTTCACTCCCCTCACTCCCCTCACCCCCAACATTATAGAAATTACTAAGAACCATCTGAAGTAGAGTCTTCTGGGCTCAGAGCCTGACCTCACCTCATAAGATGAGTTGGCCTAACCAGGCATAGAAACTCCAAACCCCTAAACCATCTCTACTGCAAAACTGAGTTTCTCACGTGCTGTAACAGTACTAGGATCACAGTATGTGTGTGTGTTTAGGAACAGTCTATGCATCGTCTAGGATTCCAGAGCAGGTAATTTCACAAGGCGATTTAGGGAACGATCGGTAAAAACGTCAAGCGAAGCAGTAAAACACTATCTTTAATTAATCATTCCAGTGTCAAGAGGCATGGTGTTATTTGCTTGCTCAATGCTATGAGAAACATAAAAGAAATTTAACTGCAAATTAACTAGATATACTTTATTCTTCCTAGATATTTACGGACATCTAAGTTCTACAGTGAAGGGAAAAGTTCCTAACCTTTTATTTTACCGTCTTCCCTACGGGGTTGTAAGTTCCAGGTGCCAGCCTTGCTTACCAATGTATCTAAAGCACTTCTTCCGGTGCCTGGGGCATCACGGATACTCAATAAACACAGGATTTCCCAAAGCTGGAGAGCAGGGGCCGTTCCAAGCTTTAATAACAGCTCCAGAAGTATATGTTCTACAAGCTTATGGAACACACCGTTTCAAAGTTTAATTATTTAAATTTACTTCACACTTTAGTTTTGGAAACTTTTAATACATTTTCATTTTAATTTTTTACTTTAGCCAAATATTTGCCAACTTCAGAGGGGATGAGGCAGAAAAAAACTAAAACGAAAATCATATTCCTCAAAATTCACCAAGTAAGTAAGTTTGAAAGAAATTGAAATAGTTAAACTTTCCAATGATTTTGCCTGGGATGGGCGGGGGGGGGGGGATCCTGCAGCACATATCCCCGGGCCTTCAGTGTTAGAGCCGCACTAAAACGTTAGTGACACCTCGTATTGCAGGTGACAGAATGACACCCCCTCTGCATGCTTTCTAGGTCTAGATTTTCTTCTGAGAACATACCTACCTCTGTTAAATAAAGACCTGAAAAAAAAAATCTTTAAGAACCACTCAGCGAAAGGTGTTTTAAAGATCTTCAAGTATAAACAGCACAGCCAGCCTCCGGAATGGTATCTCATTTTAAATTCTGTAGCATCTACAGCAGCTAAGAAGATGGCCTTCTGCAATTCAGAAGCAGTTCTACCTTTTGCAGTTAGAATAAAATATGCCCTAACGCATATAAAATCCTACCTCTAATTAAGGAACCTCAATTTTAATATTTACATAAATATTTATATTTAAAAAACAAAAACACATTTGAATTTTCAAGCTACAACCAGCAATTGTGCTGGCTCTTTATGAGGGCAAAACTCAACGCTTTGAGTCAGTTCCTAACAATAAGAATGAGGTAATATAACTTAATGAATACATGGAAATTTTACAAGTATACCAGCTAAATTTTAACAAAGCTCTACTCAATACCCATTTTATCACTTCCCATCTTGGACTTTCTCCTATAATACATGCTTTTGTTTCTGTGTTTAGGCTTAGGGAAGACCATTGTACACAATCTATACCAAACCAAGCCTGTATTTACATTTGTAAAGTGCAGGCTTTGTATACTTACACCTTTTTGTATGTCACAAAACAATGTGATCCCAGTAAACCCAGTGCTGTCTAGTCGATTCCGACTCATAGGAAAGAGTAGAACTGCCCCATAGAGTTTCCAAGGAGCACCTGGCGGATTCAAACTGCCGACCCTTTGGTCAGCAGCCGTAGCACTTAACCACTATGCCACCAAATTAGGAATGATGATGAAATTGCCTGCATGAAGATTACTATTAAGAACATTCAAAGTTACAACTTAGCCTGCACTATATTTGCATGGATATGGATAGCACTCTTAAGTTATTTTAACCCTAGGCAAGAGAAAGCAATCATTTTTGAAAACTCCTTTAATAAATAAATTTCTATAAGGTTACAGTTGATTGTATAACCAGTGATACAACATAAGTAGCAGCAAATTCTAAATTATTTTAGCAAACTAATTCATCTGTAAATGAACTGAGCACATCTGCTGTATTCCTTCCTATATTAGAACAATAAGATAAAGCAACTTTCCCCCAAAATACAAACTAAGAAAAAAACAGAACACGGAACTTAAGAGTCTGCTTTAACTTGCCCTAAATGACATTTCATCATGAAAATATTTTGCAAATTCCTTCCCCTGTCTTAATCTCGAGACTTCTTCTCCATTACAATGAGGTGGCTAGAAAAAATAACCCCTAGGATCATTTCCAACCATGAGTTCCTGGCCTACACAAGCATTGCCTTTGTACACAGCCTGCTGCGGCATTCTTTCACCACTAGGTGACATTCCAATACTGGGAAGGAAAAAGGCCAGTTTTCACAAGCCATAGTAAGGAGAGCAGCTGCAGTCATCCAAAGTCATCAAGACTGATTAAAGATGCGAAGTTATATACAAGGTATACATTTTCTAGCGTCACTAGAGGTCTTAATATGGGAAAGTATGAGCTGCCTATGTAAGAGTCCCTGTTTCCTGTACCTTGATGGAAAAGTAAGACTTTCATTAAACACAAATGGTAATGGGGAAGGGGAGGCCCGAACCACTGCCATTGAGTTGATTCCGACTCATAGCGAACCTACAGGACAGAGTAGAACTGCCCCGTAGAGTTTTCAAGGAGTTGCTGGTGGATTTGAACTGCCGACGTTTTGGTTAACACTGTAGCACTTAACCACTACGCCACCAGGGTTTCCAAGGCAGGTATATTATTATTCCCCTTCTATAAAGACTTCCAAATTCACAATTATCTGAAACTAGAGCTTAGAGATCTTACAATGTTGTGGAACAGAAGGGACAACAGTTACAGTTAAAGAGCACATGAACCTATCAGAGAGCAGGGGATGTGTTTTAAAGTATAAAATAATTATGTTAAAACATTATTTGTCCACTAAACTGACAAAATACAGACAGACACAGAGCAATCCTATTCACTGCTGTTAAGTGTTGATTCATACCACCTTTTTGGAAAACCAACTGAGAGTAAAATTTGCAGAACAGAGTTTCAAATTCTCATGGCCTCTGCACTTTCTGGAGTCATGGAAGCTGGCTGAGCCCCTGAAACCATTGCCCTGAGATAATCTTTAAGTCTTAAACCAAAATAAAAAAAAAAAAAAATACGGCCTGAAGTCTTCTTAAAACCAAATAATAGTTTAGTTTAACTAGTACAAAATGTCAGCCTATTTGTATGGGATCAAAGTGACAACAGCAACTCAAAAGATGAGACAGGAAGCTTGGGGGCAGTGAGTTTATGTTAATGGAGAAGGAACTGAGAAAAGGAGGGTGAGGATGGTTACACAACTCAAAGAATGTAATCAATGTCACTGAACTGTACAAGCAGACACTGTTGAATTGGTTGTTTTGCTGTATACACTCTCAATGACAAATTAAAAAATCAAACTCACACGTACTTTGATGCAACAATCCCAATTTTAAAAATTCATGTCGCACGTAGCTATACGTAATGATGTATGTAGAAAGAAGTAAATGCTGCAGTGTTTGCAGCAGGAGAAAAAACAATCATAGAAACCACCTGCATGTCCAGGAATAGCAGAATGAACGAATAACTTATACAGTTAAGGAGAATGAGTTAAACCTATATGTAGAGAACAAGATAGATATTCACAATATATGAAGAGAGAAAAAAAAAAAAGAATGTCTAAGATATTTTTCTAACAACTGAAAATCTTTGTAGATACATGATTAAAAAGAACAAAGAGAAAGGTGTAGGATACACACTGAGCTATTACCATTATCTTAGAGTGTACACATACTGCAAGACAGAGGTCACTATTAACTGTTTTCTCAAATTCCTCGACATTGTTAGACTTATTATAAAGAGTATAAGAATTCTGGTGTTTTCTTTGGGGGTAAAACAGAGGCCTTACAAGCAAAAACACCTAGTTGGAACAGATAAGAATACTCAAAGAGATATTGTGTGACATGGACATTTAATATTATGTTGTTAGCTGCTGCTGAGTCAGCCACCAACCCACGGCGACCCCGTATGTAATAGAATTGAATGTTGCAATCCACAGAGTTTTCATTGGCTGACTCTTGGAAGTAGATGGCCAGGCCTTTCTTCCTAGTATATCTGAGTCTGGATGTTCCACTGAGACCTGTTCAGTATCACAGCAACACACAAAACTACAATGACAGATGCGTAGTGGCTGTGCTTGAGTGCACCGGCCAGGAATCAAACCCTGGTCTCCTGCATGAAAGGCATGGATTCTACCACTGAACCATCACTGCCCTCAATTGAATACAATAACCAAAAAAACCCAAACCCATTCCCGTCAAGTCGATTCCGACTCAAAGTGACCCTATAGGACAGAGTAGAACTGCTCCATAGGTTTCCAAGGAGCGCCCGGTGGATTTGAACAGCCAACCTTTTGGTTAGCAGCTGTAGCACTTAACCAGTACGCCACCAAGATTTCTATTTAATACAATAAAAAAAAAAAAAAAGGAATTAACAAATCAAGAATTCCAATAAATGCTTCTAACAACAGTGTAAACAAGCCAAATTTGGTAAGCAAGCTTAACTCCCCCAAACTAAAAATTATACCTTTAAGAGGTAAGAGTCTTATTAATTAATATATAAATGAATGTCTCTTCCATTTTAATGTAAATTAGTGACTATTTTACATTTTAATGATATTAATCAAAATCCCTAATAACTTGTTTGGTATTTCAATCAGATAAGGTGATCTCTGAAATCTATAAACATTCATTAACTCTAAGACATATTTTTCACATTTTAACACAGCTAAACTCTGATGCATCTTCCAAATCAAACCCGTTGCCATCGAGTCAACTTTGACTGATACTCATAGCGACCCGACAGGACTGAGCAGAACTGCCCCATAGGGTTCCCAAGGCTGTAATCTTTACAGAAGCAGACTGCCACTCTTTCTCCCAAGGTGCAGCTGATGGGAGAGCTTAACCACTGCGCCACCTTTCATGCATCTTAGATGAAATCTTATTATTGCTGTTAGCAGGTGACTCATGATGAAGTGGTCACTGCATGCATGTGCTCAAAGTTAGTTTTTTATTGTCACTTCAGTTGAGTAATATGCACTGTTGACAGTACAATGCTGAGTTTAAATGGTTGATTAAGTCTTCAAAATATATTACACCGCAGGTCCCTGAGGCACACAAACAGCTTGTGCTCCGCTAGAGGCTGGCAGTTCAAACCCACCCGGCAGTGTCGCAGAAGCAAGGCCTGGCAATCTGCTTCCATAAAGACTATAGCAGTTCTACTCTGTAACACACGCAGTCACCATGAGTCAGAATCGACTTGATGACAGTGGGTTTGTGGGGCTTTTTTGGTAGCAGCACAGTGAAATAAAAAGTAAGAGGGTACACAAAAGGCACCAAAAAACACCAGGAGAAAGTGGGACTTTGAATGCAAAGCAGTTTCTGTAATGTCTTAACCAATTTGTTTCATTTATATTTTACTTTTAATTAGTGCAGAAGAGAGATACTTGAAAAAAATTATGAAGCATACGGGAACTCTATCATAAATAAGGGCTATGGCTGCAAACCCAAAGGTCAGCTGTTCGAATCCACCCCTTGGAAACTCTGTGGGGCAGTTCTACTCTGCCTATAGGGTTGCTATGAGTTGGAATCGACTCGATGGCAATGGGTTTGGTTTTTAAGCATTATATCCTAGTTTTTTCTTTCACAGTGGTACATAAATGAGGAGTCTTAAAATCAATGGCATATTAGGCTCAATGACATGCAGAAAATTTCTCTTGTTTCGGTTAAGATTCATAAGAAGACTATGAGCTAGATTGAAAATAGTGGTCAGTTATCTAAGGGGTGAGGGTGAGAAACAGGAGGTAGGGCAAGAATGAGAAAGGAGGCTGGAGAATGAAATAGGAAAGGACAGAAAAGAAAAAAAGTGAAGAGGAAGAGAAAATTTTCCAGAGAATAAGTCTTCAGTATGTTAAGGAAATAAACACAAACCACAGAAATGTACATTTTCCTTACTAGCAGCAAACCAAAAGATAATTTTTTCCACTAACCCAGCATGGTTCACTTCAGGAGTACAGGCAGTCCCTAGGTTACAAAGGTACGACAACCTGCAGTTACAAACCAACCCCTATGAAGCTTATTAACATTATTATTGTTATTACTATTACTGTATTATTATATTAAAGATGTTTTAGTGTATCTGGAAGTGTTTCTTCAATTTTTTTAAAGCATAGAAAGGTACACTATACACACACGAACATTTGACTGACGTTAGACACCAACAGTACCTAACTGCTCCAATTTACATTAAAATCTCACTTAAAGACTTAAAGACAGCCTTTGGAACAGAGCTTGTTCATAATCTAGGGACCACCTATATTGTACTCTATTTCCAAAAACGCAAAATTAGTTTTCCCTCATGATCTATATTATAGTATGGTTCACATTTCACTCTTCCAGACATTAGGATTCGAAGACCTGACCACAAAGAAGCACAAAATCACTAGGAAACTATTCTGTACAAAAAGTAAAATTTCTACCAATTTACAATTATAACTGAGAGGCACTTGGGTCATCTTTTGAAAACTGCTTAAGTCTCTATTTTTCCACTTTATTCCTTTTTCCCAATTTGAAACTTACCCATGTTGACACAGCACAGGAAAAAAAGGCAGTCAAAGCCCTTAACGTTTGTATTGAACAAATATTTCAAAAATATAGCAATATAAATATTGCCATCGAAGGGGATTATTCATGGTACAAACATCACGGAAATTCTAACTTTCTATGATTATCCTGTAGTCTACTATCCAGGGTTTAAGAAAAATAAGAGTGTGTATGTATGTACTATACCAACCACAATAAAAGTAACCTAGAGCTGTATGGGAATTCTTAGTTTACAAAACACTTTTACAGGCATTATCCACTTCTTTACAGGTTTTAATCAGCACTGTATTAAAAAAAAAACAGGGAAAAAGAGTCTACACTTCACCAAGGTTAGCATCTTTCACCTTCCCTAGGAAGACGAGCACGGGTTACGTTACATCAAAAAAGCCTTACCAACAAACTAAGGAATGGCGTGTAGGCAGGCAGCGTGTGGGCCTGAAGCTCATAGGGGCTATTTTCCAAAAATTAATCTGAAAGTCAGTTCTTGCTCCAAAATGAACCTGAAACGCATTTCTTCAAAAGGAAAAGAGTGACTAGGTTCCCACGATGGCCCACAAATGCCCTTTTTACCCTCCACAATTCTGCTGAATTGCAGTCCACATTACCCTAGGTCAGGGGGCAGGTAGCCAGGTTACCAAGCCCTTAAGAACACCCTCCCCTAACTTAGTCTGGTAGAGCCCTGGTGGTACAGTGGTTAAGCGCTCGGCTGCCAACCAAAGGGTCGGCAGTTGGAACCCACCAGCCGCTCCACTGGAGAAAGATGTGGCCATCTGCTTCCATAAAGATTACAGCCTTGAAAACCCTGTGGGGCAGTTCTGCCCT
This sequence comes from Elephas maximus indicus, assembly GCF_024166365.1. Classification (NCBI taxonomy): domain Eukaryota; kingdom Metazoa; phylum Chordata; class Mammalia; order Proboscidea; family Elephantidae; genus Elephas; species Elephas maximus. The sequence continues at coordinate 20,422,554 of NC_064819.1, read as the reverse complement.
GTTCTATATGGTCACTAGGAGTTGGAATTGACTTGATAGCAGTGAGTTTGTTTTTACTCTGTCTGGAGAGTTCTTACCTGTTCTTCAAGACCCAGCTCAAGTATCTTCTCTACTAAGCTTTCTTTGATTAAACTCAGTGCCATCGAGTCGATTCCGACTATAGCAACCCTACAGGACAAAGTAGAACTGCCCCAAAGAGTTTCCAAGGAGCGCCTGGCGGATTCGAACTGCCGACCCTTTGGTTTGCAGCCGTAGCACTTAACCACTACGCCACCATGGTTTCCTTTCTTTGATTACATCCCAGCAAAGGACTCCCCCACCTTTGTATCCTACGTGTATCTGAGCACTTGTCCCGTGATACTAGAATTACAGATTAAAAACCTTAAAGGTTGGGATGCCAGGGCAGCTCCCAACAGTACAGCTGAGCGAATGAAGACAGAGCAAGCGAGAAGAGAGATGAGACCACTCTTACTGGGGAAAATTTTAAATTAAGTTTTGCCCTGGGCATGTTCTCATATTTCATCCCTATGACCCCTTTCCCAAACCTAATACCCTCCTTCCCAGGTCCTTCAGTGAACTCAGGTAAACTTACACAACTCCCACCTCCACGCAGCACTTTGTTCTTTACTATCAACTACTTCCTCTTTCCCTAACCAAGTAAGTTGGAGTCACAGTAAGTAGTTGAGTGACAGCTCCTTGCAAACGTAAGACGAATCTCTAAGTAAAAAAAAAAAACACAAAGTAAAAATAGAAGCAGGAAGGAGATGTGGGGAGTGGGCACGGCAGTTCTACCACTCAGAGGGGCAGGCCCACATAAGAGCCTGAGAGACTCTTCCAGACTGAGCTTCCCTGAAGTATCCTAACTTTACCATATCAGCTCCTGCACAGCAGCTACTGACAGAGACAGAGATGGGGCAGGGGCCACAGCAATCCAAAGGATCACTCATCCTTCCTGGATAAATGGTTTTGTTTTAGTTGAGATTACTTATGGTCAACTTTTCATTATTATGTACAAAGAGTCTCACCAACTTGGTCATCAATGAACTTAAAATATAAACAGTGCCCTGATTCCTACCAAGCAGTTCCTTGAAATCTAATGCTAGAGCATTGCTTGATTTAGGAAAAGGTAAAACCAACTGAGAAGACCAAGGTGCTACCCAAGTATCCTAATATTCCAAAATAAATCTGTAAATAATAAATTAGCATTCTATCAAGAGTCATTATGGCTTATTGCCACTTCCAATTTCATAAAAAGTCATTTGTTAAAGCATTTATTGTCTACTATGTGCCAAGCACCTTGTTAAATGCTGGAGATTACAAATTAAATTTCTAACTTCAAAGAACCATGTTTAGAGGGCTAGATGGATAAGTAAGCAAACATATATCAAACAAAATGGTTGAGTGCTACAGTGAACTATGTATCACCAGAGCAATGAGGACAGGGAAACGAGCGGGAGGGAAAGGAAGAGAAGGGGTAAGTACAGAAAAGACTTCAGAAAAAAAATATCCCTCAATCTAGGACCTGAAGGAACAAGCAGGATCAAGCAAACAAGCAGTAAAAAGAGGGAAAATATTTAGGGAAGTCCACCACCACCAGGTGCCCTCGGGTCGGCTCTGACTCATGGCAACCCCAAACGCTATCGGAGCAGAACTGTGCTCTACAGGGCTTTCAACGGCTGCTTTTTCAGGAGCGGACTGCTAGGCCTTTCTTCCGAGGCACCTCAGGGTGGACTTGAACCTCCAGTCTCTCTGTTAGCAGCTGAGCCTGTTAACCATTTGAACCACCCAGGAACTCCTTAGGGAGGACAAAGATCAAAAATCAAACCTCCTGCCATCAAGTTGATTCGGATTCACAGGACAGAGGGATAGAATTCAAGGACAGTAATGACCACAATCAGAAATACTAAGGTGTGAGATCCTAGAAAACGTCAGGAACAGAAGTTACTCAGACTGGCTACAGCTCAAGATGGCCTCTGGGAAATGGCTGGAAATAGAACTATGTTTTAGTTTTTTTGACGGGATAGGATCAGATTATGATGAAACACCCTGTGTGACAAGGAATATGGATTTCATCTTGTAGGTGATGAAGAAGCACTAAAGGTTTCAAGCAATTCTGAACGTTTTTCAGCTGACCCAAGGGACCACACAGCCAAAGAACACAATGTGACTGGTGCTTTCTGATCTTGTGTAGTACAGCAGCCCAGCGTTTACCAGCTAGACTGTTTATCCTCAGGATGACAGAACTCATTCTCCAATGTACAACAACATCTAGTCCTATGCATGGCACACACAGGAGCTAAAAAAATATTTGTTGAATAGTTAGATATACCAACACAATCCTAAGGGCACAACCAAGGCCCTAACTAAGTCTCCTTCCTTTTACACCTTCCTTACTGCCTATAAAATCTCAACTCTTCTGCATTACAGCAATTGGTAATTACCACAACTTTTAAGGAAACATGAGAAAGAATCATTCACTATGAGCTGTACCAGAGATGAAAAAGGATTTGGGGAAAAAACATATTAAAATACTTTTGACCACAGTAATCAAAACAGTCTGATACTGGTATAACCACCGACATACAGACCAATGAAATACAAATTGAGAGTCCGGAAGTAAGCCCATATATCTATGACCAACTGATTTTCGGCAGGGTGCTCAGTCCGTTCAATGGGGAAAAGAACAGCCTCTTTAATAAATGGTGCTGGGACAACTGGATCTGCACAAAGACGGAACGCAAAAGAATGAAGCTGAGCCCACACCTCACACCATATACAATAATTAACTCAAAATGGATCAAGGGCCTAAATATAAGAACCAAAACCATAAAACTCTTAATGCAAAACAGAGGGGTAATGCTTCAGGTTTTAAACAATAGATTATTAGCTGCGACGCCAAAAGCACAAGCAACAAAACAAAAAATTAGACTTCAGCGAAATTAAAACCTTTTGCTCATCAAAGGACTTTATCGACAGAATGAAGAGGTTCACTGGAGACTGGGAAAATATGGGGGAACCATATATCTAATAAGGTTTTAGTACCCATAATATATAAAGAATTCCTACATCTTAACAACAAAAAGACAAACACCCCAATCAAAAATTGGGCAGAGGATGTGAACAGACATTTCACCAAGGAAGGTAAAAACAACTGGCCAACAAGCACATGAAAGATACCCAAGATCATTATATACTTAGACCCATTGCCACTGAGGCGATTCTGACTCATAGCGACCCTGAAGGGCCGAGCAGAACTGTCCCCATGGGGTTTCCAAGGAGTGCCTGGTGGACTGAACTGCCGACCTCCTGGTTAGCAGCCATCGCTCTTATCCACCACACCACCAGGGTTTCCAGCATCATTAGGGAAACGCAATACAAAACACAATGAGATAACACACACACACACACACACAAAAACGCTATACCCCCACTAAGATGGCTATGACAAAAAAATTTTTTTTAAAAACTGAAAACAGATGTTGGCGAGGATTTGGAGAAATTGGAACCGGCCCTCTTTACTGCTGGTGGGACTGCAAAACGGTACAGCCATTGACAGTTCCTCAAAAAGTTAAACACAGAATCTCTGTATGACTCAACAACTCCACTCCTAAATATACACCCAAAACAACTGAAAGCAAGAACGCAAACAGGTACTTGTAGACCAGTGTTCACTGGAGCATTATCCACAAGAGCCAAAAGGTACAAACCACCTAAATGTCCATCAACAGATAAGTAAGTAAACAAAATGCGGTACATACATACGATGGAATATTACTCAGCCATAAAAGTCCTGAAAGATGATACAACGTGGTTGGTCCTTGAAAACATCACGCTGTGTGAAATAAGTCAGCCACAAAGGGACAAATATTGTATGCTCCCACTTACATGAAATATCTAGAACAGGCACACACACAGAGGCTAAAGTTTATTAGTGATCACCAGGGTGAGAGGAAGGGGAAAAGGAGAAGTCACAGCTTAAGGGCCACTGAGTTTCCGTTAAAGAGGATGGAAAAATCTGGAAATGGAAAGTAGTGATGGTAGCACATGATGAACGTAATTAATGTCACTGAATTGTACACGTAAAAATGTTGAAATGAGTTACATATATATACATATATACATATATACATATATACATATATATATGTAACCACAGTAATAAAAAAAATACTTTTGAACCTGTGTAAATTAGGCAGTTTATTCCACACTTCCTACTAAAAACTGAACAGAAAACAACCATGGGTTAGCTCACAATTACTCCAAGTTTAACTCTCAGGCAATGGTGATAACTATGTTGTTGTTGTTGTTAGCTGCTGTTGAAGGTTAGACCCCATCTTGTGGCAACCTCATGTGCTAGAGTAGCATTGCTCCATAGGGTTCTTGGCTGAAATCTTTACAGAAGCAGTTGTCCAGGCCTTTCTTCCGTGGAGCTGCTAAGTGGGTTCGAACCGCCAACACTGAGGTTAATATTCGACTGCAAACCACTTGTGCCATCCAGGCTCCCGATGGTAACGATAAACGCTGTATTTTCATATCAAAAAGACCCATGAAATAAAAATATATCTTAACTAAGAATTTGCTAAGTTAGTTCTCTTTCAAATAATTTAGTGCTCCAGACCAAATTTTGGCACTTTATGTTTTACTTAGTAAAATGAATTTATTATTAATATTAGCATGTAAATAAGGTGTTGATCTCTTGTACATGGGCAAAATTTAAGGGGGGGAAATTTAAAAAGCAGAAATGTTAGGAAATCATGGACAAAAATAAATTATAAACAGCTTAGAAAATTCATGGCCTAGGAAGCTAAGGCATAAACTAGCCTTGGATGAAAAACTTTCCATCTATGAAAAAGCCGTGATCCATGGTTAAAGAAATCAATCCAAAGTCCACAGAAGTAAACTAAAGTTTCGAGTTGCCGTCAAAAAAAAAGAAATATAGAAATACTTCACCCATCAGTGTTTTAAATGAAAAAAAAAAAAAAATGAACATAAAATTCTATTAAATAAATACAATTAAATATTGTTTAAATGTAATGACTAGTTATGGGAGAGAGAATGGGTAATAACAGTAGCATAGAAGATCGGGGGGTGGTAGGGGAGGACTGCAAACACCCAGAGATACAAAGAGAAAGACAAATATATACTAGTTGAAAAGAAAAAAAAAAAGTATATACACACACACAAGTTGGCAATGACCAAAAACAACAAATATTGGCTAGAATGTGGGGAGGTTGGAACTCTCATCTACTACTGGTAGGAATGTAAAATGGTATAACTGCTGTGGAAAACAATATGGCAATTCCTTAAAAAAATCAGAAATAGAGCTATCACATGATTCAGCAATTCCACGCCTAGGTATATACCCTAGGGACCTAAAAGCAGTGACAGGAACAGATATACGTACACTGATGCTCAATGCAGCATTATTCATAATAGCTAAAAGGTTCAAACAACCAAAATGCCCATCAACAGATGAACGAATAAACAAAATATGGTACCTACATACAATGGACTACTACTCAGCCACAAAGAAAAATGAAGCCCTGAAACATGCTACAAGGGCGGACCTTGAAGATATTACGCTGAGTGAAATAAGTCAATTGCAAAAGGACAAATATTGCAGGGGGTCACTTACATGAAAGGACAAGAAGAAGGGAATATACAGAGACCGATGGTTACTAATAGTTACCAGGGGCAGAAGGGGGGAGGCAGTAAATAGTAAAATTTTTATCTACGGTGATGGGAAAAGTGCTATCAACTAAGGCTAATAGTTACACAACCTGACTAATGTAACTGATATAACTAAGCTGTAAGCCAGAAAAACAGGGTGAAATGGTAAATCTAGTGTTATATCTAAGTTTACAACAGCAGCCAAGAAAAAAAAAAAAAAAGGCTGCACTTGTTGACACTACTGAGGTACAACTAAATACCTCGTAGGATTAGATTTCTTGGTTTGAAGGTTTAGGGTCACGGCTTTGCGGGACTACCCAGTCAATTGGCCTAATGTTGTTTTCAGAGTCTGATGCACCTCCAAGTTCAGTGAGTAGTGCTTAGGGTTTTAAAACCTTTCAAGTAGTCACCCAAGATACAATTTGTCTCTATTCGCCTAGAGCAGTAGAAGGAGACCCAGGAACCGGAGAAGGAAATGATCGTAGGTCTAACTGCATCCATGAACTACTGTTGCCTTCACTATGAGACCAGGATAACTAAATGGTGCCCACCTACCATTACTGAATGTTTTGATCAAGGACCTAACAGATGGATCCTGATTGAAACGAGTGAAAATTTCCTGTGGAAATCAGACTTACTAGATCCACTGAGACTGAGAGAATCCCCAAATCTACTGCCCTAAAATATTCTTTAAAACTTGAATCAAAACTTCCCATGAAGTCATCTTTAAATGAAACAACAGTTTAGCTCAATTAATAAAGAATGTCAGTCAGCCTTGAACACTGTGATCTTTTAAAGAATTATCTGAGATCAAATTGACAACTCTAAAGCATAGAAGAGAACATTAAGGGGCACAGAGAGTGAAAGTGAAAATTAATGGTGGTGAAATAATATGGGTTGAGATAGTGAGAACAGTGACACAATATAAAGAATGCAACCAATGGCACTGACCTGTATGTGCAGAAATAAATTGTTGAATGGGTACATGCTCTGTTGCATATATTCTCACCAAAAAAAAAAAAAAAAAGAAAACTTTTTATTAAATGCTGCTGCGAAAATGCAAAATCATTGTGTGTTTTCCCTATGAAAAGCCTGAATACAACACCATGTCATCACTGCCTGCTGCTATAGTCAACAAAATAAAGATAAAATCGATCCTCAGCCATGCCCCCCTACCTCTATATACCCAGACTCGGTCTGAAGAAATAAAATGGGTATTAAACTAACAAACAGTACGTTGTCATTTCCTGAACCTCTTGTCCCTGCAATTCTCTAAGGTTGATATTATTTACCTCCACTGGGCAAATAAAGAACTAAAAAAGGTTAAATCACCAGATCTAGGCTATAGAGCTAGTAAGTGATACTACTGGAATTCAAAGTCACTTGGATCTGGTTCTGAAGCCCACATTTTATCCAGTACGCAATGTCTTCTCTCAGCGCACACGACTGTTAACAAACCTTTAGTCACAGTAACTTTTTTTTAAGACTGGTATTTTCTTCCTGTGCTATCCCCAGAGGTATGTTTAGGTTCAGTTACTTTCAATTTCGTGGAAAGCACTAACAATTTATATAGTTCTTTTAGAAGAGAATGCAGGTCTTGCTAGCAGTAAATAAGGCGTTAGCTCTTAAAAGTAACAGGAGTTCAGTATCAACCCAGAATTATACAAAGCCTCCAAATTTCCCAACTTTATTACTTAGCCTTTTAATTACGCTAGGTTCTTTCTGTGATCTATAACACCCAGCATAACCCTAGAGAGTAGGGGATTTCCATAATACCTAATTTGTCTCTCCATTATTCACACTGTGGAGTCACATCATACATGAATTTAATTATATCAATTCAACTATAAATGCTGGGGGGAAAAAAGAAACATAAGACAGAAAAATAATCTAAATAATGGTGGCAGGGTGGCCGTCACTGATAGCCCTCTCCCAGAGTGCACATGAAATAGAGAATACGACTCTGCTGCTCCTCAGCCAGGGATCCCTGGGTGGTGCAAACGGTTCAAGTGCTCAGCTACTAACTGAAAGGCCAGAGGTTCAAGGCAACTCAGAGGCGTCTCAGAAGAAAGGCCTGGCAATCAGCCACTGAGAACCCTATAGAGCACAATTCTGACACATGGAGTCACCGTGAGTCGCAATCGGGTCGACGGCGACTAGTGAACTGGTGATGTAAGTTTCCCACCAGTTGTCAAGCTGGCACCTTCCTGAAGGGCTTTTTCAATGACCATTTTGACCATACAGGATTTGACCTTAAATGAGACTTCAAGCCCAAAGCCCCCACCTGGAAGGTGATTTCGCTTTACTCGACTCTTTAGATCATGCTTTTAGAGAGCTGTTATCTTTAATAAGTGATAAGCTACTTTCTATTCAACTTAGGGTCCGTTTACATACAAGTGTCCCCAGGAGCCCTGGTGATGCAGTGGTTTAACGCTCAGCTGCTAACCAAAAGGCTGGGGCCAGCAGTTGACACCGCTCCATGGCGGAACGATGTGGCAGTCTGCTTTTGTGAAGGTTCACGGCCTTCGAAATCCCATGGGGCAGTTCTCCTCTGCCCTGTAAGGTCACTGTGAGTCAGAATTGACTCAATGGCAACAGGTTTGGTTTGGTTTCTGGTTTTGGTCACCAATTCCAGTGAATGGAAACTGAAGATAAATCAGGTTATTAAGGTCATGCTGTTGTTTTATGTCTGTCTTCTGAGATTTTAGAAATTACAACCACCGTGTTGCCATTCAAGAAGCGCTGGTGGCACAGTGGTTAAGTGCTCAGTGGGCTAACCAAAAGGTCGGTGGTGCAAACCCAGCCACTCCACGTGAGAAAGATGTGGCAGTTGGCTTCCGTAAAGATTTACAGCCTTGGAAACCCTATGGGGGCAGTTCTAGTCTGTCCTATAGGGTCGCTGTGAGTCAGAACTGGACTTGATGGCAACGGGGATGTTGCCGTAGACAGGTATAAAGTTTTTATTCCCACCACCACCCAGACCATTGGGAAAAAACACAGAATAAAGACAAAGTTCGACACAACACCCCTCATATCACTGTTCATCTCTCACTGAGCCTGACCACTGCGTAGGTTATATGTCCAAGTATGACCCAGAGCCCATTTCCTGGGATTAATATTAATCTTAGGAATAAAATATACTCATATTTTAAAACCTCACATTTACAGTGGTTACAAAACCGCCATGCTACACAAGCACAGCCTGATTCAGTACACAGGATGGAAGGGGGAAAGCAACCAGGATGTGCCTTTTGCTACATATATTGGCAGTTAATTCTTAAAACTTTCTGAGGTATCACTGTTCTACTTCATTAATTTAAAAAAATGATCAGGGAAATCAAGTAACTTACAGTAAGTATAAAGGGCTTTGAAGTCAGTCAGAATCCTAGCTCTATATGACTGTATGAGCTCTTAACCACTGCGCCACCAGGGCTCCGTACGTGACAGACTTCTGTTTCTAGGTTTGTGATGTTAGCTGTGTGTCACTCTGGGCAGCTTAACATCTCTGAACCTCAGTTTCCTCATCTGTAAAAAGGGGTTTAAGTGAGAATTATGTCAAGTGTTTAATCCAGGGCCTAGTATACAGTAAGCATACCCAATAACTATTAGCATTGTTCAAAATCAAACAGAATTCGAACTCAGGTCTAAGTCCCAAGTTCATGCTCTTTCCACTACAACATGCTGTGGCAACACACACCTACTGTACACATAAGAACCCATACTGGAAAGATGATATAAATAAGAAATGGATATCACCTAAAGGAAGTCCCGTTAAAGGCTAGCTAAACCAGCAGAGACTCTGAGTGGTGCAACCGGTTAACACGCTCGGATGCTCACTGGAAAGCTGGAAGTTCAAGGCCACTCTGAGATGCCTCAGAAGAAAGCCCTGGCAATCTGTTCTCAAAAGTCAGCCACTGAAAACCCTGGGGGCACCACTCTATCCTGACGCACGTGGGGTCGCCAGGAGACGAGGGTCAGCTCAATGGCGACGGGACTTTTTAAACCCGCAGGAATACTTTAGCTCTAACATCTGATAAGCAGAAGCAAGTAGAAAACTCCTCAGGAGATACCGTTTAGGCATTCGGGCTTACAGAGCTGGTTCTAGTAACCATGAAACTAGCTCCCTGCCCATGTAGGACTTTGTCCTGTAGGTCTCTACTCAGCCGTCAGGTAAACTCTTCATTTCCAGAGGTCGCCCAAATAAAGCTTGCTGGCTGGCCTGGACCCGCCGGCTATACTGCATCATTTTGAAACTTACCAACTTTATTTTCAAAATAAACTGCTACTCAATATTTTTACTTCATTATAACTGTGCAATTTATAAATGGAAGCAACCAAACAGTGTCATCACTTTTTCTACCCAATCTGCAGACCAAAACTGGCTTTGTGGTCCTGACACTTCAAAAATCTCATGTAAGTCTTACCCTCAGCCTAATCTCACAGTGGCTAATACAAAAACAGGGATAACAGTAAAAGTAAACTACAACAATCAATAAGGGGTTCACTATTTCAAAAGACTTCCAGTAATTGATTTGCCTTAAAAGGGGGGCTGCTAAACCAGGACGGGGTGCCCACACATTTATTTTGGCAGCTGTAGCCTACTCAGCAAAGCAATAATCCTCTGGAGAAAGGAATGTCACATTTATTCCAGCAAAAGAAAATTAAGACATGTGCCTTGGTAAAGCCCCTACCTAGAGGAGAGCCCTTTCAGCTTCATGCTCTCCCTTCAAAGGACAACCAGATCAGTACACTCCTGCTTTAGCAACAAAACCTTCAGAAGATACTAAGTCTTCACTTTGCAATCATCTTTAAAATCCCCGCATTTCTTCGGATGTTTACAATTCTAACCTCTGTCTTACACATCTACGGTAGCCATTACACAAGAATGATCTACTCATTTCCTTCAGAAACCTGTGTAGGGGAACACAGGTTTCCAGGTGTAGGACTCCATATCCATTCATTTTGCACTAATATAAAAACTAAATATGGCTCTAAGACACTGATAGTTAAAAGTAGTTAATCATGTGAGTGGCTCATACCTCCTGTGTCCAGACAGGAAGATCCAAGGATGTTTCTTTAAGACCTGCGGGAGAAGAGGACACAATAAACACCTGTCACCATGAGCTGCCCAAATTGAGAAGCCCCAGACTGACTTACTGTCCACCCTCAACCCGCTTCCCTCCCAAGCGAGAAAACAGAGGTCCTAACATCCACTGGGACCTAACTGTGTGAAAGGAAAGACCACGAAGAGTGCAACTACCAAAGCCCTGGAGGAAAGAGCCCTGGTCGACCGGTGGTCATCTGGGTTTTCCTTGTCTTCCCTGCAGCCGACTCCCAGTGAGAGGCCTTAGGCAAGTCAGAAGTCACTTTCCCTCTCCAGGGCACAACTGATCCGCAAAGTGACCTGACTGGCAAGGAGCTCTGCTAGTCAGTGACCAGGAGCGAACTCAAGGTGCCTTCAGTGAGCACCCGCACAAGCCCAGCAAGGGCCCTGCCAACACGCCCGCCTCCAAGACCCCAGCAATTCCCGGACTTTCTAAAGGAGCTGGACCCCCGCCCCGCTCCCGGGGCCAGCACGTGGCCACCCTCCTGTGAGCTGCGTGTCCAAACCAGGCCTTTACACCCACAACGTGGCCCCCTCCGTCCGCCCCACCTGTCCAGACATCCGCGGGCTCGGCGTCCCCTCCGATCCCCGTCCCCCACACACCTTCCCAGAGCAGTGATGTCCACACCCGGCCGGAGAGCACACACTCACCAGGGACCCACACCTCCGGCCACACTGCTCGCCCCCTCCAACCTCTCCATCGCCACCGCCCACCGCTCCACGCCCCGCTGCCCCGACCCTCCGGCGCCCCGGGAAGCCAGGGCCACTCACCAGCTGCCACCGCGCCGCTCGCGCTCTCCTCGGCTGTCTCCCAGCCCGAGGACCTCAAAGGCCGCGGGGACCCGGGCCGCCGCAGTCTCCGCCGCCTCGCCTCGCCTCAGCCCAGCCCCATCGCCCTCGGCCGGCGCCGGCAGCCGCGGGTCGCTGGGGCTCGGGGCGCCGCCGCCGGCACCGCGCGCTGCGGCTCGGGGTGAGGGGAGGGAGGCGCCGCGGCGGGGCCCGGCCGGGCCGGGCGCAGGGCAGCCGCGCTCTCCTCGTCGGCGTCCGCGGCGGCGGCGTGCAGCCCCAGCACGGCGGGAACCGGGGAGCGCGGTGCGCTGGCAGACGGCCCCTCGCCGCCTGCGACGTAGGGAAGCCCCCTTTCCTCAGCCGCGCCGTCCGGATCACGCCGCCCCGAGAGCCGGCGGCCGAGTGAGCGTGAACGCGCGCGACCGGCTCGGGACTCCCGCGCCGGACGTGAGGTCACGTGACGGCCTCTCCGCGGCGCCCAGGGCGGGGGACGTCAGGCGGGGCGGGGGCGGGGCGACGGTCTGGCCCCGCCCACCTCTGGTTTGCGCCCCGCCCCCCCAGCCGAGCTCTCGAAGAGCACGAATGCCAGGTGAGGCCCTCCGGGACGTGCGCGTGTCGGGGTGTGCGGATGGAGAGTGGCTGTTTGGGGCCGGAGGAGGTAGAATTTGTCCTCTGGTGCAACGTCAGAGATTATAGTTCAAAACCCATTTTATGAACAGAGAAACTGAGACCCAGAGGAGGGCCTAGACTAGATTCACCGAGGGAGCGTGGGTAGAACGGTGCAGTAGAAGCCGGCTCCTAGCTCCCAGTCCAGGTCTCTTTCACGCCCTGAGACCTACCCCTGCAAAGACAAGCATCTCTCGCATTTAGCTGGAGGCTCTGCGCCCAGCCTCGGGAGGAGGGCTGGGAGGTGTAGCCTCGGGAAAGCACCCACACGCCCGTCACATCGCCTCCGGCAGGAAGGAGTTTCTTCCGAAAATGCTGGATGCAAATCATATACTTCGCTCTGCAGAAGGTTTATCTCGGGGCACGAAGGAGACCGGATATCCAGATCGCCCACTGGGTTTTCGCTGTGCTCGGTCGGCGACGCGCGCGGGCAGCGGGGAGCGCCCTCAACCCCCTGCTGCCCCGGACTCAGGTCATCTCTGGGCCCCCGGGCTTTTGAGGCCCGGCCATAAATGTTACTGTTTTTCTACCTTGCTGCAAACGGAACTCTTAGCTCCTTGAGCGTCCGAGGGGAGTGGCGGCACGAAGCCCTGGTCCACCGGACTTGGGGACACAACGCCGAGGGCAATACGCTTTCTCTGGTCCATGGTGCATGGAGACACTTTACCGGAAACAGGGTGCGTTCAGGCACAGGTAACACCTCATCTGAGTCAGTATGCTGCCCTGAGTCCACGAAACATTGTGCCTTGGGTTATATTACACTGGACAGTTTCGCCACGTTGTCTCACACTGGCCAACAGAGCACCGGATCAAGATGGGTCCACTGCTGTCGCTTCTCAATTCCACCCCCACTCCACCCCGCCTCTTCCCCCAGGATTCAGTTCAGTTTCAAACCTCACCGCATTGAAAGTACTAAATGAGATAACGGTGTGCAAGGGTTGGGCAAACTGTAGGAAGTGGTCAGGTCGGGATTGCGCCCTCAAAGCCCTTTTAGCTCCTGGCTGTTTCCCCACAGCCTTTAAAGGATCTCAAGTCTCTACAGACCTAAAAACTATCGTGAACCCTCCACTCAAAGTCCCCTCTGCAGTTAGCTTTCCAGTATTTCTCTCCCCCTCATACAGACCTCTAAACTGTGGTTTCCACTGGCAGTCTCCACTTCCTCATTTCCCAATACTGCAAAGCCTGGCTTCTCCTTCTCTACACACACCCTTACCCACTCTGCTCAGACCAAAGTAACCATGACCTTCATTTTGCCAGACCTGGCAGGCATGAGTCCTAATTAACTGTTGGCAACTAACAGCAACAAATCTTTCTGGATCATTCTTCTACATTTGACACTGATGACTCCCACCTTCTGGAATCTCTCTACTCCCTTGGCTTCCAGAAGAGTAAACCAACCAAACCAAACCCATTGCTATCAAGTCGATTCTGACTTATAGTGACACTGTAGGACAGAGTGGAACTGCCCCTATAGTGACACTATAGGACAGAGTGGAACTGCCCCTATAGTGACACTATAGGACAGAGTGGAACTGCTCCATGGAGTTTCCAAGGAGCGCCTGCTGGATTCGAACTGCTGACCTTTTGGTTAGCAGCCATAACACTTAACCGCTACGCCACCAGGGTTTCCTTCCAAAAGAGTACAGTCTCCCAATTCATTTGTACCTCAATAAATAAGGCCTCCGCTTCCCTTGGTGACATCATTAAATTCCAAAAGCTGGGATTCTAGACCTTAAATGCAGGAATCCAATCTGGGTCCACAGCTCTTCTGGATCTGATAATTCTTCCTGGGGTGTCCTGTCCACCCTCATGTCAACTTCGAAATCATTAATGATTATCAATGTTCAGGCCAGACCTCTCCCACAAATTTTAGACGCAAATATCCAACTCCCTGCCAGGCAGTTCTAGCTAGATATCACAGCTCCCCAAGCCCCCAAACTCAGCATGTTCAAAACTGGACTCGTCCTCTGCCTTCATACCTTCCCTTCCCTCAGGCTTGGCACTGACTATATCTGCACGGTCATCAAAATTTTGGGAAATTTTGGGGAAGTTGGTAATGAATGAGTCATTCTTGATTCAGCCCTCTGCTTCAACCAGTCAGCAACCCCTATCCATTTCACCTCCTTAATAAGCCTTACCTCTGTTCCCACTGGCTGAGAATTTGCATCTCTACCCCAAATCTACTAAATCAGGACTTACAGTTTAACAAGATCCCCAGGTGATTCTTATGTATAGTAAATTTTGAGAACCTTGTCTCCACTAGTGGTTCTCAGAATCCGGTCCCTGACCGGTATTAGCATCGCTTGGGAATTTGTTAGAAATGCAAAATCTCAGTAGGGGTTCAAACCTGACGAACCAGTTCCAAGCCCCAAAGCAAACTCGGCCTCCTCTCAGCCTCCAGAGTGAACTATTTAAAATGCACTCCTATTCAAATCCTGTGGGAATCCCTTGTTGGCTTTTGGCTGCAGTGTGTACTCTCAAGGTACCCAGCATGAGCCTGTCACTGCACTCTGGCTTTTAAAAGACCTCGAAGATTCTCACACTTCGGGATGCAGCCAAAATCCCCAAAGTAAGGCAAAATCCCCAAAGTAAGGGCTAGGTAAGACTATATGAAGATAAAGAGCAATTTAATTTTTCCAAAATTCCTGGCCACAGATATTTGGGGAATGATGAAAGGATAATTTGAACGCTGACTTGGGAGGAGATGATGAGTCACTGGAAAATGCTTGACCATGTTTACAGGCTAAGAGAAAAGAAGGAGCCAGAAAAGGAGGAGAAGCCCAAGACTGGAAAGAGAAAGGGAGTGGACTAGTCTTAAGAAGTTCTGGAAAGCTTTTTCTCAACCCATGCTAATGATTTTGGGCCCGGCCTCTGTTCATGCTTGCTAGCCCTTCACTTCCCTATTCCTACTCACTCTTAAAAACTCAACCTATGATCATGCCCCTCAGATAACAGCCCCACTAGTAAGCTGTAACTTCACTGTCCACAAACGTTTCACATCTCCATCCTCAAAACGCATGTCATAGATTGAATTATGTCCCACGAAAATATGCGTACCAATTTGGCTAGGCCATGATTCCCAGTATTATGTGGTTGTCCACCATTTTGTCATCTGATGTGATTTTCCTATGTGTTGTAAATCCTACCTCTATGATGTTAATGAGGTGGGACAGGCGGCAGTTATGTTAAGGAGGCAGGACTCAATCTACAAGATTGGATTATGTTTTGAGCTAATCTCTTTTGAGATATTAAAGAGAGAAGCAAGCAGAGAGACAGGGGGACCTCATACCACCAAGAAAGCAGTACTGGGAGCAGAGCTCACCCTTTGCACCTGCGATTCCTGCTTGGAGAAGCTCCTATTCCGGGGGAAGATTGATGACAAGGACCTTCCTCCGGAGCCGACAAAGAAAGCCTTCCCCTGGAGCCAATGCCCTGAATTTGGACCTATAGCCTCCTAGACTGTGAGAAAATAAACCTGTTTGTTAAAGCCATCGACTTGTGGTATTTCCGTTATAGCACCACTAGATAACTGAGAAAACGCCCAACCTTGCCCTCTTCTCTCATGTCACCTTATCTCTTCTTTCCTTGAGAAAATGCAGATAATCAGGAGGGAACACCCTCATCTTCCCACCCTCAAATCTACACATCAGCCCACACCTGCATCCAATATCTCTTCCCTCATTCCAGTTTTTATAGGGGACTGATACTTCACAAGTACAATACTAGGCCTCCCAAAGATCACCACTGTTGCCAACTGCAACTGACACTTTTCTGGCCTTATCTCTCTAGCCCTCTCAGCAGCATTTAACTCCCTTTCTTGAAATACTTTTCTCTTAGTTTTGATAACTGTTATGGATTAAATTGTGTCCCTCAAAAATGTGTACCAACTTGGTTAGGCCATGATTCCCAGTATTGTGTGGTTGTCCACCATTTTGTGATCGGATGTGATTTTCTTACATGTTGTAGATCCTAATCTCCACCTGTGGTTCATAAGGCAAGATTAGGTTATGTTAAAGAGGATTAAGGTCCCCTGATCCAATATAAGGGGACATTTCCCTGAGATGTGGCCTGCATCACCTTTTGTCTTTGTTGCTGTTGTTAGGTGCCATGGAGTCAGTTCTGACTCATAGCCACCCCATGTTAAACACAATGAAACACTGCCCACTCCTCCCCCATCCTCACAATCATCGTTATGCTTCAACCTGTTGTTGCAGCCACTGTGTCAATCCATCTCATTGAGGGTCTTCCTCTTTTTCATTGACTCCCTACTATACCAAGCATAATGTCCTTCTCCAGGGACTGGTCCCGCCAGATAACATGTCGAAAGTATGTGAGATGAAATCTTGCCGTCCTTGCTTCTAATGAGCATTCTCGTTGTATTTCTTCTAAGACAGATTTGTTTGTTCTTCTGGCAGTCCATTATATTTTCAGTATTCTTCGCCAACACCATAATTCAAAGGCACCAATTCTTCCATCTTTCCTTATTCATTGTCCAGCTTTCACATGATGTTGCTTATTGGTCCAGTTGTGAGAATTTTTGCTGAAGGATAATCCATACTGAAGGCTGTGGTCTTTGATCTTCATCAGTAAGTGCTTCAAGTCCTCTTCACTTTCAGCAAACGAGGTTGTGTCATCTGCATATCACAGGTTGTTAATAGTCTCCCTCCAATCTTGATGCCCTGTTCTTCATATAGTCCAGTTTCTTGGATTATCTGTTTAGCTTATAGATTGAAAAAGTATGGTGAAAGATACAACCCTGATGCACACCTTTCCTGACTTTATACCGTGCAGTGTCCCCTTGTTCTGATTGAATGACTGCCTCGTGGTCTAAGTACAGGTTCTTCATGAGCACAATTAAGTGCTCTGGAACTCCCATTCTTGGCAGCGTTGTTCGTAATTTGATATGATCCACATAGTTGAATGTCTTTCATTGTCAATAAAATATAGGTAAACATCTTTCCAGTATTCTTTGCTTTCAGCCAAGATCCGTTTAACTTCGGCAATGATATCCCTTATTCCATGCCCTTTTCTGAATCCGGCTTGAATTTCTGGCACTTCCCTGTCGATGTACTTGCTGCAACAGCTTTTGAATGAGCTTTAGTAAAATTTTATATGTGTGTGATATTGTTCGATAATTTCCACATTCTTTTGGATCACCTTTCTTTGGAATGGGTACATATATGGATCTCTCCCAGTCAGTTGGCCGGGTAGCTACCTTCCAAATTTCTTGGCATAGGCAACTGAGCACTTCCAGTGCTGCATCCCTTTGCTGAAACATCTCAATTGGTATTCCATCAATTCCTGGAGCCTTGTTTTCTACCAATGTTTTCAGTGCAGCTTGGGCCTCTTTCTTCGGTACTCCCTATGCTACTTCCTGAAATTGTTGAATGTCGACCAGTTCTTTTTGGTACAGTGACTCTGTGTATTCCTTACATCTTCTTTTGACGCTTCCTGCATCGCTTAGTATTTTCCCGATAGAATCCTTCAATATTGCAACTCTAGGCTTAAATTTTTTTCTTCTCTTCTTTCAGTTTGAGAAATGCCGAGCGGGTTCTTCCCTTTTGGTTTTCTAACTCCAGGTCTTTGCATATTTCATTGTAATACTTTGTCTTCTCCAGCCACCCTTTGAAAGCTTCTGCTCAGCTCTTTCACTTCATCATTTCTTCCTTTCGCTTTAGTTACTGTACTTTAAAGAGCAAGTTTCAGAGTCTCTTCTGACATCCATTTTGGTCTTTTCATTCTTTCCTATCTTTTTAATGACCTCTTGCTTTCTTCATGTATGATGTCCTGGATGTCATTCCACAGCTCCTCTGGTCTTTGGCCATTAGTGTTTGATACATCAAATCTATTCTTGAGATGGTCTCTAAATTCAGGTGGGGTATACCCAAGGTTGTACTTTGGCTCTCGTGGACTTGTTCTAATTATCTTCAACTTCGACTTGAACTTGGAGATGAGCAATTGAGGGTCTATTCCGCGGCTGGCCCCTGGCCTTTTTCTGACTAATGATATTGAGCTTTTCCATCGTCTCTTTCCATAAATGTAGTCGATTTGATTCCTATGTATTCCATCTGTCAAGGTTCACATCTATAGTCGCTGGTTATTTTGTTGAAAAAAGGTATTTAAATGAAGATAAAACCTTTTATCTTAGAAGAGATAAAAGGAGAGAGAAGTAAGCAAATAGACAGGACCTCCTACCACCAAGGAAGTAGAGCTGGGAATGAGCATGCCCTTTGGACCCAGGGTCCCTGTGCTGAGAAGTTCCTAGACCAGGGAAAGACTCATGAAAAGCTGACATAAACAGAAAGCCTTCCCCTGGACCAACACCCTGAATTCAGACTCGTAGCCTCCTAAACTGTGACAGAATAAACTTCCGTTTCTTAAACCCATCTACTTGTGGTACTTCGGTTATAGGAACACTAGATAACTAAGACAATAACATGCTGTCTTTTGGAATTCCTCCTCCCTCTTTGTCTACTTTTCCTTAACTTCTTGTGGGGGCTTCCTCCTTTTAACCTCCAAATGTTGCTGATCCCTAGGATCCATTTCTCTCTCTACACAATTTTTTTTTTCTATTTGGGGTCTATGGACCTTAGAAGAGTCACGAATTCCTAAAATTTGAATGCAAGTATTTTTAAAGAATTACAGCTTTTGTCAGGTTTTCAAAGGTATCTAGGACCACCGCCCCCCCCCCGCAAAAAAGGATGAGAGCATGGATCCAAATGCTGTCACCTTAGGTGACCTCATCTGCCATGGCTGTAGCTATCACCTGTGAGTGCGTTAATAACCCCCAGTTGCATACCTGCAGCCCAGGTCTCTCTTCAGAGTCCCTGGGCCATACCTGCCTTACATCTTCATGTCGTGTCTCACTATTGTTGTTGTTAGGTCCCATCGAGTCAGTTCTGATTCATAGTGACCCTATGTACAACAGAATGAAATACTGCCCAGTCCTGCGCCATCCTCAGTTGTTGCCATGCTTGAGCCCACTGCTGCAGCCACTGTGTCAATCCGTCTCATTGAGGGTCTTCCTCTTTTTTGATGACCCTTTGCTATAGTAAGCATGATATCCTTCTCCAGGACTGATCCCTCCTGATAACACATTCAGTGTATGTGAGGCTAGTCTCGCCATCCTTGCTTCTGATGAGCAAGCATTCTTGTTGTCCTTCTTCTAAGACAGATTTGTTCTTTTGGCAGTCCATGATATGTTCAATGTTCTTTGCCAACATCACAATTCAAAGGTGTCAAATCCTTACTCATTTTCCAGCTTTCACATGCATATGAGGCAAATGAAAACATCATGGCTGGGCTCAAGCACACTTTAGACTTAAAGGTGACATCTTTCCTTTTCAACACTTTAAAGAGGTCTTTTGCAGCAGATTTGCTCAATGCAACGCATCTTTTGATTTCTTGACTGCTGCTTCCATGGGTGTTGATGGTGGAATCAAGTAAAATGAAATCCTTGACGACTTCAATCTTTTCTCCGTTTATCATGATGTTGCTTATTGGTCCAGCTATGAGGATTTTGTGTTCTTTATGTCGAACAGTAATCCATACTGAGTTCTATAGTCCTTGATCTTCATCAGTGAGCACTTCAAGTCCTCTTCACTTTCAGCAAACAAGGTTGTGTCTTCTGCATATTGCAGGTTGTTAATAAGTGAGCTGCATCTTAACAGCTTCCTCCAGTCTTGATGCCCCGTTCTTCTTCATGTAGTCCAACTTCTCAGATTATTTGCTCAGCATACAACTAAATACACATGGTGAAAGGATACCGCCCTGAGGCATACCTTCTCTGACTTTAAACCATGCAGTGTCCCCTTGTTCTCTTCAAATGACTGCCTTTTGATCTATGTACAGATTCCTCATGAGCACAATTAAGTGTTCTGGGATTCCCATTCTTCACGATGTTATCCATAATTTGTTAGGACCCACGCAGTTGAATGTTTTTGCACAGCCAATAAAACACAGGTAAACATCTTTCTGACATAGGGCGGCTCAAGAAGAAAATGAAGTATTATCATGACATGCGCAAAGATCTGGAGATAGAAAACCAAAAGGGAAGAACAGGCTCAGCGTTTCTCAAGCTGAAAGAACTGAAGAAAAAATTCAAGCCTTGAATTGCAACAGTGAAGGATTCTATGGGGAAAATATTAAACGATGCAGGAAGCATCAAAAGAAGATGGAAGGAATACACAGAGTCACTATACCGAAAAGAATTGGTCTACGTTCAACCATTTCGAGAGGTAGCATATGACTAAGAACCAATGGTACTGAAGGAAGAAGTCCAAGCTGCACTCAAAGCACTGGCAAAAAACAAGACCCCTGGAACTGATGAAGTATCAACTGAGATGTCTCAACAAAAGGATGCAGCACTGGAAATGCTCACTTGTCTATCCCAAGAAATATGGAAGACAGCTACCTGGCCAACTGACTGGAAGAGATCCATATTTATGCCTATTCCCAAGAAAGGTGATTCAACAAATGCAGAAATTAATTAAAATTAAACTAATATCACACACAAGTAAAATTTTACTGAAGATCATTCCAAAGTGGCTGCCGCAGTATATAGACAGAAACTGCCAGAAATTCAAGCCAGATTCAGAAGAGGGAACCAGGGATATCAATGCTAATGTCAGATGAATCCTGGCTGATAGTAGAGAATACCAGAAAGATGTTTACGTGTCTCATTGGCATCTCATAATTTCACTTATCTAAAACTCAACTCTTGCCCTTCTTTCCCAAACCCACTCTTCCCCCAGGCTTCCCAACCTTAGCAAAAGACACTACCACAAGTCCAGCTACTCAAACCAGAAACCTAGAAGTCACTCTCTACACCTCCCTGTCCTTCTCCATCCATATCAAATCTAATGCCAAGTCCATTTCAAATCCTTCCACATCTCTCCATCTCCAGTGCCGCCTTCATCTCTCACCTGTGACCACTCCTTTAGCCCCCAATTGATTTTCCCTCTTTCACCCTTGCCTCACTCCAGTCCATTCTCACACAGCAGCCAGAGTAATGTTTAAGGTGTGTGACTTGGAGCATAGCCCCTATAGAAGGCTTTCAACTCCTTCCCATTTCGCTTACAATAAAATGTGAATTTCTTCTTTGACCTACAAGGTCCAGTGTAGCATACAGCCTGCCCTTCACTCCCCCTTCGCTAGCCCTAGCTCCCTCCGTCATACCTCCCCTCCCTGTTCACCTCACTCTACCACAGTTGGCCTCCTTTCAGTTTTTCGAATACCACCATTGTAGGGTAAAAAACATCACAAAGTTTAATAAAGCAAAAAGGAAGTTGTATTTGGGATATATTCAAAAAGACAAAAGTTGAGAAGTGGACAAGCATGCTGTCAGAGCTAATATCTGCCTGAGTCCAGAGAATATTACAGAATAGACAAGAAAGGGAAAATGAACAAGTATGCTGTCACAACCATGTCTGTCCAAGTCCAGAGAATTTTACAGAATAGGCAAGAATGGGAAAACTGAAAAGCACGCTGCCACAGTCATGTCTGCCTGAGTCCAAGGAAGGTTACGGAGTCATCAGCATATATTAACACTACAAAGTGGGCAAAACTATTGAAAGTTTCACCTTTTCACAGACTGGCTAGAAAATGCAATCTTACATTTTGAATTGTCTTTCTTAAGGATCATTGGTGCAGGTTTCAGTAGCCAGCAGTCAGGAGGGCCTTGACTGGTCCAACAGGTTTCTATTTGCTAAAAGTTAATAGAAAAAGATAAGACTGGAAAGTCTTTTGCATTCTGGCTTCTGTGAAAGTTTCCCTAAAAGATGTTTTCCAAGATTATCCTATCTATTGTCTTTATACCTCAGGGCCCAGTTGATGTGTCCTTGTAAGTCTTTGTGAGCCCAGCTCCATCTGGGTCACGTTCTCTATGTTGAAGGACAAGGAATAATGACTCCAATATTATTTCCAAATTCACCACTAAGCTGTTGCCTGCCTCAGGGCCTTTGGGCAACACTTTATTTCTCTTCCCTTTTTGCCTTGCCTGGCTCACTCTTGCACAAGTTCAGCTCTTAGTTTAGGTATATCTATATCAGTTATGGAAACCCTGGTGGCGTAGTGGTTAAGTGCTATAGCTACTAACCAAGAGGCTGGAAGTTCAAATCCACCAGGCACTCCTTGGGAACTCTATAGGGAGGTTCTACTCTGTCCTATAGGGCCGCTATGAGTCGGAATCGACTAGACAGCAATGGGTTTGGCTTCTTTGGACATCAATTATTGAGAAATGCCTCCCCTGTTGCTCATTCTTTCCTGATGTTTTCTCATGTCCTCTGTGTGTTTACTTGCACAATCTTAATTACCTGTGAGTTTATGTATATGTTTGTTTAACACCTTTCTCTGCCACCAGACTGCAAGCTCTTTGAATATGGGGACCAACCAAAGTTCCATAATTTCTCTCAGAGGGGCTCAAAGGCAGCAATGTTGTTAGAAGAGGAGATGGGAACTTGTTTAGTGACACTTTGTGCGAGATTGACAGAGCAGCAGTTGTCCATCTTTCTAAGTGGGGGAAGGACTGGTGGAATTATGGGAAAATGGTGTATAAAGTACACAAGGCTGTAAATCTTTACGGGACCAGACTGCCACATCTTTCTCACATGGAGCGGCTGGTAGATTTGAACCACCAACCTTTCTATTAACAGCCGAGAGCTGAACCACTGCACCACCAGTACTCCCCATAAAGATTAAAAAACTAAAACCAAACCCGTTGCCGTCGAGTCCATTCCGACTCATAGCGACCCTGTAGAACTGCCCCATAGGGTTTCCAAGGAGCGCCTGGTAGATTCAAACTGCTGACCTTTTGGTTAACAGCCGTAGCTCTTAACCACTACGCCACCAGGGTTTCCAAACCAAACCCGCTGCCATGGAGTTGATTCCAACTCATAATGACCCTATTGGACAGAGTAGAACTGTCCCATAGGGTTTCCAAGGAGTGGCTGGTGGATTTGAACTGCCCACCTTTTGGTTAGCAGCCAAATGCTTAAGCCACTGCACCACCAGGGCTCCTGGTCCATAAAGATTACAGCCTTGGAAACCCTATGAGGCAGTTCTACTCTGTTCTATAGGGTTGCGATGAGCCACAGTCTACTTGACAGCAGTGGGTTTGGGTTGAGTTTTATTATTTCTTTTAACCATTACAACAGTTCAATGGGGTAGTTACTATTATATGCATTTTGTAATGGATGAAAAAATGGAGGAAGCTTCACATGCATTAACTCGTTTAATCTTTCTAACAATCCTAGGAAGTAGGTACTACAATTATGTCCATGTTTACAAATGAGGAAACTGAGGAAGGCTTAAAATGCTATCTTACAGAATGGGAAAGATGTGTTAAATAACTCACCCAATGTCACGGAGATAGTAAACTGCACAGTAAGGATTTAAACCCAAGCAATTTGGCCCCAGAGCCAAACTCTTGACCACTCTAACCACGTGAGGTTATAGTGACTCATTTTTTGCATTTCCTTAACACTTTATCTTTAACTCTTTGGATTATCTGTTTGACCAACCAGGCTCTGACTTCCACATGAGCAAGGATGTTATTCACCCATTTCTAGATCCTTAGTCCCTAGCAGAGGACCTGGCACATAATAATAATCAATAAGTGTGCTCAGTAAGTGAATAACAAATTATCTTTGATTTTTCACTATGTCAGATTCTACCACCCAAGTATCTGTTTGTCTGACTGTGGTCAGTTGTGTTGCTGTGGTGCTGGAAGTTGTGCCACTGATATCTCATATACCAGCAGGATCACCCAAGGTGGACAGGTTTCAGTGGAGCATCCAGACTGAGACAGACTAGGAAGAAAGGCGTGGTGAACTACTTCCAAGAATTCTTCAGTGAAAACATTATGGATCACAATGGAACTGACTGACCTGATTACCTTTGGACACATCATAAGGGCAGACCAGTTGCCGGGGGGAGACATTGTTTTTGGTGAAGCAGAGGGGCAATGAGGGTGAAGAAAAAACTTGGTGAGATGGATTGTCACAATGACTGCAACGGTGGACTTAAACATGCCTGAGATTGTGCAGATAATGCAGGAGTGGGCAAGGTTTCCTTCTGCTGTACGTACGGTTGCATAAGCAGAAGTCACTCAACAGTAACTAACATTAATAACATGTCAGACCAGCAATGGAATGGCTATGATTCCCATTTTATACAGAAGAAAAATGAGGTTCAAAACTTGACAAAAAGAAGTGACTTGTCTAAGAGTCCACCTGACTGAGTCCAGCCCCCTTACATGGTCCCTCTGCTGCTTCTACATACGGTTAGAAGACACATGATTAGATTAGAAAGCCTTCGCCTTGAAAAATGTCTAAAAAACACCATAGCACTTGTTATGGGTTGAATTGTATTCCCCCATCTCCCAAATATGTGTTGGAGTCCTAACCCCTATACCTATAGATGTAATCCCATTTAAGAACAGGATTTCCTTTGTGATGTTGATATGGCCATATCAGTGTAGGGTGCGTCCTAAACCTAATCACTTCTGAGATAAAAAGAGCAGCTAGACACAGGGATATACAGATGACACAACCTTGCTTGCTGAAAGTGAAGAGAACTTGCAGCACTTACTGACAAAGATCAAAGACCATAACCTTCAGTATGGATTATACCTCAACATTAAGAAAACAAAAATCCTCACGACTAGACCAATAAGCAACATCATGGTAAACAGAGAAAAGATGGAAGTTGTCAGGGACTTCATTTTACTTGGACCCACAATCAACGCCCATGGAAGCAGCAGTCGAGAAATCAAATGGCTCACTGCACTGCCAAATCTGCTGCAAAAGACCTCTTCCAAGTGTTAAAAAGCAAAGATGTCATCTTGAGGACTAAGGTGCGCCTGACCCAAGCCATGGTATTTTCAGTCGCCTTATATGCATGTGAAAGCTGGACAACAAGTAAGGAAGACCGAAGAATTGACACCTTCGAATTATGGTGTTGGTGAAGAATGTTGAATACACCATGGACTGCCACAAGAACGAGCAAATCTGTCTTGGAAGAAGTATAGCCAGAATGCTGCTTAGGAGCAAGGATGGCGAAACTTTATCTCACATACTTTGGACATGTTATCAGGAGGGACCAGTGCCTGGAGAAGGACATCATGCTTGGTAAAGTAGAGGGTCAGCAAAAGAGAGGAAGACCCTCAATGAGATGGATTGACACAGTGGCTGCAACAATGGGCTCAAGCATAGCAATGATAGTGAGGATGGCTCAGCACCAGGCAGTGTTTCGTTCTGTTGTATACAGGGCTGCTATGAGTCAGAACCAGCTCAATGGCACCTAACAACAACAGCATAGACGTGGAAACAAGGGAGAAGAAGGGAGCAAGATAGATACACGTGAAGATCTCCAAGGAATCAAGGAATTCTGGAAGGGACAAGAATCTTCCCACAGAGAGAACCTTCCCAGTAGCCGGTGCCCTGAATTCAGGCTGTAAGAAAATAACATTTCTTTCTGTAAATTAAAGCCATCGACTTCTGGTATTTCTGTTACAGCAGCGCTAAGAAACTAAGACAGCATTCCCTGCCTTTTCTAGAAAAGAGTGGTCATTAAAAGTTCTTTGATTATGATATTTCTCCAACAAGCTTGATTTCTTTCCTTTAGCTTCTTTTAAGCCATTCTTTTCATATTTGATTTGGACTATACGGGCCTGTGTGTGTATGTGTGTGTGTCTGTGTGTATTGGGATAGGGAGTAGAGCTATGAGTCAGAAGTTAAGAAACTGGAGTCCAGGATCCACCATTGACTTATTTCCGTTACTAAGCAAGGCATGCAATCTTTTTTGCCCCTGCCACGTAACAAAAGCCAGGGACCTGGCATTCTTTTGATAACACGGTGTCCTGGGGTGTGGTGAGTCACATGCCACTGAATATTGTTTACCAAATCACAGTTTTGGGAGTGGGACCCCTCCTAAAGGCCTGATCACTGCTGGAATATAACCAGGCATATGGTGCCAGCTGGCACTCTGAGAGAAAGAAAGTCCTGACTTGCAACAGATGACAGTTTCATGGTATCAATACTCCCCCACCACAGCCAATGTCAAAATTCCCGCAAATTAGCAATCTGCTTCAGTGAACTGACAGAAACAGGCTCTAGCACACTCCTGCCTATAGCAACTCCCTGTGGGGAAGACCTGCTCCATAGGCTGTTATAAGGGTTTCGATATAATGTGTGGACATAATGATTTGACCTCTGAGAAAACAACAATTGTATTAGAGATAGGGAAACTGAATTCAAGTCTTGGCCTTCTTTTTATAAGCCACATATGTATTTCTTTGAATCTCAGTTTTAATGGGAATAATAGTACCCACCTTGCAGAACTGTTGTTTATCTAGCAAACGCTCAGCACTTACCTGATAGGCACTTTCAAGTACTGTACAAATATGAACTCAATCTTTATAACAACAGTGGGGTAAATACTATTATCAGTTGACAGATGAAAAAACCATAGAGAAGTTAACTAAGTTCTCTAAGGTCATACTGCTAACTAGTAATAGAGTCAGGATTTGAAGCTGGCTCCAGGGCCCATTCTTTTTACCCACTATAGCCTGCAAGCCAAACCCATCCTGAAGTCTGTTTTTGAAAATCAAGTTTTATTGGAACACAACATTGTTTGTCATTTACATGTTGTCTATGGCTGCTCTCATGCCACAACAGCAGAGTTGAGTAGTTGTGACAGATCATATGGCCCACAAAGGCCAAAGTATTTACTATCTGGTCCTTTAGAGAAAGTTTGCTGTGTCCTACTCTGTGATATGCCATCTGTTTCTGTGGGGTGGGACGTTGGCTATTATTTGGCACCTGGTAGCCCTCAGGGTCAAGCTGGTTCTGATACTGTGTTCCGAACCAGTAAGACGAGTGTAAAAGTAATGTCAAGGTGATGTCTGTATTGTAATATTTGAACTCTAACAACCGTGTCAGTGAAGTAGCATTCTTAAGCATAAAGGTGTAAACTTTAGTAACAAATGATCTGTGAAAATGCATGTTTATAGAACCATTTATCTGACTTCGTAGGATCCCAGCATCTCAGGGGTGAAATTAATTCAGAGATTGTTCATCCCAACCCTGACTCTCGTTTTTGGGGATATTGTACAGCACTGGGTTTCTAAAGTTAATGTTATAAATTCCTCATGATTATCCCTGAGTGATATGTTCTACAAGTGCTAGGAGATGTATCTCCTATATAGAGATGGGCTTTTTGAACAACAGAGGAAAGACGTTGACATGGGGCTCAGGAGTCAGGCTCACATCTCCACACCTGTCATTTTGTCTCCAAGGCAGCTCCTTCAAATGACTGTTTCAGATGCCAAGCAGAGAAGTTCCTCAAAGCCTGTTATTCACTTTCCTCTTATGTAGTGGTTAAAAACTTCCCCTGACCTTTGCAGTTACTTTCTGTGAGCGTCTCAGGGACCACCATTCACTTGTGACTTATTTTCGAAGCTGGCAGTTTTAGCTTCCAGAATAAACAGGCTACAGGTGGTCGACTGAGTTTCTTTTGGATTCCCAGCACCAAACGAGAACTGCTCAGTGGGAAATGTGCACGCCTCTAGAGCCTGATTGCCCCTACTCAGGTTGGTGGATTTTCAGCACACTAGAAAACGGGTCACCACCTCAAGATCGCCGGAAGATGGATTGTTACCTTCTGGTTTTTGACAATAATTGCTTTCTCTTGGTTAAAAATAAATAAATAAAATAAAATAAAGTTTTTTGTTCTCTTTGCTGAGTTTCGTTTTCTCAGAGCAAAGATGTTTTACCAGAATTGATTGCCACATTCTATATGGAAGTCCCCTTGCCAAGGAATTTCCTTCACAAACACTTCAAAAGTAAGTTGATCTAAAACACGTCCATGCCACGAGGTTACCTATAACCTAATCCAGCCTAGGAATCAGAGTCCAAACAGCTCAAGGTTCTGCACATTCCATGACAGCTGCAGCGTGGAAAGGAAAGAACAAGGCTTTAAGGCAGAGAATTCCAGAAACACCTCGCTATTCCCATGTTGCTCTTTGTCTCTACTCTCCTGCTTAAATAGCTAATTTTACCAGCAAAGACTTTGAGCTTTACTAAAAGCTTCTTTATTTTTTTTAAGTGAGTATGATTTCTTTAGGATACCTTTAAATAAATTTATGACAGTTTCTTTTTTTTTTTTTTTTTTCAAATATACATTTAAAGAAGACTTAGAGCTCTAAAGATCTGAAATACCTCTTCAAGGTGGTACCTAGAAACTGTTTTGGGTTCCTGGAATACTTGATTTTATCTCTTCTTTAAAATTTAAGTGTTCCTGTAAATAAACTTCATGTTCAACAGCACTCTCCTCCATACCAATTCAAATATTCACAGACTTACACAAGCTCCAAGAGAGAGGATAGAGTCGTACTCAACTTTTTATCTGCCACAACAAATAGCCACAGTGCCTTGCATATAGTAGGTGGTCAGTAAATGTTATTGATATGTAACCTCCATAAAGTTGTTGTCAGGTGGAAACCCCAGGCTTTGCTCAGTGGGACTCGTCTCAGGCAATAAACGAGAGACCAAGGTGGGAGATCAGAAAGCCATTTTTATTTCATTGCACAAGGAAAGGAACAATCAGAGCTGCTCCCTCCAAAACTGCTCACTGAGAGTGAAAGGAAAGGTTACTTTTATGGGGCTCACAAGCAGGAAGATCACACAAGTTACATCAGTAACATTCTTAATCATACTACACAGATGCAATGGGGTTTACATATAACTTCATGCATAGTATGTTCAGAAAATGGTAACTAAACTCCACCCAGGGGTAGGGAAGTTACTATGTATGAGGTACTTAACGAGCTAAAAAGTTTTCCAGATAGTCAACATGGCACCTTAACTGGTTTCCACCTGATTTTCTCTAGTTCTGGGCAGCAGTTAAGGAAAGGGGAGCCAGGATGTTAATGTAAAGCTACGGGGCATGCCAAGCAAGCTGCTTGAGGCAGTGGAATTTCACAGCCTAGAGACCTCTGTCTTAAAGTGAAGAACTTTATTTTGTTCAATCCTACAAGCCCAGCAACTAGAACAGTGACCAGTAGCTAGAGTCGCTCAATGAATATTGAATAAATGGACCTACAGCTTTAATAAATGTAGGAGGCAGTTTAGAACTCTACATTTTTTCAATCAACTTAACCCTTTTATCAGTCAAGGTTCAAATAGAGAAGAAGGCTGTGTAGGAAATACACATATTTGTATGCAGATGACATACCCGCCTTCTACGTTTGTCACCAGCCAAACCCTCTGTGCCCACCCCCCACGAGGTATTTTCATAAGTGCTGCTATGCCACTTTTTTTACATGTTGCTCAAGGCTCTGCAAATTCTGTAACAGATGCAGTCATGAAAGGAAAGAACTAGGCTTCAAGGCAGAGAACACCAGAGATCCTGAAGGCAGGTCTTCAGGAAAGCCTCAGATCTGCTCTTAAAAATCCCAAACTTGTTCAGCAAATATTGGAATGTGATAGATAGCGCATCCATGTGGAGTGTTGTGTAGACATTTAACAGTAAATTTATGGAGGAAGGAATAAAGATTAGAATGGAAATAAATGAAATAGAGAATTAAAAAGCAGTAGAGAAAAATCAATGAAACCAAAATTTAGTTCTTTGAAAATATCAACAAAATTGACATACCTTTGCCAGACTGATCAAGATAAAAACAGAGAAGACTCAAATTACTAAAATCAGGAATGAGAGAGGGGACATCATTACTGACCTTACAGAAATAAAAAGAATCATAAGGGAACAGCATGAGTAATTATATACCAACACATTAGAAAACTAAACAAAACTGAAAAAGCAAACTGCTAAAACTGTCTCAAGAAGAAATAGAAAATCTGAATAGACCTGTAACAAGTAAAGAGATTGAATTATTAATCAAAAAACTTCTCACAAGGAAAAGCCCAGGCCCAGATGGCTTCACCACTGAATTCTATGAAATATTTAAAGAATTAATGCTGATTCTTCACAAAGTCTTCCAAAAATTAGAAGAGGCAAGAACACCTTCCAACTCATTCTATGAGGCCAGAATTAACCTGATAGCAAAATCAAAGACATCACAAGAAAACTACAGACCAATATCTTTTTGAATATAGACACAAATGTCTTTAACAGACCACTAGCAAATTAAGCCCACAAGATATAAAAAGAATTTTACATCATTACCAAGTGGGATTTATGCCAGGAATATAAGGTTGGCTTGACATGAAAACCAATCAATGTAATATACTATATTAACAGGATAAAGGACAAAGTCACATGATCATCTCAATAGATGCAAAAAAGGCATTTGATAAAATCCAATACATGTTCATCATTAAAAACATTCGACAAACTAGGAAACAAAGGCAACTTCCTCAAATGACATCAAACCTAAGACCAAAAGCTCTTCCTTTAAGATCAGGACCAAGTCAAGGATGTCCACTCTTGCCACTTCTGTTCAACATTGTACTAGAGGTTTTAGCCGCAGCAATTAGGCACAATAAAGAAATAAAAGGCATCCAGATTGGAAAAGAAGAAGTAAAACTATATTTGCAGCTGACATGGTCTTGTATATAAAAAAATTCTAAGGAATCCACAAAAAAACTATTAGAACTAATAAACATATTCAGCAAGTTTGCAAGATACAAGAGCAATATACAAAGTCAATTGTATTTCTACACACTGACAATGAACAATCCGAAAAAGAAATTAAGAAAGCAATTCCGTTTACGATAGCATCAAAAAGAATAAAATACTTAAGGGTAATTTGACAAAATACATGCAAGACTTATATACCGAGAATGAAAAAATATTGTTGAAAGAAAATAAAAAGGATTTAAGTAAATGCCAAGGCATCCCATGTTCATGAATCAGGAGGATTAATATTGTTAAGATGGCAATATTCCCCAAATTGATCTACAGATTCAATGTAATCCCTACCAAAATTCCAGCTGCCTTTCTTTTTGTCAGAAGTTGACAAGCTGATTCTAAAATTCCTATGGAAATGCAAAGGACCCAGAATAGCCAAGATCATCCTGAAAAAGGAGAACAAAGTGGAAAGACTCACACTTCCCAGTTTTAAAAACTTACCACAAAGCTGCAGATATCAAAACAGTGTTGGTGCTGGCATAAGGCTAGACATACAGATCAATGGAATAGAATTGAGAGTCCAGAAAGAAATCCTTACATTTATGGTCAACCAATTTTCAACAAGAGTACCAACATAATTCAATGGGAAAAGAATAGTCTTCTTTTCAACAAATGGTGCTGAGACAACTGTATATCCACATGCAAAAGAGTGGCTGCTAATGGATTCAGGGTTTCTTTTTGGGGTGATGAAAATGTTCTAAAATTAAATAGTGGTGATGGTTGCAGAAGTCTGTAAATATACTAAGAACCACTAACTTGTATACTTTAAAAAGGCGAGTTTTATGATATATGAATAATATCTCAATAAAAATGTTATTTAAGAAAATAGTATATTTAAAAAGGGTTTTCGATAGCACAATAAGGCCTCCAGGCCATGGTTCAATTGTGCTCTTACTTAAACCTTATATTACTCCAAAAAAACAAAACCAAACCTGTTGCCATTGAGTTGATTCCAACTCACAGTGACCGTATAGGTGAAAGTAGAACCACCCCGTAAGATTTCCAAGGTGAATTTGAACTGCCAACCTTTTGGCTAGCAGCCATAGCTCTTACCTACTGTGCCACCAGGGCTCGCATATTACTCCAGGTACTATAATTCAATGCTTTGATCAAATTAGACCATCAGAAGGCTCCATATGGAGTTATATAGTGCCTTATCCCATTTTATGTGGATCTACAGTCAACACTGATGCAAGCACCCAGTACTGTCGACCCATGCAAGTAGCAGTCAGGAAATCAAACACTGCATTGTATTGGGCAAATCTGCTGCAAAAGTGTTGAAAAGCAAAGATGTCACCTTGAAGACTAAGGTGTGCTTGACCCAAGCCATGGTGTTTTCAACTGCCTCATATGCATGCAAAAGCTTGTTGTTGAGTAAAGAAGACCAAAGAAGAATTGATGCCTTTGAATTGTGGTGTTAGCGAAGAATATTGAACATACCACGGACTGCCAAAAGAATGAACAAATCTGTCTTGGAAGAAGTACAACCAGAATGCTCCTAAGAAGCAAGGATGACGAAACTATGTCTCACACACTTTGTGCGTGTTATCAGGAGAGATGAGTCCCTGGAGAAGGACATCATGCTTGGTAAAGTAGAGGGTCAGCAAAATAGAGGAAGACCCTGAAGAGATGGATTGACACAGTGGTTGCAACAATGGTCTCAATCATGGCAGCGATTGTGAGGATGGCACAGGACCAGGCAGGATTTCGTTCTGTTGTACATGGGGTTGCTATGAGTCAGAACCGACCCAACAGCTCCTAACAACAACAGTGCCTCACAGAATCACCTTAACAGGGTTTCATCTTGATAGTTTTCCCATAGTATTTTATCAAAGTCAATATAATAAATGCTCACGTCCGCATTTATTGCACAAGTATTGAGACCCTTGCCTGTCCTATTGTCACATCACTCAGAGTTCCCTATATTATAAAGTACTTTATGAAAATTTGATGTTATAATTTATTTTAGGAAAAGCAGTGCACCATAGGAATTATCTTTTCTGATAGTTAAAACTATACAATTGGCTGTATTTTCTTTTTAGGCCTGGCTGTTAGGAAGCTCAGTTGAATAATAGAAATTATGTTGATTTGGATGTTTAACATATTTATGTCTCCATTTTTTTCTTTCTGTTTTCCTATTTCTATTTATAATTTGGAAACCATGGTGGCGTAGTGGTTAAGTGCTACGGCTGCTAACCAAAGGGTCGGCAGTTTGAATCTGCCAGGTGCTTCTTGGAAACTCTTTGGGGCAGTTCTACTCTGACCCATAGGGTCGCTATGAGTCAGAATCGACTCGACGGCACTGGGTTTGATTTGGTTTTTTATTTGTAATTTGCTATTTTATTGCATGGAACTTTGATCTAAGTCACCTCAAATATCGATTTTTATCTGAGTTATATATGAGGGATTAATCCAGGATTTTTATCTAAAGTTAAATATTTAATGCCTCATATTAAACAAAGATTTCTCTACTTCGGCATTATTAACATTTTGGGCCAGATAAATCTTTGTCGTAAGGGGCTGTTGTGTGCATTGTAAGATGTTTAGCAGCATCCCTGGCCTCTTCCCACTAGGTCCCAGTAGCAAACTCTCATTCCTCTAGCCTCCTCTCCCACCAGTGATGGTGACAAACAAAAACGTGACAACCAAAATTATCTCCCAAGAAGAACCACTGCATTAAACCATCACTGAAAAACTAACCCCCCAAAACTCTTTCTAGTAACTCTTGAGAAGCATTGGAAGTTCATTCAATATCACAAGTTTATAACAGTGCAAACTTCGTACTTGGCTTGCTTAGATGAGACGGAGTCTCTGCACTTGGAGTCAGTCTCTGAAGCCGAGCTGCTTCCATGCAGATCTTTTCAATTTATAAAGAAAGCATCTTCTGGTCTATAATCCCATTCGAGCCCAACAATTCATTTTTAAAAAAGAGTGATCATTATTCCAAATTTTAGATGAGGACACTGAGGGCCGGAGAGTAAAAAGGATAAGCTTCAGAGCTAAACTCCAAATTGGGTACTGTGCCTCTCACTGCTAGGGAAAGCTATCTGTCTCTCTGTCTCTGTCTCTCTCTTTGCCCCAGTCTCTGTATTTACGTACACATACCCCTCTTCAGATGGATAAATTTAGGGATGGAGGGCATCTTAGGCTGGCTTCTCTGGAGAAGCAAAACCAGTGAAGTGTGTGTATATATATATATATATATATATATGTGTGTGTGTGTGTGTGTGTGTGTGTATGAATGTATATAGAGAGAGAAAGAGAGAGAGAGAGATTTATATCAAGGAAATGGCTCCCATGATTGTAGAGGCCTGAAAGTTCCAAGTCTGTGGGTCAGGCTGGAAGCTTCTCCTAACTCATGTAGCTACAGGAACTGACGAACCCAAGGTCAGCAGGTCAGACAGCAGGCTGCTGGTTTATAGGCTGCAGAGGCTGATGAACCCAAGATTGGCAGTTAAGATGGTAGGCTGCTGGCTCAGGTCCCAAGAACCAGAGTGCAGATGATGACGAGCCAAATGCAGGATTCAGAGCAGAGCAAAAGCCAGCAAGCTTTGCCAGAGAGGCCGTATATATTGGATACAGGCCATTCCCCAAGGAAACTTTCAACTGATTGGCCCTTTACAGGAGATCTCATCATGGAGGTGATTATACCATTACATAACTGCCAAACTACATCATAACTGTCAAACCACTGAGAATCATGGCCCAGCCAAGATATGCAACCTTAACCATCACAGAGGGGTAGAGTCCTACAGGCTAAAGGTGGTCTTCTAAAATGCCAATAACCTAAAATGGTATTTAATCCAGTCAGTCCTAGAAAATGGGTTACCTCTTCCCAGACTGTTATATTTTATTTAAAACTCACAAATTTCCTTTAGCTCTAACTTCCTTTTTACAGGGAAAGCAAGGGATAAAGAAATGTGTTAAAGGACTCTAGCAGGACACAATTAGACAAATCCAGAAGATGGGACATTCTATCAGACAGCTGGAATGAACTCTTCTATAAAGTCAACATTATGTATAAGTATGTATATGTGTGTATATGTATGCACATATACACATGTAACTATGTATATACGTATACATGTGTGGGTGCATGCATGTATGTTCATATATATAATAAAACACATAGGAAGCAGAGTTACGGGCACTTCTTAGATTTAACCAAACACCTTGTGGGATTGGTTTTCTGGGTTGGAAGCCTTAGGACCATAGTCTCATGAGACAACTCAGTCAATTGGCATAAAATAGGTCACAAAGTTTATGTTCTACATCTTAGTTTGGTGAGTAGCTTCTGGGGTCTTGAAAGAGATGGCCGTCTAAGATACATCTATTAGTCTCATCTCATCCCAGAGCAAGAGATAAAGAAGGAAACTAAAGACTCAGAGAAGAAACTAGCCTACAGCACAAATAGTCTACATGAACTACGGACTCATCTACCCTGAGACCAAAATAACTAGATGGTGCCTGGCTACCATTAACGACTGTTCTGATAGGGGCCACAATAGGTGGATCCTGATAGAATATTGCCAGTGAGTACTGCGCACCTTTAAAAACTTATTTATATGAGAGCAAATGGTCAACAATTACTCTAAAGCAAAGATGAAAGGGTAGGGTAGAACTGCCCTATAGGGTTTCCAAGGAGCAGCTGGTAGATTCCAACTGCTGACCTTTTGGTTAGCAGCCAAGCTTTTAACTACTGTGCCACCAGGGCCCCAAAAAGGTAAGGGAACAGGGAATTCGATTACTAAAAGCAAAACATCCAGGAAGGAATTAATGAGAATGTTAAAACATTGTGAAAATGTAATCAATATTTCTGAACAATGTGTGTTTTGTTTTGCAAACTTTCACCTTGAACACAATATTTAAAAAAAAGTCAATATCTTGACATAAACATCAGGGAACAAAACTATGGAGGGCTTGTTTTAAAATAAAACAGACTACCGAAGTCTAACAATCAAATCAAAATCAAATACCCAAGCCACGGTATTTTCAATTGCCTCATATGCATGGGAAAACTGGGCCATGTAAAACGAAGACCAAAGATGGAATGACACACTGGAATTGTTGTCTGAACAAAGAATACTGAATAGATCGATGACTTCCATAAGAACGAACAAAACAATCTTGGAGGAAGTACAGCCAGAAAGGAGGATGATGAGACTTTGTCTCACTTATTTAGGACATGTTATCAGGAGGGACCAGTCCTTGGAGCAGGACATCATACTTGGTAGAGGGTCAGCAAAAAAAGGAAGACGCTCAAGGAGATGGATTGACTCAGTGGCTGCAACAATGGGCTCAAGCATAACAACGATTGTGAGAATGGTGAAGAACTGGGCAGTGTTTTTTTCTGTTGTACATAGGGTTGCTATGAGTCTGAAATGACTCTACGGCACCTAACAACAATAACAATATGGGATCAAACTGGCAGCAACAACTCTAAAGATCAGATAGGAAAATTAGGGGACAGTGGGCTTATGTGAATCGGGAGGAACAATTTGGAAAAGAAGGGTGAAAAGGTTGTACAACTTGAGGAATGTAATCAATGTCACTGAATTGTACATGTATAAATTGTTGAATTGGTGTATGTTTTGCTGTGTATATTCTCAACAACAAAATAAATTGGAAAAAAAAGAGAGAGAGAGAGAGTAGCCCATGGGTCAACTTGGGTGGAGGGTTGGGCTTCAGGAACTCATGAACTCCTTACAACTGTTAGCAACAGTATGCATGCGGATGTGGTGCTGCTTTCCTCCGGGGAGTGGTTCTGTAGCTCTTATCAGATTTTTTTCAAAGGAATTTCATGATTCCAGAAAGACTGAGGCTTTGAGGATTGTCTGGAGATTTTTGGTCTAGTGGCTGCAGATGAGTGAGATTTTGGGGGTGCGAGACATTTCCCTGCTGCTCAGTTCCATGTAGGAAATATTGCCAGGTGGAAACTCTAGGTTCTGCTCAGTGGGACTCTTCTCAGCCAATAAATGAGAGACCAAGTTGTGAGAGTGGAAATGCACCTTTATTTCATTGTGCAAGGAAAAGGAAAATTAGGACTGTTCAGTGAGGGCAAGAGGAACAGTCATTTTTAAGGGGTTTACAAGTAGGAAATTCATACAAGTTAGATCAGCAACATTCTTAACTGTACTAACCCCCCAAAAAATAACCATACTACACAGGTGCAATGGGGTTTACATACAACTTCATACATTGCATGTTCAGAAAATCGTGGTTAAACTCCACCCAGAGGCAGGGAAGTTACTATGTGTGAGGTCTGAAAGGTTATCCTGAATGTCAACATGGTACCTAAAGTGGTTTCTGCCAATTTACCCCAGTTCATAAATTTTATTTTTATTTTTTTATGGGCAAAAGTTAAGGAGAGGGGAACCAGGATGTTAATGTAAAGCTACAGGGCATACCAAGCAAGCTGCTTGAGGCAGTGGAATTTTCTGCAGCCAGGGGACCTCTCTGTCTTCGAGATGGCTGACTAAAGTCATGGCATCTTAGAATAGAAAGGAGACTGAAGTTCTGAAGTAGGCCTTGTCCAAGGGTAGGCAATTATATTAGTGGAAAAGGAGAAGCAAAATCCAGCTTTCATTTCCTGGTCTTTACTCTGCTTATTCAAAAAATTAGCCAGGCTTGTTTGGTCACTTGGCTTCTTCTGAGGTTGTTAGCTACCATGGAGTTGGCCTCAACTCATAGCAGCCCCACGCACAATGGCATCCACCATTGTTTTTGATCCGTAGGATTTCATTGGCTGGTTTTCGAAAGTAGATCAGGCCTTTCTTCCTATCCTGTCTTAGTCTGAAAGCCCTAGTGAAACCTGTTCAGCATCATAGCAACGCACAAGCCTCCCCCGAAAGATGGGCAGTGGCTGTTGTCTTAGTCATCTAGTGCTGCTATAACAGAAATACCACAAGTGGATGGCTTTAACAAAGAGATGTTTATTCTCTCACAGCCCAGTAAGCTAGAAGTCCGAATTCAGGGCCCCGGCTCCAGGGGCAGCCTTTCTCTCTCTGTTGGCTCTGGAGGAAGGGCCTCATCATCAGTCTTCCCCTCATCTGGGAGAATCTCAGTGCAGGAACCTCAGAGCCAAAATACGCGCCCTGCTCCTGGTGCTGCTTTCTCGGTGGTAGGAGATTCCCTGTCTCTCTGCTGGCTTCTCTCGTTTGAGATTGAGGCTGCTCAGCTTCTTGTGTTCCTTGTCTCTTCAGGTTCTGCTTCCTGGTTTCTCGGCATATTGGCTCCTTGGACCTCACGTCCATCTCTGCCCTGCTGGGGCAAGTATTCCGAAGCTCTGTAGCTCAACTGATAAGTGCCTAGAGGCACCCCACTCCGCCAGGAAGTTTCCTGCACGCAGGCACTCAGCTCTCTCACTCTGTGGGTTGGCTCCAGTGCTGTCTGGCACTGGTCTTCTGGATCCTGCACCGCCTCCTGTTTGACCGACCTCTGGCTTTTGGGACTTGAGCTATCGACTTATCTGCAGATCTTGGAATTCGTGGATCTTCATGGCCTGAGAGCGAAGTGCTTTCCAACCTGCCAGTCTTGGGTTCGCCAGCCCCTGTGGCTACCTGATCTGAGAGAAGCCTCTATCCCGATACATGGACTTGGGAAGTTTCAGACTCTACAATCGCGTGAGCCGTTTCCTCGTTATAAATCTCTCTCTATATATATTTATATGCTTTACTGGTTTTGCTTCTCTAGAGAACCCAGCCTAAAATAGCTGTGCATGAGTGCATTGGCTGGAATCAAACCCAGGTCTCCCCATCTGGAAGGTGAGAATTCAGCCTCTGAACCACTAAAGCCTCATTGACTTCTTCTAGTTTCCATGTGAACTAGGAAAGCCATTGTCCTTACACTGCCTGCAAAGCACTGCCTTCAAAAAGCACTACCTAATTTGCTTCCCCTCTCCAATTCTTCTCTGACATCCCCTCCTACCGTTCTGTTCAAGCTCACCGCTCACCACCATATTGTCTCCTTGTGCTTCCTCCAACACAATAAGCACATGACATCTTAGGACCTTTGCTCTGGTTGGTCCCTCTCCTTGGAATGCTCTTCTTCCACATATTTGCTTGGTTAACAGCCTCACCTTCTCCGGGTCTGCTCAGATCTCACCTTCTCCATGAGACTTACCCTGAGCCCCTGCTTAATACTGCAACTCCTTCCTTCCCAACAATATTCCATTCTACCGCTTGTTTTCCCCACGTCTCTTGTCACCTTCTAACACCTTATACAATTTTCTTGTTTCTTATGCTTTAGGTTTATTGTCAGTTTTCCCCATTTGGATAGAAGTTCCACAAAGGCAGAGACCTTTGTTTTATCCACTGATGCATCCCAAATGCCTCTGGCAGTGCCTGCTATAGAGAAGGTACTGGACATGTTTGCTGAATGAATGAATATTCTCCCTCTCTCTGCAAATCAGGACTTGGTTTTGACTTAAGTCTCGATAAAGAGGACCACAAGGAGGCAAAACATCAGGTAGTAAAAGTTGGGGGGGGGGTTATACTAGATGTTTTACAGCTTTTTAAGGGGTGGGGTTAAATTTTGATTTGATAAAGCATACGAGTGGGCACATGACTGGTAGCTTAGCCCTGTTGGCAGAGCTTCAGCAAGCCCTGTTTGCAGAGCTTCAGCAAGGCCTGTTTGCAGAGCTTCAGCAAGCCCTGTTTGCAGAGCTTCAGGACGCACTGCTCTATCCACACAGATCAGCAACATCTCTTCCCACCTGAGGGCTTACGTGTTGCAATGCTCTTGTAATAAGTTCCTTAATATTTAATTCTTGAGTGGCTGTCTTATTAGGGCGTTGATTTACTACATCGCAGGCACAATTAAGAAGCATCAATTCAGGTCTATTGGGATTAACTTTAAAGCCCCAAAGCTAAGCTTTCAGAGCCAAGCACACCCAAAAACAGTGTGTGCGGGAAGGGGCCCTTTGACATACCAGGTCCAACTTGCAGCTGTGTTTGTCTCAGGTCTCCACCTTTGCTTCGGGCCAGTGGGTTTCCACCTCATTCTCAGTGTCTGAGTAAAGCCAAGGTAAACCCAGAGTGCTGAGGCCATAGTAGGGTTCTGTGGTGGGTCCCACACTCACTCTGCTGCTTGTAAGCTTTGGAAGAAGACCCTGACCTAGTGTTTATGGATATGGTCTATTTTCACTTATAAATTTCACCAGAACTTGAGGCTGAACTTCGGTGTAGAAAAAGTGTTAGCTATAGGCAAGTAAACACCCTGTGTTTTGCTAGTAAGTCTTCTTTGTAAACATGCTCAAGTTGTAGCTTAACAAATGGCCTGATTGGCAAAGGACTTTGAAAAACTCAGAGAAAACGCAGTCAGATTTTCATTCCCCACCCTCAGCAGATTGCATACCCGAGCCTTTCAGAAACTTTTCCCAAGTTGCAAAAGCTTTCTACTCCCTGTGGGCCAATCTCATCCCTTCTGAGGGCACAAGGTTACTTGAATCATTATTGGCCCTCATTCATAGTGACAAACAATTGTCTCTCCTCATGTCTTTCTGGGATGCCACAGATGTAAGGAAATGAGGTTTAATAAAAGTTTCCTTTTAAAAACAAACTTTTTTTTTTATTTCATCATTCATTGAACAATTATTCTGTGAATGATTACAGTTTGTATTAAATTGTGCCAAGCACTCGAGAAACAATAGCATAAAAACATTGCTCCTATTCTGAAAAGTTTATAGTCTAATAAGACAGGAACAAGAAAAGAGGAAATGGAAGTACACAAAGAGAAGTGTACCCAAGGAGGTAAGTACAGATTGTTATGGAGACTTTTGGGCATATCAGGAAGACTTTGAATAGGGAACATCCCAACCAGTTGTGGTCAACTCAATCCTGACTCATGATTCCTACTCATATTGGCCTTTACAGGAAAGAGTAGTACTGCTCATGGAGTTTCCAAGGAGTGGCTGGTGGATTCAAATTGCCAACTTTTTGGTTAGCAGCTCAGCATTTAACCACTGCGCTACCAAGGCTCCAAGACAATGACAGATGGTAACAAGTGCTAAGAAGGAAGTAGGATGCACAGAGCAGTGTTTCCTGAGCCTGGCCAAGACCATCCCCCTCATCTGATAAATGGAATCTCTAGGGGCAAGGTCTGGGAATCTGTTTTTAACCAGCACCCACAGGTAACGTCAATGATTAGCCAAGAATCAACAGAGAAAAGATGGGGAAAGAGTAAGGGATAATATGGTAAGAGCCCATCCTTTTGGCTCAGTCATTCCACTGCTGGGAATCAATGTCAGTAATCAGAAATACGGACAAAGATTATGCACCCCAGAATCACTTAAAATTGCTCTGTTCTCCTCGCACTAACCAAAAAACCAAACCAAACTCCCATTGCCATCGAGTCAATCGTGACTCATAGCGACCCTATAGGACAGAGTAGAACTGCCCCATAGGGTTTTCAGGGAGCACCTGGTGGATTCGAACTGCTGACCTTTTGGTTAGTAGCTGAACTTTTAACCATTACGACACCAGAGTTTCCAACTCCTTTCGTTGGACATATTGAAATACTTCTAGTTACCTAGGTTGGCAATTTGAATCTACCAGCTGCTCCTTGGACACCCTGTAAGTCAGTTCTGCTCTTTCTATCTTAGTCATCTGGTACCGCTCTAACAGAAATACCACAAATGATGGCTTTAATAAAGAGAAATTTATTCTCTCACAGTCTGTTAGGCTACAAGCCCAAATTCAGAACGTCAGCTCCAGGGGAAGGCTTTCTCTCTCTGCCCGCTCAGTCTTCCCTTAGTCTGGGAGCATCTCAGCACAGGAACCTCAGGTCCAAAGGATACACTCTGCTCCCAGCACTGCTTTCCTGGTGGTATGAGGTCCCCCTGTCTCTCTGCTTGCTTCTCTTTTTCATATCTCGAAAGAGATTGGCTTAAGACACTATCTAATTGTGATGGTTAAGATTGTGTGTCAGCTTGGCTGGGCCATGATTCTCAGTGTTTATATGTGCTCACTCCCATGATGGAATCTGCTGAGAGTAGTCAATCAGTTGAAAGGGAGTTTCCTTGGAGTTGTGGCCTGCATCGGAATATAAGCAGAGGTTCTGGCTTTTTGCTTGCTCTGGGTCCTGCAGCTGCCTCCTGTTCCTCTGACCTCTGGTTCTCAGGACTTGAGCTATCAGCTTATCTGCCAATTTGGGGATTTGTAGATCTTCACAGCCTGTGAGCAGAAGCCCTGCCCTCTGACCTACCGATCTTGGGTTTGCCAGCCTCTGTGACTATGTGAATCAAGAGAAACCTCTATCCTGATCCACAAACTTGGGACATTCCAGTCTCTACAATTGAATTTTTTACAATTGAATGAGCCATTTCATTGATATGAATCTCTTTCTATATATATATTTATATGCTTTATTGGTTTTGCTTCTCTAGAGAACCTAGCCTAAGACACTAATCTTGTAGATCTCATCAATATAACTGCCACTAATCCATCTTACTACATCATAGTGATAGGATTTACAACACATAGGAAGATCACATCAGATGATAAAATGGTAGACCATCATACAATAGTGGGACTCACGACCTAGCCAAGTTGACAGATCTTTTGGGGGGATACAATTCAATCCACGACACTGTCCTATAGCGTGGCTATGAGTCAGAATTGACTCGACAGCAACGGGTTTGGTTTTTTGGATCATTGTCTTGCTTATTTGTTACTTGCTTAATGTCTATTTCTTGCTACTAGAATGTAAGTGCCATGAGGAGCTCCAAAAAAGCTGTTTTGTTCTCAACTCTATTCCCAGCTTTGAGAATAATGCCTGGCTTGAGGCAGGTGCTCCATAAAGATTTGATGAATGAATGAATGAAAAGAAAGGTATGATTCTCATTACCAAAACGCTTCCTAGAAAGATTTATCAAGCTATCCTCTTAACTCCTGCCATGCATGAGAGTGCATGAAAATTCTCTTTTCTTAAAACACTGTGAAATTAATAGGCAAGTATCTTTGATTTGTATTTCCATTAATGTCAATAAATTTTAATATTTTAAGCACATATTTCTTAGGTATTTGTATTTTCTCCTCTTTAAATAATCTATTTATCTTTTGAGAGTTTTGTGTTTTTCTCACTGACTTAAGTAGACTTCCTATCTCTTAGATAAAAAAAAAAAAAAAAACTAATACCAACCTTAAATTTTTATGCTACTGCAAATATTTTGCCCAGTTTTGTTGCTTACCTTTTAATCTCTTGGGTTTTCAATTTGCAGAAATTTTTTATTTGTACATTCTCATCTATTGATCTTTTTTCTTCCTGATTTCTTCCATCACTTCTATCACTTCCCCATAGCTCCCTACACCCAAGGCTTCACTTTTCTACATTCCAAAGACTTTTCCATTCTTTCTTTGACAGAGAACAATATGAGTGTTGAGATTTTATGCAAAGGTCATGCCCTAATCAGCTTGACTGGGCTTGGCTGTCTCCCCAGTCTTCTTCACTGTGTATTTACAGAGATGCCTAGCCCTTCCTTTTGGTGGTGGAGCCCTGGTGGTGCAGTGGTTAAGAGCTGGGCTGCTAACCAAAAGATCGGCAGTTCGAATCCAACAGTTGCTCCTTGGAATCCCTATAGGGCAGTTCTACCTGGCCCTACAGGGTTTCCTACAAGTACG
Organism: Elephas maximus indicus; assembly: GCF_024166365.1. Lineage (NCBI taxonomy): Eukaryota > Metazoa > Chordata > Mammalia > Proboscidea > Elephantidae > Elephas > Elephas maximus. Next base: position 20,379,060 of record NC_064819.1, on the reverse strand, counting down.
AATTGACTTGACGGCAATGGGTTTTTGGTCTTTTAGGTGTTAACTTAAAAACCCGTCTCTAACTTCTCACTCAAAGTCTTTTTAATGGCTGACCTACAAGGTCATAACTTTCCAACTCCCTCTCCCTATTCCTACCTAATCCCCACCCCGCCACTCTGCTCCAGGCACACTGGCTCCTTGTTCTTCTTAGAGCACACCAGAACACTCCCACCTCCGGGGCTGTGCACCTGCTGTGCCTTCTGCCTCAACCCTATGGCTTGCTCCCTTATCTCTTTTAGGTTTTGGCTTAAATGTCACCTACTCTCTGAGATCTCACTGACCAGCCCAGAGTTGGAATCTCTTCCTTGGCGCTCCTGATTCTCCATCCAGGTTTATTTTTCTCCATAGCACTAATCGCCCTCTACCAGTTATCAAACAAAACACCAGTGCCATGTATAAAAGACAGTGTTTTATTTATTGTCTATCTCCCTGCCTTCCTCCCTCTCCCCCCACCCAGAATATAACGTCTGTAAGGGCATTTTGTCTACTGTTCTCTCCCCTACGTCCAGAACTGTTTCTGGCATATAGGAGGCGCTCAACAGAACTTTGTTGTTGAATGCATGACTCTTTCTTGTTTCACTCACAAAGTATAAATGTGTTTCCCAGTCTGCCCTTACCCTTCTCACCACTGGTCCCGACTGTCCACCATGCTGAACGCTGGTATTCATGAATTCCTGTCTGTTATCTGTGCCAGGATCTCATGGCACGTGGTGTATGGGACAGAGTAGAAGGTTAATAAATGTGAGTGAAGAAGAACAGTCAGAAATAGGTGGAGGATATGGAAAGTGTGGCTAATTGCCTCCATGAACAACAGCCTCATTTGCCATGAAACCAGAAAAAAGTGGACGGTGCCTGGTTACCATTACTGAACATTTTGGTCAAAGATTCTACAGAAGAATCCTGATAAAAACGGGTAAAAATATGGAACAGAATTTCAAATTCTAATGGAATCCAGTCTTTCTGGAACCATGGAGGCCGGATGAACCCCTGAAACTATTGCCCTGAAATAATCTTTAAATCTTAAACCAAAAATATTCCCTGAAGTCATCTTAAAGTCAGCTTAACAAATAAAAAATATCTGCCTTGAGCATTATGCTCTTTCAAGAACTATCTATAAGAGATCAAATTGACAACAGTAACTCAAAAGATTAAATGCGAACTTATGGGGAAATGAGTTTATGTTAATGCGGAGGAACAGTTTAAAAAAGGATGATGAGAACGGTTGCAAGCTCGAAGAATGTCACTGAACTGTACGTGTATAAATTGTTGAATTGGTGTACATTTTGCTGTGTATATTCTCAAAAACAAATAAATGTGAATGAATGTATGAATGAGAACGCTTTGCCCAGGTGCCCAGCATCTCGCCATGATCCTTTGGAAGGCCAGGCATCTTGATAGGTTTCCTCAGCTGCCACCTTATTTGTGGGTCACTCTTTGTTTCAGGGTCTCAGCCACCCCCAGTCTCAGCAGCCTGCTCTCTCTCCAGAACCTGATACTGTTGAGGCGATTCCGACTCATAGTGACCCTATAGGACAGAGTAGAACTGCTCTGTAGGGTTTCCGAGGAGTAGCTGGTAGATTCTAGCTGCTGACCTTTCGGTTAGCAGCTGTACCACTTAACACTGCACCACCAGGGCTCCTGTGTCTCCAGGGAGCCATTGATGTACTTCCACATCTAGCATTCCTGTGCTCTTCCAGTTTTCACTGCTACCTCTCCAGCCTTGCTTGGAGGACTTGAACTTCTGGGTCATGGTATTTTTGGAGTCTATGAATCTACCGGGTGCGCTAGCATCTCTTCACAATGATCTGAAGTGTATAAAAGGCTTTTGACAAACAGGATCTAACTTAATGCAAAAAGGTCCAATGAATGTTTGCTGACAGGGATGACGATGAGGACTCTGTGAACTTAATATCAATATTCCCCCTAATTATTAAGTTTGAGAGCCAATTTGGGTTTTCTAATGACTATCGATCAATACATGTCAAAAATAATCTTTAATGTCTAAGTGTAATTCATAAATGCCATCACAACCTGAAAAAATGGTGTAGGTACAGATGCCAGCTACAAAAAATTTGGAGGGGGGGAGCACTCTTTCTCTGTAGTGCTATCCTGCTATGTTGGGAAATGGTATTTTATTTGGAAAAAATGTCTCCCTGGGTGTTTCTATTTGGTTGGTTGAGATGCATTCATTGTGAGCCCTGGTGGCACAGTGATCAAGAGCTTGGCTGCTAACCCAAAGGTTAGCAGTTCAAATCCACCGGCCGCTCCTTGGAAATGCTATGGGGCAGTTCTACTCTGTCCTGTAAGGTTTCCATGAGTCGGAATTGACTTGAGGGCAGCGGGTTTGGTTTTTTTTTTCTTTTTTTGGTATTATTCAACCTTGGTTTTGTGATTCTATTTTATTTACATGAAACTCTATTTCAAAGTGCCACTGTTCTGAGAAGACCTACCCATTCTCCTGCAGGCCATCCTGAATGGAAGGTGCTCTGCACCTGCCTGAGGCCAGCTCCAGGTCACACACCTGGACAGGTGATGCCCTGCCCCCTGGGGGAGGGCGAAGCCCTCAGGGTAAACACCAAGGGTTTGAGTTTCACCATGCTGTTTCTCTGACCCAGGGCTGAGGACACTGAACTTTAAAAAAAAAAGACTTTCCCTTTCTTCTCTAATCTGGTAGGAAAACAAAGTCGGATTCAGCAACCAATCAAGAGGAAAAGAGTGCGGCTAAAGAGCGCGCTAAAGAGCACAGGTCACCTGGAACGTCTTGAGGTTTGCAGGATCTGTGGGAGAGGCTGTTTTGGAGGGCATGGCTTAGGAAGCTACTGCAGGACCTGAGGTCAGCAATTAAGGGGGCTTACCCTCCATGGATGTAATTCATCCACCCTCCATGGATGTAATTACTTTTCCTAATCCTTCCAGAAACAATCTCCACATTTAAAATATGCGCTTATTTGTGTATGTGTTGTATTTTATACAAATGATTGCATACCTACGTGGTTTGGCACCATGATCTTTTCACTTATGATATCCTGAATATTATGCATTTCAGTGCACACATACAGGGCTTCTTCAATCATTTTAATGATTGTTCAACATTCCATTGCACTATTGTACAAAGACTCATTTAATCAATCCTACGTTGATGGATGTTTAGGTTTATTTCCAACCTTGTAATTACAAACAAGGCTGTAACAAGATACTTTAAAATCATTTCCAGAAGAGTGAGTAGGATAAACAATTGCAAGCAATTTTTTAAAACTATACAGTGCTAAATTGTCTCTACAAAGGTTTTGCTAGGTCATAATCTACCAGCAATGTATTCACATGCCTTTTTCATTGCTTTCACTGTGAATGAGATATGACATATTTTATATGCTTAAAAGCCATGTCTCTTTCCTTGTCTGTGAGCTGTCTGTTCATGTCGTTTGCTCATGCTTTAATTGGAGCGTTGTGTTTTATGTTCTTATTGACTTGTAGAAACTCTTTACATATTAAGAAAATTGGCTTTTTGTGAGTGATATGAATTGCAATTTATTTTTCAGTTTGTACTTTGTCTTTTGACTTTGTTTACTGTGTTCTACCTCCTTTATAATGTTTTGTGTATTTGGTTGAGTTTATCAATCTTTTAAATTTTCTATGTTGTATGCCTTATAAAGGCTTTCTCCACTACAAAGATAAATAACAAAACAAACAAAACAATTAAGGGGGCATAAAGAAAGAAAGGAGTCCCTGGGTGGTGCAAACAGTTAAGGCACTCAGCTGCTAACAGAAAGGTTGGAGGTTTGAGTCTGCTCAGAGGTGCCACAGAAGAAAGGTCTGGCAATGTACTTCTGAAAAATCAGCCATTGAAAACTCTTTGGGGTGCAGTTCCACTCTGATACGCATGGGGTCACCCACCTTGGGTCAAAATTGTCTCCACGCCAACTGGGGACAGAAAGAAAAGGAGTGGTCTCTTCTTTTCATGTTGCTGTCTTCCTCTTGTCACCCACATTGAACCTCAAAAGGCTCTTAAGAGCCAGTCCATCAGCACCATACTCCCTTTTGGGTACTATAAGTGACCCAGGCGTCTTAGTTATCTAGTGCTGCTATAACAGCTATACCACAAGTGGATGCCTTTAACAAAAAGAAATTTATTTTCTCACAATTATAGGAGGCTAGAAGCCCAAATTCAGGGTGCCAGCTCTAGACGAAGGCTTTCTCTCTCTGTCATTTCTGGAGGAAGGTCCTTGTCTCTTCTGAGCTTCTGCTCCTGGGTGGTCATGTGGCTTGGCATCTCCCTTTCCCCATTTCTGCTTCTTTTATTGCTTTTTAATCTCCCTTCTATCTCAAAAGAGATGAACTCAAGACACACCCTATACTAATCCTGCCTTGTTAACATAACAAAGACAACTCATTCCCAAAAGGGATTATAATAAACACAGGCACAGAGGTTAGAATTTACGACACATATTTTGGGAGACATAATTCAATCTTTAACACCAGGTGAAACTGAAGAATATCTGAGTTGAAACAGAACTTTGAGATCGAAAGTGCAAAAGCTTCATGCCAGCTGGTGGCGGAGCTGGCACTAGAACTCAGGGTCTTCTTGACCCTCCTGCCCCAACTCTGTCTTTCTAAGGTATTGATTCCCAAATCTAGTTCTAGGCTTGACCATTCACTCCATCTGGGTCTGTCCGGGTCCCAACTGCATGGCTGTCCCACCACTACTTCAAACTCAGCATGTCCCGAAGTGCAGTCTTCTCCCCTCCTCTAACCTCCTCCACTCCTCTGCTAGTTTTCTTATTACTGTCAGGAACTCCTTTTCCTCCCACTTAATAAGACTGGGAATTTGGGAATAATTTTTCTTTATCCCACATTTCCAGTTAATGAATCGTATCGAATCTTTCTTATAAATATCTTACTCTCTGTTGTGTTTTGAATTGTGTCCCCCATCCTAATCATTAGTACTTGTGAACGTGGCCTTATTTGGAAATAAAATCCATTGCCGTTGAGTGGATTCCCACTCATAGTGACCCTATAGGACTGTCCCATAGGGTTTCCAAGGAGCAGCTCGTGGATTCTAACTGCTGACCTTTTGGTTAGCAGCTGAGCTCTTAAGCACTGTACCACCAGGGCTCCAACCCTATAACTAGTGTCCTTATAAGAAGGCCATGTGAAAGCACAGGGACTCAGAGACACACAGGGAGAATGTCATGTGACAACAGAGACAGAGAGTAGAGTGATGATGTTTCTGCAAGCCAAGGAACACCGAGGATTTTCAGCAACCACAAGAAGCTAGAAAAGGCAAGCGAGGGTTCTTCCCTAGAGCCTTCAGAGGGAGTGTGGCCCTGCCAATGCCTTGGTTATGGACTTCTAGCCTCCAGATCTTCAGAGAAGTCGATTAACCCCCCAGTATCTCAATTTCCTGGTCTAGAAGCTGAGGATGATAATAGTTGTAACCATCGTGAGGGTTAAATGAGGCCACCCAGACAAAGCATTTAGCTCAGTGCCGGGTACAAAGTGACACTTGGTCAATGTTAGCTATCATTGGTTACCTTTGGACCTGATTTCTCACAACTTCCTTATAGAACTCCTCTAACCAGGAAGCTTCTGGAAAAGAATAGTGCTTGTGGAAATTTTCCCCACTCCCATATACCAATATATCCAAATCCGCCCATCCGCCATTTTCTCTTCTTCAGTAGCCCGTATCCCTCACCCCGCACTGCAACTAATCTAATCTCTTGGAGTACCTACTCCAACAATATCTTTTTTTTCACACCACCGTTTGTTTAATCATCTGTTAATCATTTATCAAGTGCCTTTTGTCATAATAACAATAATTGGACCTGACTTTGTATTTTATAAAAGGCTTCACAGTTACGCCTCTGTAAGTCCTTACAAAAGCTTTGGAAGGCTTAGCGACGTCACTAAGAACCACACATTGTCAGAGGGCTGACACCAAATGTCTGTAAAATTTTTGTGCTGTGTTTCAGCAGAAATTTATTATTGTTAATAAAAATACCCCTGCAGTTAGTTTTAACAACAAAAACACTTGTTGTAAGCTTACACGTATCAATATAACCACAAGACTTAAACTCTACGTTAATTTACTCTTTTAACGTTCTAATGTGCTTCGGTCAGAGCTGTCATTATGACCCAATTACAATGATGCTTCAAATCACGTGGTTTCGTCTGCACGTGCTACAAACAAGGCTGTTGTTTTTGTTGCTGCTGGTGTTTTTGAAGTTGCTGATTTTGTCAAATTTTCTGGTGTTTTAGCTACAATAATGTAATTATTATTTGTGAACCTGTATCAATAACGTTTTTGAGAATGAAGTAGTAATTTAAGGGAAAGGATTACGATCTACGAGTAACATTAGCTTAAAAAACATTACTAAGGATTCTGTACGATCTGGTATGGGAAGAGGTCCATGGCAGGGGTGACACCATGAGTTACTGCACTGGGTGACACCAACTCTAGTGATGCCGCAAGGGAGGTGGTTCTTGTTTTCGAGCTGAGCAGTGATATGACCTATTCTCGTTCCACCAGAGTCCCTGGGTGGTGGAAATGATTAAGATGCTAGGCTGCTAACCAAAAGGTTGGAGGTTTGAGTCCACCCAGGGCACCTTGGAAGAAAGGTCTGGTGATCTGTTTCTGAAAAATCGGCCCCTGAAAACTCTATGTAAAATTCTGTGTAGAAAACACATTTCTACCCTGACACACACGGGGCTGCTATTGAGTCAAGCTCAACAGCAACTTTTTTTTTTCTTTCATTCCCCCAGCTGTCAAGTGGTACATGGGGAACACAGCGGTGATGCGGGCGAGACCCCCATCTTCAGGATGCTTACAGCTCATATACAAAACAAGGTCTGTGCACACATGGTGACAATCCAAGGCAGACAGTGGCAAAGACTGGCGGAGCGGATCAGAGCTGGCAGCCTCAGCTTAGAGATACAAGGATGGCTGCTGGCTGGGCGGGTCTGACACTTCATCCAACAGTGCCCGTGGCAGATGGAGACACACCCTTGCTGAAGGGACACGCTCACAAACAAAAGCTGCATGCTCCCCAGCTGTCAGGCACCTGCTGTGGGATCCTTGAAGTCAGCAGAAGTTGAAAAAGCGGTTGTGAGAGAAACTTGAACAGCCACCTCTCCAGCTCAGGGAGGTCAGCTCTGCGCTGGGTGGTTCTCACACAGCTGCAAGCCACAGGGAGCTGTTTGCTGATCTCGGTTTGATTTCCTGAGGGAGACAGCTGACTGAAGTTCCACAGTAATAAGGTGCCGCGTAATTTCTCAGTCCTTAAGGCTGATTTTGTTTAACGTGATCTGATCTCACCTCTACTGATTCCTTCCACCGAGCCCCTGAAACAGGTTGTGGCAACATGAGCTGCCGTTGCAGAAAAGTAAAATGGTACCTGGGTCCGGCCGGGATTTCGGAGGGCATCTCCCCTATAAGGAAACTCAGGAAGCACCCTAATCATCTCAGTGGCACATGAACAGACCTTCTGTCAAGGTGGGTCACTACTGGGCAGAAGTGAATGTCACCCCCTCAGGGAAGTCTCAATGTCCTCCCTCCACACCCTGCTCCCTTCGCTGTATTGTCACGCTTGTCACTTGTGACACAATAGAAGTAAGCTTCCTGGGTAAAGTAGCCGCATCTAGCAATTTTCTATGTACATTTACCCCCGACCCAGAAATTTCACTTCCTGAAATCCATCCTAAAGACTCATGGTCAAAATTTCACAAATAATTAATATGTACAAGGGTATTCGTTGCAGCACTATCTGTGGTAGCAAAAGACTGGAAATGACCCAAACACCCCGAATAGGAAACACGGCAAATAAACTAGGATACATTCACACAACGGAGTACTATGCAGCTGAGAAAGGAAATGGGCAGTATTTTGATAATGCTACAGAATAATCACCAGGATATATCATTATGTGTAAAAAGCAAGGTGATGAAAATTATTATATGTTATCATTTGTCTAAAAGAGAAGGAGATATCAATATATATGCATAAAAAGTAGAAAAATAGACCATAACAATTTTTAAAAAATGGTTACTTACATAGGAGGACAGAAGGAATAGAGTGGACTGGGCTAGAAGCTAGACTTTTCTACACATATCTTGTTTTGCAGATTTCATTTTAGAACTTTGCAAATATTTAGAACAATTTATCAAGTCAATGGCATAACTGTACAGAGAGAAACTATCTCAAATGACTGTGTTGTTGTTGTGTGTTTGACTCACAGCAACCCTACAGGACAAAGTAGAACTGCCCCCATAGGGTTTCCAAGGCAGTAAATCTTTACTGGAGCAGATCGCCAAGTCTATTCTCCTGCAGAGCCACTCGGTAGGTTCAAATCGCTTAACCATTGTGATGCCAGGGCTCCTTCAAACGATTTTAAAAAGCCCAAACCAAACTCACGGCCTTCGATTCCGATTCATAGCGACCATAGAGGACAGAGTAGAACTGTCCCATAGGGTTTCTAAGGAGCGGCTGGTGGGTTCCAACTGCTGACCTTTTGGTTAGCAGCCAAGCTCATAACCACTATGCCACCGGGGCTCCTTCAAATGACCTTAGAACCCAGGGATTTGACTGTATATCCCTAGGGGGATATCCGCTAAAGGTCCAAAAAACAAAACAGAGCACCAACAAAAGAAAAAACTTGTAAAAAATCTTAAAGTATTTTTAGTGATGAAATGTGGATTGTGGTCACATTGGTAATGTTATTCTAAGACTGTTTTGTATGTATGGTGGAATAAAGCAGTGAGTAGTTACGTTGGTTGTTTTGAAAACTGGGTTTTTTTACATGGGAATAAAGAGAAATGGATGTAAGACAATAAAGTTAAATAGAAAGCCTTTACTCCTAAATTTGAAAAGGAAATATCAGTAGGAACTCAGGAAGTATTTTCTTGTAACAAAAAAAATTCTAGAGATGATCACCAAGTCAGGAGCAAGCATTGCTTACACCTAGAATGTGGCCTTTAAATGGCATTGACTAAAAGGAGCCAGGGGTCCTCGGTTAAATGGTTGATTCCAGATCTGGGGGCTTAGGAGGGGAACTCACAATAAGAGTCTGGACTATCGTATTATCCCTTTCATGGACCGTGGGATATATATGCCAGCATTACATTTTCCGCCCCTGGAAGTTCGTTGGCAGGCATTTGAACCACTTTAGTACATTCTGGCAATGTGGTGGATACTGGTGCAACTGCCTAAGAAAAGAGGAAGTTGGTCTGCCCCACATTTGAGTGCTGAGAGCCATTTGTATGAGAGGATACTTCCCAGAGGAGCAATTGTGTGAAACTTTTGTGTCTTTTGATTTGTTTGTGTGTTTTGGCTTCTGTACAGTGAGATATGGCTTGCAAGTATGTTTACTCTTTACGTTATTGGGAAGGTACAGTTACTGGCATTCAGAAATATTCAAGTAAATGAGTCATTTTTTTTTTTTTTTGGTGAAAACTGTTTGTGATACACTTTCTGGGCCATGGGACCAATATGTCCCGTGTGTGTGCTGTGCTTCATGGAACATGGGACCGATATGGCCCACTCTAAATCAAAGTGGTAACAATCATGTGCAGCTAGTGCAACGTTGATTTAGTATTTGTGTATATTTTTGCAAAGTTGAGAAAGATATTTTATGGCTCAAGTGTAACCAGGGAGTGTGATGTGCCCATGTGTGTGATGTGCTTCATGGAACGTGGGACTGATATGTCCCGCTTGCAATTGGCACCTCCGTTTTTCAAATAATCAAAAACTACCAACAGACAATGATTCAGCATCCATTCCATTGGTGAAAAAACATGGCATCGCCAAAAAATTAAAAAAAAAAAATTTATCCGTAAAAGGGTTGTACACCAGAGAATAAGGAACCTATCAATGGTGACATCAAAAGGACCCAGGAGCCAACTTGAAAAGGCTCCCACTGACCAAAGATGGGACAATTTAAACATCAAGAAGAATGATAACTGTGATGGATTGAAACCCATCAAATAGGCTTAAAACCATGATTTCATAATGATATTTTTTAAAAAATAGAATTTTACTGGTCACCTTTGGAGGATGCTAGTGATCAAGGTGGCTCCTGGGCCCTTTTATTTTGAAAATTGGAAAATAAAGGGAGAGATGCAATTACCTTCCTTCTCCTATGTTAAACATACATCAGGTTAACCACACAGGTGATCAAGGCAAGCTTCTTTTTTTTGGAGGTATTCCAGCTATTAAACAAAGAAGAAATAGAAGGACTAAAAAAACACCATTTTGCAGTCTCTAATTTTTTTTTTTTTTTAATGAAATTAGTGGATCTGGGCTTTGATTGTTAATGCCTTTCAAAAGACAAACAAAAGAGAAATAATCAGATATTAGGTATCTCCTGATGAAATACCAGTCATGAAGTAATCTTGACAAAATACTAGTACCACTTTGATGACTAAGGTGCACCTGACCCAGACCCTGGTCTTTTCAATTGCCTCATACGCTTATGAAAGCCGGACAATGAAAAACGAAGATTGAAGGAAATTTGAAGCATTTGAATTGTGGTGTTGGCGAGGAGTATTGAATATACTTCGGACTGCTAGAAGAAACGAATTCATTTTGGAAAAAGTAAAACTAGAATTTGAGGATGGCAAGACTTTGTCTTGCTTACTTTGGACATGTTTTTAGGAGAGACCAATTGCTGGAAAAAGTACACTGTGCTTGGTAAAGTAGAGGATCAGTGAAAATGAGGGAAATATTTCATGACATGGTGTCTGTAACAGTGGGCTCAAACATAACAGTGGTTGTGAGGAGGGCACAGGACTGAGCAATGTTTCTTTCTGTTATACACACATAAAGTGGCCATTAGAGCTGACTTGACAGCAACTAGCAACAACAAGCTGTCATCGAGTCAACCCTGGCTACTGGCAACCCCATGTGTGTCAGAGTAGAACTGTACTCCATCAGGTTTTCAATGGCTGATTTTTTGGAAGTAGATCTCCCGGACTTTCTTCTGAGGTGCACTAAACTTCCAAACTTTCTGTTAGCAACTGACCACATTAACCATTTGCACAACCCAGGGGCTTCTTTATCAAAATAGAGAAACCAAATCTGATCAACTACTCGAGACCTTATTAGTTTACAGGAGACGCCATGGATAGGGTGAGCTTGTTAAATGATTCTACTGGATGACAATCATCAAAACTCAGAAGGAGAAATTCTACGAGATAAATGACCCAACTTCTTCAACAAATAAATCACGAGGAGAAGGAATCTGTAGATTAGAAGGAACTTAAGAGGTACACTCAAATATTTTTGGATGAAAATGATATGATGTGCTTCAGAATAATCCAGGAAGGGGTTAGTGATAAAATGAGCCATTAATTGTTGAAGCTGTGTGATAGGATCACAGGGGTTCAGTATACCATTCTCTCTCCTTTTGTTTATGTTAGAAATTTCCTGTAGTTAGAAAAGAAGAAGAAAGGAAAGAAAAAAACAAGTGCCACAGAAAACTTAACAAAAAGAAATAGATTTTCTCATGCAATGGCCTCCTGTGTTATGCATGCTCCAAGCACAGGGTCTGGCCAAAGTAGCTACTATTGAATCCACAGGAGCTTGAGATCCAGCTTCATTTTGACAGGATGGTGTTTCTCGGGGGCTGGGAGATCGTCCTTCTTCCTGCAGAGGTCTGGCTGGCGATACGGTGACTTGGCAATAGCAAGGCAGACAAACTCATTCTGCAGAAGAGAGGGGCAGACTTCCCAGCAGCTACCCCTACTAGGAAGTTTAGTCTTTTGTTCTTCTCTTGACCTCACCATTCATTCACCAAGCAATACATTTCTGCTATGTGTGTGTGCTTGCATGTGTGCACTTGTGTGCACCCACCGCATTGCAAGGCCTTAACACCAGCCCAAAGCAGCCATGTGCCCTAGAGGAAAGCAAGTGAGTTTTGAAGTTAGGCCGACTCAACTTCAGTCCTGGCTTCTCCACTTACTAGCTGGGTAACTATGGATGACTTACTCTCTCTGAATCTCAGTTTCCTCAGTATAATGGAGATAACACTGGCCAGCATTTTGTTGTTAGAATTGGAGATAACAGTTGGACAATGCTTGGCAGGATTCCTCACACACAGTAGCCATTTCTATTTGTTACTGGAGAGAAGGTTGTAGGCACTTAGACCTTTTTTCTTACTGTAATAGCTGGTACAGAGGCCGGGTGACAGGACTAGCAGAGGCAGTTTGAGGGGCCCAGGATTCTCTCTTCTTGTGGCTAAAATGGGTAAAAAGGAATTTCTCCACTTGCCAATCCTTCCCAAATCCTGCCCATTCTTTGCCTTCTTCTGGACTTGTTTCCAGTTTTGTCTCCAGGCAAAATTAGGACCATCTCCTTTCTCCACAGCCTTCCCTTTCATGGGTGTGATTTTGTTTGCACATCTGTCTCTCCTACCAGGCTGTAAACTTCCCTATCAACAAGAATCATACCTTCACGGTCTTGCTTTTTCACCCAGGTGCCCAGCACAGTGCCTGCCTTCCAGAAAAGATTACCACCTTGAAAGCCTGTCCAGCAAAGGCCAAACACATATATATGGAGGAAGAATGAAGAGGGCCAATGTTTCTCCTTTACCTTATGTACCATATAATACACGAATGGATGTTTAATCCTCTAAATTTATATAGCATTTTGTGGTGTATGTGTGTATATATATACAGAGCTTGTCATGGATTGAATTATGTCCCCCCAAAAATGTGTGTATCAATTTGGCTGGGCCATGATCCCAGGTATTGTGTGATTTTCCTGTATATTGTAAATCCTGCCTCTATGATGTTAATGAGGGAGGATGAGTGCTGGTTGTGTTAGTGAGGCAGAACTCAACCTACAAGCTTAGATTTTGTCTTGAGACAATCTCTTGAGATATAAAGGAAAGAAGCGAACAGAGAGACAAGGGGACCTCATATCACCAAGAAAGCAGTACCGGGAGCAGAGTGCGTCCTTTGGATCCAGGGTCCCTGCGCAGAGAAGCTCCTAGTCCTGGGGAAGATTGATGAGAAGGCCGACAGAGAAAGAAAGCCTTCCCCTGAGCTGAAACCCTGGATTTGGACTTTTAGCTTACCTTACTGTGAGAAAATAAACTTCTTTTTGTTAAAGCCATCCACTTGTAGTTTTTCTGTCATAGCAGCACTAGATAACTAAGACAGAACTTTATAAAAAATGATAAATCTTCTCATTTAAATCTTCTAAAAATCCATGAAAATTCCTCACTGAAATTTATTTCCTACCTTCTCTTCCTTTCCCTCAATAATGTAGAGGTAGTGAATTTTATCTCAATCCTCTGTGGCCTTTAGACAGAACTTGTCTGCTTGACTCACAGAGACAGGGATTCTTAGAGACTATGAGTTTTAGCAGTTTACGAACTCCTGAGATTGCGTGCAAAATTATACACGTGTGTGTACATATATGTATTTTTGGATGGGGTGATGGTCTGTGGACTATAAGCAGATTCTCAGATGAGTCCCTAACCTAATAAAGGAGAAGAACTACTGCATTAGGCATTAAAAAAAAAAAAACCCAAACCCATTGTCAGGGAGTCAATTCCAGCTTATGGCAACACAAGTGTTACAGAAGAGAACTGAGCTCCATAGCAATATTCAAGCAACCACAGTAGGACAAACTGACAGATGGGTGGTGGTTATAGGATTAAATGAGTTAATATATATGAAGTTCTTAGACTAGTTCCTTGTACATAGTAAGTGCTCAATAATTGTTAATTATTAAAATTATCATCAATATCAATGTCTTGGTTATCTAGGGTCCCTTCAACAGAAATACCCAAGTGGATGGTTTTAACAAACAGAAATGTATTCTTTCACAGTCTAGGAGGCTAGATGTCCAAATTCAGGGTTCTAGCTCCTGGGGAAGGGTTTCTCTCTCTGTTGGCTCTGGGGGAAGGTCCTTGTCATCAATCTTCCCCCGGTCTAGGAGCTTCTCAGCACAGGGATTCCGAGTCCAAAGGACACGCTCTGCTCCCCGCTATTTTTCTCGGTAGTAGGCGGTATCCCTGTCTCTCTGCTCACTTCTGTTTTTTATATCTCAAAAGAGATTGACTGAAGATACGACCTAATCTTGTAGATTGAGTCCTGCCTCATTAATACAACTGCCTCTAGCCTCCTCATTACATCATAGATATAAGATTTACAGCACATAGGAAAATCATATCAGATGACAAAATGGTGGACAACCACACAATACTGGAACCATGGCCTTGCCTCGTTGACACACATTTGGGGGGGACACAATTCAATCTATAACAATCAACAACATCTTCTCTCTCATTATTATCAGTCCACATGATATGTACATACAAGTATCATGCCATTTATCATGCTATAAAGTTTATTTCTCATGTCTATCTCCCTACTGTCATATGAATTCTTGGTTAATTGAATAATCATCACATAACTAGGTCATGCTACAAGCCCTATCAAAGCATCAACAACCAAAGCATGGAGCTACAGAAATCCTACAGGGAGTTGTGAAAAGAAAAACACCAACAGAACGAAATAACTGTGGAAAAAGGAACAAATAAATAAGCTTAAAAAGAATGCCTTAGAAACAACCACGGGACCCTTAGTCACCACTGGTGAGAATGAAAGTTGATATAACCTTGTTTTGTAGGGAAATTTGGCACTTATTATTAAAATCTTAAGTGTATATACCCTTTGACCAACCAATATCACTTTTAAGAATCCACTGAGCAAAAACACATACTCAAGTATGCAAAGATGTAAAAGGTTGACCATTACAACATTATTTACAAGAATGAAGAATTGAAAATAGTCTAATGCTCATCAATAGGGGGATTAGTTAGTGGTGGGATTTTGGGGGCATTTGTACAATGAAATCTGTACAAATGAAATTATTTGCTCGTGATTAATCTCAGAAACTGAACTACAATCCGAGAAACTGAACTATATGAAGAAGAGGGTGGTGTCAGGATTGGAGGAAGCCTTATTAACGACCTGTGTTATACAGATGACAATCTTGCTAGCTGAAAGCAGAGGACTTGAAGTATTTACTGATGAAGATCAAAGACTATATCGCCTTCAGTATGGATTGCACCTCAACATAAAGAAAACAAAATTCCCTTACAACTGGACCAATAAGCATCACCATGAAAAATGGAGAAAAGATTGAAGTTGTCAAGGATTTCTTTTTTTACTCAGATCCACAATGCCCATGGAAGCAGCAGTAAAAAAAAAAAAATCAAACAACATATTGCATTGGGCAAATCAGCTGCAAAAGACCTTTTTAAAGTGTTAGAAAGCAAAGACTGACTGACTCAAGCCATGGTATTTCCAATTGCCTTATATGCATGCAAGAGCTGGCTAATGAATAAGGAAGACCGAAGAAGAATTGGTGCCTTTGAATTACGGTGTTGGTGAAGAATATTGAATATACCATGATTTGTCAGAAGAATGAACAAATCTGTCTTGGAAGAAGTCTGGCCAGAATGCTCCTTAGAAGCAAGGATGGCAAGACTTCGTCTTAAATACTTTGGACATGTTATCAGGAGAGACCAGTCCCTGGAGAAGGACATCATGCTTGCTAAAATAGAGTGTCAGTGAAAAAGAGAAGATTCTCAATGAGATAGATTGACATAGTGGCTGCAACAATGAATTCAAACGTAGCAATGATTGTGAAGATGCCAAAGGACTGGGCAGTGTTTCGCTCTGCTGTGCACATGGTCGCTATGAATCGGAACTGACTCAACAGCACCTAACAACAACAATAACAAAATACAATGAAACACTATGCAGCTATAAAAAAGAAGGTAAAGCTGTATGTCCTGAAGCCAGGAGTCCATAATACATAGTTAAGTTAAAAAAGCAAGTTGCAAAGTAGCCTATGTGTATTAGTCCTTTTTTGTGGTCTATGTACTGAGGTATAATGTAAATACAACAAAACCTACCACCAGTAAGTTCCCAATTAGATCAGTTTTAATAAATACACACGACCATATAACCACCTCCACAATCATGATATAGACAGAACATTTCCATCACCATAAAAATTACCATGCATCCTTTTACCGTCATTCCACAGCCCCACGTTCTGGCCCCTAGCAACAACTCATCTACTTTCCCTCACTACGATTTTTGCCTTTTCTAGAATTAGATATAAATGGAATGATGCAGTGTGTGGTCAACTGCCAACCTTTAGGTTAGCAGCTGTAGCTCTTAGCCACTGTGCCACCAGGGCTCTCTTTCACTTAGCGTGATGCCTTTGCAATTCATTCATGTTTTTGCTTGGATCAATAGCTCATTTCTTTTTATTGTTAAGCAGTGCTCCATTGTAAAGATGTACCACCATTTATTTATCCATGTACCAGTTGGGATGTTTGGTTTGTTTCCAGGTTTTTTTTGTTTTTTTTTTTTAACTGTACTTTAAGTGAAAGTTTACAGCTCAAGTTAGTTTCTCAAACAAAAATTTATAAACACATTGTTTATGTGACCCTAGTTGCTATCCCTGTAATGTGACACCACACTTGTCCTTTCCACCCTGGATTTCCCATGTCCAGCTCCTGTGCCCCTCTTCCTTCTTATCCTGCCTCCGGACAGGAGCTGCCCATTTAGTCTCGTGTATGTACTTGAACTAAGAAGCACACTCTTCACGAGTATCATTTTATGTCTTATCGTCCAATCTAATCTTTGTCTGAAGAATTGGCTTAGGGAATGGTTTTAGTTCTGAGTTAGCAGAGAGTCTGAGTGCCATGTCTTCTGGGGTTCCTCCAGTCTCATACCATTAAGTCTGATCTTTTTATGTGAATTTGAGTTCTGCACCCCACTTTTCTCCTGCTCCGTCAGAGACTCTGTTGTATTCCCAGTCAGGGCTGTCCTTGTGGTAGCTGGACACAATACAGTTCTTCTGGTTTCAAGCTGATTGGGTCTCTGGTTTATGTGGCCCCTTTTGTCTCTTGGGCTAATATTTTCCTTGTGTCTTTGGTGTTTTTCATTCTCCTTTGCTCCAGGTGGATTGGGACCAATTGACACATCTTAGATGGCCACTCGATAGCTTTTGAGACCCCAGATGCCACTCACCAAAGTGGGATGCAGAACATTTTCTTAATAAATTTTGTTATGCCAATTGACACAGATGTCCCCCGAAACCTGCCCCTGCTACACTGTTCCTCTGTTTGGTTGTGTTCAAGAAATTTCTTAGTTTTTGGTTTAGTTCAGTTGTGCTGGCTTCCTCTGTATTGTGTGTTGTCCTTTCCTTCACCTAAGATAATTCCTGTCTACTATAAAAAAATTTTTTTTTTTTTTATCTAGTTAGCGAATTCCTCTCTCCCTCCCTTCCCACCCTTGTACCTGTCAAAGAATATTTTCTTCTGTATTTAACCTTTCCTTCAGTTCTTATAATAGTGGCCTCATATAATATTTGTCCTTTTGCGACTGACTAATTTCACTCAGCATAATGCCTTCCAGATTCATCCATGTTATGACAAGTTTCGAGGATTCACTGAGTAGCGTTCCATTGTGTGAATAAACAACAATTTGTTTATCCATTAATCTATTGATGGGCACCTGGGTTGTTTCCATCTTTTTGCTATTGTGAGCAGTGCTGCAGTGAACATGGGTGTGCATATATCTATTCGTGTGATGGCTCTTATTTCTCTAGGATATATTTCAAGGAGTGCGATTGCTGAATCGTATGGTACTTCTATTTCTAGCTTTTTAAGGAAGTGTCAAATTGATTTCCAAAGTGGTTGTACCATTTTACATTTCCACCAGCAGTGTGTGAGTGTTCCAGTCTTTCCACAACTTCTCCACCACTTATTATTTTGTGTTTTTTGGATTAATGCTAGCCTTGTTGGGATGAGATGATATCTCATTTTAGTTTTGATTTGCATTTCTCTAATGGCTAATGATCGTGAGCATTTTCTCCTGTATCTGTTAGCCACCTGAACGTCTTCTTTGGTAGAGTGCCTGTTCATATCCTTTGCCTATTTTTTTAATTGAGTTATTTGTCTCCTTGTAATTGAAGTTTTGCAGTATCTTATAGATTTTAGAGATTAGACCCTGATCAGATAGGTCGCTATGAGTCGGAATCGACTCGACGGCAGTGGGTCGTGGTTGGGTTGACCCTGATCAGATATGTTGTAGCCAAAAATTTTCTCCCAAGTCCGTAGGGTGTCTTTTTACTCTTTGAGTGAAGTCTTTGGATGAGCCTAAGTGTTTGATTGTTAGGAGCTCCCAGTTACCTAGTTTTTCTTCTGGTGTGTGTGCATTGTTATTTACGTTTTGTGTTCTGTTTATGTCATGTATTAGGCTCCTAGCGTCGTCCCTGTTTTTTCTTCCATGATCTTTATCATTTTAGATTTCATATTTAGGTCTTTGATCCATTTTGAGTTAGTTTTTGTGCATGGTGTGAGGTATGGATCTTGTTTCATTTTTTTGCAGATGAATATCCAGCTATGCCAGCGCCATTTGTTAAAGAGCCTGTCTTTTCCCTATTTAACTGACTTTGGACCTTTGTCAAATATCAGCCACTCATATGTGGATGGATTTATGCCTGGATTCTCAATTCTATTCCATTGGCCTGTGTATCTGTTGTTGTACAAGTACCAGGCTGTTTTGACTACTGTGGCAGTGTAAAGGTTCTAAAATCAGGTAGTGTGAGGCCTCCCACTTTGTTCTTCTTCAGTAATGCTTTACGTATCCGGAGCCTCTTCCTTTTCCATATGAAGTTGGTGATTTGTTTCTCTATCTCAAAAAATGTCATTGGAATTTGGATCGGGATTGCATTGTATCTGTAGATCGCTTTGGGTAGAATTGACATTTTAACAATGTTGTGTCTTCCTATCCATGAGCAAGGTATGTTTTTCCAATTACGTAGGTCTCTTTCGGTTTCTTGCAGTAGTATCTTGTAGTTTTCTTTGCATAGGTCTTTTACGTCTCTGGTTAGATTTATTCATAAGTATTTTTATCTTCTCGGGGGCTATCGTAAATGGTATTGATTTGGTGATTTTCTCTCCAAAGTTCTCTTTCTTGGTGTAGAGAAATCCAACTGATTTTTGTATGTTTATCTCGTATCCTGATAAACAAAAAACCAAAACCAAACCCATTGCCGTCGAGTCGATTCTGACTCATAGCGATCCTATAGGACAGAGTAGAACTGCCCCACAGGGTTTCCAAGGAGCGCCTGCTGGATTTGAACTGCTGAACTTTTGGTTAGCACTTAACCACTTAACCACTCTTAATCACTATGCCACCAGAGTTTCCTGTATCCTGATAGCTTGCTGAAATCTTCTATTAGTTTCAGTAGTTTTTTTGTGAATTCTTTAGGGGTTTCCTGTGCATAAGATCATATCATCTGCAAGCAGGGATACTTTACTTCTTCCTTACTAATTTGTGTGTCCTTTATTTCTTTTTCTAGCGTAATTGCTCTGGCTAGGACCTCCAGCACAATGTTGAGTAAGAGTGGTGATAAAGGGCATCCTTGTCTGGTTCCTGTTCTGAAGAGGAATGCTTTTAGGCTCTCTCAATTTAGGATGATGTTGGCTGTTGGCTTTGTATAAATGCCCTTTATTATGTTGAGGAACTTCCCTCCTATTCCTATTTTGCTGAGAGTTTTCATCATGAATACGTGTTGGACTTTGTCAAACGCCTTTTCTGCATCAATTGATAAGATCATGTAGTTCTTGTCTTTTGTTTTATTTATGTGATGGATACGTTGATTGTTTTCTAAAGTTGAACCATCCCTGCATACCTGGTATGAATCCCACTTGGTCATGGTGAGTTATTTTTTTTGATATGTTGTTGAATTATATTGGCTAGAATTTTGTTGAGGATTTTTGCATCTACATTCATAAGGGATATTGGTCTGTAATTCTCTTTTTTTTGTGGTTTCTTTACCCAGTTTTGGTATCAGGGTTATGCTGGCTTCGTAGAATGAGTTTGGGAGTATTCCATCCTTTTCAATGTTCTGAAATACCTTTAGTAATTGTGGTGTTAACTCTTTTCTGAAAGTTTGGTGTAATTCTCCAGTGAAGTCGTCAGGGCCAGGGCTTTTTTGTTGTTGCTGGGAGTTTTTTTAAACTACCGTTTCAATCTCTTCTTTTGTTATAGGTTTATTTAATTGTTCTACCTCTGTCTGTGTTAGTTTAGGTAGGCAGTGTTTCTAGAATTTGTCCATTTCCTCTAGGTTTTCAAATTTGTTGGAGTACAATTTTTCATAGTATTTTGGTATGATTCTTTTAATTTCAGTTGGATCTAATAGAATATTGCCCATCTCATTTCTTATTTGGGTTATTTGTTTCCTCTTCTGTTTTTCTTTTGTCAGTTTGGCCAATGGTTTGTCAATTTTGTTGATCTTTTCAAAGAACGTCTTTTGGTCTTATTAACTCTTTCAATTTTTTTTTTATTCTCTATTTTATTTAAATCTGCTCTAATTTTTATTATTTCCTTTCTTCTGGTGCCCGAGAGTTTCTTTTTCTGCTTAACATTTTAATTTTGGCCCTTTCTCTTTTTTTGGATGTGTGCATTTATTGCTATGAATTTGTCTCTGAGCACTGCTTTTGCTGTGTCCCAGAGGTTCTGGTAGGATGTGTTTTCGTTCTCACTTGCTTCTGTGAATTTCCTTATTCCGTCCTTAATTTCTTCTATAACCCAGTAGTTTTTGAGCAAGGTGTTGTTCAGCTTCCATGTATTTGATTTTTTTTCCCTTGTTTTTTTTCTGTTATTGATTTCTACTTTTATGGCTTTATAGTCAGAAAAGATGCTATGTAATATTTCAATGCTTTGGATTCTGTTAAGGCTTGCTTTATGGCCTAATATGTGGTCTATTATGGAGAATGTTCCATGTGCATTGGGAAAGAAAGCGTACTTGGTTGCTGTTGGGTGAGTGTTCTGTATATGTCTATGAGATCAAGTTGGTTGATTGTGGCATTTAGATCTTCTGTCTTTATTGAGCTTCTTTCTGCATGTTCTGTCCTTCACCGAAAGTGGTGTGTTGAAGCCTCCTACTATTGTATAGCTGTCTATTTGTCTTTTCAATGCTGTTAGAGTTTGTTTTATGTATTTCGGAGCCCTGTGGTTGGGTGCATAAATATTTAGTATGCTTATGTCCTCTTTGTGTATTGACCCTTTTATCATTATGCAGTGTCCTTCATTATCCTTTGTGGTGGACTTTGCTTTAAAATCTTGTCTTGGTCATCTAGTGCTGCTATAACAGAAATACCACAAGTGGATGGCTTCAACAAAAAAAGTTTATTTTCTCACAGTAAAGTAGGCTAAAAGTCCAAATTCAGGGTGTCAGCTCCAGGGGAAGGCTTTGTCTCTCTGTTGGCCTTCTCATCAATCTTCCCCCAGGCTAGGAGCTTCTTTGCACAAGGACCCCAGGTCCAAAAGATACGCTCTGCTCCTGGCACTTCTTTCTTGGTGGGTATGAGGTCTCCCTGTCTCTCTGCTCGCTTTTTTTCTTTTGTATCTCAAGAGATTGCCTCAAGACACAATCCAATCTTGTAGATCGAGTCCTCACTAACACAACTGCCTGCCATCCTCCCTCATTATCATCGTACAGGCAGGATTTACAACATATAGGAAAATCATACAATACCAGGAATCATGGCCTAGCCAAACTGATACACACATTTTTGGGGGAACATAATTCAGTCCATGACAAGCCTATTTTGTCAGAGGTTGATATTGCCATTCCTGCTCTTTTTTTAATTGTTGTTTGCTTGATATATTTTTTCCATCCTTTGAGTTTTAGTTTGTGTCTTTAAGTCTTAGGTGTATCTCTTATAGGCAGTATATAGACAGATCATGTTTTTTTAATCCATTCTGCCACTCTCTGTTTATTGGTGCATTTAGTCCATTTACATCTAGTGTAACTATTGATAGGTATGAGTTTAGTGCTGTCATTTTGATGTATTTTTTAGTGTGCATTGATGACATTGTCTTTGTTCCACTTAATTTTCTGTGCTGAGTCATTTTTCTTTGTGTATTTTCATTGTTGTTGATTTTTTTATTTGCTGAGTCTTTATGTCTTTCTTGTTTTTTACTTTGGTGTGTAGGATTGTTAATTTTCTTTGTGGTTACCTTAATATTTACCCGTATTTTTCTAAGTTTAAACCAATTTTTTATTTCTTTATATCACCTTGACTTGCTCTCCATAAGAAAGATCTATGACTACCTTATTTAGTCCCTCTTTTTTGTTTTAATGTTGTCAACTTTTACATATTGATGTCTCTGTTTCCTTATTTTCAGCATTTTAGCTTTGATTTATTTTTGTGACTTCCCTATCTGGGTTGACATCTGGTTATTCTGTCCTGTGTTCTAATCTTTGGTTGTTATCTGGTGTTGTTGATTTTCTAACCAGAGGACACCCTTTAGTATTTCTTGTAATTTTGGTTTGGTTTTTACAAATTCCCTAAACTTCTGCTTATCAGGAAATGCCCTAATTTCACCATCATATTTGAGAGACAGTTTTGCTGGATACATATTTCTTGGCTGGCAGTTTTTTTCCTTCAAGGCTTTATGTATGTGATTCCATTGCCTTCTTGCCTGCATGGTTTCTGCTGAGTAGTCATTTTAGTCTTATTGACTCTCCTTTGTAGATAACTTTCCTTTTATCCTTAGCTGCTCTTAAAATCCTGTCTTTATCTTTGGTTTTGATTATGTCTTGGTGACTTTCTTTTGGGATCTACCTTGTGTGGGGTTATATGAGCTTCTTGGATAGATATCTTTTCCTCTTTTACAATATCAGGGAAGTTTTCTGCCAACAAATCTTCAACAATTCTCTTTGTATTTCTATTCCCCCTCCCCCCCATTCTGGTACTCCAATCTCCCATAGGTTATTCCTCTTGATAGAGTCCCACATAATTCTTAGAGTTTCTTCATTTAAAAAAAAAAATTTTCTCTGATTTTTCCTCAGATAAGTTGGTGTCAAGTGCTTTAACTTCAATCTCACTGATTCTGACTTGTATTGCTTCAATTCTGCTCCTATGACTGTTGAGTTCTCTGATTCTGAAATATTATTGTTAATCTTTTGGATTTCTGTTTACTGTCTCTCTATGGATTCTTGCAGCCTATTAAATTTGTCATTATGCTCTTGTTTAACCTTTAATGTTCCTCTGTTGCTTTGTGTGTTCCTTGGCTTGTTCTGTGTTTTGCCTGATCTCCTTTCTGACCTCTTGTAAAGTTTTGTATATTAATGTTTTGATTTCTATCTCTGGTAATTCCAAGAAGTTATCTTCCTCTGGAAGGTTTCTTGATTCTTTTTTTTGGTGGCTTGCTAAAGCTGTCATGGTCTGCCTCTTTGTGTAATTTGATATTGATTGTTGTCTCTGAGCCATCAATAAGTTGTATTTATTTTATGTTTGCTTACTGTGTCCTAGGTTCTTCTCTTGTTATGCCCAAATGGGCTGGTTGTGTGAGCTAGTTTGATTATTGGCTTCTTTGAAGCTCTCATGTCCTGTCTCCAGGTGGCTAGAGTTGTTACTAGGTTTATGAGCCCAGGAGTTTGTTTACTTTTCTTGTATGGATTCAGTTCAGGTGTCCAGGTTGTCAGTCATTGAGTGTGTGGTGCAGACTCTCACAGTCCTAGATGGGCAGGGGTGATTGGAGCAGGCACAGGTATCTGGCTGCAGTAGGGGGGTCATGCAATCATCAAGGCAGAGGGCTGATGGCTGTCCCTGAGTGTCTGGGTGGAGGTGTGTCCCTGCTCCCTTGAGCATGTAGGTAGGTGGCTTTTGCAGCTGGACTATGGGCACCCAATGCTGTTGGCTGTAAGGACTGGGAGCCACCACTTATTCTTGGACCCCTTTCGTAGGTGGCTCAGTGGAGTGGGTGGAGCCACAAGTCCCCAGGCCCTGATGTGGGTAGGTGAGGACCCTGCTTAATGGACAGGATGGTGTCAAATTTCACGAATCTGCCACTCCCCCTTACAGCTGATACAGATGAAAATAGACTTCAGGTATATACCCTGTTGTACTGTGCTGATGAGGGTCTGTGCTGTTGAAGGAAGACCTCATAATGTGCTCCCATAAAGATTACAGCCTAGGAAATCCACTTTGTCCTATAGGGTTGCTATGAGTGGGAATTGACTTGATGGCAATGGTTCTTTTTTTTTTTTTCGTAATGACTAATGATGTTGAGTATCTCTTTTCTTGTGCTCGTTGGTCATTTGACTCTTGCTTTTTGGTGAACTGTCTGTTCAAATCCTCTTCTCATTTTTGATTGGGCCATTTGTCTTTTTTGTTGTTAAGTTGTAGAAGTTTTATATATACTTTGGATATTCTGCTCTTATCTGATATATGGTTTCCAAAAACTTTCTCACAGTCTGTAAGTTGTCTTTTTACTTTGTTGATAAAGCAACCAGTCTTTTTAAATTGAGCTCTCTAGTGGATGCATAGTGGTATCTCATTGTGGGTTTAAATTGTACTTTTCTAAGGGCTAATGAAAAGAATCCTGGTGGCACAAATGGTTAAGTGCTCAGCTGCTACCCCAAAGGTTGGCAGTTCAAACCCACCCAGCAGCTCCACAGGAGAAAGACCTGGTGATCTTCTTCTGTAAAGATTACAGCCAAGAAAATCCTATGGGACAGTTCTAGTCTGTCTCATAGGGTTGCTGTGAGTCGGAATCAACTCAATAGTACCCAACAACAACAACTAAAGACGTTGAGTATTTTTTCATGTGCTTATTGGCCATCCATAAGTATTCCGTGGTGAATTGTCATTCAAATCTTTAGCTCATTGTCTGAGTTTCCTAGTACTGCTGTAACACAAATAGCACAAGTGATTGGCTTTAAAGGACCAAAACTTGTTTTCTCATAGTTCTGGAGATCAAAAGTCCACATCAGGATCTTCGTCATGTTGATTCCTTCTGTGAGCCTCTCTCTTGGTTTCTGCTGTCTGCCAGGACCTTTGACATTCCTTGGCATTTGTCTTCTCCCTGTGCGTGTCCAGTGTCTAGTCTGTTCTTTATTAAAACTCAGAAATGATTATTTTTAGGACCTACCCTATGCTGGTATGACCTTATTAACACAGAAAACCCCTATTTCCAAATAGGGTTTTATTTATAGGTACAAGTGTTAGGATTTCAACATGTAATTTTGGGGGACACAACTCAATCCATAACACTCATCCTTAAAATTCTTTGTTTTTCAATTGATTGTTGTTAGAGCTCCTTATCTATTCTGGATAAAAGTCCTTTGGCAGCCATATGCTTTGCAAATATTTTCTGTCAGTCCATGGCTTGCCTTTTCATTTCCAGTGTCTTTTGAAGTGCAAAAGTTTTTAATTTTGATGAAGTCCAACTTATAATTTTTTTGTGCTTTTTTTTTTGTGGTCTCTTTATTATCATAAGCCTAACACAAGGTCACACAATTTTTCTCCTATTTTTCAATTCTAGATATTTTTTTTTTTTATTGTGCTTTAAGTGAAAGTTTACAAATCAAGTCAGTGTGTCATTCAAAAATTTATAAACACCTTGCTATATACTCCTAGTTGCTCTCCCCCTAATAAGACAGCACACTCCTTCTCTCCACTGTCTATTTTCCTGTCCATTCAGCAAGTTTCTGACCCCCTCTGCCCTCTCATCTCCCCTCCAGACAGAAGCTGCCCACATAGTCTCATGTGTCTACTTGATCCAAGAAGCTCACTCCTCACCAGTATCATTTTCTATCCCATAGTCCAGCCCAATCCCTGTCTGAAGAGTTGGCTTTGGGAATGGTTCCTGTCTTGGGCTAACAGAAGTTCTGGGGACCATGACCTCTGGGGTCCCTCCAGTCTCAGTCAGACCATCAAGTCTGGTCTTTTTAAGAGAGAAATTTTATAGTTTTATCTCTTACATTTAGGTTTATGATCCATTTCAAGTTCATTTTTATATGTAGTATGAAGTAAGGCTTGAGGTTTTTTTTTTTTCATATAGATATCAATTATAATAGTATCATTTGTGGAAAAGATTGTCTTTTTTTTAATTGAATTGCTTTGGTACCTTTGTCAAGAATGAATATACAATGTGGTTCATATACTAAGGTTTAGGCCATACATTTATCGGTCTACTCCTGGGCTCTCTATTCTGTTTCCTAATCAGCTAGATGGGATTATAGAAACCTTTTATCTTTTTTTTTTTTAATCTTTTCAGGCAATGTGAGTGTAGTACTTTTGTAGTTAGGACAAAATGATAAGGATATATAGAAGGAAAAATCATCTGCCTAAGCAGAAATAAACTCTACACAATGGTTGGAATATAAAACTGGGGAAATTTGCTATCAAGTAGAGTAAGAAGATGAAGAGATAGAAAATAGGAGAGAAAAGAAATTGGAGTACTAGTCCAAAAGGTCTTACATCTGAAGAGCAGTGGTTTAGGAAGAGAGAAAGAGAAAAGAAGGGGAAGCAACAACGAACGATATAATTCAAGAACAGAATGAACTGCATGATTGAAAGGTCCATTAGTGGTCAGTACCATTTCAGGGACCAAGAGAATATTTTACAGCTTCCAGAGGAGAAAAAAAAGTGGGTCATATACAAAGTTTAGGAATCAGAACAGCTTTAGACTTCTCATCAGCAACACTAGAAGCCAAAATATACTGAATCGATGTCTTCAAAATTCTGAAGGATGGCTAGAATTCTATACCTAGCTGTACTATCAAATGAGTGTAAGAGTAGAAAAGAAATTTCAGGCATGTAAGGTATCAAAATTCCTACCTATCATGTACCTTTTCTCAAAAAGCTCCTGGAGAATGTACTGTATCCAAAGATAGAGTAAATCAAGAAGGATCTCAAACAGGAGACAAAGAGACCCCCCAGGAGGATGGTGAAGGGAAATCCCATGATAATAGCTCTATACCAGTCTAGAGAGCAGCCAGTTCCATTTGGAGGAGTGTGACTCAAGAAACAGATATATCGAGAACGTTTATCACCAAAATCCCCTCTGACATTATACGCTCTTTTAAACTTGAGGACAGTTGTATTTGTCAAGCTTTAACCACATATTAAGGAAATTTCTGGTCATCCCTCTGCACCCTGCTGCTTGAATTAACTGAGGACACGTACTGCACAGCAACACCCACATCCCTGAAGTGCTCTGCTTTGACCAGTTCCTGAGAGCTAGGCACAGGATGCTCAGTACCTGGCCCCTAGTAAGACCTGCCAGATGCCCAGACTCAGGTGAGCCCTCATGGCCCGAGACTTACTTACCTGAAACTAATGAAGTTTAAGCTCCTTGCCCATTTATGCCCCCTCCCAAGGCCCTGTGCTTGATTTAATATTCATAACTTTTAATTCAGAGCCTCCTTCAAGAATCCTCCAAATTAAGTAGCCATCAGGCCCCACAAATCCCGGATCTGCCCCTACTCATAACTTGGCCCTCTGACTTCTCCAGAAGAAGTTTTTGAAAACTCAGGTAAGCTGAAGCCACACTACAACCCAGCAATGCTATTCATCTTCTTTTCCTGGGAAGCCTCATCTAATGCTGACAGTGGTGCTCTTTCCTTACCTAACTGGGTTTGTGCTAGCCACTCAGTAAGTCAAACCTATGTAGAGCCCTGGAAACCCTGGTGGTGTAGTGGTTAAGAGCTATGGCTACTAACCAAAAAGCCTGCAGTTTGAATCTACCAGTCGCTCCTTAGGAACTCAATGGGGCAGTTCTACTCTGTCCTACCCTCACAGGGTCACCATGAGTCAGAATTGACTCGACGGCAGTGGGTTTGGTTTTGGGGTTTATATGGAGCTCTGGTGGCACAGTGATTAAAAGCTCAGCACCTAACCAAAAGGTTGGCAGTTTGAATCCACCGGCCACTCCTTGGAAACCCTATGGGGCAGTTCTATGGGGTTTTTTGGGTAAGTGCTATATTGTTTAGGGATATAGCACATCAAAAAAAAACCAGAAAACATTGCCATCTAGTCAATTCTGATTCATAGTGACCCTATAGGGGGGTAAAAGTATAAAGAAAACTGGAATGATTAACATAAAAGCCAGTACAGTGGCTACCTCTGGAGTGGGGGAGAAGATAGGGAGATGGGAGGAGAGCACAGGTGGGCTTCTAAGGTACAGGTGGGTTACAGCTGCTTGTTTCATTCTTTATCTTTAAATTGTGCACATACTCTTTCGTAAATAGGAAACAATTTACAATTAAAAATGGGGGAGGGGGCGTGTGATTTAAAAGACCACTTCTCTTCATTCCAAGCTGGAGGCAGTGAGTGAATGTGTGTAGCGTCATCGCCAATGTCAAGTTAAAAACAAGAGGAAACAAAGATTTCCTAACCTTCTGATAAACCTGCCTGGCTAGACATGCAGGTGGCTGCTGCAGCAAAGTCCACTGGCTGACTGTGCAGGGAAAGGGTAAAGTCCAGCTGGTTTTTCAAGCCCTCGTGACCCAGTGGCATCTTGCTGATGCCAAAGTCTCTTAAGGACCTGGTTCTTAGTTCTGCATGTCCAGAAACTTGATTTTAGCTGCTCCCCTGGGGCTGCTGGGGCTCTGGGGGGAATTCCTCTTAATAACCAGCCACATGTGAAATCCTGGAGGGCAGGGATTATGTTTTATCCTATCTCTGAATTCCCAGTGTCTAGCAAAGGGCCGGTGGTAGAAACAGGTAAGGCACTTGGCTGCTAACTGAAAAGTTGGAGGTTCGAACCCACCCAGAGGTGCCTTGGAAGAAAGGCCTGGTGATCTACTTCTGAAAAATCAGCTGTTAAAAACCCTATGGAGCACAGTTCTACTCGGACAAACATGGGGTCTCAATGAGTCAGAGCCTATGGCTACTGGTTTAGCAAAATGCCTACCTACACCAACAAGGGTTAAGAGATATTTCAGGTAACTTGGATACTCAGGTGTTCCAGAGACAACCACCATGCCTGCCCTGGAGGTACAGCTCCCTTCCCAGGACCCGGAGGCCTGGCCCACAGGTTTAACCCAGAGGCTAGGGACTCTTCAACAGAAGACAGAAATCACCATCTGATTGCAAGCTCCTCAAGCTCTCATTTACCCCTGCCTGGGCCTGGAAACCCGCCCTGGCACAGTGCCTCACTCGCAGCAGGGGCTCGGGAAGTGGAAGTAGAACTAGAGAAGCAAGGAGAGTCCCTGCCCCAGAGCCGTTGGCAGGCGTTTTTCCCCAGTCAGGCTACTTGGTGGTCTTCGCATTCTCTTCACATGTCTAATCCCCCAGCCAAGCCTATAAACAGATTCAGACGACAATAGGTAAAGTTTCTTGAGACTGTCTGTCAGGGTCATTGCGAGACAGCGCTGTAAAAAGCAACGGGGAAATTAAAGCAGGCATACCTCAAAGCTAAACACACTCTCAGTTTACCCTGCACTGGCGAGCTACCATCAGACACCAGCACATGCAGCCAGGACCAAACCCAGAGGCCCTGCAAGTCACAGGCGAGAAACCAGGCCAGTTAACGCCATGTTCCTGCTGTTCACTACTGTGTGTTAACTGCCATTGGGTCAAGCAGGTGGTTGCTGGGCCCATGTGACACCAAAGCTGTATAAGGCCTGGCGCACAGCTGGAAATTGTTCAGATTCCAAAAGCTGCAAGAGCTCTTTGTCCATCAGGAAACTGACCCACAGAAGAGGAGTGGTTCAAAGTGATAGTAAGCCTAGCCTCCAGGTCTCCAAACCATCCCGTCCATCACCTGACTGTTAGGGTGTCATAGTGCAGTGGCTTGTGTGTTGCTCTAATGCTGGAAGCTATGCCACCAGTATTTCAAATACCAGCAGGGTCACCCATGACGGACAGGTTTCATCAGAGCTTCCCGACTAAGACAGGCTAGGAAGGAAGGCCTGGTTATCTATCTCCGAAAATTAGCTAAGGAAAACCCTCTGGGTAACAACAGAATACTGTCCAATACAGTGCTGGAAGATGAGGTTGGAAGGCACTCAAAATACACAATGGCTGCAACAATGGATTTGAGCATATCAACAATTGTGAATATGGTACAGGACCAGGCAACCTTTAGTTCTGATGTATGTGGGGTTGCCATGGGTTGGAGCCGACTCACCAGCAGCTAACAACAATCACCACCCCTCTACACACACACACACACACACACACACACACTTTTATTTTCCTATCCATTACACTCTCTGCTTCTCTGATCATAGCGTATCCTATGGTCAAAGGCCCGACACCCACCAAAGCAAGGTTTTGAGTCTTCTATTAGCATTCGTACAGGATTACATCTTTGTAATCGCAAAAACAAACAAACCAACAAACTGCTTAGCTCAGCTTGCTAGCCTGTTGAGTAGACACATAGTGACTACTCCTCCCTGATTCTAATGTGACAAGTTTCCCAGCCACCCAGCGCCTCAAGGTGACAAGTTTGGGGTATGGGAATTCTAATCTGCCATCTATTTTGCATTTATTTGCATAATGAACTCCCCAGCCCCTCAGGAAACACCATGAATTAATTAGTGGAATCTGTAATAACCAAATTCAGTTATGTGGAGCATAAAGATACCCACAATAAACAGGACTTCCCCCCCCCGGCAACTGATAAATCCCTGAAGTACAAGGAGGGGTGTATATAAACAAGTATCATTCCTGTTCCAGTTTGGGAAAACAGACATTGTAGGATTTTTCACTCAACAATAAATTACAAACATCTTTCCACGTTGTAAAAATGCCGTGGGTGTGGTGTCTGACCTCCTCGAACTTCACAAGGGGGAAGAAGAATCCAGATCAACAGCCCAGGGTGATTCCTGTGAGAAGGAGGTCAGACATGCCTCCTCACTCCGCCATCTTTACCAACTCTGACACCAGTTGCCCCTCCCACGGCACTCTCTTTCTCTCCACTGGATTCGATAATTCATTGCAATGGCTACACAGAACTCATAGACAATACTCACAGTTATGGGGTTTATTAGGGAAGTAACAGGCTATAATTCAGGTTCAGGAAAGCTCAGCATACAGTTCTTCCATCAGGACAGCCTCTTCCCGGCCTCTCTCCCTGGCCCTCAGCCTCTGTCCTGCTCAGGAAAGTGTTTCAAAACTCTTTTAGCTCTGTCGTTAAGTGCCCTGAGTCACATCACTCTGCCGGCAAGCCTCGCTTGAAGGCTCTCAGCTCTAGTTCTGTGGGTAGGCAAACCTAGCTTCACAAAGTGCCTGGGGGCAGCCTATTCCACCAGCAAGCCTCCTGCCCAAAGGCACTCAGCTTTCTCACTCCATGGCCCTGGAAGCCCAACATGCTGTCTCCTGCTGCTCTCCCCTGCCACCACTTCTCACCATAAACTCAGCGTTACAGCTCTCTCTCTCTTTCTCTCAGTCTCCTGGTTCCAAGAGCTTCTCAGTGCAATGATCCTGGGTCCAAAGGATGTGCTCTACTCTTGGCTGTTCTTCCTTGGTGGTGGTGGGATCTTCTCCTTTCTCACCTCTGGGATGGCTCATTTCAGGGCCAGCGGGAAGGCAAAACTGACCAATCCCCTTGGTGGGCCACAATTACCCTATCTGCACACTCCCACCCAAACACCTGGGTGGGAGTTACAAGACTACGGTGAGAAACACCACACAAAAGCATCCCATCACACCACAGACATCAATAAACAGACCTTTAGAACATAAGCTTTATTGGAGGTATAGCACACTCTCACTCAGATATATTACAAATTTTCACCCAATCCCTTTGGCAAGCACTTAATTTCTTCCCTTTTTTTTTTTTTTCCTTCTCTTGTGGCTAAGTCTTCAGCAGTGTACTTAATTATTCCTTAGGATAAATTACAAGCCAGAGAATTGCTAGGTCAAAGAGAGGAGGTGCGTGTTTTTAAGTCTGTGCTCAGGGAGCTGTGTGAGTCTCAGGCCATCCACCTTCTTGGAACCACAGTCTGAGAGCATTTGATGTTGCGAAGACCCAGCCACCGGCCAGTTTCTCATTGTTTTTAAAGGTGATCAGAGGGATAAGGAAGGTAAGGAGTGCCCAGGGACAATCTCTAAGTTTGCCCCCCCGCAACCTCCAGGTCTTGTTGAGGAGTGGGAGGTGATTCGCCAGCCGGCCCCATCTGGCATCCCCTTGGACTTGTGCTCAGGGGCAAATGCCTCCTTCTAACTGCCCTTTGCTGCACCTCTGCAGGTGATGTAAATTTGCATTCTTTTTCTGAGTCCTCATGGTAGGAAATAGGAGAAATTGCAATAGGAGTGCCTGGAATGTGAAACTACAACAGGAGTGGCTGGAATGTGAAAGCTGGAAACAAAGAAGAAGGATCAGTAGTTGGAAAATATGGCCTTGGTGATAGAAATGATGCCAGAGACCACTTGGTAGAATGTTGCAAGACCAACGACTTCTTCACTGCAAATGCCTTTTTTCAGCAACATAAACGGTGGTCATATATGTGCACCTTGCAGGATAGAATACACAGGCATCAAATCTGTGGAAAGAGACGATGAAGAAGCTCAATATCATCATTCAGAACAACACCAGAGGCCAACTGCAGGACACACCATCAATCGCTCATACACAAGTTCAAGATGAAGATGAAGAAAATTAAAATAAGTCCATGAGAGCCAAAATATGACATCAAGTATATCCCACTTGAATTTTGAGACCATCTCAAGAAAAGATCTGACATACCGAACACTAATGACTGAAGACCAAACAAGTTGTGGGATGATATCAAGGACATCATACATGAAGAAGGCAATAGGTCATTAAAAAGACAGTAGAGAAAGAAAAGACCAAAATGGATGTCAGAATAGACTTTGAAAGTTGCACTTGAATGTACAGCAGCTAACGTGGATAAAAAAAATGAAGGAAAAGAGCTGATTAGAAGATTTAAAGGGCTGCTCCAGAAGACAAAGTAAAGTATTACAATGAATTGTGCAAAGACCTGGGGTTAGAAAACCAAAACGGAAAAACATGCTCAGCATTTCTCAAGCTCAAAGAACTGAAGTGAAAATTCAAGCCTTGAGTTGCAATTTTGAAGGATTCTATGGGCAAAATACTGAACAATGCAGGAAGCATCAAAAGAAGATGGAAGGAATACACAGGGTCACTGTACCAAAAAGAGTTGGTCGATGTTCAGCCATTTCAGGAGGTAGCATACGATCAAGAACTGAGGGTACTGAAGGAAGAAGTCCAAGCTGCACTGAAGGCACTGGTGAAAAACAAAGTTCCAGGAATTGACAGAATACCAACTGAGATGTTTCAACAAACAGATGGTAGCGCTGGAGGTGTTCACTTGTCTATGCCAAGAAATTTGGAAGACAGCTAGCTGGCCAACTGATTGAGAAAAAAAAAAAAAGAAATCCATATTTGTGCCCATTCCAAAGAAAGGCGATCCAACAGAATGTGGAAAATATTGAACAGTATCATTAGTGTCCACATACAAGTAAAATGTTGCTGAAGATCATTCAAAAGCGGCTGCAGCAGTACACGGACAGGGAACTGCCAGAAATTCGAGACAGATTCAGAAGAGGACATGGCACCAGGGATAGCATTGCTGATGTCAGATGGATCCTGGCTGAAAGCAGAGAATACCAGAAGAATGTTTACCTGTGTTTTATTGACTATGCAAAGGCATTTGACTGTGTGGATCGTAACAAACTATGGATAACATTGCAAAGAAAGGGAATTCCAGAACACTTCGTTGTGTTCATGAGGAACCTGTACATAGATCAAGAGGCAGTTGTTCTCACAGAACAAGGGGATACTGTGTGGTTTAAAATCAGGAAGGGTGTGCATCAGTGTTGTATCCTTTCAACATACTTATTCAATACGTATGCTGAGCAAATAATCTGAGAAGCTGGACTATATGAAGAAGAACTGGGCATCAGGATTGGAGGAAGATTCATTAACAACCACGATATGCAGGTGACACAAGCTTACTTGCTAAAAGCAAAGAGGACTTGAAGCATTTATTGGTGAAGGTCAAAGACTACAGCCTTCATTTCAGTATAGATTACACCTGTACATGAAGAAAACAAAAATTCTTACAAAACTGGACCAATAAGCAGCATCATGATAAACGGAGAAAAGATTGAAGTTGTTAAGGATTTCATTTTACTTTGATCCACAATGAATGCCTAATGCAATCATTTCTTCTATAAGGATCAGCACAAAGCTGGTTCCTAGGTGGCAGAGGTTAAAGATGCCCCAAATGCCCAACTCTTCCAAGCTCCCGTGTCACTCCATCATCTCTAACATCAACTATCACCTCTGGCCTCAGTACTCTCCCTCCTGTCTTTGGGCTCGCTAATTTCTTGCAACGTCTCATAGAACTCATGGACCATATAAAGGAAATGACTCACGAGGTTTTGGAGGCTGGCAAGCCCCAAATTCATGGATCAGTCGTAGACTTCTCCCTGGCCCTCAGTCTCTGCCCAAAGGCACTCAGCTTTCTTGTTCCGTGAGCTGGGAAGCCCCCTGCACTGTCTCCTGCGGGTCTCTCCTTCTTTGGTGGTCGTGAGCTCTCCTCTTTGGCCTGGAATTGGCTCTATTTTAAGCAAAACTGACCAGTCCCCTTGGTAGACCACAATTACCCTATCACACAATCACCTGGGTGGAAGTTACAAGATCATGGCTATAAAGGCCACACACAAAAGTAATCCACCACAATGCCCATGGAAGCAGCAGTCAAGAAACCAAATTATTGAGCACATCTGCTGCAAAAGACCTCTTTAAAGTGTTAAAAAGCAATGATGTCACTTTGCAGGCTAAGGTGAACCTGATCCAAGCCATGGTATTTTCAGTAACCTCATAGGCATGCGAAAGCTGGACAATGAATAAAGAAGACCAAAGAATTGGTGCCTTTAAATTGTGGTGTCAGCAAAGAATATTGAATGAACCATAGATTGCCAGAAGAATGAACAAATCTGCCTTGGAAGAAGGACTGCCAGAATGTTCCTTAGAAGTGACGATAGCAAGACTTCGTCTCACACACTTTGGACATGTTATCAGGAGGGACCAGTCCCTGGAGAAGGAAATCACACTTGGTAAAGTAGAAGATCAGTGAAAGAGAGGATGCCCCTCAGCAAGATGGATTGACACAGTGTCTGCAGCAATGGGCTCAAGCGTAACAATGGTTGTGATGATGGCGCAGGACTAGGCAGTATTTCGTTCTGTTGTATATAGGGTCATTATGAGTTGGAACTGACTGGATGGTACCTAACAACAACAACAGGAGCTGCTAGTCAGATACCATTTTGAATTAGCAAAATCTCCTTCATTTCAATTTGCCTGAGCCCCTGCCATATGACTGTTCCGGTGCTATTTTGTCCTCAGAGAACTCAGTCTCCTGTGTGTGTGTGTGCACCAGGGGTGAATTGGCAGTGGGACAGAAGCTTACATAACTATCTTTTTTTTTTTTTAGGTTTTTGTAAATTTCTTTTTTATGATTGTACTTTAGATGAAGGCTTACAGAACAAATAGCTTCTCATTAAACAATTAGTACACATATTGTCTTGTAACATTGGTCACTAACCCCACAACATGTCAACACTCTCCCTTCTTGACCTTGGGAAGGTTGAGAAATCACCAGCTTTTCTGTCCCCTTCTGCCTTCTAGTCCTTGCCCCTGGGCTGGTGTGCCCATTTAGTCTTGTTTTATTTTATGGGCCTAATCATTGGCTGAAGGGTGAATCTCAGGAGTGACTTCATTACTGAGCTAAAAGAGTGTCCAGAGGCCATGCTTCGGGATTTCTCCAGTCTCTGTCAGGCCCGTAAGTCTGGTCTTTTTGTGTGAGTTAGAATTTTGTTCGTCATTTTTCTCCAGCTCTGTCCAGGACCATCTATTGGGGTCCCTGTCAGAGCAGTTGGTGGGAAGCTGGGCACCATCTAGTTG
Organism: Elephas maximus indicus; assembly: GCF_024166365.1. Lineage (NCBI taxonomy): Eukaryota > Metazoa > Chordata > Mammalia > Proboscidea > Elephantidae > Elephas > Elephas maximus. The sequence goes on along the minus strand of NC_064819.1, from coordinate 20,343,291 downwards.
TATTGGACTCAGTCTGGTGCAGGACGTGGTATTTGTGGTCCATTAGTCCTTTGGACTAACCTTTCCCTTGTGTCTTTAGTTTTTTTCATTCTACCTTGCTCCTGAAGGAGTGAGACCAGTGGAGCATACTAGATGGCCACTCACAGGCTTTTAAGACCACAGACACTACTCACCAAAGTAGGATGTAGAACATTTTCTCTATAAAATATGTTATGCCAACTGAGGTAGATATTCCCCAAGACCATGGTCACCACAACCCTCAGTCCAGCAATTCTGTCCCTCAGGAAGTTTGGATATGTCTGTGGAGCTTTCATGACCTTGCCTTGGACAAGTTGTGCTGGCTTCCCCAGTATTGTGTATTGTATTACCCTTCACCAAAGTTACCGCTCATGTATTGTCTAGTGTTTTTCTATCCCCACCCCCCTTTCCCTCTTAAAGGCCAAATATTGTTTCTTTTTTACATAACTATATTTAGTGACCTGTGGACTGTGGCAAGTGGTATTATAAAGTACTCTGACAGTCCAGAGTACAGGGTAATTTAGGGTTTGAAAAGGTGGATTTGAGAGCCAAGGGCCAAGGGAAAGACTTGGAAAAGGCCGGGAGATGTGGGAGACTTTAGGGGGTAGGGACCTTGTGGCCATAGTGAACAGAATGGACGAGTGCGTGCGCATGCGTGTTTGTATGTTTGTGTGCAGGAGGTGTTTTAGAGGACACAGCTAAGTGCTGTGGAAAGGCTACGTGGTGTGAGGTTTTGAATGAGAAGCCACCAAGGTTATTCCCTGTACTACAGACAACAGGAAACAAGGGAAGCGCTTTTACAAACAATATGTAGCCTGAGCAGGGTAGACCAGCCAGAAAAAAAAAAAAAAACAGGCTATCTATTAGGCTATAGCTTGGTCCCAGTGTTGTTCTCTTCCTCTCCCCTCTTCCCACACTGGTGACTAGGAGAAGAAAGAGTGGCCTGCCCATTCGCTTAGCCTGACAAGCACACTCGCAGGTACTGAAGAATATTCAAAAAAAAAAAAACACAAAAGCCAAACACACTGCTGTTGGGTTGATTCCAACTAATGGTGACCCCACATATTTCAGAGTACAACTGCACTCCACAGAGTTTCCAAAGGCTGTAATCTTATGGAAGTAGATCACCTGGGCTTTCTTCACAGTACTGGTGGGTGAATTTACACTGTCAGCCTTTCAGTTAATAGTTGAGCACAAACTGTGCCACCCAAGGAACTGAAGAATGTGTTCAACCAGGTCTTTATTTTGATTCAGACAATATCTAACCCATACTGGGTCCACTGGGTGGTGAAGGTTCAGGCATGCCTCTAAATCTATTCAACCTACTTTGTGGGCTACTTGTAATTATTTCAGGAGTTCAAGGCTCCAGGGGAAAGCGGAACAAGGAGTGGGAGGTTGAAGGCCCAGGGTACAGTTTCCGGAATGTGTGGAATCCTGTTTTGGGTGCCCAGAGAGCCAGAACAGAATCAGAGAACCTGCTGTTAGAGGGAGGAAGGAGGCCAAACCAGCAGTGGAGAACAGTGGTGGAAACAGTTGAGGAAGTTTTTCTGCGGTGCAAAAATCGCTAGTTCCTTTTGTGGCTGCTCCTAATATAGCAGTCTGCTGCTCTTCCCTCTAATCTCGCTGTGGCCGCCACTACCTTCCAAGAAACCTACTGCTGTATCCAAAGAGTTGGTATAAATTGCAGTAGAAATCCAGAGCTAACAGACAGACACACTTTGCGACACCACGTTTTGCTAAACATCACAGTTTAGAATCTCTTGTCAAGAAGACACATTTTAATAAGCCAAGGCACACATAAACCAAAAACCAAACCTGTTGCCATGTAGTCTGTCAAAGAGTAGGAAAGCTCACTATATTAAAGTAAAAGCAAAGAGATTTATTGAGGGTGATACAACTCTTGAACTGGGGAAACACAGGGCAGAGGGGAATCTACCAAGTGCTCCAAAGCATGGAAGGACAGGTGTGCTTTTACAGTGAAGATGCAGAAGGGGAGTGCGTGATGGTCAGATGGTCACACACAGGCGGGTATGTCATCAGCAACTCCGTTTTCAACTACCTTCTTCCTGGAACATCTTAAGTAAACCCCTACAATCACACTCCTAATCCCCACCCTTATTTACTTAAGAGTGGCTTGGGGCCAGTCATCTGATCCCACCAAACCAGAGGACCAAGGCCATATGCATATAAATGGAAGAGGCTGTGTAAAAAACTCCTCCGCAAAGTTTTTTTTTTTTTTTTTTGCTGTATTCTTTATGGAAGGAGACCACCAGGCCTTTCTTCTGGAAAGTTGTTGGGTGGGTTCAAACCACCAACCTTTAGGCCAGTAGTGGAGTGCAAACTGTATTTAAAATTTAAGGTATCTGAGAAAATCTGAAGTGGCCGACTTGAGGTTTGAGTGCAACTACTCTGTGGCTAGTTCCATTTCCACCCTAACAACAGCCATTTTCCATGCAGACATAACCATGAAACTAAGAAATGCCTGAGAATGATGATGTAACCGAGCCCTAGAGAGGAATGTCGGGTATTGATGACTTAACTACCCTGCCACCCCTCCCTCCCATACCCCTATGATTACCACCTTGTAACCAATCTAAGAAAGGCAAGCATATCCTTTTAAGCCAATTGCCTTATGTGCTTCCACTACCGGAAGTCCTGCCTTATAAGTTCCTGCCACACGAAGTCCTACCATATAAGCTCCTGCCACAGGAAGTCCCCCCTTAAAATGATCAACTACCAATCGTGTAATGTCTTTTGATAATCTAAACCTGTAATTACCAATCAAGTGATGTTTTCAGTGATCTACGTTTGTAAATACCAATCAAGAACTGTACTTCCTGTCCTTTGTTTCTGCCATATAAAATGTCACTGCTGAGTCACCATATTTGATTACTGGATTCCACTGTATGGAGTTCAGTCTGTCCCCAGCTTGAACTGTCTCTTTACTTTCAATAAATTTCTCAATTTTACATTAATTAGAGTACAGATAGTTACTCTATGACAAAGCCAATGTTATAGTCTCAAGAATGCGGAAGCGGGAGCCTGTAACAAAATGGAGTTTCAATTCAGACCTCATGTCAACCATTTTATTATGGCAAGTTCCTCCGTTTTAGACATTTGCTAGCACAAGTTGATTCTGACTCATGGAGACTCCCACATTTTACAGAGTAGAGCTGCCCCACAAGGGTTTTTTACTGTATTCTTCATGGAAGCGGATTACCAGGCCTTTCTTCTGCAAAGTTGCTGGGTGGGTGCAAACCGCCAACCTTTAGGTTAGTAGTGAAGTGCAAATGGTATGCATCACCCAGAAACCTTGAGGATGTATGTACACTTAAATTTGAAATTTTATCTGACACTTGGAGAGTTAGACCTAAAGGCTGAGCAAGCACTGGAGAGGCATGTGCTCAGGGGTGGATTAACTATTAAGCATGGGATTCACTGACTTGCATTGAGCAAGGTAGGCACGGGCTTAATTGTATTTACTTGCTAACATGTGATGAGCAATTTCACATGGGTTTCACCACATCTTAGATATGGTGGGGGACAGGTGAAATTATGCACTGCAGATTGGTGGAAAGGCACAAATGGGTCCATGTGTACCTTGCTTATTGGGTAATCTGGCCCTTCTGCACTGAAGGCTCCAAAACAAGACCAATTTCTCTTTCTTTCCAGGAAGGAAGGAGGAATTCATGGGGGGGCTGGGGACTTGGCACCACCACTGTACTTTGAAATGGTGACTGCATTGACTAGAGCTAGGTTGGGGAAATCCAGCCTAAACACCACATGCAAAGCATAGAGCTGCTGGGGAAGCCCTGGGATCAAACTTATCCTATTTGAATGGGTTGCTAGAAGGAAATAAAGCTTTTTTTTTTTTACTCAGTTTTTTCACCACACCAAGAAACTCTGGGTCAATCAATACACATTTCCACTTAACCCGCCAGCAATCATCTTTGTACAAGATAATATTATTGTTGTGATTGCCAAGTATTGTGAAGTATTCTGAATATACTTTGAAGATAGAGCAAGTGGGATATGCTGATGATATAAGATACATGAGATATGAGGGAAAGAGGAATGTAAGATGATGGAATTGGTTGATTTGTGTCCCCCAAAAAGATATGTTGAAGTACTAACCCCCAGTACCTGTGAATGTGATCTTGTTTGGAAATAGGGTTTTGGCACATGTAATTAGTTAACATGCAGTCATACTAGAGGAAGGGGGCCCTATATGATATGATGGAGCCCTGGTGGCACAGTGGTTAAGAGCTCAGGCTGCTAACCAAAAAATACATAGTTCAAATCCACCAGCCTCTCCTTGGAAACCCTATGGGGCAGTTCTACTCTATCCTATACGGTCACTGTGACTTAGAATGGACTCAACAGCAATGTGGTTATACCTATGGATATAATGCCATTTGGGAATAGGATTTTCTTTGGTATGTTGATGGAGCGATATCAGTGTAAACTGTGACTTAAACCTAACCACATCTGAGTTACAAAAACAGCAGATTATACAAAGGAGCAAGCATAAGTAAAGATCTCTAAGGAATGCTGGGGCTGCAGAAACTGAGTCAAGTATCTTACCCCAGACAGAGAGCTTTCCCCTAGAGCTGGTGCCCTGAATTCACACTTCTAGCCTCCGAAACTGTGAGAAAAATAAATTTCTGTTCTTTAAAGCCACTCACTTGTGATATTTCAGTTACAGCAGCACTTAGAAACTAAGACAACCATCCTAGAGCAAGATATCATCATCTCACTTCTGGAGCGTTCTAACAGCCTCCTAGCTAGCCTCCCTTCAGTCTATAGGGATCCTTTTACAACATGGGTCAGATCACGTCACTCTTCCACTCAAAGCCCTCCACAGGTGTCTTTTTCACTGGTCCTGTCCCCAGTTCCTCTGGTCTCTTTCTTACCCTCACCTCCTCTGCTCCAGCTACCTGGCCTCTTTCTGTTCCTTCAACAAGGCAAGCACATTTCCACCTCAGAGACTTTGCTCATCCCCAGGACATCTGTGTGACTTGATCCTCTCACTTTCTTCAGTTCTCTGCTTATTTGACCTTATCAGAGGAGTCATCCCTGGCCACTCTATCTAAAGTGGTACTCCTTGCCCTTCATTGCTCTCTAGCCCCCTTATCCTGCTTTATTTTCCTTCACTGTACTTATCACTACTCCACATGTTATATACTTGTTTGCTTGTTTATTGTGTCTCCCCTCTTGAGAATATAATCTCAATAAGGGCAAAGTCGTTTTTTTGTTTGCTGCTAAATGCCCAGTGCCTGGCACATAGTAGGTGCTCAATAACTATTGGTTACATGGAGAATTAAAAGGCTGTTAGGGATCATTCAGTCATAATGTGTCACTTTCCAAATGATGAAAGACCAAGATCAGAGAGGACAACTGCCGATAGGAGGCCACTTAGAAGATTCATAGCTATGCTGGGACACATTAAGTGACCTGGCACCCAGCCACCTCTACTCCATGGAGGCCCTCAGCAAAAAGCACATACCTTGTCAAGACCCAGCAGGCGCGTTTACGTGTATATGTACTACACAATACTTAACTTTACTGTGGAGCCCTCGTGGCTCAGTGTTTAAGCATTTGGCTGCTGACTTTGTTATCTAGTGCTATTACAGAAAAACCACAGGTGGATAGTTTTAACAAAGAGAAATTTATTCTCTCACAGTCTAGTAGGTTACAAGTCCAAATTCAGGGTGTCAGCTCCAGGGGACGGCTTTCTCTCTCTGTTGCCTCGGGAGGAAGGTCCCTGTCATTAATCTTCCACTGGTCAAGGAGCTTCTCAGCGCAGGAACCTCGGGTCCAAAGGACGCACTCTGCTCCCCGCCTTGCTTTCTTGGTGGTATGAGCTCCCCTGTCTCTCTGCTAATGCATCACATTAACATCATAGCGATAGGATTAACAACACATAGGAAAATACATCAGATGACAAAATGGTGGACGACCACACAATACTGGGAATCATGGCCTCGCCAAATTTGATACACGTACTTTTGGGGGAGACAATTCAATTCACGACATTCCACACTTTGGCTCCCCAAAATTCATGTTCTTGCCACATGTAAAACGCATTCACCACATCATATCACAGTAAAAGTCTTAAACTGACTCCACGTCCAAAATCCAAAAATTCTTCTTCATCTGTGAAATCTAAAAGACAAGTTTTCTGCTTCCAAAGGTACAATGGTACAACAGGCAGGCACAAGCTAGACATTTCCATTACAAATGGGAGAAATTGGAGGGAAAGAAGGCATAGCAGGCACCAAGCAAGTCAGCAGGACACATTAACCCTCAAGGATTGAAAATAATCCTCTGTTTTCTGAGACCATTTACACAGTGGCCCTGCTCTCTAAACTCTAGGTATTGGCCACACTCTCCAGATTCTGAGTGGAGGCCTCTCAGCTCTGGGCTTTAGCTCTGCCTTCCATGCCCACTGGAATGGCAACTCTGTTCCCTTGGCTTGAGGTGCACCATTTTCCTAGTCCATCTGAGTGGCGATTCCACCCTTAGAAACACCAGAGGCCATGGCTCCACCCTTTGAAATGCCAGAGGTTGTGGCCATACCCTCTGAGACTGAGGCAGCTCAGCTTCCTGTGTTGTCTGTTCAGCTTCTGCTTCCTGGTTCCTTGGCCTTTCAAAAGTTCCTCAGGCCTCACACCTGCATCTGCCCTGCTGGGGCAAGTGTTCCAAAGCTCTGTAGCTCCACAGATAAGTGCCTAGAGGCAGCCCACTCCACCAGTAAACTTCAGCCAGAAGACATTCAGCCCTGTTGCTCTGTGGGTTGGCAAGCCTAGCTCCACTGGTAAGTGCTTGAAGGCACTCTACTCTACCAGAAAGCCTCCTGCGCACAGGTACTCCATGGGTCAGCTCCAGCACTGTCTCATGCTAGTCTCCTGGTTCTGCCACTGCCAATTCTTTGCTGCTGTTTCTCACCACCTCTGCCTTATCCGGTGTTAAAAATTCTCCTCACTTCCTTCTGAGTCTTCTATCCATTCACAGTTTCAAAACCGCTCGCACATTTTAGATATCTGTTAGAGCAGCACCCCATTCTCTCAGCACCAAATTCTTAGTCATCTGGTTCTGCTCTAACAGAAATAGCACAAATGGATGGCTTTAACAAAGAGAAATTAATTTTCTTGTAGTCTAGTAGAAGTCCAAGCTCAGGGCATCAGCTCCAGGGGAAGCCTTTCTTTGTTGGCTCTGGAGGAAGGTCCTTGTCATCGATCTTGGCCTGGACTAAGAGCTTCTCCATGCAGAAACCCCAGGTCCAAAGGACTCGCTCTGCTCCCAGCACTACTTTCTTGGTGGTATGAGATCCCCCAACTCTCTGTTTGCTTCCCTTTCCTTTTATCTCTTGTAAGATAAAAGGTGGCACAGGCCACACCCCAGGGAAACTCCCTTTATATTGATCAGGGATATGACCTTAGTAAAGGTGTTACAATCCAACCCTGATGGTCTTTAAAACAATCTGATCTTGCCTCATTAACCACAGGAAGAGATTAGGATTTACAACACATAGGAAAATTACAATCACAAAATGGAGGACAACCACACAATACTGGGAATAGTGGTCTAGCCAAATTGATACACATATTTTGGGGGGACATAATTCAACCCAAGACAGCTGCTAACCAAAATGTCAGCAGTTCAAATCCACCAGCCGCTCCTTGGAAACCTTATGGGGCAATTCTACTCCGTCCTATAAGATTGCTATGAATCAGAATTGACTTGAGGGCAATGGGTTTGGTTTGGGCTTAACTTTACTATGCGTAATATAAGGAGCCCTGGCAGTGTAGGGGGTTGAAGTGCTGGACTGCTAACCAAAAGGTCAGCGGTTCAAAACCACCAGTGGTTCTATGGTAGAAAGATGTGCCAATCTACTTCCATAGAGATTTACAGCCTTAGAAACCCTATAGGATCCCTATGAGTCGGAACCAACTCCTCAGCAGCGGGTTTGGTTGGTTTTTTTGGTATGCGTAATATACTCTGATGCTGATATTCGATTCTAATTCTATTTAATTTGTTGATAATTCATTAATTTCACAACCTATGTCTTAGTTTGCTAGTGCTGCTGTAACAGACATACCACAAGTGGATGGCTTTAACAAACAGAAATTTACTTCCTCACAGTTTAGTAGGGTGGAAGTCCGGATTCAGGGCACTCACTGTAGGGGAAGGCTTTGTCTGTGTTGGCCCCGGGGGGAGGGTTCTTGTTTCTTTCATCTTCTGTTCCTTGGCGATCTTCAGTGGGTCTTTTTCCCCCATTTTTCCTTGCTTCTCTGTGCCTAATCTGCTTTTTATATCTCAAAAATCATTAGGTTTAAGACACACCCTACACTGTTATGGTTACATCCATAGGTATAAGGGTTAGGATTTCAACATATATTTTTAAGGGACACAATTCAATCCATAAAAACCTGTAAATACGTTACAACTTACAATTTGAAAATAGAATAGTAGACTGTTGTTGGGCGCCCTCCAGTCAATTCCAAGTCATAGGGACGCTATAAGACAGAATAGAACTTGCCCCAAAGGGTTCATGGCTGTAAATCTTTACAGGAGCAGATAGACGGGCCTTTTCTCCCGAGGAGTCACTGGTGGGTTCAAACTGCCAACCTTTTAGTTAGAGGCTGAGTACTTAAGCACTGAGACCAGGGCTCCTGAATAGTATACTACAGAGTAAAAAATCTATCTTTTTCTCTACAAAAAAAAAAAAAAATTTTTTTTTTTAATAGATGAGTTGCTAACCTAAAGGGGTTAGAACAAGGGTGGTGGAAGAGGGGCCTGCCCAGAGGAACAGAGCCATAGACAAAAGCAACCACTGCCAACTGCAATAAAGCAGGGAGCAAGCCAGTCGGGATGGGGGCAGGATGGAACACCCACTGGCTTCATAGAAAAAAGGCCCGGCGGTCTGTTCCCGTAAAGATTACAGCCAAGAAAACCCTATGAAGCTCAATTCTACTCGGTAACACATGGGGTTGCTGTGAGTCGGAATTAACTCAGTGGCATCAGGTTTGGTTTTTGTTATTGTTGTTTGTTCTTAACAGTGCTAGAAAGCATGGCTAATGTACAAACACGTTTGTTTAAAGGCTTTTAAAACTGCCAGAGTACATAGCAAAATGTATTAAGAAATTATTCTGTATCCAGCTTTGTTGAGTGGCATCTGGGGTCTTAAACGTTAGCAAGTGGCCATCTAAGATGTATCAATTGGTCTCAACCCACCTGGAGCAAAGGAGAATGAAGAACACCAAAGACATAAGGTAAAGATGAGCCCAAGGACAGAAAGGGCCACATAAACCAGAGACTACATCAGCCTGAGACCGGAGAAACTAGATGGTGCCCAGCTACCACTGATGACAGGGAACACAACAGAGAATCCCTGATGGAGCAAGAGATCAGTGGGAAGAAGATCTCAAATGGTCCCCAGATCCTTTGTTAGTCCAAGACTGGGACCATTCCTGAAGCCAACTCTTCAGACAGGAATTGGGCTAAACTATAAAACAGAAAATGATACTGGTGAAGAGTGAGCTTCTTGGCTCAAGTAGACACTTGAGACTATGTAGGCAACTCCTGCTCCTACCTAGGGGCAAGAAGAGAAGGCAGAGGGGGACAGGAGCTGGTTGAATGGACACAGAGAATACAGGGTGGAAAGGAGGAGTGTGCTGTCTCATTAGGGGGGAGAGCAGGTGGGAGTACATAGCAAGATGTGTATAAGTTTTTGTACGAGAGACTGACTTGATGTAACTTTCACTTAAAGCCCAACAACAACAACAAAAAAAAAAATTAAAAGAAAAAAAAAACTGCCAGAGTAAAATAACTATTGACAGTGATTGCACAGTGAACTCAACTGTGCAGAAAAAAGAAAGAAATATCTTTCATTTCAGAGGTCTATTTTCCTGGCTTCGTATCTCATGGATATTATCTGAAACGTATCTTATGCCTGATTTCATCCCTGAACCTCTGTTTTCAGCTCAGGATTTCATGCTGTGCCGTGTCATATTCATTCTCTTGGTTTTGTGTCTTGTTCTCTGTACCAGTTCTTGCTCATAAATTGGTGCTTTGTACTTGCTGTTGGAACAGGGCATTCCAAAAGGAGGCAGGAGGAACGGTGAGTGTTTTCACATAGCTGACTTTGTTTTGACAGTGATGGTATCCGATGGAGTGAGAACTGATTACAGCCTGACACCCAGTCTCCTTGTCCACACCAACTCATTGTCCATAGCTCAGGGGGTGAGCAGATACATAAGAGCGTGGAGGCCAGAGACCAAGAAGCTGGTCAAACTGAGGTCAGGGAATATGTGGTTATGCAAGGCATGGAGGTCAAGGCCATGTTATAAATCAAAAGCTTTTAAAATATTGGCTCGGGCACAATAGTGCTCTGGTCTAAATTTATCCCACTCTTTGTATTCTCACAGGACTGACAGCACCGCTAGTGTTAGCAGTCAGGAAAAAGGCAGAACTGGGTGCCAATCTGTATCTGAATGAAACCTCAAGTGAAAGATGCAAAGAATTTGACTTGGCTCCTTCAGATGCCACGAGAGATACTCCAGGTAACCAGATACGGCAGGAGAACCGATTGCCATTGAGTCGATTCTGACTCATGGCGACCCCATGTGTTACATAGTAGAATCGAGCTCTATAGGGTTTTCTTGGCTGCAATCTTTATAGAAGTGGATTACCAGGCATTTCTTCCATGACCTTTCAGTTATTAGTCAAATGCAAACTGTTTGTGCCCCCCAGGTACCTTGGAGGAGAACACAGCTATGTACATTTAAGATAATGTTGCCATCTTCATTATTTTTGCTGGTATCACCATCCTGATTAGGAATTTGGTTGGGGACTTACCACCCAGTTCAAGCCATTCAAACTCCCCTTACAGAGATGAGAGAAAGACAGGAGTGAGCCCCAAGATGGGTGTGCTGGCTATTCCCCTCGTGTCTCCTCCATCCATCCTCTGCCTTGCTCTGGGCCCCAAGAGCTCATTTTCTGTAAACTGCCTCACCAGGCGCCAGTTCTTCTGGCTTCCCTTGGATTTGGCCAATCAGAGGCACTCACGAGGTGTTGGAGGTTGACGTATTTATTCTCACTCCATCCCGCCCCCGTCCCCACTGGCTCGCTCTCTGCTTTACTGCCGGTTGGCAGTAGTTGCTTTTTTCTATAGCTCCGCCCCTGTGGGGAGGTTCCTCTTCCACGACTCTTGTTCTCACAGGTCCCAGTCACCCCATGTCCTCCTTACCTTGCCCCTTCAGGCCTGTTCCTAGTGCTTGAGCACCTCAGTATTCTTTGTTGGTTCCTTGACTCAGCCTCAGCTTTGTAAATAGTCCCTTCGATAAGCTTTTTTTTTTTTTTTTTTTTTACCCCAGCTAAACACTGGGGAGCCCTGGTAGCACAGTGGTTAAGAGTTACAGTGAGCTAGGCTGCTAACCAAAAGGTCGCAGTTTAAATCCACCAGCAGCTCCTCGGAAACCCTATGGGGCAGTTCTACTCTGTCCAACAGGGTTGCTGTGAGTCGGAATCAACTCGAAGGCAATGGGTTTGGTTTTTTTGGTTTAAACACTTTTGAGCATGCCATTTTTGGTCTGCTGGGGCCCAGACTGATATAACTTGGTCTCACATCTCTGGATGCTCCAGGTTTTGTTCACACCCTGGATATCACAGAGGTCTGGGCAGACAGGATATTTTGCTGCCTTAAAATCCTGCCCCAGGCTCTGGCTCAAGCCCTTGGGTTCCTCCTACTACCCATTCAGGTCCTGCTTCTTTTGGATAGTTGTCAGCTACTGAGTGCCAGCAGCTGGCGGGCTGGAGGGGTCTCTTGGTTTGCTTATGTTATTTGGGGCAGGACCAGATAGGGTCAAACTCACAGCAGTAACCCTAGATTTTTCAAGTCACACTCCTATCTAAAGGCTCAGGAATAGCGGCATCTCTAGGGTTGGTGTCACCCAGTGCGGTAGCTCATGGTGCCACCCCCCCGCCATAGACTTCCTCCCATACCAGACCATACAGAATCCTTAGTAATGTTCTTTGCACTAATGTTACTGGTAAATTGTGATTCCCGTATATCACTCCTTCTTTTCCTTTAATTACTACTTTGTTCTCAAAAAAGTTGTTGGTATAGGTTCGCAAATACTCATTACCAGGATACTGTAGCTAAAATACCAGAAAATTTGACAAAATCAGCAACTACAAAAACACTGGCAGCAATAAAAATGACTGTGTGTACTTGTAACAGGTGCAGAGGTAACCACGTGATTCGAAGCATCATTGTAATTGGGTTATAATGCAGCACATTACTCATACCCGCTGCCGTCGAGTCGATTCTGACTCATAGTGACCCTATAGGTCAGAGTAGAACTGCCCCATAGAGTTTCCAAGTCCACCAACCTTTTGGTTATCAGCCATAGCACTTAACCACTATGCCACCAGAGTTTCCATGTAGTGCATTAGAAGGTTCAAAAGTAAATTAGCATGGCCTTTTAGACTTGTAGGTATGTTGATACTAAGCTGGGCTTACGGAAAATGTTCTTGTTGTTATAACTAACTACAGGGATGTTTTTACAGACATTCATTTAGGTGTCATCCCCTCTGAGAATGTCACAGTGTGATCCGTGCCCCCACACCTCCCTAGTGATGCCACTGCTCAGGAGAGGCAGAAATGGGGTGGTTCAAGCTTGTCTCTAAGGGGAAATAGACTCTCAAGTCTGGAAAGAACATTAAAGGTCATCTGGGCTAACCCATTCTTTTTACTGCTAGAGAAACTAAGGTGCTGGAAGAAAGGACTCCCTTGAGATCAGAGGGTAGGGCAATGGTAGAGCCAGGGCGAAAACCGAAGACTCTTAAATACTCACATTTAAATTTTGGTGCTGGGAGGGACATTAAAGGTCATACAGACTGACCACAATAAACAACAAATGAACATGAAGTACTGGGCTTTGCCATTTACAAAGGGGGATTGGTAGAGCCACAGGGGTCCCTGGTGTTTTTCAGACCAGGGATTGCCCAGAGAGCCCAGTAGGATGTGATTTGGAGTGAGGAGGGGCCAATGGAAACCCCCATCTACATGTAGTTACCAACAACCACCCATTCCCACAGCTGCAAGCTCCCCGACAACCCGTCAGCCTCCCAAGGGGCCACAGAAGGTCTGGACAGCACTGTCTTCCCTGCTTCGTGGGATTCGACCCTTGCGGCAAAGGCTGGGCGATGTTCCCTAACCAGTTTACTTCCTAGGCACAGGAGAAAACTAGGTTTCCCAGCCTCTAGGGCTACATGGGGTTGTGTGACTAATTTTCACCAATAGAAGTGGGCTGAAGTTATAGGTCCCTTTCAGTCCATGGTGGTGAAGAAAAAGCTTTACTTTGTCTTCTGTTTATCTGGCAGAAGCAAAGAATTCAAGATGGTGACGTTACAGGATGGGCCACCCCAGAACCCCAGCCCATCACACTGTGAAATGAGAGAGAAATAGCCTTAGTTGTGTTGAGCCACTGAGTTTGGGGGTAACAGCTAGTGTTAACTACCATGATGAATACAGAAATTTTGTGCTTTTTCAGGTAACCCACCTTTCCCTTTCGTTGCTCAGCTTGAGCTTGCTCAGCTCAGAGACACCTTCAAGCCTTCCCTCTTTCTCACCCCTCCTCCCATCCAGTCAGCTAACTTATTAAAACCCATTGCCGTAGAGTTCATTCCGACTCATAGCAACCCTAAAGGACAGAGTAGAACTGCCCCATAGGACTTCCAAGGAGCGCCTGGTGGATTTGAACTGCTGACCTTTTGGTTAGCAGCTGAACTCTAAACCACTATGTCACCAGGGTTTTCAGCTGACTTATTACTTATTCCAGGTGGCTAATTCCATGGTGTGTCCTGTCTTCCCCTAAATAACCTCAACTCAGCCAAGCTCTCCTCACCGTCTATCTCCTGAACTGACCAAATAGTCTCCTGGAGAATGTTCCCTTCCCCTTCGCTGGTGCCCTTCCACCCTGCCAGATCACTTTCTCCAAGGCAGCCTTTCTAAAGGGCTCAAAGGACACTCACAGCCCGGGTGCTGGAATTGCCTGGATCCCAGCTCTGGGCCACTTTGCTAAAAGCAAAGCTGTTGGTGAATAACAATGTTCTCTTTGGCTTTGCAAATGCCCACAGCAGCCTCTGCTACCACCTTTATTGTTTTAAAGGGACAATCATTGAAGAGCACTTTTTTACATGTTTTTGATAACAGCAACCACAGAGATGATAACCAGGCCCCTTTTCCCATTGTAGAAACTTCCAGCCATTCACCCTGTCCCTTAAAATAGAGTTCTTCCTATCTTGGCTCTTCCCTTTTGGGACATGACCTAGGTTTCTATGTCTAATCTCCAAGATCCTGGCGTGGTATGCCACACAGAGATTTTTTTTTTTTTTTAATTGCTTCAGGCCATAGGGGATTTTTCTTCTGAGAAGACAATGAAATACGTGGTCTTTCCCACCCTCCTGGAGGAAAAAACATTTCAGGGGGTACCACACCTAAACATCCTGGGCTGCTTCCAGCTAACCTCAGCGGAGGGTGAGATGGGTCAGGAGAAAAATATTGCAGCTGAGGCTAACATTACTCCAGGTAGGCTTTGTATCAGTCTAGGTGATCAACTAAGTTGGATTCATCTTTTATTAATATTTTTATTGACTTGTAACTTGAGTTCTTAAAGAGTAAAAGTCTTTAGCAAGATGGTGGTATATAACTATGGGATGGTGCCTTGGTGATGGAGTCCCTGGGTGGTGCAAATGGCTAAGAAGTGGACTACTAGCCAAAAGGTTGGGGGTTCAAACCCATCCAGAGGGGCCTTAGAAGAAAGGCCTGGTGATTTACTTCCCAAAGGTCACAGCCTCAGAAACCCTACAGAGCACACTTCTACTCTGCCCATATGAACTTTTTTTTTTTAATAATTTTTATTGTGCTTTAAGTGAAAGTTCCCAAGTCAAGTCAGTCTCTCATACAAAAATTTATATACACCTTGCTATATACTCCTAGTTGCTCCCCCGCAATGAGACAGCACACTCATTCCCTCCACCCTGTATTCCTGTGTCCATTCAGCCAGCTTCTGTTCCCCTCTGCCTTCTCATCTCGCCTCAAGACAGGAGCTGCCCACATAGTCTCATGTGTCTACTTGAGCCAAGAAGCTAACTCCTCACCAGTATCATTTTCTATTTTATACTCCCAGTCCAATCTGTCTGAAGAGTTGGCTTTCGGAATGGTTCCAGCCTTGGGCTAACAGAAAGTCTGGGGACCATGACCTCCAGGCTCCTTCTAGTCTCAGTCAGACACATTATGTCTGGTCAGCCTTTTTACCAGAATTTGAGATCTGCATGCCACTGCTCTAACAGGGATTTTCTGTTGTGTTCCCTGTCAGGGCATGCCCATACAAAGTTGACGGCAATAGGGTGGTTTGGTTTTGGCATTGGTGGTGAGTGATTGACTGACTGAATGAATATTATAATCTACTAGCCTTGTTCCCAAGTGAGGCTGTATGGTGCAGTGGAAAATGCACTGACCAGAGTCAGGAGACTGGGGCTGTAGTCTTAGCCCTGTCATGAACCCACTGTGTAATTGTAAAGTCACTTCTTCAGACTGAGACTTGGTTTCATCACTTGTAAAATGAAAGGGATGGACCAGGCCAGTGCTTCTCTCTCTTTAATGTGCACATATATCACCTGGGTATCTGGTTGAATGCAGATTCTGAGATTGGGGCCCAAGGATCTTCGCTTCTAACAACTCTCCCACCCCCCTAAATAACCCAGTTGCCATCGAGTCAGTGCCAAACTGACCAATCCCCTTGGCGGGCCATAATTACTTTATTTGCATAGTCCCACCCAAGGGATTGGGTGGAAGTTACAAGACCATAGTGAGAAAGGCCATGTAAAAGTGACCCATGGCACTGCAGGAGAGTTCAACCATTTAGTGGCTTCCCAGATCATTCAGAATAAAATCCAGCTTTCACAGTTATGCCTGCAAAGCTCCACACGAGCTGATTCCCCTCCTCCTCTCCATTACTCCTCTGACCCCGTTTCCTACCACTCTCCCCCTTGCTGATATGCTTCAACCGCACTGACCTCTTTGCTGCTCCAGGCATGCTCTAGCCTCAGGGCCTTTGCACTGCTCTTCTCACCCCCTGGAACACTCTTCCCCCAGATATCAACAGAGCTTGATTTTTGCTTAACTATCTCAAAAAAATAAATAAATAATAATTTTTTTTTTTTATCTCCTTATCAGAAAAACTTTCCTGACCACCTGCTGTCCACTGAATTGTGTCCTCCAAAAATATCTGTCAACTTGGCTAGGCTATGAGTCCCAGTATTGTGTGAATTGTCCATCATTTTGTCATCTGATGTGATTTTCCCTCGTGTGCTGTAAATCTTATCTTGATGATGTGGTGAGATAGGATTAGCAGCAGTTATGCTAATGAGACAGGGCTTGATCTACAAGATTAGATTTTGTCTAAAGCTGATCTCTTTTGAGATATAAAAGAGAGAAGATAGCAGAGAGATATGGGGATGTCATCCCACCAAAAAACAGGAGCCAGAAGAATAGCACATCCTTTGGATCTGAAGTCCCTGTGCTGAGAATCTCCTCAGCCAGGGGAAAACTGATGACAAGGACCTTCCCCTAGAGCCAACAGAGAGAGGAAGCCTTCCCCTGGAGCTGGCGCCCTGAATTTGGACTTGTAGCCTACTAGGCTGTGAAAGAATAAATTTCTCTTTGTTAAAGCCATCCAATTTGTGATATTTCTGTTATAGTGGTACTGGATAACTAAGACACCACCCTATCAAAATTGTTCCCCATTTTTACTTCATCACTCTTTAACCTCTTACCTTGCTTCATTTTTATTCATAGCAAGTATCACCATCTAATATCTTGTATGTTCTGCTGCTGTTCATAAGGTTTTCTTTCACTGGACAATTTTTTCAGAAGTAGATCTCAAGGTTCTTTTTCCCAGTCTGTCTTAGTCTGGAAGCTCCGTTGAAACCTGTCCACAATGGTTGGCCCTGCTGGCATTTGAAATACCGGTGACATAGCTTCCAGCATCACAGCAACATACAACCATCACGGTCGGACAAACCAACAGATGAGTGGCTACAACAATGGGCTCAAAAATAGCAACGATTGTAAGGATGGTGCAGGTCTGGGCAGCGTTGCTATGACTCTGAACCAACTGGGTTGCTATGACTCTGAACCAACACGAGAGCACCTAACAACAATAACAACAATATCTTGCATATAGATTTTCACCATTAACAATTGATTTATTTGACATTGTACTTATTTTGATTGATTTTATGTCTATTGTCTTTCTCTCCCCCTTAGAATGTGAGCTCATGAGAGCAGGACTTTTGTCAGTTTTACTCACTGCTGTCTCCTACAGTACCTAAATGTGCTCAGCCGTCATTTGTTGAGTGAATGAATGAATAGGAAAAGTGAGCTATGGATGGCTATTGTAAAAACAGGGTCTTGTGGTGTGATTTGACCCATCTGCATCCTCACAAGAAGAGCTGTGATCCCTCAGGCTCCTAGGAGACTGCTAGATAGAAGAAGGAGGATGGTGTCTTAAATATCTAGTGCTGCCGTGACAGAGATGCCACAAGTGGATGGCTTTAACAAGATGAAATTTATTTTCTCTCAGTCTAGTAGGTTACACATCCAAATTCAGGGCGTCGGCTCCAAGGGAAGGCTTTCTCTCTCTGTTGGCTCCAGAGGAAGGTCCTTGTTCTCAATCTTCCCCTGGTTGAAGAGCTTCTCAGGAGCAGGGACCCTGTGTCCAAAGGACGCGCTCTGCTCCTGGTGCTGCTTTCTTGGTGGTATGAAGTCCCCAACTCTCTGCTTGCTTCCCTCTCTTTTTACCTCTTGAGAGAGAAAAGGTGGTGCAGGCCACACCCTAGGGAAACACCCTTTACCTTGGATCAGGGAGGTGGCCTGGGTAAGGGTGTTGTTACAATACCACTCTAATCCTTTTAACATAAAATTACAATCACAAAATGGAGGACCACCACAGAGTACTGGGACTCATGGCCTAACCAAGTGGATACACACATTATGGGGGGGACATAATTCAGTCCATGACAGGTGGCTAGGCATTCGCTTTAGCCACACAGCAGTTTCTCTACCTGTTTTTCTTTGCAGCTGCTGTCACCTAAGGGGTATGTATCTCTCTGGTGAGGGGCTGGATGCAACAGGCCATCATTTGGATCACCTAACTCCCTTTACTTGATTCTAAGCTACCGTTAACCTTCTGATTGCGATTTGGCTTCCCACACTGATTTTCCACAGCAAGAGAGAAAATGCTGGTCAGGCTGACCCGAATGTCCGCTGCCTCTGGCGTTTATACATCTCATTATAAATTAATCATTTGGCATTCTGCTTCACCCCCTCCATCTCCTCTGAGTCAGCTTTTCCAGTCTCATCAAGTTTAGGGCACTGATGGGATCAAGTGTCTAAAACTGCAAGGCTAGATCCTGGACAGTGACTACTTCAATAATATGTCGCTACCCTATGAAGGTTCTCAGAAGCCAGCCAGCTGGTCCCTCCCAGGCACCACTCAGCATTACTGCAAGATTTACCAAGCATTTTCCCACAGACCCAGTTTATATAAGGAGATAATTGGGTAAATAAGTAAAGACATGTATAAAGATGTTCATCAGGGCATTGGCATGTCCCCTCTTCCTCAACTGGACGTGATGGTGATGGGACTTTTGTAACCCAGACTGTCCGCAGTGTCTGGGTGCTAGAGCCCTCTAGTCCCCAACTCATATAGCATCCATGGGGATTAATAGATGTGTAGGAAAGGGATGGTGACAGAATAGCAGTTGGTTTGGCAATCTGTAGAAATACAACCAGAATGTTCCTTAGAAGCAAAGACGGCAAGACTTGCTTTGGATACGTCATCAGGAAAGACCAGTTGTTAGAAAAGGACATAATGTTTGGTAGAAGTAGAGGGTCAGTGAAAATGAGGGAAACCCTCAATGAAACGAATTAACACAATAGCCACAACCAGAGACCCAAACATACCAACGATCATGAAGATGGCGAAGGACCAGGCAACGTTTCGTTCAGTTATATGTAAGGTCCCCATGAATTGGAGCCAACTCCACAGCAACTAACAAGAACGACAAACCAATGTCCAGAAGTGAATGAAGTTTTGGCCTCTTTACTACCCATGATGCTAGGCAGCCACATCTCTTGCTAGGGCCATGAGTTGAGTCCTGGTGGCAGAGCAGCAGCCAGCCTGGGTGAGGAGCCGGCTGGATCTCAGACGAGGGCCAGCCTGGTTCTCAGTTCTGGAGGGCAAGTTTGCAAGCTGACCGGGAAATTAGCTGGGGTCGTGATGGGCTCCAGTCACTGACATATCCTTAAGGCCTTCTCCTGGGAGCATGACAGCTTCTCCTGCACCAACAAAGCCCTCGTATACTTTCCTTCCCAGAGGAGACAATGGGACCTCCACCCACCACTCGTTCTCCGGGGAGCCTTCACCCCACAATTACCACCCCCCTCACCTCCACTTTGGAAAAAGCAAGCAACTTTTACTTTCCAAAGATGGTTCACCCTTCCAATGGTGACCAAGATGACCTCTCTCCCTTAAGCAGTAAACAAACCCAGTTAGTGAAAAACTGGAAAAAACCTAAGCTAATAAGCTGGGTCAGGTTCAACAAATGAAGGTTTATTCCTGCAGTGAACCACTATGCAACCATTAAAATGAAAATGTAGATTTAGACAAACGGTTAAGTGAAAAGAAGGATGTGACAAAATTGCATTTATAGGAGAAAATTGCATTTATATATACTTAAAAAAAATATGTACGTGCAAGTGTAAACACGTGTGGAGAGATGACTGAACGATGTTCATCCAAACGGTAACAATAGTTATCTCTGGGTGGCAAGATTTGGGGTGAGTCTTTTTTAGACTTCTCTGTATTATTTGAACTTTTACAATGAGCATGTTTATTTTATAATCATGGGAAAATTAAAAAAAAAAAACGTGAAACTATTTTCAGTTTGTAAGAAAACAGTTGCATTCAATTTGGCTTCCGTAAATGTGCAAATGAATACAGGAGTTGTAACCCACACAAAGTGCTACTGAGGCACAGAAGTGATGTTTGCAGGCTCAGCAGCCCTAGAACAGATGACCTCTATCACAGGTCTTCCTATTTCAAGAGTTTATGATTTTAAGACGCCAGACTGTATCTCTGGATCAAAACTATTTATAAGAATCATTTCCTTCATACTGAGTTGGAACTTCCACCAACCACTTGTGTGTTTAGATGACATCATCTTTGAGATTTATGTGAAATGGCTCCTTTTCCTTGATGGTATCAAGAAGTTTTGACAGTTGAGTTCCTTATGTTTCTTGATGTTTATGTGATTCTGAAGAAGCTATCATTGGTCAAGCTTGGTTTCCATTATTTTTTCCCTGGTAAGCTTCCAGATATTGCTGGGCAGATTTGATAAAGAGACCAGCAAAGAAGATGAAGAGAGATGGGAAATGCCCGAGAGTTCCAAGAACTAGCATCAGATGATCCGTTTTTTAGCTGTATGACCTTGAGTTAGTGACTTCTTTCTGGGCCTTAATTTTCTCATTGGAAACCCTGGTGGCGTAGTGGTTAAGTACTATGGCTGCTAACCAAGAGGTCGGCAGTTCAAATCCTCCAGGCGCCTCTTGGCAACTCTATGGGGCAGTTCTACTCTGTCCTATAGGGTTGTTATGAGTCGGTCGGAATCGACTCTACAGCAGTGGGTTTTTATAACAGGAGGAGGTTAGACAAGATGATTTCAAAGATCCTGCCTGTTCTGGCTCTCTGTGATAAATTTTAATTCTAGTTCTTTATTATGCATTGAATTGTGTCTCCCAAAAATGGGTATCAACTTGGCTAGGCCATGATTCCCAGTACTGTGTGATTGTCCACCGTTTTGTCATCTGATGTGATTTTCCGACGTGTTGTAAATCCTGCCTCTATGATATTAATGAGGCAGGATTAGAGGTAGTTTTGTCAATGAGGCAGGACTCAATCTACAGATCGGGTTGTATCTTGAGTCAATCTCTTTTGAGATACAAAAGAGAGAAGCGAGGAGAGAGAAAGGGGGACCTCATGCCACCAAGAAGGAAGAATCAGGAGAGAAGCATGTCCTTTGGACCCGGGTCCACACACTAAGAAGCTCCTAGACCAGGGGAAGATTGATAACAAGGACCTTCCCCTAGAGCCAACAGAGAGAGAAAGCCTTCTCTTGGAGCTGGCACCCTGAATTCAGACATCTAGGCCCTAGAATGTGAGAAAATAAATTTCTCTTTGTTAAAGCCATCCACTTGTGGTATTTCTGTTATAGCAGCAATAGATAACTAAGACAGACTTCATTCTGGGAGTATCTCATAGTCCTGGTTCCAGATATTCTTAAAGTTATCTCAGTGTCCAAGTCTTTCAATAATTATAGAATGATATTCTTGAATAGTGCCTTGGAGGTCACTGATGGAATCCCCCACACCACCCTGCTAGGGGGTCATCCTGGATCTGCTGACACCTACGGAAACAAGAAGCTCCCCACCTCCCAAGGCAGCCATTTCTCAGAAAGGGAAAGGGGCTGATTCTTGAGGGAAGCCCAGAACCATAAAGGTTTGAGGAGGAAGATACAGGTAAAGAAGACGATACAGTGAGAGGACCAAATGGTACAAGGGGAAGTCAGTGTCAGGAAGGTGAAAGAAAGAGCAAATCAAGAAGGTCCAGGAGAATCAGACCTTAGGCTCCCAGAGTTAGAGATGAGGAGGCCCCTGATAATTGAGGGGATGATTTCAAAGGGGTGGGAGAGACCAAAGTCAGATGCCCAGGAGCTAAGCCATGCGTGGGGGCAGTGGTGGTTCAATGGTAGAATTCTCACCTGCCATAGCACCCCAAAAACTTAGTGGCTGAGAAGGACAATGATGATTTATTATCTCATGATTTTTGTAGGTCAGGAATTTCAACAAAGCGTGGCAGAGTTAGCACAGCATAGATGGCTTGTCTTTGCTCCATGATGTCTGGGGCTTCAGCTGAAGACTCAAAGGCTGAGAGGCTGGAATCACCTAAAGGCTTGACTGGGACTGGAGGGTCTGCTTCCAGGCATGGCTCACTCAGATGTCTGGCAAGTTGATTCCTACTGACATGTCTCCACGTGTTACTCGAATGTCCTCACATCATGGCAGCTGGCTTCTCCTAGAAGGAGCAATTCAAGAACCCAAGGCGGAATCTACAATGTTTTTTATGCCTTAACCTGGGAAGAAGAGCCTGGAGGCACAGTGGTTAAAAGCTTGGCTGCTAACCAAAAGGTCAGCAGTTTGAATCTATCAGCCACTCCTTGGAAACCCTGTGGGGCAATTCTACTCTGTCCTGTAAGGGTAGCTATGAGTTGGAATTGACCCAGTGGCAATGGGTTTAACCTGGGAAGACACATATCATCACCACAGCAAAATCCTGTTTGTCACATGGATCAGCGCTCTTCACTGTGGGAGGGGCTGCCTAAGGGTGTGACTATCAAGGTGAGGATCACTGGGGGCCATCTTAGAGGCTGGCTGCTACACTTGGCCTGGCAAAACTCAGTTAAAGCTAAGCTGCGTCAATACTGACACGCAGGGAGGCAACCGGCAAAGGCCCAAGGTATACTGAGGTGGCTCAAAGTCATTGCCATTCCAGGCCAGAGGCCTGTAGATGGCATTCTTGGTCTGTGTGAGTTTTCATCAGCCCAAGTAACCTTCCACAGAGTAGGCAGTTTATCGTCTCCCAAAAGGGAAGCATCAGCTGGCACCTTCAATGCAAAGCCCACAAAGGCCCACGGCAGCTGGACAGGCTCTTGGCTTGCTGCACGGCTAGTGGACGCCGTTGCCGGAGCCAGGTGGTCTGTGGTGGCTAAGGATTTAAGAGCTGATGGGAAACGGGTAGTGAAACGGCAGCAGGGCTTCCAAAATAGTGATTCTCCCCCAGGTAAATTGAAAACGAAATTTGCATGACGTGGTAAATTTGGATGCAAACTGTCTTCTCACCCTCTGCAACCAGAAAGCCACAGATAGGTGTTTGTGGTGCTATAAAATGCTCCATATTAGTCAGCAGGAGTATCCTCTTTGGCAAACCACAGTCATGTGCTACGGCGCCTCTGCAGCTGTTCCACAGGCCTGCACCACCGGAAGCCTAACATTGTTACTTCTCATCACCTCCTCACCTCCTGGTGGGAGCTTTCCTGCCCCTTTGCCTTTCCGGATGGAATGATGCAGCTGGGGACACCCGAGAGCGCTCCTGCCGGAACATGAGGGCAGGGGAAACCAGGGGACAAGACGTGAAGGGGTGTGGTAAACAGGTGGAAGATACTGAAGTACAGAAGCATAGAAGCAGAGCGGTCCCACTAGGGAGGAAGTCATACCTAGAATATGACCACTTCTTTCTCCTGGGACAGAGAGAGGGCAGGAGGAACCTCAGGCAGGCATGCACCTGGGCTGAATGGAGCTCGCTACTGCTGAGACCTGCTGCTTCTAAACAACCAAGTCACAGTGAGAAGGAAGTCCCAGGAGCGGCTGGTAGATTCGAACTGCCAAATTTTGGTTAGCAGCCAACGGCACCACCAGGGCTGCCCATAAAGATTACAGCCTGGGAAACCCTATGGGGCAGTTCTACTCCGTCTTATAGGGTCACTGTGAGTTGGAATTGACTGGATGGCAATGGGTTTGGTTTTTATACATGTAGGTATACAATGAATCATTTGGGGAACTTATACAATTGAATAAGAATCTGAGAGTGGGGTCCCTGCTTGAGTATTTTTTCAGTGTTCCCCAGGTGAGTCCCACATGCAGTGAGGGTTGAGAAACACTTAACACTTCATGATTCACAGGTCTTGGCAGAGGGATGCAGAGGCCCAGGCACTCGCCCAAACCAGCTGTTGGTTGACACCAGATCTGGGACTGAGCCTATAAGCCTGTGACTCCAAATCCTTGAAAAGCACCTAGAAGTGATTTTCGGAAATCCCCAACCTTCCCCAAAATGGAAATTCGTGGGCTTCCTCAGTAAAAAGAATGCTTGATCTTAAAGCTAGTAATGAAAGGAATTCTCTACATGGGACGGAATGGAGGGACCACACTGATCCTTATTTCCCGAGAGCCACGTTCTTCTTGGGGGGCTCACTAATCACAGATCTACTACCAAGCTGGGCTAACCCTGGGCGAGGGCTGGCAGCAGCTGCCCTAGCAGAGCCAACCTCCCCGCGCCCCCGCACAACAAAGGTTACATGCACCCGTGTTGTTGCAAAGTAAAACTGATGGCCTTCGTTACTATCATTTATTATGCCTGGCACATGGAAGACACCCATAATATTTGTTTAATGAATTGATCCCAATATAATGAAATACCCACAACAGATTTTCAATTTAATGAGGATTAAATTAATTTGGGGGAGAGGGTGAAGAAATAACCAAACTAACCTCTCCAAATATAGGATACTCCCCAACCCCATTGCTGTCGAGTCCATTCTAATTCATAGGACCCTATAGGACAGAGTAGGGTTTCCAAGGCTGTAATCTTTATGGAAGCAGACTGCCATATCTTTCTCCCAAGGAGCAGCTGGTGGGTTGGAACCCCAACCTTTCAGTTAGCAGCTGAGTGCTTAACCACAGCACCACCAGGGCACCTCCAATTGTAGGATAATACATATATATTCATTGTGGCTAAGGAGTAGGTATTTTTACCAACCAGCCAATTGTCATTAAGTCGACTCCGACTCATGGTCTGTGTCAGAGGAGAGCTGTGTTCCACAGGGTTTTCAATGGCTGATTTTTTTGGAAGTAGATTGCCCGGCTTTACTTCCAAGGCAGTTTTGGGTAGACTCGAACCTCCAACCTTTTGGTTAGCAGGCAATCGTGTTAATCATTTGTACCACCCAGGGTCTCCATACCAAAATTTCGTCATTGCTGTTTTTAACTGCAAAACTCCTGTATTAGCCTGCAACTTTAGGTGATTTACAGAGCCCTGGGAAACCCTGGTGGCATGGTGGTTAAGTGCTATGGCTGCTGACCAAAAGGAATCGACTCGATGGCAACAGGTTTGGTTTTGGTTTTTGGAAGAGCCTTGAGGGCCATTGCTAGATTTGTAAGGGATCCCCGAATCTTAATTCTTCAATAATTTGGGGAAGGGAGTTGAAGAGATTTGCAGTTAAAAAGACATAAAAACTGGAAGTCTGAAACCATGGGCTGTTACTCTAGAAATCTCATAGCCTGGGCAAGGCTTTGGTCCTGCCACCAGGGCCAAGACCCAGCGTTCTCATCTCCCCCTCGTCCCTCACATTGTTCTCCAAATTCCCTGGTGATCTGAGGAGATACCCAGAAGGACAAAACTGGGCCCACCCTGGTTTCCTTGAGCAGGACAGGGCCTGCCTGAGTGCTTATTCTTTAGTCTCAGAAAAGCCAAAATTAGCCTCATTTTTGTTTCTTTTCTCAGGAGCCTCTAAATTGTATGTCAGGAAAGGATTATTGTGCTCTGGGGACCCTATCTTATCATGGGGAGGTGGGAGAGGTGACGAGTGAAAGGAAAATAGTCTTTGACAAATTGGTTTGGTTTCTATTGGGAAAATCACATGACTTTCCAGTAATCACTCCTCACAGCATCAGTAAGACTATTGTTTCAGCTCCCAGTTATTTAGCCAAGTAGGAAGCCAGAGAAGGTTGGGGGCCAGCAGGAGTTTGAGAGCACAGTAACGTGAGGAAAAGACTCTTTTGGGTGATCCTCTTTGCAATTATGTTGGGAACAGAACAGTGATACCCAGTACAGGCTGGTTCCATGGCTGAGTTCTTTATCGCTAACTCTGAAAGCCTGAGAATCCTTTAGGGATAAGGAGGCCCCTTGGGGTCACTGCTGGAATGCACAGAGGTGGGAGAGATTCCTTCAGAGGTGTGGGCTCTGGAGGCGGCTGCATTTGAGCTGAGTTTGATTCAGCTCGTACCTTCTTCATGGCTGGGACAGGCTGCCTTGCTGAGCCCTCTGAGGTGATATGGAAATATTATTTTTACTTCTCACAGTGGACACTGCTCAGAAAAACAAAACTATGCACAGTGAGCCAGGGGACAAATGTGGCTTGAGCTGTCAGAGTTAAAGTTTTTAAGAATTCAAGGCATGACTAGGCATTTGCCCTCATGCAACTTTTCAAAAATTCCTTGGTCTCCAGGGAGAGAGAGGCTCTCAGCTGAAATCACGGGACATTTAGGGGCTGAGGCCAGGCGGCAGCAGCAGTACGTGAGAGTGTGTTATCGGTGGGGAACACTTGTCCCCTGCACTCATGCAGTCATCTGTCTGATATGCCTGTGGGTGGAGGTGGACAGAGGGGAAGGGAGTGTCCAGCCCCCGGGGACAGAAAAGAGCCATGAGGTCATCAGAGCCCAAGGCTTTCCTTGAGGACCATTGGCAGCAATTGTCCTCCCAGCTTTAGTTCCCAGGGTCTCCACTCCATGCCTATGGTGGGCCCTCATATTGGGAGTTCTGCTTGGATATATATTTTCTTTCCCCTGAAAATATGCCTTAAGAATCAAATAAGGGGTATATTATTTGGCAAGAGATCTGAGATTTAATTTTGAGAACTGCATTTTGTTTCCAGCTTCTGATGGCTACTCCCCTCACACATCATCCTGTCATGCCACCCTTGCCTCTCATAGCACCCTGCCTGGGCACCCACCTTTGCTTACTCACCCCACCCAGGGTCCCTTACCAAAGCATCTCGATAGGATTATGTTGTTGTTGTTAGGTGCCACCAAGTTGACTCCTACCAACCCAGTGGTGCAGTGGTTAAGTGCTG
Organism: Elephas maximus indicus; assembly: GCF_024166365.1. Classification (NCBI taxonomy): domain Eukaryota; kingdom Metazoa; phylum Chordata; class Mammalia; order Proboscidea; family Elephantidae; genus Elephas; species Elephas maximus. The sequence goes on along the minus strand of NC_064819.1, from coordinate 20,316,459 downwards.
GGCTGCTAACCTAAAAGTAGGTGGTTCGAATCCACCAGCTGCTCCATCGGGTGAAAGACATGACAATCTGCTTCCGTAAAGATTATAGGCTTGGAAACCCTATGGGGTGGTTCTACTCTGTCCTATACGGTTGCTCTAAATTGGAATCGACTCAATAATAAAGGCTTGATTTGGGGTTAATCTTTAGGGGAGCAGATTGCCAGGTCTTTCTCCCACTGAGTTGCAGGTGTGTTCAAACCACCAACCTTTAGGTTAGCAGCCAAGTCCCTAACCATAGTGCCACTAGGCCTCCTTGCTAAAATTCTCGACCTGAGGTATTTGGGATTTCTCTCCACTCCTCCACTCATGGAAACCCTGGTGGCATAGTGGTTAAGTGCTATGGCTGCTAACCAAAAGGTTGGCAGTCCGAATCCACCAGGTGCTCCTTGGAAACTCTATGGGGCAGTTCCGTTTTGTTCTGTAGGGTCGCTATGAGTCGGAATCAACTCCATGGCAGTGGGTGGGTCCTAAATCAGCATCATCAGAGCTGGGAATGTGTATTATGAATAGGCCACTCCCCTGAGCCTGCTGCAAACTGGGGTTTGAGAATCATTGGCCAGCTGATCTCTAAGAAAACTAACTGAGCTCCACTATTCTAGGATCTACGTGTTCTAAGGGATGGCAGGCTCAAGAGGATCAGCCTTCGGCATCCCACAGGTACAGCTGAGTTTTAATAGCCATGAGCAACTCAGTCTTCTTGCCTCAGTGGCTTGCATATTAGAATCATGCGTGGGACTTCAAAAATTACACATGATATGGTTTCCAAACAGAGATTAGGCGTGTGGGTTTTATTTTTGTGTGTGTGACCCCTTCCCACCGTCCATCTTCTCTAAGGCCATAAGCAGCAAAATAAAATAAAAATCACCTTGGGATCCCAGCAGTGGTTCCATTAGAAGGGTAGGTGCAGGTACCTTGTAATCTCTTGGGCGATCTCCCTTATAAGGGTAAAATCACTTGGCACCACAGAAGAAAGCCACATAGCCTCTATCTGGGGAAAGGGGTGGATTCAGACCCTTTGGGTTGCAGGGCAGTAAAAGAAAAGCTGCAGCCTTGAGAGTGGCTCTGGAAAACGCGTGTGTGTGTGCGCGTGTGTGTGCGTGTTTGTGTGTGTGTATGTGTGCGTGTGTGTGTGTGTGTGGTGATTCTGGCTTCTCCAGAAGGTGGGATGAGAATCAAGTCTAACTAGCCCTTCCAGGGCCAAGTGGTGTCCTGGGAGGAGCCTGTGTAGGTAAACTGCTACATATGCAGCCCAAGTGGGGTAACTTTGGCCAAGGTTAGCAAGCAGGGAGAGCCACAGCTGCCCTGAGAGTCTGTTAGGGCAGCTGGCAGGCACTAGCTAAGAACAGGGTAGGACCAGTGTCCAACAGCGACATCATGAGGCAGTTAAAAGTCACTGTGGAAATAATATTACTTGCCAATATTTTTTTGGTGTGGTTTGTACAGCACTGGCTGACCTAAGGGTCTGACACTTCTTCATTAATTTAATAACTCATCTAATAACAGTTCTGTGAGGGCGTCATTTTCACCCCCATTGTACAGAGCAGTAAATTGAGGCACGGAGAAGTTAAATTACTTGTTCAAGATTACACGATTATAGAATGTCTACCAGTCTGTCTCCAGAGCCCACACCCTAATCACCAGGCCTGGATGCCTCAGTAATAGTAGCTAACATTTAGTGAGCGCTTGCTGTGTGCTGTTATGTTCACTCCTCCATTAGTCTTCACTGCAATCTTTTGAGGTGGGAACTTTTTTTGTACCCATTTTACAGATGAGGAAAGAGAAGCACAGGGAAGAGAAGTAGTGGACTGATTACCGCCCATTCTCTCTCTTCTGGGATGAACACTGGACTTCATAGCTTTTGGGTGTTCTTGGAAGCTTTGGAGTGGGAAGTTCCACGAGGGGATTCTGGGCTTCAGTGAGGAACTGGAAAAACAAAGATGATGGGACAATATTGCTGCCCCCAAATCTGTGAAACCAGATCATACCAATGACAGTAGCCTCATCCCACACTTATAGAGCAGAATACGTGAAGGGTGGGGCCAGGAAATGGGAATTAAAAAAACAAGCCACAGGTGATGCTGGGGCACAGCACAGCCAGGGTTGAGAATGGCTGCCTTATTTCACGTTTCGCAGCCCCAATGAGCAGGCAGCAGGGCTTCCAGGAACTGTTTCTAGTTTTCAAATCCTCTTGATTAGAAAGAAGTGGCGTGTGGGACCTGACCAAAACTCCTGTTCCATCCTAAAGGAGGAAGATGATGGTGCTCAACAGGCAGGAGAGCGAGCAGAGGGAAGGAGCTGCTAAAGGGTTGGCACAGGGAAGCAGACACACACACACACACACACACGTCCTCATGGTCTTTGTCCGTGCGCTTTCTCTCCCCACGCTGTCTACCTGGAAAACCACCATCTCTTCTTAAAAGCAAGGAACCCTGGTGGCACAACAGTTAAGAATTTGGCTGCTAACTGAATGGCTGGAGGTTCAAATCTACCCAGTGACTCTGTGCGAGAAAAGACCTGGCAATCTACTTCCATAGATGTTTCCAAAAAACCAAACCCGTTGCAGTTGAGTCCATAGGACAGAGTAGAACTGCCCCCATAGGGTTTCCAAAGAGTGGCTGGTGGATTTGAACTGCCAACCTTTTGGTTAGCAGCTGAGCTGTTAACCACTGAGCCACCAGAGCTCCATCCGTAAACATTATAGCCTAGAATATCCTATGCGGCAGCTCTACTCTGTCACATGGGGTCACTAAGAGTTGAAAAGCCACTCGAGGGCACCTAACAACAACATTCTTAAAAGCCATACTCAAATGTCTTATTTGTGGTGACCACATCCCCAGTCTACCCTCCTCCACCTTCACATCCCCTCCTTAACCAAAGGACTGCCCCTCTGTGCACCCCTAGGCCTGCACTCTGTACAAACTTGTTAGCACCCGTCTCATCCCAGTCACTTCCGGGTAGCTCTCCCTGCAACAGGCTGAGATACACTTGCAGGCAAGGACTGGGGGTGATGCACACACTCCTCCACGCAGCAGGGTGCTTGGGACATAGTAACTCCTCAGAAAGCATTAGCTGAATGAACACAAGGGAAAGGAAGAAAGGATGAATGGAGAAAAAGAGGATAAAACCAAACCCATTGCCTTTGGGTCGATTCCGACCCGTGGTGACCCCATGTGTTACAGATGAGAACTGCTACCTGGGGTAATCTTTAGGCAACCAGATTGCCAGGCCTTTCTTCTGCAGTACCAGTGCTACGGCTGCTAACCAAGAGGCCGGCAGTTCGAATCCACCAGGTGCTCCTTGGAAACTCTATTGGGCAGTTCTACGCTGTCCTATAGGGTCGCTATGAGTCAGAATCGACTTGACGGCAGTTGGTTTTTGGTTTTACCATTCTGTGGGTTCTAACCACCAACCTCTAGGGTAACAGTTGAGCACAAACCATTTATACTACCTAGGGACCTAAGGAAGAAAGGATGAATGGAGAAAAAGGAGGCGGGCAAAACAAAAAGGGTAATCATGGAGGACGGCTAGAGAGACCTGATTTAATGCTGACTTCTTGAGAAAACGCGGCCGTCGCTCTGATCGCTGGGACAGCCAGTTCAGGTACCAACCTGGTCACCCTAGGGTTGTAGGTAGAATGGGAAGACATTTGTGGTTACCAAGAATCATCACAATCTCTGTTGATCTTCCCAACAACTCTGTGAAATAAGGTAGATATTAATAAGCCTATTTTACAGCTGAGGAACTAAGGCTCTGAATGTTAAAAAGACATGTACAAAGTCACATAGTTAGTTAGCAGAGGATGGGTCAATGCGACTTCATTGCTAGATGAAAAGTTGAAAGAGCCCTGACACCTCGTCTGATGCCAGTCTCTGGTCAGTGATGCAGCTTCCTCAAACACGTTAGAGGAGTGATGGAGCTGTGTGGAGATCGCTCAAGGAACAGGGAGCTCGCTGCAACCATTGCAACTTGGATTGGGCCGACCGAACGTTAAAATCTTTCTATGTGTCCCAGACCCAGTAGCTCAATCCACCCCTCCTGAAGGCCTATGTAAAGCAAGGCATCTGCTCCCATTTCCCCTCGGCTGACTCTGCTCTGTTGCTCCTGGTAGGCCAAGGGACATCTTCACTGAGTCTAGCCCCTGCTTCTTCCCATCATCCCTTGGAGCATTCCAGCAGAGGACAGCCAGTGCTAGGACGCTGCCTCACCCGGGACAGTGTGGGTGAGTCAGCTTGTCTATGGAGAGCCGCCTCCTGATCGGATGATAACGTCCTGTGTCACTGTCAGGAGAAAGTGGGACATTTCAGAAATTCAAAGGATCTTACTCATACGACTGCATAATAAAATAATGTACTCTGGGCCTAAGAGACGTGCCCGTGAGTTTTAAGGAAATTTTGGACCTACTAAGAAGGGAAACATACAAAACTAATTGCTTCATGCCTAGGAAGTAATGATAATAACTGACATCTTTATGACATTTATGAGTTGAAAGGCCCTCTCAGGGCTTGTTTTCAGTTTTTGCGGCTGCCGAGTTAAAAAAAAAACAAAAACCAAACTCATTGCCTTTGAGTCAATTCCGACTCATGGCAACCTCATGTAACAGAGCAGAACTGCTCCGTAGAGTTTTCTTGGCTATAATCTTCATGGAAGCGGATCACCAGGCCTCTCTTCCTTGGTGCCAGTGGGTGGGTTCGATCCGCCACCCATTAGTAGCCAAGTGCAAACTGCCCCTGCAGGGACAGTAAAGGAGGAAGGAGAGGGATAAACATTTTGTGTGTGTGAAAAAATAATAATGGGAACTGAAGTCTCTCAGCTGGTAAGGGGTATGAGTCAGAACCTGACCCCAGTCTTCTGGGTCTCAGATGAATGACTTTGCCCTGTGTGCGACAGGCCAGGGCAAGCCCTTTGGAGACCACCCAGGGATGACAGGCAGGCAGCCCTGTGCTTCAGCTCAGGCCTGAGTGCAGGCTGCTCCAGGCTGGGGTTGGTGGCAGCACTTCCAAACTTGGTACTTTATCGTGTGCGATCTTATCACAATAGGAAAAGGCAATTCAGGGGAAGAATTTCCTCGGCTCAGGGCTCCAGTGTTTCCATTGTCCGGCTTTCTTAGCTCCGGGTTTGTCCCCTGGGCTTTCCATTACTCATATCCACCAAGGCGCCTTATCACGGCTGTCTAACAGAGCTGATTTTTTTTTTTCCTCAGTCCCAGACAAACTGGAATCTTTCCACCCTTTGTGGTATGACATCATACCACAATTAGGGCTCCAAATTCTGCCACACAGGGAAGCTGCTTGCCAAGCAGTTCCCAGGAATCCAGCTCTTCCCTTCGTAAAGCCGGGGGATTTCAGGGTCACCTGCTGGTAGGTGTGATGGGGTCCTTGGAAAGCCACCTCGTGGCGGGGCTAAGAGTGGGAGTCTTCGCATATCCTGCAATCCTGCACTCTGTCCCCAACTTTTTACTTGGAAAAATTCAAACCTATAGAAACATTGAAAAACAGTATAATGAATTTACTTTGATTCACCAATTGTATTTCGTCTCATTTGCTTTCTTTCTTCTAACTCCATATACATCCATGAAAAATATATAGTTCGTTCCTGCTGACTTATTTAAAAGTTGCCAAAGTATGATTCTTTACTCCTGCATAGTTCAGCATTATATCCGAAGAATAGGATATTTTCTTATACAACCACATTATCACTCGCAAGAAATGATACAATAATATTAACTAATATATCGTACATAGTCAAATGTCCCCACTTGTCCCAATAATTCTATATAGCATCCTCCAGACAGCCTGCTTTAGCCTCCTTTAAACCAGAACGGGTCTCTGCCTTTTTTTTTGTTTTTGGTCTTTCATGACGTTGACATTTTTTAAAATCCAAGCTAGTTGTTTTGTAGACTTCCCCAGAAATTGGCTCTCTCTGACTGTTTCCTCAAAAACAGGTTCAGATGAAAATGTGTTGGCAAGAACCCGTCAGAGGTGATGCTGTATCCAGCATCAGGAGGCACATGATGTCAATGGGTCCCATTTTTCAGGGATGTCAATTTGATTGCTTGGTAAAAGTGATAGCGTCCCAGATTCACCATTGTAAAGAAACCCTTTTCCTATCATGATTACTAATCTCTGGGGTAATATTTTGAGACCATGGGATTATCCTGTCCCCCAATAACTTTTCACTCCGTGCTTTCAGCAACTTCTGGGATCTTTGCCTGTTGATTACTATGGTGGTTGCAAACTGGTGGGTCACTTTTTTAGTTTGTTTCTATTTTTAAAAGAAATGCATATTCATTATGGAAAATGGGTGAAATACTGAAATATAAAAAATATATAATTTCTATATACACACAGAGAGCAAGATAAAAATACACGCATTCATGTACAGCACATTTATTTATGAATTTCCTCTTTCCAAATGATTATGTGGATTTTATTTGGGGGGACACATATGTATTTATATCTTTCTTCAGTTTTTTTTTCAGTTTGTTTTGCCTAATTATAAAATATATCCTACTGTAATTGAAAAAGTTTATCAAGTACCAAAAAGCCTTTCAAAGGATGAATTTCATAAACATATCTCTGACAAAGTTCTGCATATATTCTTTTTCATATTGCCCCTTTCTTATTCATACTAAGACCTCTAAGAAATTACATCATTTTTTTTATTTCTTCCTGTCCTGCTTTTATTTATTTATTTTAATCATTTTTATTTTGGCTACTTGACCTCTAAGCTGAAACAGCCTCTGAGCATCAACTTTTTTTTTTTAATTTTATTTATTTTGTTGCTGTTGTTGAGAATATACATAAGAAAACATACAACCAGTTCAACAGTTTCTACACATACCATTTAGTGACACTGATCACATTCTTTGAGTTGTGCCATCATTCTCACCCTCCTTTTCTGACTTGTTCCTCCTCCATTAACGTAAACTCACTGCCCCCTAAGGCTCCTATCTAATCTTTCGGGTTGCTGTTGTGCATTTGATCCTGTACTGATAGATCTTAAAAGAGCATAATGTTCAAGGCAGACATTTTTTATTAGTTTAAGGTAAACTATCCCTTAGTTTTAAGAAGACTTCAGGAGCTACTTTTGGTCTAAGGTTTAAGGGTATCTCAGGGCAATAATTTCAGGGGTTCATCTAACTTTCATGGCTCCAGGAAATCTGGAGCCCATGAGAATTTGGAATTCTGTTCTGCACTTTCCCCCTTTTGATCAGGGTTCTGCTATAGCATCTGAGCAAAATGCTGCCCTGCTTTTAAAAAGCAACATGGCTGTAGTATTTTCCCAGGGGCTCTCTCCTGACTATTTTCCTTGGTTTGGGAAGAGTTTCTATCTGGGTCCACATTACCGTTCTCTGGTCTGGTGGGACGTAGTTGGCAATGAACTAGAACTACAGCAGTTGTTTGAGCCCAGGGGCTTCTTTTGAAATAAAAGATATCTATGCTGCGAATTTTAAAGGAAAAGGAATTACAGGAGGAGATACTTTTTAATTGGGGAGTATATTTAACTGTGTCCACAGTAAAAAAATAAATAAATAAAACAACTTACTACTACAAGAATACACAGAATTCCTTTACGGTGGACTCTAATCACTTGCAAGACTCTTCCGATCTTATGGGTGGGCTAAATACATTGTTGTTGCTAGTTGCCCTCAAATCGATTCCAACTATATATACATATACAGACTTTTTTTCCCCTTGATACATGCTCTCTTGTGTTCCACCCTTGCTATATGACATTAGCTTTTTTAATTTTTTTTTTTTTTTTAAACCCTGTTTGGGGAAATTCATGGTGTGAGAATGGGAAAACCACTCTGGCATTAAACTAGATGATCTCAACGTATTTCAGGTGTGTTCTTCAGTCTATCGTTCACTGATTTTTTGTTTGTTTAATGGCAAAACACCATTTCTTCATTAAAGTATAATGTTTATTTAGCCTTTTCCCAACAATGGAGTTTTGGGGCTTCGTCTTTGTTTTTGGTCTATTCTGAACAGTTTTATGAGAACGTCATACAAATAAATCAGTTTAAAAAATAATTTCCTTAGGGCAGTGTTTCTCAAAGGATGTTCCTGGATCATCTGTAACAGAGTCACTTGAGGAGCTTGTTAAAGAACCCCAGCCCCTGCCCAGACCTTGGAACTCACCAGGGGTGGAACCTAGAAACCTATATTCGAACGGGGAGCACAAATACCAAAGCTTTACGATATACATGGTCCACAAAGTAGGACTGGCGCGTCAGAAGGTAAAAATCTATTGAATGACTCTTTTCGCGCATGCCCAGGTTGTTCTTGGGAAAGATCGTGGCTGGCAGCAGCAGCAGCAACAGTGTATGAGGGTTCTTGTTCTAGTTGTGGGTTTAGGAAATCTCTCAGACATGCATTGGAGACACTCCAAGCGCTAAGGCACCTGGAGGAGGAGAAGCAGAAGGATGAAGGGACAGCAAGTCTAGAGCAGACGTGAGATGGAGGGGCTAGACTCAGAGGCAGGGTTCCAGTTGAGGAATAACGGGATATCCACAGTGACCTGCAGGATATGAAGACACTTCTGAATACACCGTTTCCAGTACACCGGTGGCCCCGTCCTAACTACTGTGCCTCATGAGCGTGTGCTCAGTGCTTTTGTTAAAGGAAAAAAAAAAAAAAAGGTAAAATATTTTAACGTTATGCCTGGAAAACATGTTTGGTATCAAACCTAATGAAGAAACCTAAAACTAAACAGTTAAAATTGGCTGCCTCAAAAAAAAAAAAAAAAAAAGCTGCTGAGAAGCGGGACTGTTGAGGGCGGAGAGGAGGAAAAGGGTAATGTTTATCCTCGTAAACCTTTCGGTATAATTATCTTTTCTAAACCACACACCTGCACTATTTTTTTTAATTTATTTTATTGTGCTTTAGGTGAAAGTTTACAGCTTGTTACTTTCTTGTTAAAAAATTTACACACATATATTACACATATTATTTTGTAACATCTACTGCAAACCCCACCATGTGACAGCACTCTCCCTCTTTCACCCCCAGGTCCTCTTTGTCCGAAAGGTGGGCCTTGGGAGTGGCTGCAGTTCCCAGTTGGCTGAGTGTCGGGGAGTCATGTCTCGGGGTTCCTCCAGCTGTATCTGCAATATTTTTACCTCAACAAATACCTGTAATGCATTTAAAAACAAAGAAGAGAACGGTCTACAGTACACCAAAGAGGCTGTTGCGCTACGAACCGTAAAAAAACACCCGTAAAAAATCGCCTTAAGAAAACCACCCTTGAAAAACGGAGACTACCGGGCAGCCACGTGCAGCTTCCGGGAAACCCGGAAGTAACGGCGGCGAATCGGCCTTCCCCGAGGGGTTGGAGGCGGTGAGCGCGACTCGCGCTGCTCGCGAGAGGGCAGCTGAGAAGTGCGCATGCGCTCAGCTGCCCGGTGCTTCCCGGAAGTACCTGGACGGTGGAGGTTAAGGTAATGGAGCGCTGTGGCTTCTCTGAGAGCTGGGGTTTAATTCTCAGCAGTTTGGACGGCGGGGTTCCCCCGCGGCTCTAGGAGGCTACTTAATATCCCGCCGGGACGACCTAGGATGACTCTGGGTATTGAAGAGGGTGTGGTGTCAGTGACCGCGGAGAGGGACCAAGCCCGCTGCCATCACCGCTGAGGACGAGGGACGAGCCGCCAATACTGGCAGCTCATGGAAAGTTTCCAACGGAATTATGTTGAGTTCGCCAAGCGACAGACTAATTGAAGAAGTCAGCGCGCTGTTTAATGAAGTGTCCCGCTCAAAAGCAGCCCTGGATGCTCGGTGCCTTGTTCGGCTTTCAGAGTTAAAGAAAAAACAAATGTACTCTGAATCATTGGATCTAGCACCATTCCTTGAATTTCTTCTCTAAGACGGCCCTTCTAACCTGATGGCCTTTGGAATTATACCCGGCAGGCATGTGCAGACTTCTTGAGGAGACATCTTCCTCAACTTTGCACTCCGTCTTGGGTTCTTTCAAGACAGAACCTCCTTTGCCAAAGCGTCGACTGTAAAATCAAGTCGAAGAAAGTAGGGCTGTACTTGCATAATTGGAAAATGTGAAAGAGGATGATCAAGAAGGCACAGAAAAAGACGTGGAGAGGATATCCGAAGTGTTGGAGAATTATTTTGAGACATTCCTAAGACCCCACTGTCCTTTTCCTTAGTGATTGACCCAGATTCTCTCTTGCACAGTAGAAAATATTTTTCATGCCCTTCTCTGTCCGAGATGGTTTAGCAAGGAATGAGGCTTGGCCAAAATAAACTGCCAGTAAAAAAGCCTGTCAGTATTAATGAACGAAGTGAGGGAAGTGGCCAGGATCACCAACTTTGGAAACGTTGAGTCGATTCCAACTCATAGTGACCCTGTAGGACAAAGAACTGCCCCTTAGGGTTTCCAAGGAGCACCTGGTAGATTTGAACTGCTGACTTTTCGGTTAGCAACCATAGCACTTAACCACTGTGCCACCAGGGTTTCCTCAGAACTGGAGGGAATCTGCAACATTTTAAAATGTCTAATGCTGTGGTCTCTTCCTGTCACAGCAAGTTGGGTTCTTAGTCAAAAGTGATTTTTATATTTTCTAAAATGTCTTAAATGGATAGCAAAATCCAAATAAAGAACTGTGTATTATATAGTGAAAACTATTTTCAAGGTACATCTTAAGTTTGTCCTAATATAATCTCTCTTGAGAGTTTATAAAGATGTCACAGAAGCAGAAATTCACTGGCATAGTCATAAAAGGGAAACAAGAAAAGAAATCTGGCCTTTCATTTTACAGATGAGACTAACCCAAAAAGGCAAATAACTTGACAGAGATCACACTGAGTTCAGTGGCAGACCTGGGAGCTGGACCTTGGCCCAGTGCCTCCTTACAGAGGGTCTCATACCCCACTGAAACAATCATGATGGGCGTGTGTCATGAGATGATGCTCGTAAATCTCGTTAGCATTCTGAAGTACCCAAACAGGCTTTTAAGGAAATGTTATTGATCAGAGCTCTCCTTAAATGATACAGACTTCTTTAGGAGATGGGGAAATCCCTTTCTGTGGAAAAGCTTAAGGACTGGATAATCACTTAATTGGAGTTAACAAGGGGATTCAAACCTCTGGTGTCCCCTCCATTTAATGATCTTATGTGAATGGCCACTTCTGTCAGGATCCAACCATCTGTGGGTCTGATTCTTTGAATTGGTCACTATCTTTTAGTGTAAATGTGGCAATACTGTGACTAAGTAGAGGGAAGAAGAAAACTAATCTCTGAAGTCTACCTTGAGTTGAATATTTTGTTATGTACTTTCATATGTATCACATAGTTTCACAGTAAGTTTTCTAGGTATTATTCTTAGTTTGCCTCAGGATTTCAGAAAGGTTAGGTAACATACCCCAAACCAGGAAGATAAAAGGAAGCACAACCAAGACTATATTGTACCATCTTATCTCCAGATGAGTGCTCCCCAGGCCCTCCCCAGAATAGGTGACCCCTTGCACTGCTCAGTGGACTCCTATTGCCCTCCCAGCCTGATTAACAGCTAAAGCTGAAACAGGCCCAGGGCAAGGACTCCTACTAGGAGAAAGGCATCCTGGTTGATAGCTCTTCACAAAGGCTCCAGAGTTCCAGAGCTTTGCTTATGGGTCGATTCTAATTAAACAATGAGGTCAAACTTTGCTCCCCAAACCCCCAGTTTGATGATCCACTCTGGATGAAGAGACTTGGGACTCAGCTTTGAGACAAGCTGGGACCGGGAGGATAGGAACTGGTTGGTGAAGGGAGGAGGCTGGAAGGATGGAATCTAAGGAGACAGTATCTGGGACTCAAGTAGTTGCGCTGCTCAAAGTCAGCAAGATGGTCTTGTGTGAATGGCTATTCTTATCAGGATCCAACAAATGCAGTGTCCCAGGGAGCTTGTTCCATCCTCCCCTTGAGGGAGGCAGATGTGTCAAAGGTTAACTCCAGAGATGTCAATCCATGCCTTCTGCTTTCCTAAAGGTGGGATGAGCCCTCCCGCCCTGATGTTGCCTTTGAATACCCTTTAGATTAAACATACCCTGTCCCCATGTTCATTCTGAACCCATGACTGTACTTCTACTTCCTGAAAAACTGTGGCCACAGGGGTGAAGAACTCATCTATCAGCTGTGGCCTACCTGAGACAAGTCAGTCTCCTTCTAGTCCAGTTCTTCTACAGCTACGTTGGCCACAGAGTTAAGCACCAACTCCCTAGCCTCCACAGCCTGGCTCTTTGCCTCTCCTCCATCCCCTACAGCACCACCCTCTCCAGCCACATCAGATTCTTCCTTCCCTGGCTAGATTCCACCCTTCTCTGCCTCCAACCCTCTAAGCCATTTTATCTATTAGAATGCCCTTCTCCTTCCTCTGGCCCAGCCAAATCTTCCTCTTCCCTTGAAGTACAGCTTCGATGATTAAGATCACAGAACCAAGTTGACTTAGGATGCTTCCTTTTACAGGACAACCAGGGACCAAAGCAGTTGGCAGTCCCTTCTTCATGCTACTGGGACTTGCGCTCCCCTTAGGAGAAAGTAGGCAGCTACAGCTGAGTCACACAGGCTGATGTGGGCCAGCTAGAACCAGAACTGTGTTTCTTTTTCCCAATTCTCCTTGTGGCTGACTTCTATGACTTTGCTGGGATTTAGACTTATTACTGTGCTCCACAGTGAGATACTTTAATTCATTCAATAAAGATTTAATCACTCCAGTGTTTCTTCTCACCTTAGCCCCATTCCCTCCACCCTTCCCCTCACCCATGGTCACACTATCAAAATAACAATCCTAAGATGGGGATGCTGTGCTTGAACTTAACCTCCCACTATATCTCTTACCCTCTGCATGCTTTCAGTTACCTTCTGAAGCATACAGTACCCTTCACCTGCAAACCCTATCCCAGCACACACCCCAGGCAGATTGGAGAAAGTCCTGGTACCTAGAGCAATTGGCCTGCTTACCCTTGCAACACCAGTGACCTCAGAAACCCTTGGTTGATCAAAGCAGTCCTAACTACAACTTCCAGTAGAGGGTTGCTGGGTACATGCCCAGGCCCCAGCACAAGGACCTACCCCTCTCATCTCTTCAATTAGCCAGGTTTTGTGGAATGGGGCTTTGCTGAGATACACACTAGATTTGCTAGATGAACTCATGCCTGGCACAAGCAGGTATTCAGGATATGCTTCAGTCTACAGAGAAAAAAGGAAAAGAGGGTCCAGTGTCCTTGAGATGAAGATTTATCTTTACAATGCAAGAGTGGTCTGTGAACTTCAGAATCTTCAGAACAAATTTAGTATATCCAGGTCTGTCCACAGGACCCAGAGTCTTGGCTCTGCTTTGAGCCATGATGCAGACCAGCCAAGCTCAGTGAGAGCTCTTCGTTCCTCACTCTCCTGAGAAGCCCTTCCAGCAGCTTAAATTCCTGCTACAGTGCCACTGCAGGTTGCTCCCTGCTCCGTTCCTGACAAATGCCTGACCTTGAGCTCTGTGCTGATGGGCTGGCTCCAGAAGGTGTTAATCATCAGAGGTCAAGTCCACTGGCTCATGGAGCCCCTATGGACCTGGGATCTGGGCATCTCCATGTTGTCTTTGTTCCTTTCAAGGTTAACATCTTCAGGGTCCCACTGTGAAGAAAAGACAAACAGTACCTTCATAGAATGGACCTTTCCCATGTCTTACAATCCCCACCCCCAAACAACAGCTTCAATCCTGGCTCTTTTGGCCCAGGTACAAACATGGACAAACAGGTAAGGACAGGTTAACTAGGCCTATGTTTCTAGGACATAAGGAGGCAACTGTAACTTTAAATTCAAAGAATTAATGAAGAGCCACATGGAGCAGACCAGCCCCACTTTCCTTCCTACCCTGTTTTCCCACTGTTCCCTGCCTCCACCAAGTCCTTCTCTAGTGGGACTGAGTCATGTTCCTTTTATCCTGAGAAGTCCCTCCTCTCTGCCTAACTCACTCCTGGAAAAGATTAGGCAAACTCAACTGTTCTTTATGGCTCAGACAAGTGCCTCTTCCTCTAGGAAGCCTCCCTTGATTGCTTTATCCTGCTGAGTTCTCACCCTGCTTCTTTGTACTACCTATGCCATGCCTCTGCAGCTGAGCACAGACAGCTCAGGCCTTTCTCTGGGTGTCTTCCTTGTCTACTGACGTGCTGAAAACCAGATGTAATTGTGCACTATTATAGATCAGTAAGTAAGCACAAGTAATCCCATGTATATCTTGCTTATTGGCTAATCCATCCCTGTTGGGCAGACATGTCAAAAATGAACACTGAAAACCTAATTCAGAGTTGTGGTCAGTGCCAGTGAATATTTCATTGCTGTGACTCAGATGAGTGTGAAAAATCAAAATTTGTAGGGATAAGAGTAGAAAGTTAAAAAATGTGGGCACATGAGCACTGATGAAGCTGTTTGCAGAATCTTCCTATTGTTCCAATATGGCGGGCGAGAGAGAACTTTACCTGCGGTCAAGGGGATCCTTCGTGTTTCCTTTGGAATTCCAGCCATGGAGGCAAGTGAGGATTGGGCTCAAGTCTCCTTCTGCCACTAGCTTACACTGCAACCTTTCAATCCCTTGGGCCTCAGTTTCCCCGTGTGTAAGTTGTGGCACTGGATCAGCAACTAGGTAGTAAGTTGCTTCCATTTCTGAGTTTCTATGACTGATGATTCTGAGTTACAAGGTCACATCTGACAATATCGAAAGATCCAGGAAACAATGAGCAAAAGCTGTGTAAAATATGTCAACCTGGGCCACAACAGAAGGATCTGTCTGGGCAAGAAAACAGACCTGGGCGTGGACATGTACTCCAAGATCCGCTTCACCAGCTGCTCAAACTTAAGCTGAATGAAACAGTCCAGTCATTAGAGGTCCCAGATAAGGTCTTCAGGGCTCCCTGGGCCACCCACCAGTAACACCCACACCATGTCAGTTATAAAACACAAATTCTGAACCCAAAACAAACTCAATTTACTGATAACTGAGTTCTGCTACTAAATTGATAGCAATTTACTGATAACTGAGTTCTACTACTTAGTGAATAAAAAATGCATCTGTTTAAAAGGCTGCCTCATCCCCAGTGAGCCTGCAGGCCAGGAAATGAGCTGATTTGGTCCAGCAGCTCAGCGGCCCCCTGTACCTGTTCCGGGCTGTGCCAGCCAGTTCTGGGGCTAACTTCTCATCTGCTTGTCGTGGCTGATCTTGCTGGACACCTCTCACCAAATTCCTTCCTGACATTATCAAAGATTCCAAGTAAGAAGGCTGGTCTGGCTCCTCAGCCTACGTGACTCAACTTGCCCAGTGGCAAAACTAGGGGCCTGTCTTGTTCTCTGAGGACAGACAGTGTGCGTTTTGAGGAATGCTGTTTCGAAGCTGAAGGTGGCATTCTAGATCACAATTCTAGGACGGTGCCCTGGACCAACCACACTAGAAGCACCCAGGCTGCTCCTTAGAAAGGCCGATGCCAGGAGCCCCCCCTAGCCCCTATCTGTGGGTGGGAACCTAAGGTTTGGCATTTTAACAGGCTCCTAGGACGACTCCTGTTGTTGCTGCTTGTTGCCATGGAGTTGGCTCTGACTCATGGCGACCTTGTGTGTAACAGAACGAAGCATGCCATCCTAATGATCAGTGTGATTCCTCGATATCCTGATGTTTGAGAACCACTGCTCTAGCTCCCCACGTGGCTGCCTAAGAGTGATCCTTCTAGTCCTACCCAATTCAGCTGCTTGCAAACAGAAACACCTGCCACCCTAATCAAGCAAGCTATTTGAAGTGGTTTACGCTTCACAAAACATTTTAAATCTCTTTGTTCCGAATCCCCAGAATAATGTGTTTTAAAACTTCATGTGAAGTTATTAAAAGCATTGCTGGCGTCCAGACATAAAGACAACTGGAGAAAAGATGATCTACTCTTTTATCAGAAACAATCCTGGGAGATGACAGCCATAGGTTGTCATAAAATGCGCTCATCTGTCACTTGGAGGCAAGGGCAGCAGGGAGACAGCAGCCAGCTGCCCAGGGCCACAGAACAACAATGTTTGGGAATGCTGATTTCAGCAACTACTGCAGCCCCTCCCAGCACTGCTACCATTACTGGCCCTGCAGTTATTCAGCCTGTTCATAACTTTTGTTCCAAACCATGTCTCTTCTTTGGGTTATGCATCTTCTCTGAATCCCGACTTGATGACTGGGCTTATCTGAACACCCCCAAAGCAGAAAGAATTCTAACTTGAGAGAGCTCTGAAAAGTCCACTGACCCTCAGGCTTCCCTCTTGTTTTTACATTCTTTTTATCTAAAATAATTAGCATGGGTCAAGCCATCCCCAAAAACAAACCTATTGCCTTCAAGTCAATTCCAACTCATAGAGACCCTACAGGACAGAGTAGAACTGCCCCATAGAGTTTCCAAGGAGTGCCTAGTGAATTCAAACTACCAACCTTTTGGTTAGCAGCTGTAGCTCTTAACCACTATGCCACCACTCAGGGGTTCTAATAAAAAGAGGAACTGACTCTCCTCCTTCCTCTGTTACTCCAGGCAAACAGAGGCCAGCTGTTGTGCCTTAGATGGCCATTTGCAAGCTTTTAAGAGCCCAGGCACTACACAATAAACTAAGGAGGTAGAACAGAAGCACTAAATATTAGGTCAGTTAACTGAGATGTCCCTTGAAACCTTGACCCTGAACCTCCAAACCAAGGAACCAAATCTCATGAGGTGTTTGGTTGTATATAAGCAGTCTCAACAGCTGCTCTTTTTTTTTTTTTTTTTTGGCATTTTTGTAAAAATATCTGTCACATGGCTTTTGCCAATTCAACTTTTTACAGATGTACAACTTAATGACAGCAATTACACTAATTGGCTGTGCAGCGCTACCCTTAATCAATGTGATTAACAGAAAAACCAGGAGGAAATGGAATGTGTGGCTGATTTCCTGCCTTCTTTGCCATGTGACCAGAAGAACTGGGTGGTGCCTGGCTACCATTACTGAACATTTTAATCAAATATTCCATAGAAGAATCCTGATCAAAAGGGGGAAAAATGAGGAACAGAATTCAAATTCTCATGGAATCTAGACTTTCTGGAGCCATGGAGGCTGGATGAATCCCCAAAACTACTGCCCTGAGTTAATTTTTAAACCTTAAACCAAATATATGCCCTGAAATCTTCTTGAAACAAAAAAAATAGTTTAGCTTAATTAGTAAAGAATGTCTGCCTTGAGCATGATGGTCTTTGAAAATCTATCTATATGGGATCAAACTGACAACAGCAATTTGAAAGACTGGATAGGAAACTTGGGGGCAGTGAGTTTACGTACATCTACAGCTCAGAGAAGGAAGGCGAGAATGGTCGCACAACCCAAAGAATGTAATCAATGTCACTGAATTGTACAGGTGGAAGCTGTTGAATTGGTGTATGTCCTGTTGTGTATATTCTCAACAACAATAACAAAAAATAAATTAAAAAAAAAAAGCATGCAATATGAAACCAGTATTTCAAAAGGTAAAACAGCCCAGTCATCTCCAAAGATCTCTATTGCTTCTCAAGGTCTTGAACAAGTCACAATAAAAGATTCCAAACAAACAAACAAAGGAAAAAAGGAACGGGAATCAAGCCACAGGAAGTCTCTCTTGGAACAGAGAGACATCATGATGGTCCATACCTGCTCTGAGTTTAGGGCCTCCCAATACTTCTGCTGCAGAATAAAAACAGAGATGGAAAAATCGTTGGACAGATTTTTATCACCATCAGGGAGCACAGCAGAGCTCAGTGCCAGCCAGTTAGCCAGGAGACAGGCCCTGAGATGTTATTGTGCGGCTCTGGAATGGCTGACTTCAGCAGGCAGGCAGGTAGGCAGGCAGGTAGCAGTTAGATGATGAAAAGGCAATTATGATAATTATGACCGGCTGCAGGTCCTTGGGAAAATTACAATCTATACGCATTTTAAAATAACTATTATTTTTTTATTATTAGGATTGTTATGGATTGAATTATGTCTCCCAAAAATATGTGTTGTAAATCCTACCCTCTATGCCTGTGGTTATAATCCCCTTGGGAATGGGTTGTCTTGGTTATGTTAATGAGGCGGGATTAGGGTAGAGTGTGTCATAAGTCAGTCTCTTTTGAGATATAAAAGAGATTAAAACAAGCAAGCAAAATAAGCAGATATGGGGGAAGAGAGACATCAAGCCACAGGGAGATCCCAGGAGCAAAAGCTCAAAAAGACAAGGACCTTCCTCCAGAGCTGACAGAGAAAGAATTCCCCTAGAGCTAGCACTCTGAATTTAGACTTCTAGCCTCCTAACTGTGAGAAAATAAATTTCTGTTTGCTAAAGCCACTCATTTGTGGTATTTCTGTTAAACAGCACTAGATAACCAAGGCAAGAAGTAATAATAATACATCTCCCATTTAATAACCAAATGGCTGACATGACTAAACTCAAATCCATAAAACTAAGGACGAGAGATGCAAAAAAATTCTCACCTTGCCAATATGCTACCAGCCAAGATTTAAGATCTATTCTGAAGTACAGCACTGTCAGTGATAGGATAATAGCCATATGCCCACAAGGTAGACTGGTTAATACAACTATTATTCAAATTTATGTACCAACCACTAATGCCAAAGATGAACAGATTGAAGATTTTTTTTT
The DNA here is from genome assembly GCF_024166365.1 of Elephas maximus indicus. NCBI lineage: Eukaryota > Metazoa > Chordata > Mammalia > Proboscidea > Elephantidae > Elephas > Elephas maximus. The sequence goes on along the minus strand of NC_064819.1, from coordinate 20,297,780 downwards.
TTTAACCAACCTCTGCAGTTTAAAATCGATGGAACATGAAATCAAGATGCACTGATAATTACAGGTGATTGGAATGTGAAAGTGGGAAACGAAGAAGAAGGATCACTAGTTGGAAAATATGGCCTCGGTGAATGGAAGCGATGCCAATGATCACATGGTAGAACTTTGCAAGACCAATGACCTATTCATTGGAAATACCTTTTTTCAACAACACAAAGGACAACTATACACATGGACCTCACCAGATGGAATACACAGGAATCACATAGACTACATCTGTGGCAATAGATGGTGGAGAAGTTCAATGTCATCAGTCGGAACGAGGCCAGAGGCTGACTGTGAAAAAAAACAGACCGTCAATTGCTCATATGCAAGTTCAAGTTGAAGCCGAAGAAAATTAAAACAAGTCCATGAAAGCCAAAATATGACCTTGAATATATCCCACCTGAATTTGGAGATAGTCTCAAGAATAGATTTGACCCATTGAACACTAATGACCAAGGACATCGTATATGAAGAAATTAAAATGTCATTAAAAAGACAGGAAAGAGAAAAGACCAAAATGGATGTCAGAAGACACTCTGAAACTTGCTGTTGAATGTCGAGTAGGTAAAGCAAAAGAAAGAAATGATGAAGTCAAAGAGCTGAACATAAGATTTCAAAGGGTAGCGGGAGAAGACAAAGTATTATAATGACATGTGCAAAGACCTGGAGTTAGAAAACCAAAAGAGAAGAACATGCTTGGCATTACTCAAGCAGGAAGAACTGAAGAAAAAATTCAAGCCTCGAGTTGCAATTTCGAAGGATTTTATAGGCAAAATATTGAATGACACAAGAAGCATCAAAAGAAGATGGAAGGAATACACAGAGTCATTGTACCAAAAAGAATTGGTCAACATTCAACCATTTCGGAAGGCAGCATATGATGAAGAGCCAATGGTACCGAAGGAAGAAGTTCAAGCTGTGTTAAAGGCATTTGGCAAAAAACAAGGTTGCAGGAATTGATGGAATACCAATTGAGATGTTTCAACAAATGGATGCAGCACTTGAGGTGCTCACTTGTCTGTGCCAAGAAATTTGGACGACAGCTACCTGGTGGTAAACTGTCTGAAAGAGGTCCGTATTCATGCCCATTTCAAAGAAAGGCAATCCATCAGAACGTGGAAAATATTGAACAATATCAATATCACACGCAAGTAAAATTTTGCTGAAAACCCAACCCAGTGCCGTCGAGGCGATTCTGACTCATAAATTAAAAAAAAAATTTTGCTGAAGATCATTCAAAAATGATGGTAGCACTACATCGACCGGGAACTGCCTGAAATTCAAGCTGGATTCAGAAGGGGACGTGGAAGGAAGGATATCATTGCTAACGTTAGATGGATCCTGGCTGAAAACACAGAATACCAGAAAGATGTTTACCTGTGTTTTATTGACTATGCAAAGGCATTCAACTCTGTGGATCATAACAGAGTATGGATAACATTTTGAAGAATGGGAATTCCAGAACACTTAATTGTGCTCATGTGTAAATTTACATAGACTAGAGGCAGTCGTTTGAACAGAATAAGGGGATACTTCATGGTTTAAAATCAGGAAAGTTGTGCGCCAGAGCTGTATCCTTTCACCATACTTATTCAATCTGTACGCTGAGCAAATAATCCAAGAAACTGGACTATATGAAGAAGACCACAGCATCAAAATTGGAGGAACTCATTAAACAACCTGCAATATGCAGATGACACAACCTTACTTAAAGTAAAGAGGACTTGAAGCACTTACTGATGAAGATCTGAGACCAGAGCCTTCAATATTAATTATCCCTCAACATAGGGAAAACAAAAATCCTCACAACTGGACCAATAAGCAACATCAGGATAAATGGAGAAAGATTGAAGTTGTCAAGGATTTCATTTTACTTGGATCCACAATCAACACCCATGGAAGCGGCAGTCAAGAAATGAAAAGATGCATTGCATTGGGCAAATCTGTTGCAAAAGACCTCTTTAAAGTGTTAAAAAGCAAAGATGTCACCTTGAAGACTAAGGTGCGCCTGACCCAAGCCATGGTGTTTTCAGTCGCCTCATATGCATATGAAAGCTGGACAATGAAAAAGGAAGACTGAAGAAGAACTGACGCTTTTGAATTGTGGTGTTGGCGAAGAATATTGAACATAACACGGACTGCCACAAGAATGAACAAATCTGTCTTGGAAGAAGTACAGGCAGAATGCTCCTTAGAAGCAAGGATGGCGAGACTATATCTCACATATTTTGGACTTGTTATCAGGAGGGATGAGTCCCTGGAGAAGGACATCATGCTTGGTAAAGTAGAGGGTCAATGAAAAAGAGGAAGTCCCTCAACAAGATGGATTAACACAGTGGCTGCAACAGTCAGCTGAAGCAGAACAACGATTGTGAGGATGGCGCAGGACTGGGCAGTGCTTCGTTCTGTTGTACACAGGGTTGCTATGAGTCAGGACCGACTTGATGGTCGCTAACAACAACATATGCATGCAAAAGCTAGACAATGAGAAAGGAAGCAAGAAGAATTGATGCACTTGAATTATGGGGTTAGTGAAGAATATTGAAAACACCATGGCCTGCCAGAAGGATGAACAAATCTGTCTTGGAAGAAGTACACTCCTTAGAAGCGAGGATGGCAAGACTTTATCTGACATACTTTGGACATGTTATCAGGAAGGACTGGTCCCTGGAGAATGACATCATGCTTGGTAAGATAGAGGGTCAGTGAAAAAGAGAAAGACCCTCGATGAGATGGATTGACACAGTGGCTGCAACAATGGGCTCAAGCATAGCAATGATTGAGGATGGCGCAGCACCAGGCAGTGTTTCATTCTGTTGTCATTATGAGTGTGAACCAACTCAAAGGCACCTAACAACAGCAACAGAGTCCCACAACTGGATTGAAACGAAACCAGGAAACTTCAGCTTCACAAGTGGTTAAAAATTTGAGGAGAGTGCCCTCTAGTGGAGGTAGTGGTCAGGATTTCTTTTTAAAATTACTTTTAAACCAACGGAAACCCTGGCGGTGTAGTGGTTAAGTGCTAAGCCTCCTAACCAAAAGGTCAGCAGTTTGAATCCACCAGCTGCTCCTCAGAAACCCTACTCTGTCCTATAGGGTCGCTGTGAGTCGGAATCGACTGGTTGGCAACAGTTTTTTTTTTTTTTTTTAAACCAATGATTACAACGTGCCTAAGGAGTAAAATTAACTCCAATCTTTGTAACTGAGGTGTCCCTCACCTCAGCCCCCCAAAACTAAAAATAAATAACATTTATAGTCTTTTCCCCATTAGGAGAGGAAAATGTGTTCATCATAGTAAAAGTTTCAAATAAAATAAAGATAGCCAATAATTCTATCCTCAGTAAGGCAGCGTCTGTGAACATATGAGGAATCCCTGTGTGGTGCAAACGGTTAAACATTCGACCACTAACCGAAAGGTTTGGGGTTTGAACCCACCCAGAGGCACCTTGGAAGAAAGTTCTGGAAATCTGCTTTGGAAAGGTCACAGCCTTGAAAACCCTAAGGTGTGCAGTTCTGCTCTGCACAGATGGGGTTCCGTGACTTGGAATCAACAGCAACTGTTCTTCTTTCTTTCTTTTTTTAGTTTATAAATATATGAACATTCACTGAATAGTATATAGCTTTTTTTTTTTTGATATAGCTTATATATATATATATTTGGAAACCCTGGTGGTGTAGTGGTTAAGTGCTATGGCTGCTAACCAAGAGGTCAGCAGTTCAAATCTGCCAGGTGCTCCTTGAAAACTCTATGCGACAGCTCTACTCTGTCCGATAGGGTCGCTATGAGTCGGAATCGACTCGACGGGAATCGGTTTGGTTTTTGGTTTCGTATACACGTATACACACACACACACACACACACACACACACGTCAGGCTTAGCAGTTCATTCCGGTTCAAATCCCTGCTGAGAGTTTGCATTTCCACCCCAGATACACTGGGTCAGAATCTACATTTTAACACGATCCCCAGGCGATTCTTGTGTATAATAAATTTTGAGACCCACTGCTCCACTGGTGGCTCTCAGAACTGGTCCCTAACCAGCAGCCTCAGCATCAGCTGGGAACTGGTTAGACATGCACGTTCTCAGCAGGGGTTCTAACCAAAACAAAGTGGTCCGAAGCCCTCATATTTATAATCAATATATATATATAATCTATATTATCAAAGATACAAAATCAAATTATGTAAATGGTTTTTCTCTCTTAACGTACTATGAAACTTTGTCATATATTTAAATGGTCTTCAGGATCATTCTGTCATCTCTGGTAGGGACCATAATCCAAAACCAAACCCCTTGCCATCGAGTCGATTTCTGACACTTAGTGACCCTATAGGACAGGGTAGAACTGCCCTGTAGAGTTTCCAAGAAGCACCTGGTGGATTCGAACTGCCAACGTTCTGGTTAGGAGCCGAGCTCTTAAGCACTGTGCCACCAGGGCTCCTCTGAGAGCCACACAATGTACTATTTGAATCTGCATCATTTATAAAAGCGTATTTTTTCATGCTTCTGAAACCAAAAAGCAGCCGGAAGTGCTGTATACACGACGTGTGGTAGCTTTTCTGTTGTTCCTGAAGTGTTTGGGGTATGTCTTAGTCACTGAGGAAATAGGGTCACTTTCTAGCTTACACTTTGGACCATACGGGAGCCTCTTCCACTAACACTTGGGGGAGAAGTTACTTTCCCTCAGCTTGGGAGGGGAGACTGTCGGACTCAGGACTGATGATAAAGTCTTAAGACTGGTCAATACACACCAGCTTCAGTTGGCTACTAGATTTTTAAAAATAGATTTCCTTTTGACTTGGTACCTCATAGACTTTAAAATATTACGCCATATGCTTTAAAAGCCTTGTCCTTTATAAAACACTTATAGTTAATTAACCAATTTTATTTTTTTTATAGCACTTACTCTGGGATCAAGCACTGTTTCGCCTCACCCAGCTTTATTTCTTCATCTCTAAAACCCACTGCCATCACGTCAATTCCAACTCATAGCGACCCTCTAGGACAGAGCAGAACTGCCCCAAAGAGTTTCCAAGGCTGTAATCTTTATGGAAGTAGACTGCACATCTTTATCCCAAGGAGCAGGTGGTAGGTTCAAACCACCGATGTTTTGGTAGGCAGCCAAGCGCTTAGCCAGTGCACCACCAGGGCCCCCCTTTTCATCTCTAACTGGCCAGTACTCCCTCACGGCTTCTTCTCCCTGGGCTATTGTAGGAGGAGGGGGAAGAAGAGCTGTGAGATGGGAATATGCTTCATAGACTGCGAAGTACTACATGTCAGAGACCTGCTTTTGCAGCTCAGTGTTCCCTCCTTGGAGCCCTGGTGGCGCAGTGGTTAAGAGTTTGGCTGCTAACCAAAAGATTGGCAGTTTGAATCTACCATCCACTCCTTGGAAACTCTATAAGGCAGTTCTGCTCTGCCCTATAGGGACACTATGAGTTGGAATGGACTTGATGGCAATGGGTTTGGTTTTTTGTGTGGGTCCCTCATTACTGGTTGCTGTGGGTGAGTTAGCCACTCAAACCTATCTCCATCCAGGTCTGACCAGGCCAATTGTGAACTGGATCAGTGAGAAAGAAAAGTCCTGACCCACAGTGGATCAGTTTCCTTTATAAAGAGGCCACGCGGCTACACTTCAGGAGCACCCCAAGGTTGGAAGGGAAAGGCCATGAGGAGAGTCCATCATGGATTAAAGTGATTGGCAGCTGGGGTGGGAATGGGCAGGTCCACACCCAGTCACAAGGAGATACAAATACTGCATTCAGGCCAAATCCCAGGGCCACCAGTGGGGAAGACCTTGAAAACCATGGCTCCGTTCCTGAGTTTTGGGAAGAAATTCTGCTGTCAAATGCTGCTCTGAAAAACTGGTCTGGAGAAGGGCTTTGTCTGCCTAAAAGTGGGCATGATCAAGTGTGCTTCAGGAATAGCGTTGCCAGATAAAATACAGGACACCCAATGAAATCTGAATTTCAGATGAACCTAGATTAAAAAAAAAAAAATTATTCATTGTTCATTCTAATTTCACTGGGTGTCCTGTATTTTTTAGCTGCCAAATTTGGCAACCCTACTCAGGAGATCAGGGGAGGCTTCCTGGAGGAGGCAGAACTTGGCCAGGGCCTTGAAAGGCAAGTAAAGACAGAGCTAAGCAGAGGAATTCAGAAAAGAGATTGCTGGCTGGATTTGCAGAGAAGAGACTAAAAAGTTGGCCCAGGACCAGATGGTGAGTGTCCTGGGGGTCAGGCTGAGGAGTTTGGATTTTGTAAGCAGCACAAAGTCACAGAGGGCCTTAGAGCCATGAGGCAACTGGACTGGATCTGAGTGTTGGGAAGATCCTATGCTGTCTTGTCTGCAGGATAGAAAAGAAAGGAGCGATGGAGGCAGGGAACTGAGCCAAGAGCTCCTGCCCTGGTCCAGGAGGAAATACTAAGGCTCCTCCTGGGACATTGGACAGTAGGATTGGAAACTTTCCAGGGACTGAGGAAGCTAGAAGAGGCTTTCAGAGCATGGGATCTGGGCAGACAGTCCACAGGGCCTTGCTGTCACACTATCAAGGCAACCAACATGTTTTGCTGGTGGCTTACTCTTCCATGTTCCTGATGGAAGCCTTTCTAAGAACTAACTGAGTGTAATCAACCTCCATCCCGCTCCTCCAACAACACACTTTTACACTCAGGGTTGTGTTGCTAAATGGAACCTCAGAGACGGCCCAGTCCAGAGCTATCAGCATGTTTGTGACCACTACACTACTGCATCAGAGCTCCTTCATGCTCCTACCTTGCTGGGCCTCGCTGTCCTTGGGGCTCGGTATCTCCACCTTCAGAGCACATCCAGAGGAATGACTGGGTGCCACCCAGTAACACGGCCCTAAGGGCCAGAGCCAGGTATTGGGGCTCAGGCCCCCACTCGCAGCCCGTTTTCTGCTATACAACTTTGTACTGAGTTTGGTAGCCTAGCAGAGCATTCATTTGATCCTCACAGTCCCTCTGCGATATAAGCAGGGCTCATGGTTCCCATTTTACAGAGGGAAAGGCTAAAGCCAGATAAGCCCCGTGCAGGCCCAGGCCAGCTGGCAGGTCAGGAGATCCCAGCCCTGTGTGCCCCTGCCTTCCAGGTCTGGGCTTGTTCTCCTGCACAGCCCCTCCCGCTTTGGGGGCCCACTGAGGTCTCTTTCCTCACTCCCAGTGGGGCCAGCTGACTGTCCCCGACATTTTGGGGGTAGACTGTGTTGTACTGTCTTTCACGGTCTCATGGCAGATGACTCCAGTTCCTCAGGAAGAAAATAATCTGTAGGGGGCAGAAACCTCGTTCTGGCCTCTTTCTTCATATGTATATTTTCTCCCACTAAAATTAGCACTTCTATAGTCAGATAAAGACCCACACACCTTTTTTTTTTTTTTTTCCCTTAAAAGAATGATTTTGCTTTAAGAATGGTGAAAGTCCAAGGGGATCTGCCCTGGTCGGCTGGCGCTGGGAGCAGGGTTTCGACAGGGGACAAGCAGTCTTGGTTATCGGGTATCAGGTTATCAGGTGCACACATGCGCACGCACACATGCATGCACACGCACACACACTCACGCACACACGCATGCACCAGCTCTAGTCACGGTCACTCTCCAACATGCAGCCTCCTTGCAGAACGCCTATAAAGCTGCTTATACCAGGACTACGGCATTGCTGGGAAGCACAGAAGGAGATGGGAAAAAAATGACTAAAGTCTTTTGTCATAAAGCAGGACAAAATTTTTCTTGAATCCCAGAGGCTAAAAAGTAGAAACTTTAAACAGGGAGGGGAACAGCGATCTTCAGGCTTTTCACAAAGCAGGTCTTTGGTTCTCTGCCAGTTTTCCAAGTCTCTCCTGGCCATATATAACCCTGCCTCCGAACAGGTAAAAACAAGGGCGAACAGGGTACCTTTAGCAGGTTCCAAGGCCGGGGGAAAGTCAACCCTGCTCCCATACAACAGCGCGCTGGCTGCCCTGGGAAAGTAGGGCGGCTACTCCTGAAAGCCCCACTCCCTCTAAGCCCAGGCCAAGCTTCCGCAACCTTAGCTGTCTCTGTCCTCACCCCTGCTCTTGTTCTGTGTCATTGGAATCGTTTGTAAATTCCGCTGTTTCGTCTCTTCTAGTAGACAGGGCACTCTCTGAGGACAGAGAGGCAGAGCACATGGCAGAGAGTCAGTTTTCTCATCTGTGAAATGGGGATAATGGGTAATAACCCCAGTCCTGCATACCTCCCTGTGTATAAGCCTCTGCCTCGGTAGTGGGCTATAGCGGCTACCAGCCAGGAGGCTTCGGAACCAGGCAGCTGGGTTCAAATCCCAGCTCTGCTACATCATCATTACTCTTATGTTTTCTTGGACAAGTTCCCTAAGCTCACTGAGCCCCTCTTCTGAAAAACAAGAATGACAACAGCACCCACCCCCGAGCTGTTAAGAGGACTAAACCACGCAGTGCCTGTACACTCCATGCCTTCTGGCAGCCGGACGCATGACCTGCACACAGTGCTGCTAGCAATGAGTACTGCTGTGTTGGTTAACGGACCTGAGGACACTGTGAAGCAGAGTGCTGGGGATATGATGCATGGTTGAGCCGCTGCTCATTTCTCCACCTCCCTCCCCTGGTGCAGAAAAATAAACAAACTAAACTCATTGCTGTCGAGTCGATTCTGACTCATAGTGACACTATAGGACAGAGTAGAGCTGCCCCATAGGGTTTCCAAGGAGCGGCTGGTGGATTTGAACTGCAAACCTTTTGGTTAGCAGCCATAGCTCTTACCCACTGTGCCACCAGGGCTCCCTAACGCAGAAAGTAGGTATACGAAACAGTTGGGTGAGGAATCTCCCAACAACGTGGACAGGGAATCACTCTCTGGGAGTTAAGTTACACGATCACAGAAGACCACAGCACCTCTTCCGATAAACACATCACCTTAGACTGAAGACACCAAGTGCTCCCAGGCCTCCACAGTGGGTAGCTGAAAGCATTCTGATATCCACCAACGTGTCAAATGGAAGCTGAGTTGGCCAGCAAGAGACACAGACAGTGGGGGAGGTGGCTGAGGGAACAGGAGCCCACCTCAGTGGCATCCTGGGGAGAGATCCAGCACAGGTACAGCCCAAGAGTGAGGCTAGATGCACCAGGTTGTCTAAGCTCAATGCCATGAAATGTTTGAATCATGCAACTCTAGAAGAGCAAGACCATTCGATAGCCAGAGGAAGTGACTAAGGCTCACGGGCCTCTGTCTGCATGCTTCAGTCTCTTAGGAGTATGTCTGAAGAGTCAGGGGGAGGATCAGGCTCCCCACTGTGATCAATTTACCAAGGAACTAACAATCTGGGGGGGACTTCGGTGGTTCAGTGGTCGAATTCTCGCCTTCCACTAGGCAGGCCTGGGTTTCACTCCCGCCCAATGTGCCTCATGCAAAGCTACCCACTGCCCTCAGTGAGGCTGGTATGTTGCTATGAAGCTTCCAGACTAAGATGGACGAGGAGGAAAGGCCTGGTGATCTACTTCTGAAGATCAGCCAATGAAAACCCTGTGGGTCACAACGGTCCCATCTGCAACTGACTGTGGGGATGGTGCAGGGCCTCGCAGCACTTGTTCCGTTGTGCACAGGGTTGCCATGAGTCGGGGCCAACTCGAAGGCAACCAGCAGCAAACCACGCTCTGAGGCGGGTTCACACCAGTCCATTTGTCTTCACACGCTTTTCTCTCAAATTTCCACCCTGAGAAAATGGTTGTTGAATGAGAGCACCAAACAGCCAGGTCAAATCCAGTGTTACACTAACCTCCTCAAAGACCCCTCTCACTCTCACTCAGCCACAAACAAACCAGTGTCTTTCATGCTACTTCGAAAAGCTGGACTATGTCAAGCACCCACAATCCCACCATCTGGAGGCAGACATTAGTTGGTAGTCTTGTGGGTTAATTTAAATTTTCTCCTTTACATTTTCTCTTTCCCAGATGTTCTAGAAACAGCATGTACTACTTTTAAGAACAGAAAATACAGATTACTAGAAGGCCTCGGCATCTCCTGCTCGTGTACTAAACAATCTCTCTTGTAGAGTGTCATGGATTGAATTGTGTTCTCCCAAAATATCTGTCAACTTAGCTGGGCTGTGAGTCCCAGTATTGTGTGATTGTTTGCCATTTTATGGGATTTCCCTGTGGGTTGTAAATCCTATCACTATGATTAAATAAGATGGATTAGCAGCAGTTACATTGATGAGGTCTCTAAGATTAGATAGTGTCTTAAGCCAATCTCTTTTGAGATACAAAAGAGAGAAGCAAGCAGAGAGACACGGGACCTCATACCACCAAAAAAGCAGTGCCGAGAGCAGAGTGTGTCCTTTGGACCTAAGGTTCCTGAGCTGAGATGCTCCCAGACCAATGGAAGACTGATGACAAGGACCTTCCTCCAGGACCGACAGAGAGAGAAAGTCTTCCCCTGGAGCCAGCGCCCTGAATTCAAACTTCTAGCCTACTGGACTGTGCGAGAATAAAGTTCTCTTTGTTAAACACAGGACTGACACAGGCATACACGAACCCCAAATGGTTCTCAGTCGGGCAAACAACTCCTAACTCAAAACTCAGCTCAGTGACCACCTGTGCTCCAGGATCTAGGGGTAGAGAAAGACGAAAGTGACCCAGGAATGATTCCTAAGAGCTCACACAGAGCCTGACCAGAGGGAACCCCTGGAGGAAAGGCTCAGAGGCCTAGGAAGGGGTAATAATAATAGGCCGGGGGTGGGAGGTGGTGTCCAGCTGAGGGCAGGGGAAGTGCCGGAGGCTTGGGCAGGCGGCGAAGGGTCTGGAATATCACACTAAGGAATCTGGACCTTATCCCACAGATCGATGGCTTTTGGTTTTTTGGATTTCAGAGTCCAGTAGAAGTTCAACAAATTTGGGGAACTTACTCAGGATGGCTAATTGTTGATTTTGCCATACTCAATGCTAACCACCACTTACTAGTGCCATCATTTCACAAAAGGGCATTCTAACACCAAAAGGGCATTCTAACACCAAAAGGGCATTCTAACACCAAAAAAGTAGGAAGGACACAAACCCCAAATGAAGGACAGTCCTTCCCTCTCCCAAAAGATAGCTGCAACCTTGTGCTGAACAGACAGCTGTCCACTACATTGTCTCTGCCTTTCTCATCTTTCCACAGACAGATGGAAACAACCTCACAGGACAGGGTTAGGATCCAGAGCTGTGGGCCTGAGAGTGACGGGACAACTCAGACGCCAGCGCTATACCCGCTTGTGGTATCCAAACGTGAAATGCATTCCATCCACTGACCCCAAAATACAAAATGAAGTGAAGTTATGATAGTGGCAGGCCTGGTGCCACCACAGGGTCCACCAATGTATGGACCCACTGGCCCAACAGACTAGAGTTAACATTTCTCAAGGTGTGTGGAGATGTGTGGGTTGAATTGTGTCCTCGAGAAAGACATGCTGAAGTCCTAACCCCCAGTACCTATGAATGTGACCTTTCTTGGAAACAGGATCTTTGCAGATGTAATCAAGTTAAGATTATTAGGGAGGCCCTAATCTAATATAGGCACCCTGGTGGCACAGTGGTTAACTGATACGGCTGCTAACCAAAAGGTCAGCAGTTCGAATCTACCAGCTGCTCCTTGGAAACCCTATGAGGCAGTTCTACTCTGTCCTGTAGGGTCGCTATGGGCCATAATCAACTCAACAGCAATGGGTTTGTTTTTTTTGCGGGGGGCGGTTAATCCAACATGACTGGTGTCCCTAAAAGAAGAGACACAGAGACACGTGGGAGAATGCTATGTGACGACAGGGTCAGACTGGAGGGATGTCGCCACAAGCCAAGGAATGCCAAGGCTTGCAAGCAACACCAGGAGCTAGGAGCAAGACATGGAACAGATCCTCCCCTCAGAGCTCCAGTAGGAACAAACCCTGCCGGCACCTTGATTTTGGACATCAAGCCTCCAGAGCCGTGAGGTAATAAATTTCTGTGGTTTTAAGCCACCTAGTTTACAGTACTTTGTAGCAGCCCAAGAGAACTACTATGGGGGAGAAGCTTCCATGGTCAAACGGGTGTGGGAAACATGGAGATTCTTAAACAGCGTATTGTTCACTCGTTTATTTCTGCAGGGCTTGAATGGACATGTGACACTTTAAGACCAGACTCCACAATGCAGTGTTTCCCAGATGGATTTGACCGTGGAAGCCTTCTCTCAGTACTGACACGGTTCAGGGGCTGCACCTGGCACACAGTCAGTGCTCTGCAGATGGTTCTTCATTATTTAGCAAGTGCAGCCTTTCTGGATGGGTCTCAGTGACAACGGGGCTCAGGTTAGCATAGAAAAGCAGTGCGAGCGCAGAGGGGCACCAGCAAGGGTTGGCGAGCGAGGACATCATGCACCGGCCCAGCAAGCAGCAACCACATACCTCGAGGTCAGAGTTGATGGAGGAGACCTCAGAGGAGCTGCTGGAAGACACGCGGGCCCAGATGACCTGGACAGGGGGGTACGAGGGGGGCTCCTGCAGGGAGATGTCTCCAGTGTTTATCTGTCGGTTGTCGGGCAGCCTGGTGGCACTGCAGCTGGCCTGCGAGGCATGTGGAGAGGCCAGAAAGGGACAACTAGTTCACCTCTTTAGTTTTGAATTGTCAACCATTTCCAACTCAGTATTCATAAGGTAGAAAAGGCTGCACTGTGCAAGGTCTACCTCCACTCGCGCCCCTCAGTCGTCCAGCTCTCCTCCCTCCAGAGGTAGCCAGTATATCGGTTTCTTGTGCATCCTTCTGGACAGTCTATACATATACAGCTAATCTAACAGATACACAACACACACATATACACAAAACAACAACCAGTTGCCAATGAATCGACTGACTCATGGCAACCCCATGTGTGTCAGAGTAGAACTGCGCCCCATAAGATTCTCAATAGTTGAGTTTTTGGAAACAGGTCACCAGGCCTTTATTCTGAGGTAGCTCTGGGTGGACTCGAATCTCTAACCTTTCAGTTAGCAGTCCAGAGCCTTAGCTGTTTGCACCACGCATGGACTCTCTCTCTCTCTATATATATATATGTACGGAAAACTAAAACCAAACCCATTGTCACCGAGTTGTTTCCAACTTACAGCAACCCTATAGGATTAGAGTAGAATTACCCCTACAGCTTTTCCAAGGCTGTAATCTCTGTAGAAGCAGACTGCCACATCCTTCTTCCATGGGGTGGCTGGTGGCTTCAAACCACTGACCTTTTAGTTAGCTGTGGAGCACTTAACCACTGCACAACCAGGGCGCCTTCTTTCCCCTAGTTGCACAAACGCTAGCCCTCTCCACGCTCCCTTCTGTACCTTGCTTTTTCCCACATAACAATGTGCTTTAGGGTGAGTTCTATGTCAGAAGAATTTCTTTTTGTAGCTTAGTACAGGTGTTCACAGTTCATCTAACCTGTCCCCTACTGATGGACATTTAGGCTGTTTTCAATCTCTTGGTTTTACAGTCAACACTGTCTGCAGAAACTCACATTTACACCCAAAATTTGAGGGTATTTAAAGGGTGAACTCATAGAAGGGGAACTGCTGGGTCAGAGAGCATGTACACTTGCAATCTGGGTGGCTGCTCCCAAAAATGCCCCCATGCAGGCTTTAACATCGCATGCTGCTGAGTACAAAAGTGAGTCGGGAGGGTTTAGGGGAGGAAGGAACCTGTGAAATTTTCTATCTGTCTATCTCAGACAACAGGCTGATGGGGTGTGGGGTAGGGCGGGGCTTCATCAGAGATCTAGAGAAGCCAGGGTTGGCCAGATGCAGAGCCAGGCAGGATACGGGTCGGTCCCAGACACGTGACAGAACAAACAACCTGCTTTCTGGACCTACATCTTCTACCAGTTAACCACGTGGCCTCGGAAAGACTTACCCTCTGAGTCTCAGTTTCCCTGTCTATAAAAGGGGGTGATAATCCCTGCCTTGTGTCCTTTGAAGGGGCGTCATGAGGCTCAGATGTAAATGCCTGGATGCATAAGAAGAATGGCCACTAGGACTGTACCCCACGTGAAGAGGGCTCCAGCCTTGGTGGGTTAAGTGCAGTCTCCTGTGAGGGTCAGCTGGACAGGCAGAGAAAGCAGTGAAGGAAATACTGGCTAGCTCACCTGAGAAGGATGCCAAAACAGATCACCCGGGCAGCCCCTGGACATGGTAGGAGTGAGGAGTGAAGGGGCTGCATTGGGGGGAAGACACACAGAGGCTTCTCAGGCAACAAGAGAGAGAAATGACTGTTATGGATTGAATTGTGTCCCCCCAAAAACCTGTCAACTTGGCTAGGCCATGATTCCCAGTATTGTGTGATTGCTCACCATTTTGTTATCTGATGTGATTTTCCTATGTGTTATAAATCCTACCTCTAAGATGTCAATGTGGCAGGATTAGAGGCAGTTATGTTAATGAGGCAGGACTTAAGCTACATGATTAGGTTGTGTCTTAAACCAATCTCTTTTGAGATATAAAAGAGAGAATCAAGCAGAGAGACAGGGGATCTCACACCACCAGTCAAGACGCACTGGGAGCACACCGTATCCTTTGGACCCGGGCTCCTGGTGCTGAGAAGCTCCTCAACCAGAGGAAGACTGATAACAAGGATATTTTCCCCAGAGCCGATAGAGAGAGAAAGGCATCCCCTGGTGCTGGTCCCCTGAATTCAGACTTCTAGGCTCCTAGACTGTGAGGGAATAAATTTTCTTTGTTAAAGCCATCCACTTGCGGTATTTCTGTTATAGCACCACTAGATGACTAAGACAATGACACAAATTCTTCAGGGCCAGTGATGGTTAAGGCTGTGTGTCAGCTCGGCCGGGCAATGATTCTCAGTGGCTCGGCAGTTATGTAATGATGTAGTCATTCTCCATGATGTGTTCAGCCAATCAGTTGTAAGGGGAGTTTCCTCAGGGGTGTGGCCTGCATCCAACATATATATGGACATTCTAAAAGTCCGCTTGCTTGCTCTGGAGCCTACATATGGCTCGCCATCATCCGACCTCCGGGGCTTGGGACTTGAGCCAGCAGCCTGCCATCTGACTTGCTGATCTTGGGTTCTTCAGCCCCTGCAGCTGCGTGAGTCAGAAGAAGCCTACAGCCTGACGCCTGACCCACTGACTTGGGACTTGTCAGTCTCTACAACCGTGTGAACCATTTTCTCGAGATAAATCTCTATATATGCTTCACTAGTTTTGCTTCTCTAGAGAACCCAGCCTAAGACAGGACTGACCACACCTGAATCACTAGAGAAAAGAAGTTTTCAAATGCCCCAAGCCGAGGTAGAGGTGATTGATCCCCATGACCCCAGGCACCCTGGTGAGGCTCAGCCTGAAGGGCTGGTGGTTCTAGCGTCTCTTGGATTCTCTCTCCTGAGGACCAGTGCCCAGGAAGGGCTGCTGGGAAAACAAGTGAGTGATCGTCGCCCCTGTCAAAACAGGTTATATATCAAATGCGCCTCACCCACAGGAAACTGACTTCACCACACGGCTGCCCCACGCACAGCAGAATGAAAAGCTGCTCGAACCAGTGCCATTCCTGTAATTGTTTTCATTGGCTGATTTTCAGAAGTAGATCGCCAGGCCTTTCTTCCTAGTCTGTCTTAGTCTGGAAGCTTCGCTGAAACCTGTTCAGCATCACGGCAACACATAAACCTCCAGGGAGAGACGGGTGGTGGCTGTGCAAGAAGTGCACTGGCCAGGAATTGAACCCAGGGTCTCCTGCATGGAAGGTGAGAATTCTACCACTGAACCATTGCTGCCCCAATAAAAAAATAGCAACCATTTATCAAGTGCTTACCTGGTGTTGGCCATTAGGCCAAGCGACAGGCAGTATATCATAGTGGTCAAGGGCACAAGCTACTACTCACAAACTGTGTGACCTTAAGCAAGGTGTTTAACCTCTCTGTGCCTCAGCTCCCTTATCTGTAAAATGAGGATAATACCTCAGGGGTTGGGTGTGAGGATTAAATTAATCTATGTAAAGCATTTAAGGAGCCCTGGTTGGAAACCCTGGTGGTGTAGTGGTTAAGTGCTATGGCTGCTAAGCAAGAGGTCAGGAGTTTGAATCCGCCAGGCACTCCTTGGAAACTCTATGGGGCAGTTCACCCTGCCCTATAGGGTCGCTATGAGTTGGAATCGACTTGACGGCAGCGGGTTTTTTGGTGGTGCAGTAGTTAAGCGATCAGCTGTTAACTGAAAGGACAGCTGGTTTGAATCCCCCAGTCAGCTGTTAACTGAAAGGACAGCTGGTTTGAATCCCCCAGTCGCTCTGCTGGAGAAAGATGTGGCAGTCCGCTTCCATAAAGATTACAGCCTTGGAAACCCTATGGTGCAGTTCTCCTCTGTCCTATAGGGTCACTGTGAGTCAGAATTGACTCAACAGCAGTGGGTTTGTTAGTGGTTATTTACCCAGAGCCTGGAAAGTAGTTTGCCCTCAATAAAAAGACTGTGCTGGGAATGGTGCCACGGAAACTGTGTGGGGTGGCCTCCTGCCAAGGCTGTGCCACGGGGCTCAGGCTCCTCGTGGGAGCCGTCTCAGAGACTCCTCTTGCCCTCTGGTGGACACAGAAGGAAGAGGCCAAGTGCAAGGTATTTGCTGAAAGCTGTGCTGGCTGGCTTCAGAGGATAAGAATGGAGGAACAGACGCTCTCATCTTCCGTGGAATCTGTTCCCCAGCAGGAATCCACTCAGGATTCAGGTGCTGGAAGGGTAAAGTGAATGCAACCTCTGCCCTGTTATTTTTAAGAAGGTTCATGGTTTGAAAACATATGGTGCAAAGCTTTGGCTAGATGCTGCTGGGGTTTCCTGTACTTTCCTGAGGGCTTCCCACCACCCATCCACCCACTCACACACCTACTCTCCCATTGGAGGAAGGGGTAATGGCTGAAAACTGAAAAATCCAAACCAGTTGCCATCAAGTCGATTCCAGCTCATGGTGATCCCACATGTGCAGAGCAGAAATGTGCTCATAGGGTTTCCAAGGCTGTGACCTGTCAGATGCCAGGCCTGCATCCAAGACACTCCTGGGAGGGTTTGAACCACCAACCTTTTGGCTAGTAGTCAGGCCCTTAACCATCCATACCACCAGGGACTCCCCATTGGCTGAAGTGGGCTCTTAATTTTAAGAGCATGCTCCGAGTCTGTCTAGCCTCACTTACAGCACAAACAGTCACGTGGGCCCAATTTCCAAGGAACACAAAAAAGAGAGGTCTTAACCTCTCTCTCCAGTCAGAACACTTTGAGCACCACGGAGTCCTCTGGGCAGCTCCCCAGGGGCTGCTTCCACCTACAACTCTGTGTTCAGAACACACCTTTACTGAGAGGCCCTGTCACACCAGGTTCTAGGCACTAGGAGTAAACGAGAGAAGATAGCCAAAGCTCTTTTGGAGTTTACATCCTAGCAGGAGGAGACATTCAACAAGCAAGAGTAACAGTGGTAAGTGCTTTCCAGAGAATTGAAAGAAAGTAATTATTGAGTGGTGCAAACAGTTAAGGGGCCCAGCTGAAAGGTTCGAGGTTTGAGTCCACTCAAAAAGGCCCAGCAATCTACTTCCTAAAAATCAGCCACTGAAAGTCCTGTAGAGCACAGTTCTTCTCTGCACATGTGGGGTCACCATGAGTTGGAATTAACTCGACGGCTCCTGGTAGTAGAGGGGTGAAGCCGTCTCCTGACTGGGTGGTCGGGAAAGGCCTTTTGAGAAGGTGACATTTAAGCTGAAGTCTGAAAGACAAGAAAGAGGCAGCTGTGTAAAAAAGCAGGGGGATGTGCGTTCACAGCAGAGGGATGGAGACAAATCCTTTGTGGCTAGAGGGGAGAAAAGAGGCAGAGAGGAGAGGGAGACAGTTAGGGAACAAGGGCCTGGCTTGGAGGTCTTGGAAGTCATAGTCAAAAGTTTAGGTTTTGTTCTGAGTGAAGTGGGAAGCCAGAGGAGTGTTTTAAAATGAGAGACAAAATGCAATTTACATTCATAGGAGATCCTTCTGGCTTCTGGGTGCAGATGGAAAGGAAGATCCACCAGAAGAATGCTGGATTGGAGGTCTATCATAACGGTAGGACTGTAGTTACAAGGGAGCCCTGTTGGCACAGCGGTTAGGTGCTCACCTGCTAACCAAAAGGTCCGTGGTTCGCACCCACCAGCTGCTCCGTGGGAGAAAGATGTGGCAGTCTGATTCCATAAAGATTACAGCCTTGAAAACCCTATGGGGAAGTTCTACTCCATCCTGTAGACTCGCTATGAGTCAGAATTCGACTGGATGGCAATGGGTAGGTAGTTACAAGACTTGAAAATGGACTGGATGGGCATATAGTGAGGGGGGTGTCCCTGAGTGGCACAAACAGTTAAAGGCTTGGCTACAAACCAAAAGGTTGGTGTTTGAACCCACCCAGAGGCATCTCATAAGAAAGGCCTGGCGATCTACTTCTGAAAGGTCACAGGCCATGAAAATCCTATGGAGTGCAGCTCTACTCTGACACACACGGGGTCCCCATGAGTTAAAATCAACTTGACAGCCACCAGTCTTGGTTTATGGTGAGGCGGAGGGATTCTGGCTTGAACAACTGCAGGGGCAGTGGTGTCATTTAGTGCGACGGCGAGGGCGGGGAGGGCAGTCAGTCTGGGCACAAGCAGCCGGAATTCTGTTTGGCCATGGTAAGTGTGAGATGCCATGTGGTGACGGGCAGCCAAGACCGGAACTGAGGGGAGAGGGAGAGGATGGAGACCCAAATCTGGGCCATCAGCCAAGGGTTGGTATGCAAAGCTCTGAGCTGTGATGAGGACCTGGATAGAGTACAGAGAGAAGGGAGCCCTCCCAGGACAGAGCTTGGGGGCACTCCAACTTTACAGCCAAGCTTAAGAGGAGGGGCCAGCAGAAGCGTGAGGGTGGCAGAGACCAGGGATGTGGGGGCCACAGAACCCCGAAGCTAGTGGCCAACTGAGCTGAATTCCAATTAGAACAGAAATGACCACTGGATTTAGCAACTTGAAGGTCACTGGTGACCTTGACCAGGACAGGCTTAGTGAATGGTGAGAATGGCCAGGAGGAGAGTTTCCATCTCTCTTCCTGTTTTCTCCAACCTTCTTTCTCCTGTGGAGCCAAGTACACAGGCCAGGCACCTGGGAGTCATCCTGGAGCCCCCTCATTCCACAGCCTTACGCCCTCCAAGGCTCTCCTTCCCAACTCTCTCTCTCGGCTCCATCTCTGCTCGTCCATCTCCTTCAGTTTGGTTTAGGCCTCACCACCGAGACTCTCCTGGACTTAACACAGTCCCTTGCTGACTGCTCTGCTCCTAGACTCCACCCCCTGCCTGCTCTGCACAGTGCCTGGGCGAGGACTCTAAAATGCACGTCTGACTGAGTCTCGAGTACTGAAGCCTTTCCCAACTCTGATCACCTTCAGGGTGACAGTAGCCAGACCC
Source organism: Elephas maximus indicus (assembly GCF_024166365.1). Lineage (NCBI taxonomy): Eukaryota > Metazoa > Chordata > Mammalia > Proboscidea > Elephantidae > Elephas > Elephas maximus. The sequence goes on along the minus strand of NC_064819.1, from coordinate 20,278,301 downwards.
CGTGGTGTGATGATCTATCCCTTGCCTCCTCTCTACCCTTATCTCCCCTCCATCTGTCCGTACACTATGGCCTTGAACAGCTACTTCTTTTGACATGCTTCCCTGCCTCATCCTGCCCAGCCCTCAGCCAAAGTGCCACCTCCTCCAGGAAGTCTTCCAGGATTGCCCCCCCCCCAGCCTTCTGGACACCTGGCCGTGGCCCATGGCTGCTCACCTGCTGCACGGGCTCAATGGTCAGTTCCATGTAGTGACTGATGGCTCCCATCATCCTGAGTGACTTGCAGTTTGGTAACGTGGTGAGAGGCACCCAATCAGGATTCTTTTACGTGGAGACAGGGAGACAGAAGGGGGAATTTTTAATGCCAGCAGGCATTTTGAAAACACATGGTTCCATTTTCTTCAAAAGAACCCCCAAAATATTTGGTCTATTCCTTTATAATGCATTTCATTTTCTGCTTCATATGTGCTATGTCTTCTCTCTCCCTCTAGGTTGTGACCTCAAATTCCACAATCTGATTACGCTGTTAAGCCTAGGATGTTATCTGTCCACATGCTATCATGTCTTCCTCCCCAGCCAGTGGGCCTGGTTCACTCAGTGCCCCTCACTCCCACTCACTGTGATAGGGACCTAGGGTAGTGAGGAGCCCGGGTAACAGGTGAGAATCACCCCGCAAAAACGTATCTTAGAAAAGAGGGAGTCACTTATGTTAAGTCCTTACGAGATCTTTCATATTACGAGGTACTTTCTCAATTATTTTGAACCAAGAACTTTTTGATGAAGACTAATCACTTCAATCAGAATAAGTTCTGGCTACTTAGAGAGGTCATCTGATTAAATCAGTAAAGGACGGCGACAGACACATTTACCTCAGACGTACTATTACTAGTGGTCTGACCTCATAAATGTACATGTTGGCAGTTATTGCAAAGAACGCTTATAAAAATCAACTTTTTAGCAATATAGAGTGCAAAAGCAATGCAGTAAAAATAAAATGGAAAGAAGAAAGAGCAACTAAAAAAGTAAGACAGTAAGCAGTTACATTGTAGTGACCAAATGGCAAATGGGTCCTCGTGACTTGAGAAGAATGTCCAGAGACAGCATCACACACGGATTCACAAAGTGCTGCACCAAACAGCTTACCATGAAGATGTGTTAGGTGGACACATGTGAGAGTCAAAAAGAGGGTTTTAAAAAAAAAAAAAGAAAAAAAATTTTTTTTATGAGATACGAAATTGAAAAAACTCCCAATTCCTCAATTAGTACATTTATGTAATATATAATTATAATTTATGTAGTATATAATTATATGATATATAATTATAATTTCATCATGCTTTTTAATGAAATACAAGTTTAGAAAAAGCATGGTTCCTCAATTGGAATATTAATCTATGTAGTATATGAGTAACTAAATTACAAAATGGAGTCCTGGTGGCACAGTAGATAAGTGCTTGCCTGCTAACCAAAAGGCTGGCAGTTTGAATCCACCAGCCATTCCTTAGAAACCCTACGAAGCAGTTCTACCCTGTCCTATAGGGTCGATATAAGGCAAAGTTTACTCAGTGGCAATGGGTAGCGGGTAAATTACAAAATAGCATAAGCGGGCATTTGACTATTTAATAGATATGGCTAAAAAAAAAAACGGTTGCTGTGGAGTTGACTCCCACTCATGGGGACCCCATGTGTGTCAAAGTAGAACTGAACTCCGAAGGGTTTTCAAAGGCCGATTTTTCAGAAGTAGATTGCCAAGCCTTTCTTCAGAGGTGCTTCTGGGTGGACTCAAACCTCCAACCTTTCGGTTTGCAGAAGTGTGTTAACTATTTGCAACCACCATGGATATCACTAAATAAGTTTACTAATTGATCAAAAAAACTTAAAAAAAAAAAATCTTGTAGTTGGGAAAATGGAGGATCCCATTAGATTAGCATCGTCTCAGCTTTGGGCATAAACAGTAGTTTTTTAAGGTGGCCAACGGGTCACATGCGGAGGGACTCCAGGATTCCCCAGCCCCCACCCCTCCAGCCCACTGCTCTGTCCTCTACATGTCAGTAAGCACGTTGGTGGGGCCGGAAGTTTCCAGGTGCCGAGACCTTGTTCTTCCTCTGCACCTCCTGGCTTCCTTCCTCATCCTTCTCTGCGCAGGTCAGAAGGGCTTGGGTGTCGGGGCTCTCTCTGGCTTCAGCAGCAAGTCCCAAGACCCGCCTCATCTTGCTCGTCATCACACAGGAAAGGAAAATGATCTGAGATGGTGGAAGTTAAGGTACAGGGAGCAGAGCACCTTCAGCCGCCCAGGCCTGCCCTCACCTCCCTGCCCACGGCTGCCTGGAGTCCAGCCACCAGCCAGCCCTGCTCTGCCTGGCCCACTCAAGGTTCTCAGCCTGCCCTGTGTTGTCCTGCGTGGCTCTGGCCCCCAGAACAGACACGAGCTTGCTTGAGGGCAGGGCCAGGTCTCACCCCACACTTCTGTCCCCGGGGGCAGATTATTCAATTAGCAACGTAAGCACGGGCTTACTTGTGCTTACTTACTAATCTGCAATGAACAATCTTTCACAAAGACTCTGCTTCTAGGTATGGCTGGCATCTGTCTCTCTCCCAACCCAACAGCACCTTCCTACTGAATCAAAGCCTCCTTCAAATTTACAATCCCCGACAGGGCCAGATGACTCAGTAAGCAGGGTAAGCATGGGCTTACTTGTGCTGATTTACTAATCCGTGTGAACAATTTCACGTGGGTTTCACTTTGATGTGGCATGGTGAAACCCATGTGAGATTGTTCACTACAGAGTAGTAAGTAAGCACAAGTAAGCCCGTGTTTACCTTGGATAATTCTCCCCTACCTGTCCCCCACAAGGGCCCAGCACCCAGCAAGACCCTGCCCCTCACAAACACGTGGTAAATCCTTGTTAAATAAACAAAAACACTTGAAAACTGTCTTTCTGGAAGCATCTGGCTTATGGAGACAGCGTGTGAGAACATTGCTGTCTGTACTATTTATGTGGAACGCATGGGTTACTCACACACATCCCCATCCCACCCTCACCAACAGCACAGCAGAGCCATTGCCCACTGTCAGCATCTCCAGTGATCCCACCCACCCATCATCTGAACTTAGCTTGTCCTTGAACCGCTCGTCCCAGGGCATAGGGGTCAGCACGCCAGGGAACATGCCCTGGGAGCAGGGAGATGCTCACCGGGCACTGCCAAAGGGCAGCGCTTGTCAGGTTTTATCTCAGCTGCCCCAACCCAGGCTCCATTTGAGGGAACAGAGAGGGAATCACTAGCCCTGTGTGGCAGGCCAATCTGCAGCCTTGTGAGAAAGGCAAGCAAAGATGGACAGCTGAGGCCTACCCCGGATAAGATGCCCCAGTGGGGAGTAGAACTGAGGCTCGAACCTGGGTCCTCTGGTCCCAGGCCAGGAGCCTTCCATGTATCTCCACTATCTCAGAGACCACCAGCCAGGAGATAATTTCTTTCGTTCTTTTTTGTTTTAATTAAAACACAAAACTGCAAATGACTGCACTGTGTCAGCCTGCCCCAGGCCTCAGGATAGAGAGTTCCATCTAGCAGGAGGGGAGGAGGCCATAACAGGAGGGGAGGTGAGTGACACAGAGGCCTCTTCAGAGGCCTGGGTGGATACAGCCAGGTCCAGCGCAGCACGACCGAGGGAGGTCAGGAACCAGGGTGTGGCCCGCAGCAGGTACTCAGGCTGCCGGTCGTGGGCCACGATGGCTGAGGCGTAGAGGAGGCTGGCCAGGGCCGACAGGAACCGCATCCACAGGTGGAGGGAGGGAAATGTCTTACCCTGGCACTGGGCACGGACAGGAGGGGGCTCAGCGGCGAGAACACAGCTGTCCCACCTGCTCCCTCCAGGCCTGATTCTGAGACCCAGGTGGCATGCCAGGTGGGGGACAAACCCTCTACCCATGGCCTGGCCCCAAAGGCACTGCTTTTGTCAGGCTTCCAGCTCTTGCTGAAGCTGCTTCTTTGCCTGGTGTTATGGGTTGAATTGTGTTCCCCCTCAACAAGATATATTGAAATTCTAACCCCCAGTACCTGTGAATGTGCCCTTATCTGGGAATAGAGTCTTCACAATGTCATTAGTTAACATGAGGCCATACTGGAGTAGGGTGGGCCCTAATCAAATATGACTGATATCCTCATAAAAAGAAAAGACACAGGCAGACACAGAGGGAAGACGACCACGTGAAGACTGAGGCAGAGGCTGGAGTGAAGCTGCCATACTTCAAGGAATGCCTGAGGCTACAAGAAGCTGGGAGAGACAAGAAAGGACCTTTCAGACAGCATGGCCCTGCGACACCCTATATTAGAACTTCTAGCCTCCAGAACTGAGACAATACATTTCAGGTGTCTTAAGCCACCCACATTGTGGCAATTTGTTCTGGAGCCCTGGAAACGAATACACCTGGTGAACTCCTACTTGTACCTCAGCACCTGGCTGAACTTGACTCCGGGAATCTTAACACCTCCACCCCGGGCGAAGTGTGTAACTCTGGCAGGCCCTATCACACCCTACACAGCCCTCTGGTGGAGTACCTTCTACCCTGACTGACTTCAAAAAAAAAAAAACCAAACCCAGTGCCGTCGAGTCGATTCCGACTCATAGCGATCCTATAGGACAGAGTAGAACTGTCCCATAGAGTTTCCAAGGAGCGCCTGGCGGATTCGAACTGCCGACCCTTTGGTTAGTAGCTGTAGCTCTTTACATATCTTTCTGCTCAGCAGCTAGTGGGCTCCAGAGAGCAGGGCCAGTCCTCACCATCTTGATGCCCCTGATACGTGGTGCTGTGAGGGAGGGAAACATGGGATGACTGAACTGTGAAGGCCTGGCCCTTCTCTTCCTGTGACTGCCAGTTTGGAACCAGGCCAGACAGGGAAGGCCAGGGAGATCAGGAATAATTTTCTGGAATTTTTGAAGCAAAGGGGATACTTTTTGGGAATGAGTAACGGACACTTTGGTAAAAAGAAGATGAACCACATGCAATATTTATACGTAAGGACTGGTTGTCTTGGAGTCAGTTCTGACTCTGGTGACCCCATGTGTGTCAGAGTAGAACTGTCTGTGCTCCACAGGGTTTTCAACGGCTGATTTTTCAGAAGTGGATTGCCAGGTCTTTCTTCCAAGGCACCTCTGGACTTGAACCTCTAACCTTTTGGTTAGCAGCTGAGTGCGGTAACGGTTTGTACCACCTAGCGACTACTTACAGGTAAAAAGGCATTTTACAGAATTTATATCCTTGTTGTTGTTAGTTGCCATCCAGTGGATTCCAGCTCATGGAGACTCCATGTGTGCAGAGCAGAACTGCGCTCTGTTGGGTTTTCAAGGCTGTGACCTTTTGAAAGCAGACCGGCAGGCCTTACTTCTGAGGTGTGCCTAGGTCTAAACTGCCAACCTCTTGGTTAGTAGTCGTGCACTTACCCATTCTCGCCCCCCAGGGACTCCTACAGGCTTATATATATATACATACATACTATATATCCAATTATATATCATTATATAACATATAGGTCCCTAGGTGGTGCAGGAGAGGCCAGTCCCTGGAGAAGGACATCATGATTGGTAGAGGGTCAGCAAAAAAGAAGACCCTCAATAAGACAGGCTGACACAGTGGCTGCAACAATGGGCTCAAACATAGCAACACCTGTGAGGATGGCATAGGACCCAGCAGTCTTTCATCTGTTGTACATAGGGTCGATATGAGTTGGAACTGACTCAAGGGGACCTAACGACAACAGGTGGTGCAAACGGTTTGCCCTTGTCTGTCTATTAACATAAAGGTTGAGGGTTTGAACCCACCCAGTGCTGCCATAAAAGAAAGGCCCGGTAATCTATTTCTGTAAAGATTACAGCCAAGAAAACCCTATGGAACAGTTCTACTGTATAACACGAGATTGCCATGAGTCGGAATCTACTTGATGGCAATGGTTTTTTTTTTTTTTAAATACGTAATATATATTTAAATTAATGTAGGTACACATTTTATTACATATAATTTAGCTTGCTCAATAAAAACCAAAACCCACGGCCCTTGTGTTGTTTCTGGCTCATAGTGACCCTATTGGACAGAGTGGAACTCCCCAGTAGGGTTTCCAAGGCTGTAGTCTTTACAGAAGCAGACTGCCACGTCTTTCTCCCGAGGAGTGGCTGGTAGATTCGAACTGTCGACCTTTATACTAGCAACTGAGCACTTAACCACTGTGCCACTGGGGCTCCATTTGCTCATTAGATGACAGTATTTAGATATATACAGGCTTTGGGTAACAAATGTTAAAATTTGAAGGGAAAAAGCATATTTTGGTCATTATTTCCCCATTTTCATTTTAACTTTCAAAAACAATGCTCAGGAATGTTAGGTTTCCTTCTGCATTTCTTCTAGTTTTGTTTCCAGGTCTCCCTGTTTCAGGCCCAACGTCCACTGAAGACTGGTTGCAAGGATACCACTGTCAGAGGCTTATCTGGGGAGGAAGGAGCTTGGCTGGTGACTCAGAGGCTGAGGGTGGAGCCCACACCATTTCCCATGGACCCTTCCCACCTCACAGGCAGCCCAGGAAGCAGCTCTGGTCCTGGTCAGCACTGGCCACGGGGTCTTAGAATGTTAATGCTCTATGTCCTCGAGGGTCTCCCAGCCTAACTACTCCCACACCATTTCACAGCGGGAACACCAACAGCCAGAGCCAGGAGGTGACTTGCAGAGCCGGGGCTGGAACTGGGGCCTTCTGGCTCCCAGCCTTGCTCTTGCTGCGGCTCCCAGTGAACCTCGTGCTGGGGAACTCTATGTTTTCACTCACGTGCCAACCCAGGCCCAGCACCCGTTGTCCCCTAAACTCAAAATTTCTTTTCAGGGACAGTACCAGGGCCTGGAGGCCCTATTTGCAGTGCTATGTACAGAATAAGTGCTTAACATCTGCTTAAAGACTGGAACTGGACTGGTGACTATGAGACATAACAGTCTTTCTGCAGCATACACAGTCCGTCTCTAGCAGGTCAGGACAGACGCTGGTGGGTCTGGGGGCTGTGTGACCCAGCTCAGCAGGACGTGCGCCTCACGCAGCTTTGGCAGAGCAACGATTCCTGGGGTCGGTATGTTTTACTTGTCGGTGGGCATTTCACAGCACTCGAACTGCTCAAAGACTCACTTCTGGAGGAATGGGAGGGTTTCCCACCAATGCCACCCAGACATACTGCTCCTTAGCACCCACCATGAGTAAGTTAGAAGCAGCTTCTGACGGAACCAGGGTCTGAGTCCCATGCTGGCCAGGCTTCCCAGAACACTCCAGACCCTAATAAAGGAGCCCTAGTTTTCCGCTGTTCTTCATGAAACAAGACACCTAGCACTGGCAGCACTTCACGGCTGCCTGGCCCAACCCCCAGTGCAAACTCACTCCATCATCCTGCCAAACTAAAGGGCCATGAAAATTGAATCCCATTAGTGATGGGGAGCCCACTACCTCCTAAGGCAGTTGTCAGGAATAACAATACTGGTGGCTCTCGACATGCCAGCCACTATGCAAAGTGTCCCTCCCAGGAAGTTCTTCCTTTTACCAAGTAGAAAGTGCCCTCTGCCCCCCACTGTCCCCAGGCTTGGTCCTGTTCTCTGAGTGAGACTGCAGAGAACAAGGCTGCTCTTTTTGCCCCGTGACAGCCCTGCTGATTCCTGCACCCATGAGTTTCCTTTTCTTCCGAGCCAAATGAAGTCATTCATTAACAGGGATTTGCCAGCACCCACCAAGCCCTTGGTGTAACTTGGGAGACAGCGGGGAGTGAAACAGACAAGGTTGCTGCTCTCACTTACTGACCTGCTGGGGGATTAGGGACAAGTTAGCACATAAATACAGGAGCTCACCTCAGGCCGTGATAAATGCTACAAAGAAAATACAGCAGAGGGACAGAGTGGCAGGGTGGCTCCGGCCCTGTGAGGTGGGTGGTGAGGGCACTGGGCAGGTCCTTCAAAGGCCTTAACGTGACCTGGCTTCCCAGCCCCCATGATGCCCTGGGCCCCTTCCTGGAGACCCATCCTAGTGGGTCGCTGAACAGCAGGGTGCACCTCCCCCGCTCCTCCTAAACCTGGACGGTTTACTTTTACTGATGAGGCCTCATGCCTCATGGAGTTTCCGGTTTTAGTAGCTTCCTGCCAATAATCACCTAGCCTCCCAAATCCTGCCCCCCGGAACTGCCATTAAACCATGATGCTGTTCAGCAAGTGTTTTTTCTGAGTAGATGATGAGTCCCTTACGCTCCACACTCAATCGGGTGCAGAGTGGTCTTCTGCAATGTCTTACTGTTTCTCAGGTACGTCCCTGCCTTGGTGGCTTCTCTCATGTGCTATCCTCTGCCCGGTAGGCCTTCTCCTAGCCTCTGTCCCCTCGAATCCTTCTGAGCCAGTGTGACAGCCCCCCCATCTCACCTGTAATTGCAGTGTAAACAGCTTTCACCCTCGCCCATTTGAATAGGATAGGACCCTTCTCTCCCTCTCCTGAGACTCGTTGCTGTCAAGTCGTCCTCCTTAGACAATGAAACGGAAGCCTACCCAGTCCTGCACCATCGCCATGATTGGTTGTGGATCAGACCTTTGTGATCCATATGATTTTCACTGGCTGATTTTTGGAAGTAGATCACCAGCCCTTTCTTCCTAGTCTGTCTTAGTCTCAAAAGCTCCACTGAAATCTGTCCAGCATCAAAGCAACACACAAGCCTTCAATGACAGACAAGTGGTGGCTGCACGTGAGGTGCGTTGGCCGAGAATCAAACCCAGGTCTCCCTTATGGAGGAAGTAAGAATTCTACCACTGAACCACACTGCCCCCGTATCGTCTTACAGCATTAAAACAGCCTGCTTTAAGGTTTCCTGAATAAACCGAATGCATCAAAAGCCAGTGTAGCAGGGGTAGGGGTTAGAGGACCATGGTTTCAGGGGACATCTAGGTCAATTGGCATAACAAAATCTATTAAGAAAACATTCTTCATTCCATTTTGGAGAGTGGCATCTGGAGTCTTAAACGCTAGCAAGCAGCCATCTAAGATGCAACAATTGGTCTCAACCCACATGGAGCAAAAGAGAATGAAGGACACCAAAGACACAAGGTAAGTATGAGCCGAAGAGTCAGACTGGGCCACATAAGCCAGAGACTACATCAGCCTGAGACCAGAAGAACTAGATGGTGCCCGGCTACAACCGATGACTGTCCTGACAGGGAACACAACAGAGAATCCCTGAGGGAGCAGGAGAGTAGTGGGATGCAGCCCTCAAATTCTCATAAAAAGACCAGACTTAATGGTCTGACTGAGACTAGAAGGACCTTCTGTTAGCCCAAGGCAGGAACCATACCCAAAGCCAACTCTTCAAGCAGGGATTAGACTGGACTATGGGGTAGAAAATGATACAGGTGAGGAGTGGGCTTCTTGGATCAAGTAGACACATGAAACTAGGTGGGCAGCTCCTGTCTGGAGGAGAAATGCGAAGGCTGAGGGGGACAGAAGCTGGCTGAATGGACACGGGGAATACAGGGTAGAGAGGTGGAGTGTGCTGTCTCATTAGGAGAAGAACAACTAGGAGTACACAGCATGGTGTATATAAGGTTTTGTATGAGAGACTGACTTGATTTGTAAACTTTTACTTAAAGTACAATAAAAATATAAAAAGAAAGAAAATAGCCTGCTTTACATTTCTGTGTCTTCCATGAGACTGTGAGCTCCCCAAGGCAAGCATGGTGTCTCAACTCACGCCTTCATCCCCCCAGGACTGGCCAACACAGGGCGGCCCTCACTTCCGGCACTCGGAAAATACCTGCTGAATTGGACTTCAACACCCCTGAGCTACACAGAACCCCAGGAACTGAATGATCACATTGCCTAAACCTTCTCAGTCCCTCATGGGAGACTCATTTATCCAGCCTCAGTGGCTTTCTCCTGAGTGCTTGCTTTTCATTTATTATGACAAATGGAGTAGGAAGCAGGGTTCTCCTTGGGAGAGGTTCTAACAGCCCTCGGAACCTCCCTGAGGGAACTCCCTGCCCTCCCCCGTCACAGTCACACACACTGTTGAACCCTGGGAAACATTAAGTACAAGTGCGCATACACCCTCCGTGCCCCCCGTGACTCCACACCACTGCCCTGATGGCCTGTAGAGGGGATGCTCCCAGGTACCCTAAGACCTGCCCCTGGGACCCCCACCCCCACCCCAAACCCAGCCTCACGATTCTGGAGAGTGCAGGGATCCGGGAGGCCCAGGAGCCGAAGGCAGCGATCCCACCCAGCAGGTAGCCGAAGGTCTCCATATCTTCCTGCAGGAACAGGTGATGCACCCTCAGCACTCTGTGGAGACTGTCCGTGCAGCCCAGAAAGCCGCAAAGCCTGATAGGCTTTCTTCTAATTTAGTAGGTTCCTCCCACAATGTCAAAGGCCATGACGCCCTCCCCAGGGTTAGGGTCCCAGGGACCATGAGGACGGTGGTCCTACCCCACCCTGTGGTGACTCAGCCTCACCTGCAGCAGACTTCCCAGAAGCCTCCGCTGTGGCCCCCGGACTGGGCCTGAAGCCTTCGGGACAGAGGCCCAGAGGGCCCAGCCTGGGCCCAGACTGAGTGGCAGGGCCATGGCAAATATGCTGGCCCTGAGCCGCTGTCTCCTCTTCCTCTTCTGGGAGCCCTGGCCTGCAAGACACCAAATCCCACATGGCTCCTGGAACCGGTGTCAGCCCTCAACCCCAATGCCAGAATGGGTCCCACCCTGCTCTACAGGCCAGATGTCCCTACCCTTCAAGGCTCTGGGGTTGTGTCAAGTAGCTTCTTCCACCCCCATCCCACCCTCACCCTCCACAACCAGCCCTGCTCTCCAGCCTGTGTTCTTTTATAGCAGTTGATGACTTAGGACGGAGATGGCCATTCTCTATTCTCATACCTATCTGTGTGCATAAAACATGGCCTCTACTATGCCTGAAGCCCATCGGGGCTGACGCTGTGTCCTGCATGGACTTGGTGAACAAAGCTATGAGTGGATGTCTTTAAACCAAGGGCCCCTCAACCATGAGCAGCACAAGAAGCAGCGAGCCAGTCGGCAGGTGCTGATATCTTCTCTAATTCGGAGGGCAACCACAGGCCTGGAAAAGGCACGCCGACATAAAGCTGTCATTCTGCTTGGAGAGCCATCCGACACTGCCTGGGCCTTCCCCCTCTCACCCTGCACTGCTGGCCTGCTGGCAGGATGCCCCCACTGCACAGCAGCTGTCCTTCTAGCCCATCTCTTCCCATCTTGGTCTTCCTTCTCCAGCCCTGGCCCAGTGGCTCTCAGCCCGGGCTGCGTGTGGAGACCAGCTAGGAGCTTCCACAGTGCCCAGGCTGCACATAGCCCAGTCACAGCAGAATCTCTGCAGGGGACTCCACCAATGGTGGGTTTTTTTTTTTCCCCCTTTATTACACCTGAATGTTTTCATTAAGTATTTTAACTGTACAAGGTTCATTATAAAGCATTTTGAAACATCAGGTTATACAGTAAAACCTGCGAAAGCCAGAACCTGTGTAAGGCAGAAACCTGTCAGAGAAGGAAAACTCAAATATTTTCCACTAAAACGAGTGATAGAAAAATGGTAAGTCTGCAACCTGTCAAAGGTGGAAAACTTTCGAGACCTGGAAAAACAAGGCAGTCCTGTCAAGTTCCGGCTCTCACAGATTTTGCTGTATTTTACCAGTGCAATTTAATTGAAATACTACAAACGAGTATATCCAAACTTGGATAAAGGTGGATATCCAAAATCATTTGGCTTCGGGAAATCTTTTTTTTTCTTTTGTGGTAAATATACACACAACAAAACATTACCATTTTCACAGTTTTTGCAGGTTCAATTTAGCAATGGTAATCAAACCTTCATCTAAGTGAATCAACACCACGCTCTGTTTCCAAATTTCTCCGTCACCTTAACAGAAGCTCAGTGTCCCCTAAGCAATGGCTCCGTCTTTTCCCTCCCTCCCATCCCTGGTGACCACTAATACATTTAGGTCTCTATATACTTGCCCCTTCTAAATAATTCGTGTAAGTGAGATCACGTACTATTTGTCCTGTTGTAACTGACCGGTTTCACTGGCATCAGTATTTTTAAAGGTCTCCAGGTGATTCCATTGTAGTCAGGGCTGAGAAGCTCTGCCCCTTCCCCTAGCATGAGAGCCTTATTTTCTGCTTTTTACTAGAACTTGGTTTTTGACGATCAGAAGAGGAAGAAAATAATACTAGGTATTAGGTGTTATTTCTAAAAACATCTTTGATAGTCTCTTTGAAATATCAGACAGACACGCCTCTGAACGCTTCTAATAATAACGGTTCTCTTCCGGGCAGCAGTTAGCAGCTGCGGGCAACTTTCCTCTTTTTAGGCGGGGGTCCAGGCTCACAGCTGCCCCTTCTCAGGAACCCCCCAGGCCCACCTGCTCAGGGAAACTCAACCCGTGTGTCACTTCCAGCCCAGCTCTGCCTGAAGTAGCCCATGCCTGTTATGGATTGAATTGTGTCCCCCCAAAATATGTGCTGTAAATCCTAACCCCTATACCTCTGGACGGAGCCCTGGTGGAGTAGTGGTTAGGAGCTTGGCTGCTAAATAAAAAGTCGGCAGTTTGAATCCACCAGCCGCTCTTTGGAAACCCTGTGGGGCAGTTGTACTCTGTCCTGTAGGGTCACTATGAGTTGGATTTGACTCGACAGCAAGAGGTACAACGGGTATACATGCGGATACAGGAGCTCTGGTGGCACAGTGGCTCAGCACTTGACTGCTAACCAAAAGGTTATCGATTTAAACCCACCAGCAGCCCCGTAGGAGAAAAGACCTGGTGATCTGCTCCTGTAAAGATCACAGCCTAAGAAACCCTAAAGGGCAGTTCTACTGGTCCTATAGGGTCAATATGAGTGGGAACCAACTCTGACAGCACACAACAACAAATACCTGTGGATGTAACCATTTGGGAATAGGGTTTTCTTTGTCATGTTAATGAGGTCAGATCAGTGTAGGGTGTGTCTTAAGCTGTAATCACTTTTGAGATATAAAAAGAGCAGATTAGGTACAAAAAAAAAAAAAAAACCCAACCTGTTGCCATCCGATTCTGACTTACAGTCCGATTTATAGCCATTTCGACCTATTCCAACTTACAGCGACCCTAGCGGGCAGAGTAGAACTGCCCCGTAGGGTTTTCAAGGAGCTCCTGGTGGATTCAAACTGCCGACATTTTGGTTAACAGCCGAACTGTTAACCACTACGCCACCCGAATTTCCCAGATTAGGCACAGAAGAAAGGAAACACAGACGGGAGAAAATAGATGCCACACGAAGATCACTGAGGGCCTAAGGAACAGGAGCTGAAAAGAGACAAAGACCTTCCCCCAGAGCGGACAGACAGAAAGCCTTCCCCTAAGGCCAGTGCCCTGAATTCAGACTTCTAGCCTTCTAACTATGAGAAAATAAATTTTTGTTCATTAAAGCCACCCACTTGTGGTATTTCTGTTATAGCAGCACTAAGACAGCGCCCTTCCTGGCATCCAGTCTGGAAGTCGGGGGCTTCGCTTGGCCACCCTGGACTTGCACACTGAGACGCCACTGTCACTCCCCAGGGCATGCACCACCCTCCCACCGCCTTTGCCAATAATGCTCTGGCTGCCTGGGATGCCCTTGGCAGCAGTCCCAGTTTCAACGTGATACCCTTCCATGACACCTGTAGCCCTGTCCCTTCCTCTGGCTGCCCCACGGTGTATACACACTGAACTGGCAGCCCTGAATGCTGTTTAGGGCCCCACCTCCCTCATCCGGCCGAGGTCAGGGACCAGGTGCATTCATTCTCTGTGCTCGGAAGGGGCCCAGCACAGGGTGTGGCAAGAATTAGTAGAGTGATTGGCTGAATGAACAGAGGAACAGACGGCCACATACCCACCTGAATGTGACTTGAACTTGGAGCCGCAGACTGGGAAGAGAATGAAGATAAAGTTCACTAAGTCAATAGCTGCTAGGTAGGCGCCAGTGAAAACCTGGGGGCAGATGGAAATAGGGTTCTCGTGTGCAAACATCATTTTTTTGCATCTCTCGCCCCACATCTCCTCTCCCACCTGTGCTGGCCACCACCCGATACACTGATGGGCCGCTTCCACCTCTATCAGCCCTGCGAAGCCTCCCACCAGCCCTGGGAGAGGCTATTATCATCTCCATTTGACTGATGAGGAGACAGGGGCTTAAATGACTGACCCCAAGAACCCAGCCCTCTGCCTCCTACTCCACACTTTCCACTGCATGGTGTTGTCTTTGCTGTGTAACTCGGGCCCAGGCACTGAAATTTCTGGGCCTCGGTTTGCTCATCTGTAAAACAGGGATAATGAAAATGCCTCCCCTAGAGACTGCTAAACACATAGAATGTGCTTAGAACAGAGCTCGAAGCAAAGTACAGCAAAAAAAACCAAACCCACTGCTAAAGAGGCAATTCTGACCCATAGCGATTCTACAGGACAGAGTAGAACTATCCCACAGAGTTTACAAAGGAGTGGCTGGTGGATTTGAACTGCCGATCTTTTGTTTAGCAGCCTGAGCTCTTAACCAGTGTACCACCAGGGCTCTGCTGACAGTATAACCCATTGCCGTTGAGTCAATTCTGACTCATAGCGACCCTATTAAAAAAAAAAAAAAGTTAGTGGCTATTATAGACTGAATTGTGTTCCCAAAAATGTGTTGTAAATCCTAACCTCTATGCCTGTGGTTATAATCCCATTTGGGAATGGGTTCTTTGTTCTATTAATGAGATAGGATTAGTGTAGAATGTGTCTTAAATCAATCTCTTTTGAGGTATGAAAGATTAAGCAAGCAAGCTAGAAGCAGATATGGGGGAAGAGAGATGCCAAACCACATGAAGACTGCCCAGGAGCAGAAGCTCAGAAGAGACAAGGACCTTCCTCCAGAGCTGACAGAGAAAGCCTTCCCCTAGAGCTGGCACCCTGAATTCAGACTTCTAACCTCCTAAACTGTGAGAAAATAAATTTCTGTTTGTTAAAGCCACCCACTTGTGGTATTTCTGTTACAGCAGCACCAGATGACGAAGACAGTGGTTTAGAGCACGTGTTCTGGAATTTGAATTCTAGCACAAGGTGGGTGACCATAAAAGAGTTACTATTTAACTTCCCTGTGCCTCAGTTTCCACACCTGTAAAACAGGGGTGATGACAGCACTCAGGCCATAGGATGGTTTGAGGACTAAATGAGTTGTTATACAAAAGGCCCTTCATGCCAGGTATTAATTAAACCAACATAAATTTTTTTTTAAACCAAACCCGTTGCTGTCGAGTCGATCCCGACTCATAGCGACCCTATAGGACAAAGTAGGACTGCCCCATAGAGTTTCCAAGGAGCACCTGATGGATTCAAACTGCAGACTTTTTGGTTAGGAGCCGTAGCTCTCAACCACTACATCACCTGGGTTTCCAGGTATTAGTTAAGTACTTAATAAATATTAGCTACTATGATTTGACCTGAGCTAGGCCTCATTACATTTCATCAGCTAATGAGAATGAGCTCCCAAAATGAAAGGTGATTTGCTTCTGAGAAAACACTGCTCAGAACAGGGTCTAGAACTGTCCAAATCTGTGTTCCCACCACTCGGCTTCCCTCTTTCACATCTACCTGGGTGGGCACAGGCCAGGACCAGCCCTATGAAGCACCCTGCAGTGTGCACCCCTGGCCCTATGGCCCAACAGGGTTTCCTGGGATGCGGACCCTCTGCACAGATTTGTTTAGGGGCTTAGACCTTCAGAAAACTTGAAACTGCTCCTCATTTGCTCCTGAGCCCATGTCACCACCAGAAAGGTCCAGCCACCACTGCATGAGCTGGGTCTAGACTCAGGGCTTTACAACAATAACAGTAACTATTTATTGAGCACCTACTATGTGCCAAGGAACCCCCTGGTGATGTAGTGGTTAAGCACTATGGCTACTGACCAAAAGGCTGGCAGCTTGAATCCACCAGGCACTCCTTGGAAACTCTATGGGCCAGTTCTACTCTGTCCTACAGAGCCGCTATGAGTTGGAATCGACTCAACGGCAATGGGTCTGGTTTTTTGGTTTTCTGTGTGCTAAGTGCTGAGCTAGGTGATTGGGATACAGTGGTGAATAAGCGTGACAAAAGTCCCTGCCCTTGTGGAGCTCACGTTCTTTTAGGGGTCAACATGCAATAAGCAATAAACACAATCAATATGTAAAGCATACGGTAGATTAGGAGGTGAGAGTCATGTAAAAAAACAGAGCGGGGAGGAATCAGGTGGCTGGTCATAAAGGTGGGTCGCGGTTTTAAGTGCGTGGTTAAAGGAAGACTGACTGAGATGACATCTGTGCAGGTCTTGAAGGAGGTGGGTGGTGAACCACGGGGATACTGGGGGCAGAAAGAACATCAAAGACACAGGCCCTGAGGCAAGACTGTGCCTCACATGCTGAAGGAATAAGACAGAAGTCATTGCAGCTGCGGCAGAGAAAGGCAGGCCAGGCCAGAGCCCAACTGAGTCACTGTCACCTGTGGGCCTGACATACCTGGATGGCGAGCTGTCTGGCCAGAATGGCCCCGATGGTATCACACAGACTGGTCAGGAGGCAGCATGAGGCACACAGCGCTGACTGGTCCTGTCCAGACTTCTTTGCACACCTCAGATAGAGAAGCCTGGGTGACAGACAGGGGTGTGGTCAGAACATGGGAGACATGCATTTGGGGACAGGCCAGGGTGGTGTCTGAAATGGGACAATTGTGACTTGGTGTCCTTACAAAGCACTTCTGCCCCAGATAAGCAGCAGGTATTTCTGAACTCAGTTGACAGATGGGAAAAGAAAGGGTTGGA
Source organism: Elephas maximus indicus (assembly GCF_024166365.1). Classification (NCBI taxonomy): domain Eukaryota; kingdom Metazoa; phylum Chordata; class Mammalia; order Proboscidea; family Elephantidae; genus Elephas; species Elephas maximus. Next base: position 20,261,452 of record NC_064819.1, on the reverse strand, counting down.
AGACTTCTGAGCGTCTTGTCAACACCCACAGCAGACTCCAGACCTCAGGGAATATGGAGACATCACCTCTCTAATGAAGAGCAACCGCCTTCCTCCCAGAAACCAGGCAGCTGGTTTAATGACCCACAACTCAGTGCTGACAAACTAGCTGTCAGGTTTTTTTTCTTTTTTTTAAAGGAAATAAATCCCTTGCCATCAAGTCAATTCCGACTCATAGCGACCCAATAGGACAGAGTAGAGCTGTCCCATAGGGTTTCCAAGGAGCAGCTAGTGGATTCGAACTGCCGGCCTTTCGATTAGCAGCCGAGCTCTTAACCACTGTGTCATCAGGGCTCCAAGAAGGAAACAGGAGGGTTATAAAAAAAACCCAATCACTGTTCAAATTAAAAAGGCAGCCTGTGTTTCTCTGAAAGCAAAATCCTTCTAATCCGTCTGTGAAGCAGGGTGGCCTGGCTTCCGCTGGCCTGTGCCCACGGTGAGGATGCTGTCCATACACAGGAAGCGAAGCCCCTCCAGGATGTCTGCAGGCACTGCGGACTACCTGTCCCTGGTCTCCTGTGGCTGGCTTCTCTCCCTTATGCTCTCTCTCTCTCAAACTCGTACATACACACCCAGAGGCAAGCCCGGAAGGGCAAGACAGGCTGGGATGGCCCAAGGGCCCCTGTAGCATCACTGACCAGACGTTCGGAAGCACTTTTTCTAAACATCTCCCTGCTGCTAGCCAAAAGACAGGCAGTTCGAATCTACCAGGCATTCCTTGGAAACCCTATGGGGCAGTTCTATTCTGTCCTATAGGGTTGCTATGAGTCAGAATTGACTCGACGGCAGTGGGTTCCCTGCTACATTTCTATGGGGATACTGTGGGTTCAAACCGACATCCTTTTGGTTAGTAGCCGAGTGCTTAACTGTGCCACCAGTGACTCCTGTTTATGGGTAAAGGTGAGTTAACGGTAGGACTTCTGGCTTCATGGCGGTGGGGTTGGGGGGGCTTTGCTCTGTACCCTGTTGCTCTTCAGCCATTTCCCCACTTCTCAGGGGCCAGGGGTCCCAGGCTAACCTCAACCCAGCCCCCACACCCCAGGGATACATTCTCCCAAAGACAAATGGCCCTTCAGCGGTGGGGAGGTCCTGACAACAACAGGTGTGCTCACAGCTGAGACAGGTGAAAAGGCAGAGGCTCTGCTCTCAGGCTGTGTACGCAGCTGGGTATTCTCCAGGAATTACCTAAACTCTCCAAGCGCAAGTTTCCAGGTTGTAAAAACACCTGATAATGCTGACCTCAGACAGCAGCTGTGAGGAACACCAAGATGGCGTCTCAGCTTCCATTCTCTGCTCTGGGCAGTTTAGGCCTTACAATCCTGTCCCTTTTTCAATAGGATCTGGGGTTTTCATTCTTTCCAGGATCCCAGGAAAGTTATTTAACCTCCTAAATGGGAGCAATAGCTATACCCACTTCTGGGGGTTTGCAGGGATTAAATGAGATAATGCGTGCAAAGCCCTCGGACCAACAGTGAGCCTGCTAAAGTATCCTTTTTATTAGTATTCCAGTTGTGCGGCTGCGGAATCTCTGCTTCAATATCAAACGCCTGGCAGGAACACCCATTGAGCCTTAAGGTGAGTTGGTTCCAGCCTTCCCCAGGGGAGCCAGGAAGTACCCAGTGGGCAGATGGCACCATCCTGAGCACTGCCTCTGCCAGCCTGTGGATGTCTGAGCCTGGGACGGGTGGCTCAAGACCTGTAGGCTGTCCTTAGCCAAACCTGGCCAAACCGCTCTGGACACTGGGCAGACCTGGGCAAATACTGTGGCCAGAGTCAGATCATGGCCGCACCCCATGATCCTTCCCCACTAGTACGGCCTTGGGCAAACCCAGGCCAGAAACATGGAGGGTCTTGCCCAAGATCCCAAAGTGTTGATGGCAGAGCTGGGACTGGGATAATGGTGTCTATCGTGCACTTACTAAGCGCTTTGCAGGCATTGATTTATTGAGTCCCTCCACCCGTCCTAAGATGTATTATTCCCATTTACATGAAACAACCAGCTCACAGCGCGAATCAATGGGGAACGGCTAGCCCTAGAACTCCGGACTCTGTGGTCTGCAGTCCAGGGCCCCATTCACTGATCACCTAGCCTCCTCCTGCTGGCAGAGAGCCCAGTTTCCCTGTGTGCGGAATCCGGAAAAAAGTATCCGACTTCAGACTACATCGCAATGTTAGTTTCGGTCCTGGAATTGTGCCGCCTGCCTCCTCCGTCCCCACTTCCCTCCCCCTTCCCTCTAGGTTTCCAGGAGAAGTTAGCAGGGTGGTAGAGCCCCATTTCCCCCTGGGGCAGACCCCGTCTCCCACCCTAGCCCCGCCCGGGGCCTGGCCCTCATTACAGCGCGTGGGCGGCGATCCAGCAGAAGGAGGCGCAGATCCAGAGGCCAAAAGAGATGCAGACGCGGTGGCGGGCGAAGCAGCGGTCCAGGTACTCCCAGTCCAAAAGCGCGGGCGCGGGGCTGGGCGCCTCCCCCATGGCACGGCTCGGCGCGTCCCTTCGGCCCAGTGCCCGAGCCTCCCGCGTGGCCGGGAGCCGGGCGCAGCCCCCCGGGCCCACGACAGCCCTGGGCTGGGTGGCGGCGGGCCCTTCTGCTCCTTCCCTGTGTTCGGTTCCGCCGCGGCGGCCCCAGCCGAGCGCATCAACCGCGGACCAGAGATGGGCGCACCCAGTTCCGCGCTCCCGGGTGCTGGCGGCGGAGGCACGAGGGGAAAGTTTCCGGGACCGCGATGCTCCCCACCCCTCGCGCTATTGTCGGGGTCCGCCGGGCGGAGGCCGCCCCCCAGCGGCGGGAGCCCGGAGCAGCCTCTGCACAAAGGCTGTGTCCACCCACTCCCGGCGGACCCCGTCGCTGTCACCGCCACCCCAATCCAGCGTCCAGAGCCGAACAGGCTGTTGTGGGCTTGGGGAGGGCGGGGTCCCTGCCGGGTCACGGTCAGGCATTTTGTCCGTTCATTAATTCATCACATTTCCTGAGCCGAACAATACACGTACTTGGCGCCTGGTGCTGCGCTGCGCTTGGGTGCTGGGGATCCGAGGTGAGTGGGGCCTGGTCCTGCCCCTTACAAGGATACAATAGGAAGGATGGGGTGGGGAGCCAGGAAGGAGGAAATATGCTGCAAACCACCACCACTTATCTTCCTCTAGGTCTTTTCTGAAGCTGTCAACGGCACCCTCAGGCCCCACTCTGTCGCCCAAGCCAAGGGTACTGAACATGGTCATTCTAGACCGCAGCCCGGCAACCAAGGTGCTTAGCTATCTTTAGAATCCGTCCCTACCCATCTAGCCACACTTCCTTCTGGTACACAGGGCTGTGTTTCTTGAAAACAAAACAATATTTAAATTTCCTGTTAGATTTTAATGTTGTTGGTACCCTCGAGTTGTTTTCTACTCATAGTGACCCCATGTGACAGAGTAGAACTGCCCTGTAGGGTTTTCTTGGCTGTAATCTTTACAGGAGCAGATTAGCTGGTCTTTCTACCCCAGAGCAGCTGGATGGGTTCCAACCACCAGTCTTTGGGTTGGCAGCCTAGTGCTTAACCCTTGCGCCTCCTAGCAATTTTTATGAAAGTTTGCTTAAAGCAGGACATAACTGTACCATTTCCTTTGTTTTTTACTTTTTTAAAATACCAACTTTACTGAAATGTCATTCATATACCATGCAACTCATCCTTTCAGAGTACAATTCAGTGGTTTTTAGTATATTCATGGAGTTGTGCAACCAATGGAAACCCTGGTGGTGTATTGGTTAAGTGCTACAGCTGTTAACCAAGAGATGGGCAGTTCAAATCCGCCAGGCACTCCTTGGAAACTCTATGGGGCAGTTCTACTCTGTCCTGTAGGGTCGCTATGAGTCGGAATCCCCTCGACAGCAGTGGGCTTTTTTTTTTTTTTTTTAGTGCGACCAATGCCCCTATCGAATTTTAGAACACTTTCATCACCCCTAAAAGAAACTGGTACCCATTAGCAGTTACTCCCCATTTCCCTCCCCAAAACCCCCTAGGCAACCACTAATCTACTTTCTGTCTCTATAGATTTGTCTGTTCTGGACATTCTGATAAATGGAATCATACAATAGGTGGTCTTTTATGACTTCTTTCACTTAGCATAATGTTTCAGGGTTCATCCACGTTGTAGCATGTATTAGCACTTCACTTGTATTGCTTAATAGTATTCCTGGTATGGCTATACCACATTGTGTTTATCCACTCAACAGTTGATGGATGTTTGGGTTCCACTTTTTGGCTGTTATGAATAATGCCACTATCAGCTTTCACGTACAGGTTTTTGTACGGACATAGGTTTCCGATTCTCTTGGATGTAGGCTAGGAGTGGAATTGCCGTCTGGGGCCCTGGTGGCACAGTGGCTAAGCGTTTGGCTGCGAACCCAAAGGTCGGCAGTTCAAATCCACCAGCTGCTCCTTGGAAACCCTATGGGGGCAGTTCTAACCTGTCCTGTAGGGTCGCCATTGGTTGGAATCGGCTTGACAGCAATGTTTTTTTTTTTTTTTTGGTTATGGTACCTCTATGTTTAACCTTTTGAAGAACTGCCAGGCTGTTTTCCAAGGTGGCTGCACCATTCTACTGGTTCACTCATTTTTATACGTCATGACCACTCACGGGAGATATAAAACATTCTATGTCGGGCATTGTGCTGGGAGCTGGGGACACAGTGTTGAAAAAAAACATACATGGTTCCCACCCTTGTGGAGCTTACAGCCCAGCAGGAGAGAGAGACATTAAATAAGCAATCACACAAATAAAGGTGAAATTAAAATAGGTCATTAAACACAAGGGACCATGATTAAAAGAATAAAATGGTTAAGATGAAGTACTAGAGAATGAAAAGCAATTAAGACAAGATTAAAGGGTTACATTAAAGGAAAAAATATATATGACCTAAGTTCCTCCAGGAGCCCAGGTGGCACAGTGGTTAAGAGCCACAACTCCTAACCCAAAGGTCGGCAGTTCGAATCCACCAGCTGCTCCTTGGAAACCCTATGGGGCAGTTCTACTCTGTCGTATAGGGTCGCTATGAGTCGGAATCGATTTGATGGCAACGGGTTTGGTTTGGGTGAAGTTTCTCTAGGCCACATATTCTGTAAATAACAGGCGGCTACAGTATCTTTCTAGTTCAGCTACTGCCTACACCACTGGAGGACCTCTTGTCTGAGATACCTGCCTTCTGACTCCTTGAAGGTCCTGGTGAATGTCCTATGTGCTTATAAATGGTCATCTCTGCCTTTATGTCCCATGCACACTGGCCTGTGGTTCCCCAGCTCTTGGACTCCTCTGGTGATGTTGTCTCCATACTGTTGCCAAAGATAATTTATCCCAAGAGCCACCTCTCTAAAGTGGGGAAACACCCTGCCCAGTCTTGCATCAGACTCCCACCAGGCCCTAAGGCAGGGCCACCTCACGCTTTCAGTTTTGTAGAGACTTGAAGATACTGCTGTTTACTGGATTTGGCCTTTATTATGGCCTCCCTTGCCGTCAGGCTCAGCATCAGCCCTTGGAGGCTGGACCTAATTTAAAGATTGCTTCATTCCTCTCCACCCATCTTGGACCAGATGTACACACCTCAACTGTTTTTTCTTGGAAAAGTAATTCTTAACTGTTTCTGTGACCCCCCCTGAGAATATGAAGAAAATCTTATCCCTGAAAAATATGAGCATGCATACATAGCCCCCCCGCCCCACACACACGTTCTCATACAATCTTAGAAATTTATGAAGCCTGAAATTCAGCTATGGATTCCACAGAGCAATGGAACCCCTCTTAAGAAGCCCTAATGAAAGGGTTTAAGTCCTTTTTTTAAAATTAATTTTTATTGTACTTTAGATGATGGTTTACAGAGCAAATTAGGTTCTCATTAAACAATTAATACCAATATTGTTTCATGACACATTGGTTGCCAACCCACAACATGTTAACACTCTCCCTTTTTGACCTGAGGTTCCCTATTACCAGCTTTCCTGTCCCCTCCTGGCTTCTCATCCTTGTCCCTCGGCTGGTGTGCCCATTTAGTCTCGTTTTGTTTTGTGGGCCTGTCTAATCTTTAGCTGAAGGGTAAACCTCAGGAGTGACTTTAGTACTGAGTTAAAAGGGAGTCCGGGACCCATACTCTTGAGGATTTTCCAATCTCTGTCAGACTAGTAGGTCTGGTCTTTTTTTGTGAGTTTGGATTTTGTTCTACGTTTTTCTCTAGCTCTCTCTGGGACCCTTTATTGTGATCCCTGTCAGAGCAGCCAGTGGTGGTAGCGGGGCACTGGGTTTAAGTCTTTGTTATGAGTCCCTTGCCTGAGTGGTTGGGATGGTATGGGCCACAGATCACCTGTGTCTGAAACACTGGCTGCCTGTCAAACAAGCAGACCCACCACATCCACATCCCTGGGCGTGGGCTTGGAACCTGCAAGTATGCGTTTCCTATGCTTGCTGTAACAACTTACAACAAACTTAGTGGCTTTAAAAAAAAAAACAAAAGTTGCCATTGGGTCGATTCCTACTCATGAAGATGCCACGTGTGTCAGAGGAGAACTGTGTTCTATAGGATTTCCAGTGGCTGATTTTTCAGAAATAGATCACCTGGCCTTTCTCCCAAGGCACCTCTGGGTGGACTTGAACTGCCAAAATTTCCGTTAGCAGCTGAGTGTGTAACCATTTGTACCATCGAGGGACTCCTAAAACCAAACCAAACCCACTGCCATGGAACCGATTCCGATCCATAGCAACCCCATAGGCTTTCCAAGGCTGTAAATCTCTAGGGAAGCAGGCTGCCACATCTTTCTCCTGAGGAGCCACTGATGGTTTTGTACCGCTGGCCTTTCAGTTAGCAGTCAATTGCTTTAACCAGTGTGCCACTAGGGTGCCTAAGGGACTCCTAGTGGCTTAAACCAACAAAAATTAATTCTCTCACAGTTCCGGAATCCAGAATTTCAAAATCCGTTTTACTGGGCCGGAATCAAAGTGTCCCCAGGGCCACACTCTCTCTGGAGGGTCTAGGGGAGAACCCATTCCCTGCCTCTCTCAGTTTCTGGTGGCTGCTGGCATACCTTGGCTTGTGGCCATATATAACTCCAAGCTCTGTCTCTGTGGTCACGTTGCCTTTGTCTCTGTCTCTCTCTTCAAAGGACATCTGTGATTGCAATTAGGGCTCACCTGGATAATCCAGGATAATCTCTCCAATCGCAAGATTCTTCACTTAATCACATCTGCAAAGGCTCTTTTTCGATATAAGGTAACAGTCCAGGGATTAAGACCTGATACCTTTGGGGGCCATTACTTAGTCTGCTACATTGCATTGTCACAAGCTTCCCTGGAGATTCTTATTTTCTCATAAGAGAAAGTAAAGCAGAAGTTGTAATTATCCCAGTGACTTGGAGAGAGCAGTATATTCAATAAAGACGGGGTTACGGAGATGGCCCTGAGTCAGGGGTATAGAAACTGGGGGAGCCGTTCCCAGTCACTGGTCATCTGGCTCACAGAAAGGTGCAACAGGAAGAACGTGGGCTTTGGAGCCAGCAAGTCTTAGGCTGGAATTCCACTCTGCTTCCTTGTAGCTGTGACTTGGGGCAAATCACCAAACCTCTATGAGCTTCTATATTCTTGCCCAGAAAAATGAGGATAATAGTACCTACCTTACAGTTACTGTGACTATTAGTAACTGTGCATGTAAAGCATATGGCACACGTCAACATGGAAGTTACTGTTGTCTTTCTTACAAGCATCCACAGACCCACTAAAAGGAGAGAGAAAGTTACAGAGGAAAGTCAATTAATGGTGGAGAGACAGGGCTCAGTTCTGGGTCCTCTCCTCTGCCTGCCCCATCCCCTCCAGTCTTCTGGCTTTCCATGCTGTCTCTGTGCCTGTGTCTCCTGAATGCGCACCTCCAGCTCAGACTTCTCGCCCAAACTTCAGACTCACCTGTGCAACTCCCTGCTTGACATCAGCATTTGCACATTTCAGAGTAGAACTGTGCTCCATAGGGTTTTCAACGGCTGATCTTTTGGACATAGATCGCCAGGCTTTTACTCCCAAGGTGCCTCTGAGTGGATTTGAATTGCCAACCTTTTGGTTAGTAGCTGAGTGCTTACTGATTGCACCACTCAAAGACTCTACTTGCTTGTTTAACTGAATGTGTGTAAAACCAAACTCCTGATTTTCCCTCCCAAACTTGCTTCACCTGCTGTCTTCCCTATCTCGGATGACGGAAACTCCCTCCTCTGATTTCTGAGGCCAAAACATTGACGGTGGCATCCTTAACTCTTTTCTTTCTCTTTCACCTCACATCCAACTCGTTAGTGAAAGATTTTGTCTCTACCTTCAAGATCCACCCAGGATCTGACCACTTCTCACTAGGTCGCCTGCTACTACTACTCTGTCTAAGTCACTGGGATAAATGTAACTTCTGCTTCTACCTTTCACCCCTACAGTCTAGAAGCTACCCAGCAGCCAGAATGATCCTGTGTGTATATATACTTATAAGCTAAGTCAGAGCATGTCATTCTTTTGCTCAAACACCACCCCCACCCCCCAGTGGTTTCCTATTTCATTGAGAGTGAAAGCCAAGTCCTTGCAAGGACCTGGAAGGCCTACAAGATCAGGCAACCCTTTGATCTCATCTAACACTCTAGCCCTTGCTCACTTTGCTTCCCACACTGACCTTGATATTCCTTGAAATTGCTAAGCTGGCTCCTGCTTCAGGGTATTTGAATTGGCTGCTCTCTGCCTGGAATGTGCTTTTCCCGACTCCCTCAAGGCTGACTCCTTCATCTGCTTTGAGTTTTGTTGAAATGTCACAGCGAGGCTTACTCTGACCTCTTATTTAAAATTGCGAGCCCACATTGGTATTCCCCATACCACTAACCTCTTTTACTTTTATTTTATTTGTAATTAAATTTGTTATTTTGTAATAATGGTAGATTCTCATGTAGTCATAAGAATTAATAGAGAGATCTCATGTACGCTTAGCCCAGTTTCCCTGATGGTAACATCTTACAAAGCTACGGTACAATATTGACATTGATACAGTCAAAATCCGGAGCATTTCCATGACCACACGGGTCCCTCACATTGCTCTTTTATAGCCATGCTCACTTTTCCCCACTATCTCCACTTTACCCCTGCAACCCCTAATCTGTTCTCCATCTCTATAATTTGTCCTTTCAAGAATGTTATATAAATGGAATCATAGGTATGTAACCCTTTTGGATTGGCTTTTTTCACTCAGCATAATTCTCTGGAGATTTGTCTAGGTTGTTGCTTGTGTTGATAGCTCCTAGTTTACTCCATGGTATGGACATACCACAGTTTTTTTTTTTTAAACCATTTACCTGTTTAAGGACATCTGGATTGTTTCCAGTTTGGGGCTATTGAGAATAAAGATGCTTTAAACATTTGTATATAGGTTTTTGCTTTGAACATAAGTCATCATTTCTCTGGGATGAATGTCCAAGGATATAGTTGCTGGCTCATATGGCAAGAAACTGCCAAATTGTTTTCCAGAGTGGCTGCACCATTTTACATTCTCAGCAGAAATGTCTGAGGGATCCAATCTATCATTTTATTTTTTAAGATTTAAAAAATCATTTCTCTCTCTCTTTCTCTCTAAAACCAAACCAAACCCACTGCCGCTGAGTTGATTCTGACTCATAGCAACCCGATAGGACAGAGTAGAACTGCCCTACAGGATTTCCAAGGAGCTCCTGGTATTTGAACTGCCAACCTTTTTTTTTTTTTTTAACTTTGTGCTTTAAGTGAAAGTTTACAAATTAAGTCAGTCTCTCACAAAAATTGATAAACACCTTGCTATATACTCCTAATTTTTCTCCCCCTAATGAGATAGTGGAAACCCTGGTGCCATGGTGGTGAAGTAGTATGGCTGCTAACCAAAAGGTTGGCCATTCGAATCTGCCAGGCGCTCCTTGGAAACTCTACAGGGCAGTTCTACTCTGTCCTATAGAGTCGCTATGAGTCGGAATCAACTCGATGGCAGTGGATTTGGGTTTTTTGGTTTAATGAGACAGCACATTCCTTCCCTCCACTCTTTCTTATCATGTCCATTCAGCCAGCTTCTAACCCCCTCTGCCCTTTCATCACCCCTCCAGACAGGAGATGCCAATGTAGTCTCACGTGTCTACTTGATCCAAGAAGCTCATTCTTCACCAGTATCATTGTCTATCCCATAGTCCAGTCCAATCCCTGTCTGAAGAGTTGACTTTGGGAATGGTTCCTGTCTTGGGCTAACAGAAGGTCTGGGGACCATGACCTCCGGGGTCCTTCTAGTCTGAGTCAGACCATTAAGTCTGGTCTTTTTATGAGAATTTGGGGTCTGCATCCCACTGCCCTCCTGCTCCCTCAGGGGCTCTCTGTTGTGTTTCCTGTCAGGACAGTCATCGGTTGTAGCCGAGCACCATCTAGTTCTTCTGGTCTCAGGCTGATGTAGTCTCTGGTTTATGTGGCCCTTTCTGCCTCTTGGGCTCATGATTACCTTGTGTCTTTGGTGTTCTTCATTCTCCTTTGCTCCAGGTGGGTTGAGACCAATTGATGCATCTTAGATGGCCGCTTGCTAGCGTTTTAGACCCCAAATGCCACTCTCCAAAGTGAGATGCAGAATGTTTTCTTAATAGATTTTATTATGCCAGTTGACTTAGATGTGCCCTGAAACCATGGTCCCCAAACCCCCACCCCTGCTACTCTGGCCTTCGAAGCATTCAGTTTATTCAGGAAACTTCTTTGCTTTTGGTTTAGTCCAGTTGTGCTGACTTCTCCTGTATTGTGTGTTGTCTTTCCCTTCACCTAAAATAGTTCTTATCTACTATCTAATTAGTGAAAATCCCTGTCTTTCCCTCCCTCCCTCCCCCATCTCGTAACCATCAGAGAATATTCTCTTCTCTTTTTAAACTATTTCTCAAATTGTTATAATAATGGTCTTACACAATAGTTGTCCTTTTGCAGCTGACTAATTTCACTCAGCACAATGCCTTCCAGATACCTCCATGTTATGAAATGTTTCACAGATTCATCACTGTTCTTTATTGATTCGTAATATTCCATTGCGTGAATATACCATAATTTATCCATTTATCCGTTGATGGGCACCTTGGTTGCTTCCATCTTTTTGCTATTGTAAACAGTGCTGTAATGAACATGGGTGTGCATATATCTGTTCGTGTAAAGGCTCTTATTTCTCTAGGTTATATTCCAAGGAGTGGGATTGCTGGGTCATATGGTAGTTCTATTTCTAGTTTTTTAAGAAAGTGCCAAATTGATTTCCAAAGTGGTTGTACCATTTTACATTCCCACCAGCAGTGTATAAGTGTTCCAGTCTCTCCATAACCTCTCCAACATTTATTATTTTGTGTTTTTTGGATTAATGTTAGCTTCGTTGGAGTGAGATGAACTCTCATTGTAGTTTTGATGTGCATTTCTCTAATGGCTAACGATCGTAAGCATTTCCTCATGTATCTGTCAGCTACCTGAATGTCTTCTTTAGTGAAGTGTCTTGTTATATCTTTTGCCCATTTTTTTATTGGGTTATTTGTCTTTTTGTAGTTGAGTTTTTGCGGTATCATGTAGATTTTAGAGATCAGACACTGGTGGGAAATGTCATGGCTAAAAACTTTTTCCCAGTCTGTGGCAATCTTTGTACTCTTTTGGTGAAGTCTTTCAATGAGCATAGGTGTTTGACTTTTAGGAGCTCCCAGTAACCAGGTTTCTCTTCTGCATTATTAGTAATGTTTTGTATACTGTTTATGCCATGTATTAGGGCTCCTAGCATTGTCCCTATTTTTTCTTCCATGATCTTTATCGTTTTAGATTTTATATTTAGATCTTTGATCCATTTTGAGTTCGTTTTTGTGCATGGTGTGAGCTATGTGTCTTGTTTCATTTTTTTTTAAATGGATATCCAGTTATGGCAGCACTGTTTGTTTAAAAACCCGTCTTTTCCCCATTTAACTGACTTTGGGCCCTTGTCAGATATCAGCTGCTCATATGCGGATGGGTTTATGTCTGAATTTTCAATTCTGTTCTATTGGTCTATGTATCTGTTGTTGTACCAGTACCAGGCTGTTTTGACTACTGTGGCAGTATAATAGGTTCTAAAATCAGGTAGAGTGAGGCCTCTCACTTTGTTCTTCTTTTTCAGTAATGCTTTACTTATCCAGGGCCTCTTGCCCTTCCATATGAAGTTGGTGATTTGTTTCTCCATCTCATTAAAAAATGTCGTTGGAATATGGATCGGAATTGCATTGTATCTATAGATCACTTTTGGTAGAATAGACGTTTTCACAATGTTCAGTCTTCCTATCCATAAGTAAGGTATATTTTTCCACTTACGTAAGTATCTTGGTTTCTTGCAGTAGTGTCTTGTAGTTTTCTATGTATACGTCTTTTACATCTCTGGTAAGATTTATTCCTAAGTATTTTATCTTCTTGGAGGCTACTGTAAATGGTATTGATTTGGTGATTTCCTCTTCGATGTTTTTTTGTTGGCGTAGAGGAATCCAACTGATTTTTGAATGTTTACCTTGTATCCTGATGCTCTGCTGAAGTCTTCTATTAGTTTCAGTAGCTTTCTTGAGGATTCTTTAGGGTTTTCTGTGTATAAGATCATGTCATCTGCAAATAGAGATACTTTGACTTCTTCCTTGCCAATCTGGATGCCCTTTATTTCTTTATCTTGCCTAATTACTCTGGCTAGGACTTCCAGCCCAAGGTTGAATAAGAGTGGTGATAAAGGCCATCCTTGTCTGGTTCCCAATCTCAAGGGGAATGCTTTCAGACTCCATTTAGGATGATGTTGGCTGTTGGCTTTGTATAAATGCCCTTTATTATGCTGAGGAATTTTCCTTCTATTCCTATTTTGCTGAGAGTTTTTATCATGAATGGGTATTGAACTTTGTCAAATGCCTTTTCTGCATCAATTGATAAAATCATGTGGTTCTTGTCTTTTGTTTTATTTATATGATTATATTAATTAGTTTTCTAATGTTGAACCATCCCTGCATACCTGGTATGAATCCCACTTGGTCATGGTGAATTATTTTTTTTTGAAGTGTTGTTGAATTCTATTGGCTAGAGTTTTGTTGAGGATTTTTGCATCTAATTTCATAAGGGATATAGGGCTGTAATTTTCTTTTTTTGTGGTGTCTTTACCTGGGTTTGGTATGAGGGATATGCTGGCTTCATAGAATAAGTTTGGGTGTATTCCGTCCTTTTCTATGTTCTGAAATACCTTTAGTAGTAGTGGTGTTAATTCTTCTCTGAAAGTTTGGTAGAACTCTGCATGAACTGCTGATCTTTTGGTTAGCAGCCACAGCTCTTAATCACCACACCACCAGGGTTTCTCTGCATATATATATATACACACACTCCATATATATATGTGGAGTCCTGGTGGTACAGTGGTTAAGAGCTCGGCTGCTAACCAAAAGTCAGCAGTTTGAATCCGTCAGCCGCTCCTTGGAAACCCTGTTGGGCAGTTCTACTCTGTTCTATAGGGTCGCTATGAGTTGAAATCGCCTTAACAGCAAGAGGTTTCATACTCACATATACACAGATGTGTATTTATATCTTTTGAGTATATAAATAGCAATATTATTGACACTGCTCACACCTTGCTTTCTCTTTTTTTGACCAGCTTTATTAACATATAAAGGAGCCTTGGTGGTACACTGTGTAGAGCAATCGACTGCCAATCAAAAGGTTACCACCAGCGGCTCCGTGGGAGACAGATGCGACAGTCTGTTGCCATAAAGATTTACAGCCTTGGAAACCCTTTGGCGTCACTATCAGTCAGAATCAACTCAATGGCAGTGGTTTTGGATTGACGTATAATTAACATACAATACACTCTATATATTTAAAGTATCCTAACCATTAAGCACCATTGTCTGCCAGCAATGGGCAATATATATTTAAAGTATATAATCTGCTAAGTTTTGATATGTTTATATATCTGTGAAACCTCAGCACAATCAAGATAATGAACTTGTCCTTCACCCCTCAAAATTTCTTCCTTTCTGTAAATCAATCCCTCCTGTTTCTCCCTCCCTCCCCCAGGCAACCACCCACTGATCCGCTTTGTCTCTATAGATTGGTCTGCATATTGTAGAATATTATATAAGTGAAATAATACAGTATGTACTCTTCTTTTTGGTCTGGCTTCTTTTGCTCAGCATAATTATTTTCAGGTTCACCCTTGTTGTGGTATGTATCAACAGTTTATTCCTTTTTAAGCAGAATAGTCTTCCATTGTGTGACTATGCCATAATTTGTTTATCCATTCGCCTGCTGATGAACATTTGGGTTGTTTCCCATTTGGGGCTCTTACAAAGACAGCTCCTATGAACATCTGTGTTTGTCTTTGTGTGACCACATGCTTTCATTTATCTTGGGTAAATACCTTGAGTGGAATGACAGGTTAAGTGAACGTTTAACTATTTAAGAAATTGTCAAACTGTTTACCAATGTGGTTGTACCATTTTACATTCCCAAAACCAAAATTTTTAAAATGGGTAATAGATCTGAACAGATACTTCACCAAAGAAGGTATACAGGTGTCAGTATCATTAGTCATTACCAAACCAAAATAAACCCATTGCTCTCGAGTCAATTCCAACTCATAATGACCCTATAGAACAGAGCAGAACTGCCTCATAGGGTTTCCAAGGGATGACTGGTGGATTCAAACTGCCGACCTTTTGGTTAGCAGCTGAGCTCTTAACCACTGTGCCACCAGGGCTCCCATGAGTCGCTAGACCACTAAACCTACGGAAATGCAAAATAAAGCTGCAGTGAGACACTACTACATACCTAAGAATGTCAAAAATTAAAAAAGATTGAATATTCCAAGTGTTGCCAAGAGTGTGGAACAACTGGATCTATTTCTTGACTCGAGTTAGTGTTCCACTAATGTACTTGTCTGTCTTGATGCCAGTACCATGTTGTCTTGATTATTGGAGGGTGGCTATGAGTCAGAATTGACTCGATGGCAATGGGTTTTTGGTTTTTTTTTTATAATCAATTTTGGAACCAGGCAGTGTAAGTCCTCCAACTTTGTTGTGTTTTCCACTGAATTATATATCTTGGAGATCTTTGCATACCAGTACATAACACATTCGCCTCATTTTACTTGCCTGACAGCTGCCCAGGAGCTAAAGATAATGTTTTTTTTCATGGTTCACAGTTTGCTGATAAGAAGAACTAACCAGAGGACATAGCCCATGTCCTGGCAGACAGCGCGTCAAGTCATTGCTCACAGGCATTTCCTGTTGGCAGAGGCACCATGCCCTAGGGCACTGGACTTCTGAAGGAAGGGCTGCAGCAAGCTGGGAAGTCCTGCAGGAGGGAACAGCGAATTGTTGTTGTTAGGTGCTGTCCAGTCAGTTCTGACTCATAGTGACCTTACATACAATAGAATGAAACACCCCCTGGTCCTGCGCCATCCTCATGATAATTGTTATGCTTGAGCCCATTGTTGTAGCCACTGTGTCAATCCATCTCACTGGAAGATCTTCCTCTTTTTTCACTGACCCTCTACTTTACCAAGCATGATGTCCCCCAGGACTGGTCCTTCCTGATAACATGCGTACATAAATCCCAGCCCCATGCGAGGGAAGACAGGCCAGCAGCTGAACAGCTTTGTTTCCTGCCCATGTTCTTGTAAAACACATTATTTGGAGGAAGGACTTGAAGCTATTACTCAAACAGTAACATTAAAAAAAAATAATAAATTCATATGAGTCTGATTTACCTGACATAGAGAAAAATGCAGCATCTCGGGAGCCACCGGAACTACTGAGTCAGAATCTGCATTTTAACAGGAACCACAGCTGATCTGATGCATGCTGAAGTCTGAGTAGCACTGGTCTCTAGAAGACACTTAAAACGTGCTGGGTGCGATCTCTGGAGACTGAGTCTTAAAGAGTGTAAGTACAAGTAGCTGCCAAGTGCTGTGTAAAGGCTTCAGCAGCAACAGACAAGCACATGTCTGCCATCTTGTCTCCTGGAAACAATTCCAAGAAAAGATTTTACTTTCCTGAAATGATCTATATTATCGTTCCACTTCACCATTCTCTGATAACCAAGAAAACAAAACTTGAAACCCCTTTTCAATCTGAGACATAGCAGCAAGCACCCAAAATAAGCCTTGAAAGCTCTTCATTGAAAAGCATTTTCCAAAATGGTTCTTTAAAATATTTCCCTTTTCTATTGCTTCCAAATTTATCCAGTAACAGCCATGGCAACTCCAACGATTTATTTTGAATATACAAGCCAAATTATTTGGTTTTGGTTCTGTTTTGGAAGGAGTTTGTTATGGATTGAATTGTGTGCCCCCAAAATATGTGTTGTAAATCCTAACCCCTATATCTGTGGTTAAGATGCCGTGGTGGCACAGTGGTTAAGCACTCAGCTGCTAACCGAAAGGTCAGCTGTTTGAACTCACCAGCTGCTATGTGAGAGAAAGCTGTGGCAGTCTCCTTCCATAAAGATTATAGCCCTGGAAATCCTATGGGTCCGTTCTACTGTATCCTATAGGGTCGCCATGAGTAGGAATTGACTAAACGGAAATTGGTTTTTTTTTTTTTTTTTTTAACTTTTTATTGTGCTTTAAGTGAAAGTTTACAAATCAAGTCAGCCTCTCATACAAAAATTTATATATGCCTTGCTATATACTCCTAATTGCTCTCCCCCTTATGAGACAGCTGGCTCCTTCCCTCTACTCTCTGTTTTCGTGTCTATTCCACCAGCTTCTAAGCCCCTCTGCCCTCTCATCTGCCCTCCAGACAGGAGATGCCAACATAGTCTCAAGTGTCTACTTGATCCAAGAAGCTCATTCATTCTTCACCAGCATTTTTTCTATCCCATTGTCCAGTCCAATCCCTGTCTGAAGAGTTGGCTTTGGGAATGGTTCCTGTCTTGGGCTAACGGAAGGTCTGGGGGCCATGACTACCAGGTCTTTTTATGAGAATTTGGGATCTGCATCCCACTGCTTTCCTGCTCCCTCAGGGGTTCTCTGTTGTGTTCCCTGCCAGGGCAGTCATCGGCTGTAGCTGGGTACCATCTAGTTCTTCTAGTCTCAGGCTGATGTAGTCTCTGGTTTATGTGGCCCTTTCCGTCTCTTGGGCTCCTAATTACCTTGTGTCTTTGGTGTTCTTCATTCTCCTTTGCTCCAGGTGGGTTGAGACCAATTGATGCATCTTAGGGTTGATATGAGTCGGAACTGACTTGATGGCAGCGGGTTTGGTTTGGGTTTTTGGTTTAGATGGCCGCTTGCTAGCGTTTAAGACTCCAGACGCCGCTTTCCAAAGTGGGATGCAGAATGTTTTCTTAATAGAGTTCATTATGCCAACTGACTTAGATGTCCCCTGAAACCATGGTCTCCAAACCCCCATCTCTGCTACAGTGGCCTTTGAAGCACAGTTTATTCAGGAAACTTCTTTGCTTTTGGCTTAGTCCAGTTGTGCTGACCTCTTCTGTATTGTGTGTTGTCTTTCCCTTCACCTAAAGTAGTTCTTATCTACTAATTAGTGAAAACCCCTCTCCTTCCCTCCATCGCTCCCCCTCTCGTAACCATCAAAGAGTATTTTCTTCTCTGTTTAAACTACTTCTCGAGTTCTTACAGTAGTGGTCTTATACAATATTTGTCTTTTGCAACTGACTAATTTCACTCACCATAATGCCTTCCAGATTCCTCCACGTTATGAAATGTTTTGCAGATTCATCACTGTTCTTTATCGAGGCGTAGCATTCCATTGTATGAATATACCATAATTTATTTATCCATTCATCTGTTGATGGGCACCTTGGTTGCTTCCATCTTTTTGCTATTGTAAACGGTGCTGCAGTGAACATGGGTGTGCATATATCTGTTCGTGTAAAGGCTCTTATTTCTCTAGGATATATTCCAAGGAGTAGGATTGCTGGATCCTATAGTAGTTCTATCTATTTCTAGCTTTTTAAGGAAGCGCCAAATCGATTTCCAAAGTGGTTGTACCATTTTACATTCCCACCAGCAGTGTATAAGTGTTCCAGTCTCTCTACAACCTCTCCAACATTTATTATTTTGTTTTTTGGATTAATGCCAGCCTTGTTGGAGTGAGATGGAATCTCATTGTAGTTTTGATGTGCATTTCTCTTAATGGCTAATGATCGTGAGCATTTCCTCATGTATCTGTCAACTACCTGAATGTCTTCTTTAGTGAAGCGTCTGTTCATATCTTTTGCCCATTTTGTTATTGGGTTGTTTGTCTTTTGTATCATGTAGATTTTAGAGATCAGGCGCTGATTGGAAATGTCATAGTTAAAAACGTCTTCCCAGTCTGTAAGTAGTCTTTTTACTGTTTTGGTGAAGTCTTTGGATGAGCATAGGTGTTTGATTTTTAGGAGCTCCCAGTTATCTAGTTTTTCTTCCGCATCGTTAGTAATGTTTTGTATACTGTTTATGCCATGTATTAGGGCTCCTAGCGTTGTCCCTATTTTTTCTTCCATGATCTTTATCGTTTTAGATTTTATATTTAGATCTTTGATCCACTTTGAGTTAGTTTTTGTGCATGGTGTGAGCTGTGGGTCTTGTTTCATTTTTTTGCAGATGGATATCCAGTTATAGCAGCACCATTTGTTAAAAAGGCCGTCTTTTCACCATTTAACTGCTTTGGGGCTTTTGTCAAATGTCAGCTGCTCATATGTGGGTGGATTTATGTCTGGATCCTCAGTTCTGTTCCATTGGCCTATGTATCTGTTGCTGTACCACTACCAGGCTGTTTTGGCTACTGTGACAGTATAATAGGTTCTAAAATCAGGTAGAATGAGGCCTCTCACTTTGTTCTTCTTTTTCAGTAATGCTTTACTTATCCAGGGCCTCTTGCCCTTCCATATGAAGTTGGTGATTCATTTCTCCATTGCATTAAAAGATGTCTTTGGAATTTGGATCGGAATTGCATTGTATCTATAGATGGCTATTGGTAGAATAGACATTTTTACAGTGTTAAGTCTTCCTATGCATGAGCAAGGTATGTTTTTCTACTTATGGAGGTCTCTTTTGGTTTCTTGCAGAAGTGTTTTGTACTTTTCTTTGTATAAGTCTTTTACATCTCTGGTAAGATTTATTCCTAAGTATTTTATCTTCTTAGGGGCTACCGTAAATGGTATTGATTTGGTGATTTCCTCTTCGATGTTTTTTTGTTGGCGTAGAGGAATCCAACTGATTTTTGAATGTTTACCTTGTATCCTGATGCTCTGCTGAAGTCTTCTATTAGTTTCAGTAGTTTTCTTGAGGATTCTTTAGGGTTTTCTGTATATAAGATCATATCATCTGCAAATAGAGATACTTTGACTTCTTCCTTGCCAATCTGGATGCCCTTTATCTCTTTATCTTGCCTAATTGCTCTGGCTAGGACCTCCAGCCCAAGGTTGAATAAGAGTGGTGATAAAGGCCATCCTTGTCTGGTTCCCGATCTCAAGGGGAATGCTTTCAGGCTTTCTCCATTTAGGATGATGTTGGCTGTTGGCTTTGTATAAATACCCTTTATTATGTTGAGGAATTTTCCTTCTATTCCTATTTTGCTGAGAGTTTTTATCATGAATCAGTGTTGAACTTTGTCAAATGCCTTTTCTGCATCGATTGATAAAATCATGTCATTCTTGTCTTTTATTTATACGATAGATTACATTGTTTTTCTAATGTTGAACCATCCCTGCATACTTGATCATGGTGAATTATTTTTTTGATATGTTGTTTGAATTCTATTGGCTAGAGTTTTGTTGAGGATTTTTGCATCTAAGTTCATGAAGGATGTAGGTCTGTAATCTTTTTTTGTGGTGTCTTTACCTGGTTTTGGTATCAGGGATGTGCTGGCTTCATAGAATGAGTTTGGGCGTATTCTGTCCTTTTCTATGCTCTGAAATACCTTTAGTAGTAGTGGTGTTAACTCTTCTCTGAAAGTTTTGTAGAACTCTGCAGTGAAGCCATCCGGGCCAGGGCTGTTTTTTTGTTCAGAGTTTTTTGATTACCTCTTCAATCTCTTCTTTTGTTATGGGTCTATTTAGTTGTTCTACCTCTGTTTTTGTTAGTTTAGGCACGTAGTATGTTTCTAGGAATCATCCATTTCTTGCAGGTTTTCAAATTTGTTAGAGTACAATTTTTCATAGTAATCTGATATGATTCTTTTAATTGTAGTTGGGTCTGTTATAATATTGCCCACCTCATTTCTTATTTGGGTTATTTGCTTCCTCTCCTGTTTTTCTTTTGTCAGCTTGGCCAATGGTTTATCAATTTTGTTGATTTTTTTCAAAGAACCAGCTTTTGGTCTTGTTAATTCTTTCAATTTTTCTGTTTCGTTTAGTTTTGCTCTAATTTTTATTATTTGTTTTCTTCTGGTGCCTGAGGGTTTCTTTTATTGCTCTCTGTTTGTTCAGGTTGTAGGGCTAATTTTTTGATTTTGGCCCTTCTCTTTGTATGTGTGCATTTACTGATACTAAATGA
Organism: Elephas maximus indicus; assembly: GCF_024166365.1. Lineage (NCBI taxonomy): Eukaryota > Metazoa > Chordata > Mammalia > Proboscidea > Elephantidae > Elephas > Elephas maximus. Next base: position 20,240,930 of record NC_064819.1, on the reverse strand, counting down.
CCTCCGAGCACTGCTTTTGCTGTGTCCCAAAGGTTCTGATAGAAGGTGTTTTCATTCTCATTGGATTTTATGAATTTCTTTATTCCATCCTTAATGTCTTCTATAATCCAGTCCTTTTTGAGCATGGTATTGTTCAGTTTCCAAGTGTTTGATTTCTTTTCCCTGTTTTTTCTGTTATTGATTTCTACTTTCGTGGCCTTATGGTCAGAGAAGATGCTTTGTAATATTTCAATGTTTTGGATTCTGATAAGGCTTGCTTTATGACCTAATATGTGGTCTATTCTGGAGAATGTTTCATGTGAACTAGAAAAGAAAGTATACTTGGCTGCTTTTGGGTGGAGCGTTCTGTATATGTCTATGAGGTCAAGTTGGTCTATTGTGGTATTTAGATCTTCTGTGTCTTTACTGAGTTTCTTTCTGGATGTCCTGTCCTTCACTGAAAATGGTGTGTTGAAGTGCCCTACCATTATTGTGGAGCTGTCTATCTCACTTTTCAGTGCTGATAGACTTTGTTTTATGTATCTTGCACCACTATCATTGGGTGCATAAATATTTAATATGGTTATATCCTCCTGGTATATTGTGTCTTTAATCATTACATAGTGTCCTTCCTTATCCTTTATGATGGATTTAACTTTAAAGTCTATTTTGTCAGAAATTAATATTGCCACTCGTGCTCTTTTTTGATTGTTGTTTGCTTGATATATTTTTTCCATCCTCTGAGTTTTAGTTTGTTTGTGTCTCTAAGTCTAAGTTGTGTCTCTTGTAGGCAGCATATAGACAGATTGTGTTTTTTAATCCATTCTGCCACTGTCTCTTTACTGGTGCATTTAGTCCATTTACATTCAGGGTAATTATGGATGGGTATGAATTTAGTGCTATTGTTTTGATGTCTTCTTTTGTGTGTTGTTGACAGTTTCTTTTTCCCACTCAATTTTATGTGCTGAGATTATCGTTATATATTATCCTTTCCTCATATTTATTGTTGTTGGTTTTGTTTCTGCTGAGTCTCTATTTTTTCTTGTATTTTATTTTGATGAGTAGGATAGTTTGTCTCCTTTGTGGTTACCTTAGTACTTACCCCTATTTTTCTAAATTTATACCTTTTATTTGTTTGTATCACCTTGTCATCTTCTTCATATGAAACATCTATGACTACATTTCTTAGTCCCTCTTTATTGTTATTAATGTTGTCTTCTTTTACATAATAACATTGCTGTTTGCCTGTTTTGAACGTTTTTTTATCTTGATTTATTTTTGTGATTTCCCTTTCTGGGTTGACATCTGATTGCTCTGCCCAGTGTTCTAGTCTTGGGTTGATACTTGATATTATTGATTTTCTAACCAAAGAACTCCGTTTAGTATTTTAGTTTTGGTTTGGTTTTTACGAATTCCCTAAACTTCTGTTTATCTGGAAATGTCCTAATTTCACCTTCATATTTGAGAGACAGTTTTGCTGGATATATGATTCTTGGCTGGCAATTTTTTTTCCTTCAGTTTTTTAAATGTCATCCCATTGCCTTCTTGCCTGCATGGTTTCTCTCTAGTAGTCCAAGCTTATTCTTATTGGCTCTCCTTTGTAGGTGACTGTTTATTCCTAGCTGCTCTTAAAATTCTTTATCTTTGGTTTTGGCAAGTTTGGTTATAATATGTCTTGGTGACTTCCTTTTAAAATCTACCTTCTGTGAAGTTTGATGAGCATCTTGGATAGATATCTTCTCATCTTTGATGATATCAGGGAAGTTTTCTGCCAACAAAATCTTCAGCAATTCCCTCTGTATTTTCTGTTATCCCTCCCTGTTCTGGTACTCCAATCACTCATAGGTTACTTCCCTTGATAGAGTCCCACATGGTTCTTAAGGTTTCTTCATTTTTTTAAATTCTTTTATCTGATTTTTCTTCAAATGTATTGGTGTCAAGTGCTTTATCTTCAAGTTCACAAATTCTACTTGCTCAATTCTGCCCCTCTGACTTTGTATTGAGTTGTGTAATTCTGTAATTTTATTGTTAATCTTCTGAATTTTTGATTGCTGTCAGCCTATGGATTTTTCCAGGTTATTAAATTTTTCATTATATTCCTAAATAACCTTTTTAATTTCTTCAACTGCTTTATCAGTGTGTTCCTTGGCTTGTTCTGTGTATTGCCTTATTTCCTTCCTGATGTCTTCAAGGGCTCTGTATATTAATTTTTTGTATTCTGCCTCCAGTAATTCCAGGAAGTCACTTTCATCTAGAAGATCCCTTGATTCTTTGTTTTGAGAGCTTGTTGAGGTGATCATGGTCTGTTTCTTTATGTGACTTGATATTGACTGTTGTCTCCGAGCCATCTATAAGTTATTGTATTAGTTTATGCTTATTTACTGTATCATAGCTGCTTGCTTTGTTTTGTTTTGGTATCCCCCTATGGGTTGCTTGAGTGAGCTAGCTTGATTATTTTTGCCTTTGGAGCTCTGACATCCTGTCCCCAGATGGCTAGAGCTGTTATCAGGTATATCAGTCTAGGAGTCCATTCACTTTTCTTGTATGAATTCAGCTCAGGTGTCCAGGTAGCTAATCATCAAGTGTGTGGTACAGGCTCGGTCCTACAGTCTTAGAGGGGAAAGGGTGATTGGTGTAGGTTCTGGTATCTGGTTGCAGCAGGGGGTCACGCTGTGAACAAGGCAGGGAGCTGAGAATCCTCCCCCAAGTGTCTCTGAGGAAAGCGTGTCCCTCTTCCCTAGAGTGAATAGGCGGGTGGGTTCTGCAGGCGGACCATGGGCACCCAGTGTTTTTGGTTGTAAGGACTGGGAGGTACCAGTTATCCTTGGACCCCTGTCTCAGGTGGCTGGGTGACCTGAGTGAAGCCACCCATCGTTAGGCCCCTGATGTGGGTAGGTGAGGACCCTGTTTAATAGGCAAAGCAGTGTCAAACATCAAACACCCACCTCTCTACCACACAGCTGAAACAGTTGTAGCCTGCCAACAAGGGCCTATTCTCCTGAAATAGGCCCACGTGAGTCTATGCAGAGGGGAAAAGTACTCAAAGTCCACGGACCGTTTATCCCTGGACAGGAGCCACTTCTGTCCTGAGCTCCTCCGGTGAATGGAACTGGCAAATTATCTTTTCTCCCAATTTTGAATTTTTTCCTTCTCCAAGGCCAGGAGGATGGCTCCAAGTGCTCAACAGGGCCTATCTTAGGCCCAGGGGAATCAGCCACTGAAGCCAGCTTGGGAGCAGGGGTGGCGTGGTAAAATATACCAAGTCCTTAGGTTTTCCCAAGAGCGCCATTCTTCTCTGGTTCTGGAAGTGTGAGTAGGCTGTGTGGCTAGCTACTTCTCCCTGAGGAAACTGCGGCTGAAAGCTAGTTCCAGCCTGCCGCAGCCGCACCTGGGAACGGCACCCAAGGGCGCCTGGCGATTCAGGTCCGGTAACTCCTCTCTGCTTCTGAATGGTCCCTTCCTTCCCCTGCCACTCAATCCATTTTCTGACTTTGCCTTTGATGTTCAGGGCTCCTAGCTTGTCATAAATATAATTGTTTCACTTGATTTTTCAGGCCTTTGTTGTAAGAGGGATCGCTGGAAGCATCTAGCTATTCTACCATCTTGGCCCTGCCTCCAGAGTATTCTTAAAAGGGCAGTGAATTCTTTGTAATGAATGTTGGAAAAAAATGCCAAACAATAAAGTGATAATGATAGTGAGTGCAATTTGCAAGTCTAGCATACTTTTTTCCTCAACATTTTATTTTGTTTTAGGGGAAAGTTTATGCAGCAAATTAGTTTCCCATTCAATAATTCATACGCAAGTTGCTCTGTGACATTGGTTGCTATCCCTGCAATGTGTCAGCAGTCTCTCCATTTCTACCCTGCCTTCCCCGTTTCTATCCCTCCAGTTTCCCTGCCCTTCCTTGCCTTCTCATCTTTGCTTTTGGGCAAATGTTGCCTGTTTGCTTTCATGCAGTTGATTGTTTTAAGGAGCACATTCCTCACAGGTGTTAGTGTTTATTTTGTAGGCCAATCTATTATTTGGTTGAAAGGTGACCTCCAGCAATGGCTTCTGCTCCCTGTTAAAAGGGTGTCCGTCTTATGGCGATAGTCTCAGGGGTTCCTCCAGTCTCTATCAGTCCAGTAAGTCTGGTCTTTTTTTTATGAATTTGAGTTTTGTTCTACATTTTTCTTCCATTCTAACCAGGACTTTCTGTTGTGTCCCTGGTCAGAGCAGTAGGTAGTGGTAGCCATGCACCATCTAGTTCTGGTCTCAGGCTAGAGGAGGCTGTGGTTGATGTGGGCCGTTAGTCCTGTGAACTAATTGCTTCCTTGAGTCTTTGGTTTCCTTCACTCTCCTTTGCTCTGGATGGGAAAAAAGAGACGAATAGTTGTATCTTAGATAGCCACTCACAAGCTTTTAAAACCCCCGACTCTACTCACCACACTAGGATATAGAACATTGTCTTTATGAACTATGTAATGCCAATTGACCTAGATGTCCCTGAGACTACAGTCCTTAGCCTTAAAGCCCAGTAACTCAGTCCCACAAGATGTTTGGACATGTCGAAGAAGTTTCCGTAACTATGCCCCTATGTGCTCTATCATATATATGGATATATATGCAACACATACATATACCAAAAAGCCCAACCCGTTGCTGTCAAGTTGATTCCGACTTGTAGTGACCGTATAGAACAGAGTAGAACTGCCCCATAGGGTTTCCAAGGAGCGGCTGGTGGCCAAGGAGTGGCTGGTGGATTTGAACTGCCAACCTTTTAGTTACAGCAGCTGAGCTCTTAACCACTGTACCACTAGGGCTCTGCACACACCTGTATGTATATACCCAGAACTGTACCTATACCTATATATGCATTGTGCATGTACTCTCATACACCCTCCCACACCTATATAGCATACACATCTACCTGTGTAACCAATAACAAATTTTTGGTTATTACTGTTATTGCAGAATTGTATATGTTATAGCATTTACCGTAGCTGTCCTTCATTCTTGCGTACCTCTTGGTGTCTTCATTTACCTTGGCCACATGCTAACTTCCCCCATATCGTGTATTGCCTTTCCCGTCACCAGAATTAACATACATCTACTATCTAGAAAGTGATTCCCTGTACCTCCCCCTTCCATCCCTGGTAACCATCAAAGAATGTTGCTGTGTGTAAACTTATTTTTATAAAAGTGGTCTCATTTAATTTGTCCTTTTGTGATTGACTTATTTCACTCAGCATAACGTCCTCCAGATTCACCCATGTTGTTTTGCAGACTCATCATTATTTGTTGCACAGTATCCTGTTGTATGTACATTTTTGTTTATCCATTCATCTGTTGATGGATACTTGGCTTGTTTTCATCTTTTTACTATTGTGAATAATGGTACTATGAACTTGGGTGTACATATGTCTATTTGTGTCACTGTTCTTATTTCTCTAGGATATTTACCTAGGAGCGGGATTGCTGGATCATATAGTATTTCTATGCTGGGGTTGGGGGATGGTATTTCTATTTCTAGCTTTTTGAGAAAGTGTCATATCATTTTCCATAGTGGTTGTACCATTTTACAATCCCACCAGCAGTGTATAAAAGTTCCAATCTCCCCACAACCTCACGAACATTTCTTGCTGTTTTGATCAGTGTCATTTTTGCAGGCGTGAGATATTTCATTGTAGTTTTGATTTGCATCTGTCTAATGGCTAATGAGTCAGAATCAACTCGATGGCAATGGGTTTTTTTTTTTTTTTTTTTGGTTTAATGTCTAATGATTATGGGCATCTCTGTGTGTTTTTTTAGCTGCCGGAATGTCGTCTTTGGTGAAGTGTCTGTTCATGTCCTTTGCCCATTTTTTGTTTGGATTGTTTATCTTTTTGTTTGCTGAGGTATTGAAGTTTTCTATATATTTTACAGATTAGACGCTGGTCAGATATGTCATTGCCCAAGATTTTTTCCCAGTCTTTTTACTCTTTTGGTAAAGTCTTTTGACGAGCATAAGTACTTAATAATGATATCTCAGTTACCTAGTTTATCTTCTGTTGTTTGCACATTTTTAGTTATGTTCGGTAATGTATTTATGCCATAAATTAGGACCCCTAGCTTTGTCCCTATGTTTTCTTCCAGGAACTTTATTGTTTTATGTTTAACCTTTTGGTCTTTGATCATTCTGAGTTAGTTTTTGCGTATGGTGTGAGGTATGGCTCCTGTTTCATTTTTCTGCAAATGATGGCCAGTTTTGTCAGCACCATTTGATAGACTATCTCCTCCACACTGAACCCACTTTGATCTTTTGGGGGGAAAGATGAGAAGGTTGGAGGTTGATGAAAAAAGTGTAAGGGGCTTCTTTTAGGGGTAATGAAATGTTCTAAAATTAGATAGCCCTTATGGTTGAATGAGTATACTAAAAACCACTGAATTATACACTTTTAAACAGGTGAACTGTATGGTATGTGGATTTTGTCTTAATAAAACTATTACAAGAAATAATCAAAAGCATGAAAGCACTACATATATATATATATGACTTTCTAAAAAGTCTCATGTTTTAGCTGTTATTACTATCATTTAAGCAAAATTTATTCTAAATAAGTACACTATCTATGCAGTAAGAAACGTTTTTGCCATGGGTCTGTGCCTGTTCTTCATTTAACGGAGAGATGTGTTTTTACATGCTAATACTTGTTCCTTTTCTGTGAGATTTGTATGCTGTCCAGCTTCTCCAGGATAAAAACGATGACTAGAAGCAAGATGTTAGCACATCTTCAGCTTTGTCTCCTCTAAGTTCATCTCAGCCAAGGTCCTGATCTGGACTAACCCTCCCCCTGATAGTGAACTCATTGGCTTACTCACTGCTTTTGAGAAAATATACAGAATCCCTTAACAGGTTCCAAGAGCCCCTGTGATCTGGCCCTTGCTGACTTCATCCTGCAATGCTCCCTCCTGTCTCAGGGCCTTATCCATGCTGCTGTTCTCCTTGCCACAGGTAGCTGGTCAATAAATCCTTGTCAAATGAACAATTTTTTTTTTTAATTCCTTAATATACGGCAGTTCAAATCCACCAGGCACTCCTTGGAAACTCTATGGGGCAGTTCTGCTCTGTCCTATAGGGTCACTATGAGTCGGAATTGACTTGATGGCAGTGGGTTTTTGTTTAAGATACTAAAAACCAAACCTGTTGCTGTTGATTCTGACTCAGAGTGACCTATAGAACAGAGCCGAACTGCCCCATAGAGTTTCCAAGAAGCGCCTGGTGGATTCGAATTACCGACCATTTGGTTAGCAGATGTAGCTCTTAACCACTATGCCACCAGGGTTTCCGTTCTTTAATATAGTACATTTAAAAATGTATCTTAAATATATTACGGTCAGTTAAATGTAGGGCTTCTTAACTGACTTCATGAAATAACCCCAGGGTCTATGAACTCTTCTGATATAATTTGCAAAAATGTGTACGCATGGGAATATGCATATTTCTGGAGAGCGCATCCATAACTTGCATCACGGCCCCAAAACATCCATGACACAGAATGATGTGAAAGGCCTGAGTTAAGAGAGTGATGAGGATCAGAGAGAATGGGAGACAGAAGTGAAATGAGAGGCGGAAAGAGCCACAGTGCACTACAGGATGTGACTATGGAAGGTAAACTGCCCTTGTCTTAGCTTTGGTAGTCCGAAATACTAGGAACATTAGGGATCCCTATGCTCAAGAGAAGACTCGAGGCACTTACTGATGAGATCAGGCTACAGTATTCAGTTATGCGTCAACATAAAGAAAACAAAAATCCTCACAACTGGACCAATAAGCAACATCATGATAAATGGAGACAATTGACGTTCTCAAGGATTTCATTTTACTTGGATCCACAATCAACGCCCATGGAAAGAGAGTCAAGAAATTAAATGATGTTATTACATTGGGCAAATCTGCTGCAAAAGACCTCTTTAAAGTGTTGAAAAGCAAAGATGTCAGTTTGAGGACTAAGGTGTGCCTGACCCAAGCCAAGGTGTTATCAGTCACCTCATATGCATGTGAAAGCTGGACCATGAATAAAGACCGAAGAATTGATGCCTTTGAATTACGGTGTTGGCAAAGAATACTGAATATACCTGGACTGCCAGAAAAATGAACAAGTCTTGGAAGACGTACAGCCAGAATGCTCTTAAGAAGCAAGGATGGCAAGACTCATGTGCTCTGGACATGTTGTCAGGAGGGGTCAGTCCCTGGAGAAGGACATCATGCTCAGTCAAGTAGAGGGTCAGCAAAAAAGAGGAAGACCTTCAATGAGATGGGCTGACACAGTGGCTGAAACGATGGGCTCAAACAGAGCAATGACTGGGAGGATGGTGCAGGACCAGGCAGTACTCCGTTCTGTTGTACACAGGGTGGCTGTGAGTCAGAATTGACTTGACGGCATCTAACAACAACATGCCTAAAATCAAAACTAGGCAGGTCTCCCTACAAATCGGTTAGCTATGAATGCTTCCATCTGTAGTAGCAGCTCATGGTGACAGCGATTTTCAGTACAGAAGTCTCCCCAGGAGCTTCTTAAAACTGTATGTTACCGCCTTATGCCAAGATCTGATATGTCCTCTGCCATATCAGGTGTACAGGGGTGTGTGTGTCAGGTTGAGGAACACTGATCTAAATGATTTACTCCGAAGAATCTATCTAAAACCCCAGCCATGCTTTAGCAAATTAAAACTATTAAAAGAACATGGTACATACAAATGGTAGTATACATGTTTACTTAAACATGTTAGTAGCAATTTGATTTTAATCTTAAAAAAAAAATACCCCTTACAAATTAGCATGCCTTTCTATATGTATTTACACAGAGACATCCTTTCATCATTCATTCACCCATCTTAAGTCCAGTCTTTTCTAGGAGTAGGTATCTGGGGCTCCAAGTTGACTCCTTCTGTCAGAGTTGGCATCTCCAGCAGCCTTTCAGTCTTGGTATCAGGACTGCTGGGCTCGGCTGTGCTCCACAACTGCAGGGTCCATTCTGTAGCGTCGGTGTCCTGAAAAAGTTCCACAGGCAACAAGCAGCTTCGGCCCTTTTCCATCTGGATAATGCAGATGCCATTTCTGTTGCAGCCCAAGGTCACATATCGAGGTGCTTGTAGAGTCTACGACTTTTCTCTTTTTTATTTCTGTTGCCATGTTTTTTCCAGGGCTTTCCAGCTGCAATCTCGGAGCTCAGAGTAGCTGCAGTCACCAGGCCACTCCCAGGCTTGTAGCCCGTCATAGCCTGGATGCCTTTGGTCAAAGCTCTCACATTCTCCTAGGAAAGAAAGCATTATGTGAGATGCCAGGCGGCTGTTTCCTTCAGGAAATACGCACAGTACTGTTTATGGACAACTCCAAGATAAAAAGAAGTGAATCACTCAGATTTACAAAAGCGGATTTCCAGCCCTTTTGCTGCTCTTCTTGTTCTCCTGATCCTTTAAATGAGATTTCTCAGCATTCTGTCCTCAGTTCATTCTCTTCACCTGCCTCACATGTTCCCTCCTCAACTTTCTTCAGTCCCATAGCTTCAAATGCCATCTCTAACCATTGATACCTAGACTCCTAATTCCAGCTGTCTTCTGGAAATGTCTACCTTGATATCCAAACTCAACCTACCTGAAACCAAGTTTGTCTCCCTCAGAAAGTAGCTCTGCCCAGGAGCGTACACTCTTCCAGAGTTAACTAGTCCTGTGTCTCTTGCAAATCTCTGATGGCTTCCCACAGCCTGCAGAATCAAGTTCGCACTCCCCAGTATGGCGCCCAAGGCCACCTCCAAACATGGGTTCTTTATTGATGAAACCCACACTTGGTCCCGTATGCCTTTGTTGATGCTACTTCTTCCACTTGGAATTCTGGCCCTCACCACTCTCCTTCCAACTGGCATATTTTTATTCACGCTTCAAGTCCAGCTTAAATATCACTTCCTCTCTGCAGCTTTCAATCGTCCACTCTGCCCCCAGTCCCAAGATTAACTGTTCCCTTATCTGGGTTCACAAATGACTCAAGTTACACCTCTGTCCCAGGCTTACTTGTCATGCTATTTATTTGTTAACCTGGCTCCCCTGTGCTAAAATGCGAACCCCTTGAAAGCAAAAACGGTACCTTATTCATTTTTCTATCCCAGGTCCTACAATAGCTGGCACGTAGGAAGTGCTCAGAAAAGTTTTTGTAAACTTGAGATTTAAAGTAAAACAAAATGAAAAACAAAGCAAGTTTTAAGTTTACTTAGTAAAAGAAATTTAATCCAACATGATTTTCAAGTGTAAAGCAGTATTTTATGATCTTTGTATACTAGTTAAACAGTATTCTACCGGCTAAAGTTCAGACACATGAATTATTATAATTAACTGTTAAGTTTTCAGCTTCCTTGTACATGGTCTTTCAGAAACTGTAAACATTTAAAATTTCAATGTAAATGTCCTGTATGACAGTTTAGACCCAAGAAAGAATTTATAATCTTTCTGATATTGATGGTAAGTTTTCTTCTAAGTATTGGCACAGACTTGGAAATAAACTAGGAGCCACAAACATCTAAGTTCTATCCTAGCTTTGCCACTTAGCCTCCTTAAGCTTCGAGGTCCTCAGTATCTGCTTGGCCTGCCTCATAGGCTTGTTGTGTGGAGCACCCACATCAAGAATCATTCTCTAGGTACAGCTGACTTTTTTGTTATAAAAGTAAAGCATATACCATGTACAAACTGTATGATGTAGCTGTGACATAAATAACCAAAGTTATATTTTGAAGTGCAGAGAATATTTATTAACTCTTACAATTCAACAATAGATATTTCTCCAGAGAAGATATACATGTGCCAATAAAACAAGCACACGAAAAGGCTCTCAACATCATTAGTCACTAGGGAAATACAAATCAAACCCACAATGATATATTTCACATCCACTAGAATGGTTATAATGAAAAAGACAGACAATAATAAGTGTTGACAAGGATGCGGAGAAATTGGAACCTTCAGGCACTGTAGGTGGGAATGTAAGATGGTGCAGCCACTTTGAAAAATAGAATGGCAGTTCCTCAAAAGGTAAAACAGGGTTAGCATGTGACTCAGCAATTCCACTCCTAGGTCTATACCCAAAAGAAAGCATCAGTTCACATAAAAATCTGTACGTGAATCTTCACAGTGGCACTACTCATAATAGCCAAAAAGCAGAAACGACCCAAATGTCCATCAATGGATAAACACAATGTGGTATACCCACATAAAAATAACCAAAACCAAGCCCATTGCTATCAAGTTTTGACTCATAACGACCCCCTAAGGGACAGAGTAGAACTGCCCCATAGGGTTTCCAAGGAGCAGCTGGTAGATTTGAACGGCCAACTTTTTGGTTAGCAGCAGTAACTGTTAACCACTGGGGCTCCACACCCATATAACAGAATACTATTCGGCCCCCTAAAGGAATGCAGCAGTAAAACATGGTACGACATACATGAACCTCAAAAACACTGTGTTTAGGGAAAGAAGTCAGTTGCAGAAGACTGCATATCCTCTGATTCCATATACATGACCAGAATAGGCAAATCTAGAGAGACAGAAAGTGGGTAAATGGTGGCCTGACCCTGGGCGGAAGCGAGTGACTACTGATGGGTATGGGGTTTCTTTTAGGGGGAGATGAAAATGGTCTGAAGTTCGAGAATGAGGATGGGTGCACAACTCAGTGAGTTATCTAAAAACCACTGAATTTCTACTTTAGAAGGGTAAACTGCATGGTATGTGAATCTTAATAGAACTGATACAAGAAAAAATGTGTTGGATCAGAAGTTAAAGACAAACTTTAAAACTTACTTGATGAAAAAAAGTTTTGTCAACTATGTTTTCAATCTGCTTTGCCTTTTGATTTCTGCCTGGCGGCATTCTCACTTCATAGCTACTCGTTTTGTCCTCTAAGAGCCGCCGGTGTTGATGCTGAAAGAGCACAGGATCGGTTCCAGGGGGAGGATGACAGTACAGCAGCTTACCCTACAGAGACAAGAGTGACAACAGTGCATCAGGAGCCCTGTCTCTACTCCCCCAGGGGAGATGTCTCCCACCCGGCACACTGTGGTGCAGCTTCCTTAAAAAAGGCCGTTTTAGCCTCCGTGACTGAAACGTTCCCTCATGTGCTGAGCCTCCAGAGCAGGTCCAGGCCTGTCCCTCGTGCTGCTCTGCTAGCTCTTACCCCTGCTCACTGGGCAGATGCACGTGGAACAGAAGCTTCACCTTCAGCTCATTACAACGGTGGTTTCTTTTCCACTTGTTCGGCACTAGCATCTGCACAGGAGGCCTGGTTAAGTGCTCGGCTACTACCTGAAAGGTCGGCGGTTCGAAGCCACCAGCTGCTATGTGGGAAGCAGATGTAGCAGTCTGCTGCTTCCGTAAAGATTACAGCCTGGGAACGCTATGGGAGGTGTCCTACGGGATCGCTATGAGTCAGAACCGATTTGACAGCAGCGGGTACAATGGCTAGCATCTGTAGAAAAGACAGCTATAGATTTTTCAACTTCACAGCATAAACATACTTTTAAAATTTATCTCCAATTAATAAGGCCAAAGAACTGTTATCCTGGTGCTTTATGTATCAGAGGATACATAGTGGTGGCGTAGTGGTTAAGTGCTATGGCTGCTAACCAAAAGGTCGGCAGTCCGAATCCACCAGGTACTCCTTGGAAACTCTATGGGGCAGCTCTACTCTGTACTATAGGGTCACTATCAGTCAGAATCAACTTGATGGCAACGGGTTTGGGTTTTGGTTTATGTATCAGATACAAACGAGGAAATTATATTTTGCCACAAAGTCCCATTTACTCAGAATATAAATGAAAATTCTAAGCATTTGAACAGTTCTATAGACTGATCACTGGAACTGACAGCTGCATCAGGCACCCAGGGAAATGCGCACCCAGTAACTCTCTCTCAGAACTGCCCTGCTTGCCACAGCTGTTTGGTCCGGGGTGGGCACCGTGAGTCCCCTAGCCCCACCCCCACCAAAAATAATAACTACTGCTGATGAGTTTGATTACAACTCATAGCTATCCTATAGGACAGAGCAGAACTGCCCCATAGAGTTTCTAAGGCTGTAATCTTCGTAGAGGGTCAGAGAAACAGAGGAAGACCCTCGATGAGATGGACTGACACAGTGGCTGCAACAATGGGCTCAACCATAGCAAGGACTGTGAGGATGGCACTGGATCGGGCAGTGTTTTGTTCTGTCATACGTAGGGTCGCTATGAGTTGGAACCAACTCGGCGGCACCTAACAACAGCTAATACACAATCCTTAAATTATTTCCTGAATTGTCAAAGATTATCACATTTTATTATTATTTTACACATTTATTTTATGGCATTTTACTTTTTACAAAATTGGCAGCCCATATAACCGATGATATTCTATTCTCACTAGCACATTCTGGTCCTCAACAACATAACCAGCAGCCTCCAAAATTAAACCATATTTAATAAATCAGCACCTCTCCCTTGTCACCTGTCTAGGCAGAACTACCTTCCCAAAGAACACTGCCTTGCCCAGAGCTCTCCAATCAGTTCTTAACACCTTCAGAAAAGGGAGTCCAACTTCACTGGCAAACCTTTCTTTTGATCCTGGACCCTGCCCACACTTAACACCCTGTGGCTGTGGCTGGCACTTCTGCAGCTCTTCTGCAGCTCTTGCCTTTGCTTACATTGTTCCTTCCAGCTAAAAACGGTGTCCCTGCCACTCCCTGCCCGTCCCACATTTCTCCTGTCTAAAGCCAACCCATTTCCAAAAAAAAAAAAAAAAAGGCCTAGTTCAAATGCCATCTCCACCACAAAACCTTCCATAGCCTTCCAGGCCAGAGTGGATCTCTCTCTTCCTTGTGCTCCCTTTAACTCTGTTTGCCTTTCATAGTTTTTAGTGTACCACATGATTATAATGATGGTATTCTGCGAATCAAAAATCACAACACAACCTGACAGTTAACGAATGCCCTACCGGGGATGTCGGGCGGGGACACAGAAATCAGCATCATTCCTGGGTCCCTGCAAGGCAGGGTTGCAGCTGTTCACTGGGCGCAAGTCTGCTTCCTCCTCTCCACCATAAAGGCTCTAAAAGCTGTAACTGGTTTTAACTCATCTCTGCACGGTTCAGTATCTTCAGTGGTAAAAGAAGAAGTAATTTATCCATACAAATAGCCCATCAACTACTTTCTTCCTGATTTGAAGATAAGAGAATAAATACGGCTGCCCACTTTTATTTCTATCCTCCAAGAACACCACTGCCACGGTCTTGAAGAGGGAATAAGGCCAAAACCTCACAACTAGATATTAATAGGGCCCTGTAATGCTTGTTTATGGAAAGATTAAGCTCACTGTTAACAGCTAACAATTACTGGGGGCGTATTATAAGCCAGGCACTGAGCTTAGTGCTTTATACATATGCACCCTTCTTATTTATTCCCCATAATAATCCCATGAGGTAGATACTGTTATTATTCTCATTTTACTGATGAGAAAAACCCGAAACGATATTCTTTTTTGTAAAACAGGACTAATAACCTCACAGACTTGTTACATGTTTTCAGTGACAATACGTATAAGACACTTAGATCTATTCCTAGCAGAGTAAGGTTTTGATGTTAGCTAATATTCCTCCCATTACTACCTAAGTGTAGGGAGCTAGGCATGTAAACAGCTATAGTACGAGAAGACTGTGACAATCGTCTATTAACAGATGACAGGAACAAGCAAAGGGCTACAGGAGATAGCCCTCGTGATATGTTGTATGTCAGTTTCATAATTTATGTGATTCTACCTCCCTTGGATCAAGAGTACAACCTCAGTTATAACACAATCTCGATAAGGAAATATCTCCTTTATAACCTACAAGTTGCCAATATCTTAAAAGCACAATATGAAGACAAAAAGAGACCTGATTATTCAGGAGCAATAAGGAGGAGGGCTCACTTACGTTGACATAATCTTTCAGGATATACCGTGCAGATCGCGGTTGGTCTGGCTGCCCGTGAGCTGTCATGAATCCTCGCATATCTGGGAGGAAAGATGAATTTTGCAAAAGCTAAGTGCAAAGACAGACTATCACAACAAAGACAAGAGATGGAAATCGGGTCCTTTCTGTTCCACTATGCGTCCTTACTCTCTATCTTTTGAAAAAGTACTTATTGTTGAAAATACTTTGATTAGCACTAAAAACACTGGCTAATCCAAGAGAACCACCACCCAGGACCACTGGCTGTGATAGACACATTCGATTTCTCTTTACTTCAGTCACTTCTTCTGCCCCTTGACTGTAAAATTTACTCACGGAATCCAGTGGTAGAAGACTGCTACGTCATCAACATTACTAAAAAACCCAAAGTATTAGAGCAAGTTTCCTTACTTAATGATATACCTAATTTGTATATATCGAATATAAGACAAAGACTCTTTTATAACGAACTCAATTAGAAGAAAACAGCAGGGTATAGTGGTTAAGACCCTGGGCTTGGGCAAACAGCCTGGGTTCAAAACGCAGCTCTCTCACGTACTAGCTGTGTGTGCACAAAATAAATTTAGACATTAAAAACTGAAAAGGTTAAAAAAAAACAATTACAGGAAAATTGTTTTATCCTTTTAAGATAGGGATGCCCTTTCCAAGTAAAACACCAAACCCAGACAAACCAAAAAGAAAAAAACCAGTCTACGTACTAGAATTGTCCACTTCTGTAGGAATAAAGAAGCCCTGAATGAACAGAAATAGGAAAACTTTTGCAGCACATATAACAAAGGACTTTTACACAAATCATTAAACAGAGAGACAAACCATTCATCAAAACACGTGATGCCTAGAAGAAATATAAACGGCCAAAAAACATATGTAAAGATGCTCAACTTCCCTGCAATTAAAAAACCAAAAAGCGGTTGGCCTCGAGTCAACTCGGACTCATGGCAACCCCATATATGGCAGAGTGGGACTGTGCTCCACAGGGTTTTCGACAGCTGACTTTTGGAAGTGCACCGCCAGGTCTTTCCAGTGAGTAATCAAAGAAATGCAAATTAAAATGAGAGTAATTTGGCCATGTCTTTTGCTATTAAAATACATTCAACCTACAGTACAGTAAACCTATCTCAAAGGGTCTATTCTACAAAATTTCTCTTGAACTTAATTGTCAGAGACTTTATTCTGCATGGTGATCTTAGACACTGTGTTTCACCCTTTTCCTTCCTCTGATTTTATCCGATTGCATTAGGTGAAAATATTAGTTTTATCTGTAATTCCA
Organism: Elephas maximus indicus; assembly: GCF_024166365.1. Taxonomy (NCBI): domain Eukaryota; kingdom Metazoa; phylum Chordata; class Mammalia; order Proboscidea; family Elephantidae; genus Elephas; species Elephas maximus. The sequence continues at coordinate 20,224,698 of NC_064819.1, read as the reverse complement.
ATCAAATTAAAATTTTATTTAAAAAGAAGGAATAGAAAGAAAAGCCAGCGTGGAAGCCCACTTTTCCCGGTCTTTTTGGCTACCATACCATAAGAAGCGTGGATCAGGAAATACAGATTCTCATCCAGGCTCTGCCACTGGCCAACTACATCACCTTGGGCAAGTTACTTCATGCTCTGATTTCAGATTACTTGTCTTACAAAGGAGGGATGGACAGTGGGGTGAGTGATCTTTAAGAGGCCTTCCAGTTCTGATTCTGTGACTACACCAGTCATACCACAAATGTCTACCCAGGCAAAAGAACTCCCATGAGAAACTAGGGTAAAACCTGGAGATGGGACAGCTATGGCCTCATTTTAATGTCAAACAAGGTTTACAAGGCACAGATGGCAGGGGGGAAAGGGGATGCTTTATGTCCTTAACATAACCAAGCTCCACTCTGTCCCAATTTCTGAGGGCTTACCATCTAATGTTCCCTTACCCTCCTCTGATAAACCTATTCGTTTTCTTTCCAATGTCCCTTTTCTTCTCTATCTGGAAGAAGAGCGCAGAAAAAGCCAACAGTAGCCTCAGATCAGAACCCCTTTGCCTGCACTTGTGTACCCTCAGAAGGGCGAATGTCCTAAAGGCTTTTTCTTTAGAAGCTTGTGGCAGCTGCCCTGAGCCCTGAGCTCCCCCGTCTAGGCCTCCTATAGGGAAAGACACATGGCTCCTCAGGATCTGATGTCTACTGTGAAGGTTAGGAAAGAACAGATCTGGGGAAGAGGCAAGGGATACAGACAGAGCTAAAAAGCACTTAACACACTGAAGTAAAACACCACTCAGACAGCAGTCAGTTCTCCACCATTAATGCTGAATCCTGAAACCATCACCAAGTTAGCTACTTGGTGACCACTCTGTAAGCAAGGTCAGCAGAAAGCAACAAAAACATCAAGCCTGGAAGATGACATGAGAAATGCTAGAGAAAAATTCTGAATTTGTGTTTTTGCAGTGGTATTCATGTTGATCACGTTTTAAAATAAATCGTAACTCACATCCATAAGCCGTCAACAGCTCTTCTGAGGTTGGAGGTCGATGAGGGTCTTCATCCTCTCTGGGCTTTATGATAGTAATTCCGTAGGTAGCTTCTAAAACATGTCTTGGAATATTCTGGCAAACATAAGCTCGTCAAGGAATCCATCCATTCCCTTGAATTGACTACCTCCTCCCCATGGTATCTGAGACACACGTCTCAGAACATAGTTTGTCTATTATGCACACTCTTCCTCCTCCCTAAAGGAAGAGTGATTATTAAGTTAAAAAGACTGTTTCGTTTTCATTTAAACCAAGGTCTTATGAACAAATAATCACTTCCAAATAAATCCTTGTAAAATAGTAATCAAAATAACCTCTGAAATAGAGCTCAAAGATAATTTACCTTGGAAAGTAAGATTCTAAGTCAGCTCTAAATTCTTACATGACCCTAGTTCAGAGACAGTCTTTATTTCTAACCCCTACAACTACCCAAGGAGAGATTATCTTTTCCTTTCTTGTCTCATCAGCATCTCTCTGTACTTTTTCTTAAGCCACTTAGAGCATTCTACCTTGTATCACGGTTACCTATGTACATGCCTCATGTTGCCCAAAGAACGACGCTCCTTAGGGGCAGGATCTGTGGCTGACTGATGCCTGCATCCCCCACAGTACTTAACCCAGCACGTGGCGTGCACCAAGAGCTCAATACATTTTTGCTTATTAATTTACAAAGAAACTTAAACATACAAAAAAGCACAAAATACTTAACACCTGTGTTTCCAAAGAAGCCCTAGTAGACACATAACAACCAGATTCTTTTTGAAGCAGAAAGGATATTAGTGATATGGGTGGGATGTGATCTCTCATCTGGTCTATGGGGAGGATTCCACTGCAAGTCATCTCCGCCTTGGTGGAGACAAAGGATGGCATCACCAGGCCTGGGCAGTCACACAGGCAGAGGCCAGGTTCCACATACAGAGTCTGAAAGACAAGGAAGACGTCTGTGTGCGCATACAGCAGATGCAGGGGAAAAAAGGGCAGCGTACGACCGACGGGGAACTGCAGAAAATACCCAGAAGTAATTAGCTGAGAGGGAAATACAGAGGCTAAGGCTGCAAAAATACCTGAAAATGCTTGGTGTGACCAGGTGTGGCAGACACAGACACCTTCTTGTTGCCCATAACGGTGTTGATTGTTGAACTCTTACCAACGTTTGGGTACCCCACCTAGAAGAGACTCAGAAGTTAACAGTCAAACAGCGTATCTACCAAGGATCCAAAGATGCTAAGTAAATGGCAGCAACACTGGCCTAAACATCTGATCACTTCGGAAGCAGATGCTGTTTGTAGACACATTCTAATAATCATAACATACAACTGGTTTTAATTTTTAGTAACTTATTAGCAAGTTTCTGTCTTGCTGGCTAAATATTAATATGGCACAATGACTTCATAAGCTACTAAGCTCTTTAGTTATTCTTGGTTTCAGGACAATACCCATCCTTCCCTCTTCCTGCCACCTCTTCTCCCAATGTTCCCAATAAATGCGAAACACTTTGAAGATTCCTGGGGCTTTGTTTAAATGGCTGCATTTTGTTTATCTGGAATGCCCTTGCTTCCTATCACGTGTCCAAATCTCACACTATACTTCAAGGCACAGCCTCCTCCAGAGAGATTTCAGGCAACTGACAACTGTCAACTAACTGGAATGTTCTTACGGTGTTTCATGTTGATATCTTGAATACACGATATGTTGTCATTATCTGTGGGCATGTCTCATGCCCTTTAAGTATTCCCCTTTAACTAAGGGATCATGATTTATTCCTGTATCCTCTTTACAGTGGATTGGAGCCCTGCTGGCGCCGTGGTTAAGAGTTTGGCTGCTAACCAAAAGGCAGACAGTTCAAAGCTACTAGCCGCTCCCTTGGAAACCATGTGGGGCAGTTCTACTCTATCCTAAGGGGTTGGTATGAGTTGGAACCCACTCGACAGCAAGGGGTTTGTTTGCTTGTTTGGTTTTAAACGTTGTTTCTTTTGTGGGGGGAAGCTTTGCTGCCACTCTCCCGACTCCCACCTGAATCAGGTTACCACATCATACATTCCTGTAAGGTGTTCAACTTCCCCCTCTTTACACTCATCACGTTTGGAATTACTTGTTCGATGTCTGCCTCCCTGCAGGCTGCAAGCTCTGTATCTGTCTTGCCTACTGATATTCTGCTAGGGCCCAGCAGAATGTCTGCCATATGGCGGGTGCTCAATAAATGTTTGTACAATGAGCAAATTAACCTATTCTTAGGATTTCTAGAGTAAGAAATTCAGAAAGTGAGGGACGCTGCTTAGCATGTCCAAAAATGTGAGAAAGAAATGAATTAACCTGTAGGATAGCTGGGTTTTCCGAGGCATGTTGAAAACGAATTTTTAGCAAAAATATTTACCAAATTAAGCCTTAAAATTCAGAGAAGCACAGTAATTTCCCCTAGGCTGGTGCAAGTGAGTGAGTTTCATTGCGGACTGGGAATTACATGTACGTCTGTCTGACTCCAGAGTCTTCTCTTTTAACTCGTACACTAAGTCCATCAACCACAGTCATTTTGAGAAGGCTTTTTTGGGGAAGTGGGGAGGAGCTTAAAAAGAATTGGAATTAGCTCTCCTTGGCATGTAACTTAAGAGCTGGAAGACTTTAAACCTGCCAGGATCTCCATTCCTTCACCGTGTCTTGTTCTCTTAGACAGAAGATCTTTACAATAAACACCTTCTCCAACATCTTACACTCCTTTAGCTAGGGATGAAGCCATCTGGAGTCACGCTGTATGCCCTCGGAGTTTAAGGCACTTTGATAGCCACCTGTACAATTAGGGTCTCTGGGGCTAGGGATGGGACTACCCGCCCCCTACTCGCTGCTTAGTGTTTATGCAATTAAAGTATCTGCATGTTTTGCCTGGGACCAAGATGCTGGGATGCACCCATACGCGGATTTAGATAATAAGCTGACAGGTACACAGGGTCACAGGATACCAAAAGCCTACAGAAGAAAACAATGGGCCAGGATGTAAAGTGTGGCTAGACTATAGTTGATGGTGAGATGACACAGGACAGAGGAGGGGACCCCTACAAAAGAAGGTAAGACCAATGGGCTGGAAGTCTGAAGATGACATTAAAAGCTCCCTCGTTCTAGTCTCTCATGGTAACGTGCAGGATGGGAACGCAGAACTGGAAGAAGACTAGCGAAAATACTTAATGTGAACAGCAGTGTAACCAATATAACCCTTTAGAAAGTTCATCTTTTGATTCGGTTCTGAATGTCACACCGCCTACTCCCAAGATGCCATTGGGCAACAAGAGAACGATAATGTTCCCTATGATGCCAGAAACCCAAGTGGTCTCTGGGGTGACAGTGTAGCTGCCAAAGAATGGGGAATGAGGATCATCACAGTGGCCAGCATTTTATGACATATTTTGTCTTACCAGTCCAACAGTAAGTTGTCCATCTTTCACCGTCTTCCCAGTGTGTAGCTGCTTAAAGATCTCCAGTAATTCCTGTTTCGACACCAGATGGCTAAAATTGTGTGTTTGCCTCTTCTGTGGGGCTCTCCTGTCCTGAGCGCTCTTCTTCCCGTCCTGGCCACAGGACTCTTCTTCAAGGTTGCTGTCTTCTTCCGAACATGTCTGCCAATCTTCTTCCTCCTCCTCCTGACAGTCCTCATACTCGCTGTCATCTTCATCACGGGAGGCACCTTCACTAAGTGAGGCAGAATCCCTGCCTGGGAGATGTTCAGTCTCACTGTATGGAATTTCAGCCTCTTCGAAATCGGAGCTTTCAGACTCAGCTGTGTTGGTTTCTCCAGCAGCTCTATTTACTTGTTCCTAACGAGATAAGAGAAATCACAGAAGTTCAGATGTGTATAACAACTATACTGGCCACTCCAGTGAAAATTCTCAGTGAGTTGATTATTTAGGATGAACAGAGGACCCAAAAAGTTATGAGGAAAAGTGGAAAAGGTGAATACAGGGAGGAGACGCTGTGAAGCCTTTTGGTGCAAGGATACACAACCAACTGTCAACAGCTGCGCCCTCTGGGGAAGGGATGAGGGGTGGACCTACACTCTTTATACATTTCTCTATTATTTGAATATCATATTGCTTTTTTAAATTTAAAATAAATCTTTCAAGAAAACAAGGGGAAAAGTCCAGGTGCAGCTGAATTCTTTGGCAGTCCATTACTTTAGGATGAGGTGTAGAACAAAACAAAGCATTTCTCATCAACATAAACCACTTAACATTCTCCTCTCTGCACACAGCAGGAAGGGCATGCTTGTCATTTGAGCTTGAATTTACATTTGCATTTTGCAAGTTTAAAGGAAATGGCCAATCTTTGGTAATTGCCTTTAGTAAATGAAGCATTGCTGAACATGGCTTCCTGTGTGAAATGCAAGAACAACAAAACTCAAGTCCCCGCCGTGAGGAAAGAGAAAGGTTATAGCCATTCGCTATTCATGTACGTGCTAATTCTTCTCGATCTCTACCAACAGCAAAGCTAATTGGCCGGGATTTGGAAATGACACACACTGCCTTACTTCCAAACACTTCAGGGTTAGAATGAGTCATAGGAGAACACGATGAACTCGGTGAAACATGTATCCTAAATTTTAGGGGAGTAAAGGTAAAACGAAATGTCACGATGAATCAGTATGGTTTCATGATGATGCCTGGCAACTCCATGAAGACACATGGCTTATGACAGAACCTCAGAGTGGGAAAGAAATTTTATGATGACCAAAGAATGTAAAGAAATCGGTGTTCCCTAAGAGCTCGGCTGGATCAGATTTTAAAATACAAAAGAAGCATAAAAACAAGAATGTGAACTGAACATGGGTACGTTTTAGAAAAATGAAGGCTTAGAGGCAGGCTCAGGAATAAGGCTAAAGTTACCAAAAGGACTGCAGTAGTCACGCTAAAAATAAAAAGGGAAAGGTCTCAATTCTTTGAGGAACAGGATGCAATTTGATAGAATGGCCAGTAGAAAGCAGAGGCACTCAACTAAAAAAAAAAAAGTTACATTTTTTAAAATAAGAAGGGGTTGAACAACTGTAGAGGAAAAATTAAATGCTAAGGTAAGAAAACAAAGAAGTATTAAAATATTTTAAAGGAAGTTCAAATTTGATACCCAAATTATAGATGGGATTACAGATGTGATGTCACGACCTCAGCTGGTGTTTTTTCTGAGACATCATGGAGAAAAGCAGAGACTTCAGAAGACCTGAGATGCCAAAAGACTTGAGAGGAGCAAATGGTGGCTAACTTTTCAAAAGGAAGGAAGAATAGCTTCCATAAACCACAATGTTGACCCAGAGACTGATCTATGACGAACATGAGAGCAGGAAGGGATAGTCTGCAGAAGGGAGAGCTAAGGGGACATGGGCAGAGTTCCTCAACGTTAAATGGCTGTTTATCTACAAGGGCAACGACTCATTCATTACCGCCTCAGAGAGCAGAACTTAGACGCTGAATGGAAGAACCTCCTAAATTTAGAGATAAAAAGAACGAGTTCGCTTGGTTGCCAGAGCCCTGTCATGAAGAGTAGTCACAGAGCGACGAGATGACCGTTGGCCAGTGAGGCGGGGGAAGGAATCCTTCACAGAGGCAGAGGTTGGAGCTCATTGAACTGTGCAGGGGTGGCGGTTACACAGCACCCAGCTCAGGGCACAGCACCCCGACAGCAGATGTTTAACAAATGGAGATAAAAGGAGAGGAAGAGGACGGGAAAACAGATATTGCTTCTGAGGTCTCTTCCAGCTCAAAGAGTCTGTCCCTCATTTCTGTTCATAGTTATCATTTTTTAAAATTAGAAAATAAAAATAAACTCCCCAACGTTTTTTGTAAAGTTTGGTTAAAAATACAGAAAATCACTTGGTATATCTTAATTTAGAGTTACTTCTTTTTCTTTCTTTTCAAAATAAAGCCAAAAGTGATTCTGACCAAATCCTGATAAACTGTACCCTTTTGTTCTGACTTCTCTTAAATGCAATTACAAGGTCATTATGAAATTTCCTATACCGCTTCCTGTCTCAGATAAAATAAAAAATATAGCCAACATCAGTGTCTGGCACCACACTGGGGATGTCAGATTAACAACCACAGAGAAAGTAACTTTATGACTCACTTCTCTGTAGGTCGCCCTATTACGACACTTAGAAAAAAAAAAAAGCTAACCCCAGTAAGTCTCCAATAAGAAAAAAAACACAAAGCACACCAATCAGAAACCGAATTCTCCTCCCTGAAACCCAGGAAGTCCCCAGGTTACCTTCGGGGTGCCATTCAGCTGAACCGCTTCAGCCAAAGCTGACCAGAAAATAACCTTCACGTCTTCTTTTTCGAAGTAGGAGGCCCAGGCACTCCGCTGCTCTGCAGTCAACAAATCTGCCTTATTTATTAAAATAACATTCTCCTTATTGGCATCCAGTTCTTTCACGTAACATTCCTAGGCAAGACAGAGAGATTTAGAAAGATCTCTTCAAACAATTAAAAATTAGGTTACTTTATTGAAGATCTCCAGCTATGACTAAAAGTTTTTACTGCTCTCAGCTTTAATCATTTCCTAATTTCAAAGGCTTGTAATCACGGTACACTCTATTAGTCCTTTCATTAAGCTTTGAAACAGAGTCATGTCACAAATAGATACTCTCAACATAAGAAACTTAAAAGTGTAAAAAGAAATGTTTTCTTGCCCTGCTGAAGTTTAACAGCTCCATTTTTCTTTAAACAGTGTACTCTCTTTACAGCAAGTTAAAGAACTGCATAACCTGGAGACCTGACAGGCAGCAGGGACTGTTTTTCGGTCAAGTGAGGACAGCCAATAATAATCTCATCTTGAAAGGCTGAAAGCATTTCTGAAGCATAAAAGGAACGCAAGATTCAGAAATTGAAATTAATTTCCAATTACAGCTCTTCGTTAAAAAGCAGGGGTATAAAAGCTGACTTCATCAGTTTCACCATTAAAATTTTAGTGATTCACCAGTGGATTTAAAAATAATCTGTATTTCTCAAGCAGAAATTTCACATGATCCTCACACCTTGGTTATTGCTCCCTGTGGTGTTCTACAAACTTAGCTGGCTTGTAAGACACTACAAGGTGTAACTAAGGTAACTAAGGTGTGAAAAGAGAACTTACTGGGGCGGATAAAAAGTGGACTAGGGATATGCTACAACAAGCACAATGCTATTTTGATTGTTGTCTCTTGAAAAACGGGAAACATTGGCAGATGTCTATTAGCAAACTAAACTTCTAAACTAAAAGTCAGAAAATTCATGTGTTTGAGCCTTCCTGCAGGTGGGAACAATTGTCTGAGGAGAGCAAACACCTGTCTGAACGGTGGTGTCACGCAAGCTCCCGACTGAGGTGGGGGTGGGGGCCTGATAGAACAAGCTGGAGGACAGGGCAGACTGCTGCCTAGAGTTACTTCTGTGAGTGATGTCCTCTCACTTCTGCTCAAAGGACTTAAGTGTGGATCTTGTCAAACTTTACTTACCAAATCCTCACATCTAAACAGCAGTGGGTTTCGAGCATCTACTATCTGGACCACAATATCACTGAAAAACAAATGTGAGATAGTAGAAGAAAGCTCAGGACCAATCACTGGATTTTCTGTACTCAAAGTGAAAGGGGCTGACCATATAACGATAGTAATAGTGACAAACACTCCATATACTGCGTACTTTCCATGTTTGCTTTTTTAGGTAGAATTATCCCTGGTTTACATGAGGAAACCGAGACTCAGGACAGCTAAGTAACTGGCCCACTAGCTACTTAGTGACAGATCTAGAAGTGAGTCTAGGCAGCGTGGACCAGAGGCCATGGCCTAGAAGGGCTCAGATGATGTTTCATTGCTGGAACTTCTATACAATTCTCCTGGTGAGACAAAAGGATTCCAAACGCAGCAACCCAAGGGGAGGTCAACTGAACACTCAGTCTCTCATCTATACCCTCGTTAAGGTCTCAAAAGAAAACAAACTGCTTGCTGACAGCTGCTGCTACGGAAGCCAGTACCTTACTTAAACCCAGGGCTGACAAAGGAGAGAGCACGTACCTGGCAAACCATCATCCATGGTTTCAACAATGTGTTTAAATGGCAAAAAAATACAAAACAGCAAAATACCAACTTAAGCTGAAGGAGGAATGACGAGTGCAGCTTCTTCCATCCCATCTAAGATGTGGCAACAAAACCTCCTGCAGCTGATGGCAAGCTCCTGAATCCCCCACAAATGTAGCGGGGACACAGCAGCAGCCCAGCATGGCATGGAGAGTAAGGCTTTCACTTCCCTTCCTTCAGCTTCTGGGAAGGCTAGGGAGGATGTCAGGAGGGCCCATGGGACTGACACCGGAAGGAAAAAAGATGCAGACGTACAATCGCCTAACAGCAGAGTCTTCCAAAAACCCACATGTGGTTAACCAGCTTTTTCTGGGGTACCTCTGCGACTATGCTGAACATCAAGGAAATGATTAAATCAAAGCTACCACTTAGGGCAGGGCTTTTGACAAAGTATATTTTCTTTTCAGAAGTTAAATTTTCAGCATCATCTCGTCATTCAAACGAACTCACGGACTTGCTAGTTTTTTTTAAGTCCTCTAATTAAGTGGGCCCCAATATTTCCTTCTTTAAGGTGGTATCTGCCACTTTCAACCTGTAAAGATTCAAGAGTAAATGTAGAGAAAGCCTAATAATAATAAACCAAAGCCACAAGGTCCCGACATTACATCTGCGTAGCAAACATGCAGAAAGAATTAACTTAGAAACACCCGTAAGAAAAGACATTTAAAAACAGCTTGCTTTATGTGCTGAATTGGGATGCAGTGCCAAGTGCCAACTGTGTACCAGGAAGGCTTTGTGCAATACAATGGAAGTGCCTTTTCTTCCTGGAATACAGTGTAATGCCCTCAGTGCCTTGGCAGTTTCCTGCATTTCAATGACATACTGCACACGAAATCTTCTCTGAGAACTCCTACTGAAATTAAAGAAGCAGATGGCTTAGTTAGCCTGTTACCAAGCAGCAGACATCTGCCCTACAGAAGACACCGATACATATTTCTGTTGCAAGCCGTGGCAGTAGTCACCTGATTAATAATATTTCTGTGTACTCAGATTCACTTCTGTGCGATATGAACAATATTCTTTGAGTAAGAAACATATTCAGTCAGAAAAGAGGGAAATATCACGTAACACAAATAACAGAGCGAGCAAATACTACAACAGGAGCTGGAACTTTCAACAAGTACATGCTCGCTCTGATGAAACCGACGCCTATACAGGAGCATAAAAAACGTGCAAGGGGCTTTCCTGTTTTACATGGAAGACTGAACACAGGTTATCTCTGCTCCTTCTCAAAACCTGCTAAATGAAAGTAAGGGCTGAAACCCATCAGGACAAACAGAAAGGGAGAATAGCGAATAAAAAACGTGAACCCACTTTTGAAAGATGGAAACCAGATGGAAGACTCAGCAGAACCAAAAAAGCTGAATACCAAGTATGTGCAGACGGGGATACCGAGAGAAGCAAGCCCGTTTATGCCCCCAAATGAGCCAGAAGACTCAGGATTAGAAGCATCAGATAGCTCTGAAGGTAAGGGTGAGGCATAGGACTGAAGTCAGGGATATTTGGGGGAAAGTCTCAGTAGGCATTAGTCCCCTCCCCAGTTCCATGCAGCCAGGCAACTATACCCCACAGCCTTCCTCCCCCACCCTAACAGCAGAAGGCTAAGGTCTATTTTGGAGAGTTGGACACATGAAGCACGGAAGAAGGTATAAAAGAGGTGCCATATTGACAAAAGGAGGATTAAAGGTAAGGCCACACACTAAGCAAGAGAACACCTAGCCCCGTGGCATTGTACCACCTCCTTCAGCCCTACTCCTGGCAGATTCTTCTTCTTAAGGGACTGACTGGCCCTAGGAAAGACTTATAAATACTACTATCTCAGGGTTTCCCAATAAAACTGATCCCCGCCAGTCCCCCTACAGTGAAGCCTACCAGTCGGCAAGCCCCACCTAACCATGCAGACCTGCCAATCAGCTCTGTAACGCATCATTCTTAAATATGAACAGACAACAAATCACACCAGACGTCTGAGAAAGACCTCTTACATAAAAGTCAGAAACCAAAATAGCAAAGAAAACGGACACAGAGCAAAGAGAGAGGAGTAGGAAGTAGAAGGAAATCTAAAACCCAAACAAAAATGAGAATTAGGCCTGTAAATGGGGACGTTCCCTCAAGGCTGAGAAGCAGTATTTCGGAGCTTGTTACCCATGTCTTTGGAGAGAAGAAAACAGGCTTTCTCGGCTGAACACACCCTCAACTGCTGAAGGGAGTTCTGCTCTGCTCCACAGACATTCCACAGGAGTACCATACCGGCTCCTCCCAAGCCCCATGCAGGAGTGACTGAGAATAAAAGGGGTGGACACAGAGGCTGGTAATCGGCTGCAAGCTTCTCACCCTCTTAGGCTTAGAAATTTGCCTTGCTCTTCTGGCCTCTCCACGTCCCAGCCCAATAGCCTTTTCTCTGTCCCTGAGGAAGCAGGTTTGGGGGGTAGGGAGACCATGTAAGTGACTTTCTAAAAAATTGCGACAGAATTCACATACCATAAAATCTACCCTTCTGAAGTGTACAACTCAGTGGTTTTTAGTATATTCACAAAGTAGTGCAACCATCACAACTCTAATTCCAGAACATTTTCCTTATCCTAAAAAGGAACATAAGTGACTTTTACAAGGGTAATCCAAGTCCGGCTTTCTCAGTAACAATGCCAAGTGGAGTAATATTCTTTCTGTGAATCCCAATTAAAGCATCCTGCTTGTAATGTCCTTATTGGGTACATATTACGAATTTCAGAACAACACTGACTGAAGGTTCCCTCTTAAAAAAACATTTCAACTATAAGGTTCATTTATGGTGTTCCTGAAAACAATTCAGAAAATCTTTGAAGAAAGGGGGTGAGATTAAAGAGAAAGTTGATTCAACGATAACACTCTTCTAACAATCTGAAATTCTCATTAGTGTTACGTACAGGAAACAGACGAGTCTCCCATCCTCAACTGTCCACATCATTCTCTTCCTCTCAAAGCCCAGTTAAAAAGGAAAAAAAAAAAACAACCTCCCCTTGGTTCTCGCCAAGCCTTATCACACTGCTCCTTCCTCTGCTCTGACAGGGCATGCTGCCTTTCTATTCCCGACACAGCAGGAATCACACTGTGCTCTGTATCTCACCAGACATCCAGCTCTCTGAGTGCGAGGGCTGCGTCTCACTCACTGTGGGCCTCTGGTGCCCAGGCTATGCTTGGCACTTAGCTGAAGTCCATAAAGGTCTGCTGAACTGAACACCTGTAACTTACGTGCTCTTTGCAGGTAGGAACCACCCTTTTTCATTCTCATATTTCCCCTATTACTAGTAGGAACTCGATACGCATTCGATGAAGTATATGTGCTTCAGAACTCATTTTACAGAAAACATTCACCATTCTCACACACTCATCAATGACTTTGTCTAATAACAACAACAAAAAAAACCTACATTTAAAAAAGCAATTGTTGTTGTGTGCTGTCGAGTTGATTCTGATAGCAGCCCTGAGGACATAGGAAAACTGCCCCATAGGGTTTCCTAGACTGTCATCTTTACAAGAGCAGAGGGCCAGGTCTTTTCTCCTGCAGAGCCACTGGTGGGTTTGAACTGCTGACCTTTTGGTTAGCTGCTAAGCACTTAACCACTGTGACACCAGGGCTCTTAAAAACAGAAACATAACATTATATTTGGTTTTATAATTTTCGATGGCCTATTGCACAGCTTAATTTTTCCCCCAAAATGTGGGCCTATAAGCATACGTTAACATCCAAATCAAATATAATGTAACTATGTTGTTCTCATTACACAAAAAGAAAATGGTAACATACCTTCTCTCAATGACCCTCCAGAGCTGGCGCCAAAAGTCCAAATTTCTCTCAAACGGAGTCAATATCAGCTTCTGTTCCTCTTCCAGCCTGGCTTTAGAATGGAAAGTTTGTACCTTTACCAGATTATAATAGAAGGTTCCAGCAGGACAAATGCTCAAATTCATTGCATTAAAAAAAAAGTACACAAATATTAACTGTCAAGTTATTTTTATATACCATCTGTTAAGTCAACATGAAAATACAATTTATTTCACACCATAATACACCAAATTCAAATTGTCTCCTGAGCTATTTAAGCCCTGAGTTTATCTACCACACCAACTCCCATTTCTCTCCCTAGAGGAATGCTCAGGAGAGCAGTGACAAACTCCAGGGTGCCCAGCAGCTGGAGAAAGGACTGAAAAGAGAAAAGGCCAGAAGTGAACACAGTAACCAGCTCACCACTTGTGGACAAGTATGCACATGGACCCACAATGCTATGTGTGCACACATACCACTCTGCACCAATAAGAAGCTACCATTTCCCTTTTAAAAGAATACAGATTTCAAAATGCAAACGGCAACGCCAACATACCAAAATGCCTGAATTCAGGATTTCAAGGTAAATCATCATATAGTCCAACACTCACCGGACAAGCTGACGTCTCCATTCTAGAAAGTTATCTTTCTCTGCCTGTTTGAGTTCTTCAGGACTAGTTTGTTTGTCCCACTTTGGTCTGAAATGATTATAGAGGGGAAAAAAATTCCACATACGGGTCACCAAAATAAAATAGAGGATTCATATATAATAACGGCAGCTGAGAAGATGAAGCAGGAAAAAAGGAAACACCAACTTAAGAAGTTTATACTCAGCAGCCTTGTTATGTCTTGTAATATTCTAAACTGTCATTCAGCTCACCTCCTTGGTATACTCAAGAACTGTTTGTTTTCTTCATGGAGTTTCTTAATTCTTTGGCTCTCCTCAAAAGATAGCAGTCCAGTCCTAGCCTCACGAGGCACAAACGTAATATTAAGCTTTTCTGTTTGTAGGGGAAAAAAAAAAAAAAAAAGCACAATTACTTAAGAGGCAAAACAGATACTAACTGCTAGTCATTTTGATAAACTTGAAAAACTAAGTATGAGAGCCTAAAATAGAATTTAAGCTTTCCTGATTTAGATTCCTCTTGCCCTGAATAAATTATAATTCCCAAATGAAGCTTTCCATCCCCTCATTCCCCTCACCATCCCTTCCTCCCCCCAAAAGAAAGAATTCTAGTTCCCTCCCTTGAGGTTATTTACTAAGTGGGCAGCCTCCCAGGTCTTTTTTCCAATAGTCACATACAGCGAAACCTGTGAGAGCTGGAGCTCGAGGGGACTGTCTTGTTTTTCTGGGTCTCACAAGTTTCCACCTTTGACAGGGTGCAGTCCTACCACTTTTCTATTGGCTGTTTTAGTGGAAAATATTTGCATTTTCTTTGACACATTTCTGCCTTACACAGGTTTTATGGCATATGGATCGGTCAGACTTTTTCTAATGCAAACGACACCATTCTAGATGCACCATTCGGCAACTTCGTCTCTTCATTTGGTAATAGGTCTTGGAGAGTCTTCATCTTAGTACACAGAGATTCACCTCATTCTTTTTAACTGTGGCATATCATCTCATCGGAAACCCTGGTGGCGTAGTGGTTAAGTGCTACAGCTGCTAACCAAAGGGTCAGCAACTCAAATCCCCCAGGTGCTCCTTGGAAACTCTATGGGGCAGTTCTACTCTGTCCTATAGGGTCGCTATGAGTCAGAATCGACTCGATGGCACCGGGTTTGGTTTTTGGTTTTTATCATCTCATTGTGTATCTATAATGCAGTTTATTTAGCCATTTTCCATCTTTTGAACATTTAGGTTCTTTCCAAGTTTTCCTTGTTAAAACTGTGCTGTATACATTATCAGGAGCCCTGGTGGCACAGTGGTTAAGAGCTGGGCTGCTAACCAAAAGGTTGGTAGTTCAAATCCACCAGGCGCTCCCTGGAATCTCTATGGGGCAGTTCTACTCTATCCTATAGGGCTGCTATGAATTGGAATCAACTAGACAAAAATGGGTTTTGGTGTAAATTATTCGTATACCTTCCAATGTGCATACGTGTTCCTCAAGGGGAAGTGCAGTCCTTAAGCCAACAGCAGCAGCAGCAGCTGGGAACTTGTTAGAAATGCAAATTCCCAGGCTCCTTCCCAGAGTTACTGAATCAGAATCTCTAGAAGACGGATTCAGCAATCCACGTATTAACACATTCTCCAGGTAGTTCTCAAGCTCACTGAGGCCTGAGAACTGCTGCTCTGGGGTGGCTACTGAGAAGTGGAAATGCTGGGTCACAGGATATGTGTTTTAAATTGTTAACAGCTACTGCCATGCTGTATTTTCAGCCTCTCCCTCTCTACTGGCTCTCACCCAAAACCTATGAACACGCTAATGTTAACCCGGATCCTTCTCCTGTGTACGTACACGCGTGCACGCACACACACAACCACACATACCCCTTCTCTCTCTTCCCCCGCTACAATCAAATGTCTCTAAAGATACAACATGCCCACTGACTCAATCTCCTCACCCCACCTCCCTATTTAACGTCCTACAACTGTGGCTCCACCCCCTACTAAAACTGTTTTGGCAAAGATTACTGATGTCATTTAAAAAGCTTTCTCGAGATATAAATCACATACCACATGATTCACCCAACTAAAGTGTACAATTCAATGGCTTTTAGTGTACTCACAAAGTTGTGCAGCCATCACCATGAGCAATTTTAAAACATTACTCCAAAAAGAAACCTCGGACCCCTCAGCAGTCACTACCCACTCCTCTCCCCAGCCCTCATCCCTAGGCAACCACTACTGTCTCTTGAGCAGCCCATCCTTTAGATAGACATGAATGCTAACTCCATCTTTATGACCCCATCGTAGGCTACAGACTTCTTTCATAGCACCTGAAACCAAAAGTTATAGAAACTGTCTTATTCCTCACCATACTTTCAATGCTCAATACAACGTCCAAGAGTGGAGTCTTTCAGAGATGCAAACGGCTAAAGCAGTCAGCTACTAACCAAAAGGCAGGAGATTCGAGTTCACCCAGAGGCATGTTGGAAGAAAGGCCTGGTGACCTACTTCTGAAAAATCAGCCAATGAAAACCCTATGGAGCACAGTTCTACTCTGACACACATGGGGTCACCATGAATCAGAATCAGCTTAACAGCAACTGGGTTTTTTTTTTTTTTCTTTTTGGCCTGAGATTAGCTGGTGTTCAATAAAAACATTTTGAACGAATAAATGAATGTTTTGCTAAAGAATGTAATAATGACGTTTATAAAAATGGTAAGAACAGTAGAATAGTAATAAGTCTATGATAGCAATACAGTCAGCAATGCTATCTCTGTGCCAGGTACTGTTTAAAGTGCTTAGAAGACAAATATAAAAAAAACCAGGGACACCAGTGATTAAAGAAAATCATATGCATGGAAAATTCCCCAAAATATGCTGATTAAAACCACTGCCGTCAAGTCAATTTCAACTAATAGTGACCCTATAGGACAGAGTAGAACTGCCCCATTGGGTTTCCAAAGAGCGGCTGGTGGATTTGAATGGCCGACCTTTTGATTAGCAGCCGAGCTCTTAACCACTGTGCCACCAGGGCTCCGATATGTTGATTAGTGCTTCAAAATATAATTCCAGTTGCCTAAGAAACAGTAGGTAGCTCAAGAGTCTGTCTTTAACAATGGTTATCAGGAAATATTTTCTGGAAAACGCTGGTCATGTCCATCATAATGCTGACCAATCTTTTTTCTATGATAGAGTCAGTTTCTTGAACTTGATATGATGCAGTAATAATGTGAAGTGCTTCTGGGGCTGAATTTTAAAACTATGGTGCAACTGGACCTTTCTATGCTGCTTTTAGGACATGTCTTTGTGTTAATGACAATCCATTGATGAGTTTAGTAGGGGCCTCAAAACACTTCCAAGTAGAGTTGTTTGTATCTATTCAGCAAAGATGGCAATGTATATGCACTCAGCAGCAAACAACTTACCAGCCACAAACTCTGTTCCTGCAAGTTCTGCAGTTGCAAGGAAGTCATCCAGGGAGCTTTGTTCAGTCACTGACTGAAGATTAAGACGACCCCAATCATAGCCATCATTGAGTTCAGTTGTGTGCAACTGTGAACAGAACACAGGTAATAAACACAGCTGCTCTCTTACACTCTTGACATCCAACAAGCTACAAACTTCCACATAACTATTAAATGATAAGGGTGATGATAGCCTTTTAGAGTCTATGCTAACATAGTTAACATTTAAACGAGCACCTGTTTACCTCATGTGAGGTAAGCAGGTTCATTACCTCGTTAATTCATCATCTGATTGCACTTTCAAAATCTTTGGTTATTATATCTCTGTTTTTTATACTAACGAGGAAATTGAAGCTTAAATAGATAAAAAAAATAACTTGCCTATTGTCACAAAATAATAAGTGATAGAGGCAGAGGTAGAATTTGAATCCGGACTGCCTGACTCCCAAGAGCCAGCATTAGTTACTTTTTTTACTGTTTGTGTAAACAGTAAGCAATATGGTTTACACAATGACCCAAGTGTGCGTGATACACGATATAAATGCTAGTGTACCAATTATATAGTTAAAAAAAAAAGGAATCCTGAAACAAAACTTAACTTATTCCATGTAATACAACTGCAAGTTCCGTATGGATCTGTATGGCAGAAACCCCTACTCATCTTCGATACCCAGCTTGGCATCACTTTCTTTGGAAAAGTTCCCAGTGACCTCTGATCCCAAACTTTGCAGCCCCGAGGCTCATAACTAGACCAAAAGGATGGATGAGAAACAAGACAGCGCCTGTCTTACCCAGGAGTCGGTGTGACGGTGGTTACGGCTCCGCTGAGCCTGATGGCGGATAATGGCCCGACCCAGGGACCCAGCACCCGTCACCTTCCTCCGGCCCATAGCAACACAGCCGTCGCATAAGCCTTCGGGGACGAGCGCGTGCGCCTTCCGGTACCCGGCGCTCGGCTCCCGGAAGTGACGTAAACGAGCCTGAGTAGTGAAAGCCCGAAGTGGGGTCGGAAAAACGAAATAACTTGCTTCGAATTCCACTTTATGTATCTCAAGTTTTGCCAGTACTATATAGTATAAATATAAAAATGGTTCTGGGGGCTTAATTGACTATAAGTGTCCCTACGAATGTCTCAAATTTGGATAGTGTGAGCGAGTCAAAAGAATGGTACCGTCCAGATTTGTGCACTGATCTTCAGTTTCCGGCAAGGAACAGAGACACCTAGAATAAAATGGCCGATCATTTTCATGGTACTAACCACTTTTAACCACGCCTCCCGGAGCTCTGGTGGCACAGTGGTTAAGAGCTGGGCTGCTAACCAGAAGGTCGGCAGTTTGAATCCACCAGCCGCTCTTTGGAAACGCTATGCGGCAGTTGTACTCTGTCTCGTAGGGTCGCTATGAGTCGGAATGGACTGGACAGTAATGGGTTTGTTTTTTTTGGTTTGAACCACGCCTCCCGCTTGTTTTTGCCAGAAGGAGGTGGAGACTCCTGCCAAGGGCGTTTGTGTGACGCGAGGTGGGGAGAGCTTCCTGGCTTTGCTGTCAGTCGGACCCCGGACGCGTGGTGGTGTGCGCTGAAGCCCAGCAGCTAAATAGCTTTTTGTTTACCTATTTTCCCAGCTGCGAACTGGGGAGGAAAGTTTGGAATTGGGAGGATGAATATTTCCAGAGCTTGGAAAGGTTGTAACGAACGCCAACTAAGATCTGACTTCTGCTTTGTTTCAAATAAAAAAATGCTTTAGGAATTTCAGGTTAAAAGTGTATTAAACCAACCGCTCTGACTGGGATCACAGCAGAGAGTCCTGGATAGTACGGAGAAAAATTGCAGAACCAAAAGTCAGATTCACAAAAAAGACCAGACTTAACTGAGTTGACAGAGACTGGAGAAACCCCTGACACTATGGCCCTAAAACACCCTTCTGAGCGGGAACTGAAGCCATTCCCAGGGACCACCTTTCAGCCAAACCGTAGACAGGCCCATAAAATAAACAACACCGCAGAGGACCATGTTCCTTAGAACAATCTATTCGAGATCGGAAGGGCAACATTTGCAAAGATGAGAAGGCAGTAAAGTGTAGAAAATCAGGATGAAAGGAAACAGGGAACCCAGGGCAGAAATGGGGAGAGATCGGACACATTGTGGGGAATGAAACCAAGGCCATGAAACACTTTATGTACAAACTATCGCCTGGAAACTAATTTGCTTTGTAAACCTTTCCTAATGCACAATTTTTTTTTTTTAAAGCGTTAAAATGATGCTTGACTACTACCACTGACCCTTACTAATCAGGGCCTCAATAGATGGACCGGGATAGAATCAAATTCCGCCCCCCCCCCAAAAAAAACAAAAACGAAAAATCTCCAGAACTATTACCCTGAGATTCTCTCTTCAAACCTTGAACCAAAACTAACCCCTGAGGTCACCTTGTAGCTAAGTAACAAATTGCTAAAAAAAAAAAAAAAATGAATATCACCCTTAAAAAATCACCTATATGAGCCAAAGGGTCAACAATTACTTTAAAACAAAGATGAGAATGTAAGGGGATAGGGAAACTAGATCAATGGAAATAGAATAACCAGAACGGAAATAATGAGAATGTTTGTGTATTATGAAGAGTATAACCAATGTCACTGAACAACTTGTATAGAAATTGTTGAATGGATACCTAAACTGCTGTGTAAACCTTCAGTGAAAACACAATAAAATATTGTTTTAAAAAAAGTGTATTAGTATTTTCCTATAATTAAGCTGAAGTGAAACACCTGATTCCACTCTTAGCCATCTGGGCTTTTGCTTCTCACTTTAGATTTCTCTTGTAACAGGACTTTGAAAAGTCGATTTAGAGTTGTGTGCGTGCTGGGCATTTTACCTACATTTTCATTAATCTGGAGAACCACCTCACTGTTTTGATGCTCACCTAGACGAAGCAGCTTGTCCAAGTCATAGAGCTAATAATACGTTGGGTGCCAGGGTTCAAACCTAAGTCTCCCTACTATCCTATATATCCCTGGGGGAGGGAGGGAAGCAGGGAAAGGGAGGTCCCAGTTGTTGGCATATATTTTAGAAATCATGGACTCAAAAAGCTGTCTAGCTCAGTGCTTCTCAAACTTTAATGTGCATATGAACCCTCAGGGGATCTCATTAAAATGTAGATTCTGAATCAGAAGTTCCAAGATGGGGCCTGGGACTCTGTATTTCTTTTCTTTTTTCTTATTGTGCTTTAAGTGAGCGTTTACAGTTCAAGTTAGTTTCTCATACAAAAATTTATACACACATTGTTATGTGACACTTCTTGCTCTTGCTATAATGTGACAGCACACTCCTTTCTACCCTGTATTTCCTGTGCCCTTTGGGAAGAGGCTTTAGTTGGTGAGGTGTTTGGGAATGCATCAAATGGTTTTTCCAATTTAGAAACAGTATATTTTAAAACAAACAAACAAAAAACACTGAACATAATTCCGGGAAGTGAAATATGGAGCAGATCTCTGGAATAGAATTAGCTGAGAGCTCCTAGTATTCTCTCCAGAGCTGAGTGGTTAAAGAAAAAAATGAACTCATGAAGTAAGATTTCAAAGATGGATCATCATCACCATCATGGATGATATAGGAGAAACCCCCGATCTCATTCCTAGAACTCAGCAGAACCTTGGGACTTCACACTGGTTTCCTTTTCCAGACTATTTCACCTCCAGGGATTTAGGGAAAGCAAACTATTTGGGTTGCTATTGTCTTCTAAGGGCTCCAAAAAATCTTGACCAAATACATCAAAGTGATAATCAGGGCTGGTGGGGAGATAGAGATTAGCAGTATAAGATTAAAATAGCAGCAGCCATTTCTAGCTGAGAAGTAAGCACAGCACAGATAACTTTAACTCCCCCCCCGCCCCCCGCCAAGATGTTACTCAAATCTACCAGTGACAAAGAATTAACTGAGCCTGTTTTCTTATCTGATGAACGGGGATAAAAATAATCCCTGTCCTGCAGAGATAGCAAATGAGATAATGCTGCAAGATAATCGCCTAGTAGTTTATGGGAGACCAATTTGCCCAGCAGAACAATTTTTTTTTCCCAACAACTGGTTAATTGGTTAACAACTGGTAAGAACCCAGCTGCAGAAGTGATCCACGTTGGGTGATTATGAAGCTAGTTCAGTGAGAAGGACGTGTTATTGTCGTTAGGTGCCCTTGAGTCGATTCCGACTCATAGCGACTCTGTATGATAGAGTAGAACTGTCCCATACGGTTTTCTGGGCTGTAATCTTTTTTTTTTTTTTTAATTTTCTTTATTGAACTTTAGATGAAGGTTTACAGACCAAACTAGTTTCTCATCAAACAGTTAGTACACACGTTGTTGTATGACATTAGTTAACAGCCCCACGACGCGTCAACACTCTCCCTTCTCAACCCTGGATTCCCTATTACCAGCTTTCCTGTTCCCTCCTGCCTTCCAGTCCCTGCCCCAGGGCTGGTGCACCCCTTTAGTCTTGTTTTGTTCCATGGGCCTCTTCAATATTTGGCTGAAGGGTGAACCACAGGAGTGACCTCATTACTCAGCTGAAACGGTGTCTGGGGGCCATACTCTCAGGGTTTCTCCAGCCTGTCAGGCCATCAAGTCTGGTCTTTCTTTTTGAGTTAGAATTTTGTTCTACATTTTTCTCCAGCTCTGTCCAGGATCCTCTATATGCTGTAATCTTTATGGGAGCAGATTGCCAGGCCTTTCTCCCATGGAGCTGCTGGGTATGTTCAAACCTTGTACCTTTTGGTTAGCAGCTGAGAGCTCTTAACCGTTGCACCACCAGGGCTTCTTAAGAAGAGCAAAAGGGAAGGGAATTGAGGGTGCGAAGGAGGCAAGATAGTGGGGTCCAGATCCAGGGAGAAGAAGTAAGACAGGGAGGGGAATGAGGATGGTGAAGGTGACAGGTGGAGCCAGGTGCTGGCTGCTGCCCAAGTGAGGGGGTTGCAAAGATGAATAAGCCCCACTCCTTGCCCTCTAACTGCAGAAGCCATTTCACCCATGGGCATCAGGGAACAGCACTATCCAGCCAAACTCCCCGGTTGGCTTTGTCATGCCAGTGGAAATGCTTATCCACCAGGCTTGTGTCTGGAAGAGAGATCAGATCCTCCCAATTCCCCAAATAGCTGAACCCTTCCGTGGAAGCCAGGATTCTCTAAACAGCTGGCCCCGGAAGAAGGCTGTGTGGATTCTGGGATTGGAAACCTTGCATCCAGCCTCCAAATAGCGACACAGGGAGTGTCCCTCATTCAGGCACAATCTGTGATTTACTGTGGCTAAACAAATGTATTGACAAGCCCTGAAACCCACACCCAGGAACAAACTCCTTGGGGTATCTTTCCCTGTCCAACTTCGTGCTGCTGTACCTCCGGGTAGCCCCACATCTGTTTGGGGAGGGAGAGTGGAGAGTGGGTGGGTTCCTGTTTTGTTTTTCCTTTCTCGCCTTGGCCAAAAATGTGTCAGGAATAGAAAAATGGTTCCAAGGCAAGCTCACAGCCTGTCCCTCCCTCTCTCTCCCCACTCTCCACACTACCCTCTTCCACAAGGACATCAAAGCAGTTTGCCTACAGCTGGGAGTTGAGAAAGTAAGTCTAGCCGTCTCTACAGTGTCACCGAATCAGTTAGGAAACTCCCTTCAATTATCTGCCATTCTTAGCTTATCCCTGCTGAAAAATGGGTGGACTCTCACACGTGAGTGAGTTTCAAAAAGTCAGCAGGCATTTACTTGTGAAAAAAAGTTATTGTAAATGATCGGTTTAATTGGAGTCACTGCAACCAAACACTGACTGCCTGTTTGTTCCAGCCATTATATGTGCAAGGAAAAGTGTAAAAGGCCTCTTGCTACGGTGACACAGGCTATAGGACCCCATGTACACTGTGTTTGAACCCATGTATTTCTCCCCAACTCTTGTAGTTATATGTGGGCTAGCTAGAGTCTTATTCACAGAGGAGCCCTGGTGGCACAGTGGTTAAGTGTTCGGCTGCTAACGAAAACGTTTGCAGTTTGAATCTCATTGGAAACCCTGTGGGGTAGTTCTACTCTGTCCTATAGGGTTGCTATGAGTTGGAATTGACTTGACCACAATGGGTTTTTTGATTCCTTTATTCACAGATGACTTTGCCATTACTTTATTCTCACCACAGTCAAGGGAGAAAGGGTACTGTTATTTTTATATAGATATAGAAATTGAGACCCAATAAGTTAAGCAAAGTCAAGGAGGCGAGAAATAGAATTAATAATCATCAGCTCTACAATCCACAGATAGAAATCACCAGGTTTCTCTCATCCATCCATCCATCCATCCATCCATCCATCCATCCATCCATCCATCCATCCATCCATCCATCCATCCATCCATCCATCCATCCATCCATCCAACACTAGGCTCTAGAGATTCAGCAGTGAACAAATTTCCTGCTTTCGCAAGTTTACATTGTAAGCTTGGACTCAACCAGGTTCAATAGCTTAAGTCAGCAATGGAGCCATGAACTATACCACGAAGGAGATCCTACTCCACCAAGTGGGCCTTATGACCACTGGGATTTTATTTTCTGCCTTTCAATGTGACCCCTTCCTTTTAAATCACTCTAATAAAGACACTAATACCTTCTAGCATGACAACCTGATGGTCAGGGAATGCAAAATTATGTTGCATGAGAAAAAGTGATGGAGGTGTGACTGTTTAGTTTGAGGAAAGAAGATTCCAAGAATACGCCAGGGCTATCTCCATATATGCGAAGGACTGTCATGGGGAAGAGAACAAAGATCGCTCTGAGTAGACACAAGGCAAGAAGACCTGGAAAAAATGGGTAGAAATCGCAGAGTCATGATTTTAGGTTCAATTTGTTTGAAACTTCTTATAGTCAGAGTGGTTCAAAATGCAATGGACAGATTTGAAAGATAGTGAGCTCCCTGCCACCAGAGGTGTTGAAGCAGAGGCTGTATAACCAATTGTAGGGTTTTTCTAAAGCAGATGCATGGGTGTTGGACTAGACCACTGCCTAGGTACTTTACAGACTCCTTACCCCCATATGTCCTCTTCCTCTTCAATTACCTTTCGTTTTACCCCAGGATTGGATATAGTAGCTACCAGGGGAAAAATGGTGGTCTCAGAAAGGGTACCTAGGCTGACACCACCGTGTGACTCAGGAGATGCCCGCATCCTGTTCCCTTCCTCGTGTGAAGGCAGTGGACCACTATTTGGAAAATTCAGTCATCATTAGTTATGAATACTATTATCATAAGTGGAAATGTTAAAAATGACCACTTTTTTTGTTTGTTTTAGAGCCAGGGTTTCTGCTTTAAAGTTGACCATGCAAGCATGGGTAATGAGTGATTTCTCCTTCCTCCACCTTCAGAGAAGACAAACCAGCTGGTCCTTTTTACTGGTGCCTGTCTCCATTTGGTGGCACAGATGAGAAAGGCTCAGTTGGAAGGTTCATGGTTTGACTTCTCTCGACTTCCTTCTTGTACTTTGTCCAGGTAGCAAACATTCCCAGCAAGCAGGCTGTGAAAGAGGGGGCTCCGTGGCAAGACGCATGGAGAGAACACTTTTGCAGGGCTTGGGCCACAGGGTGACCTCCAGAGTCTGCAAACCTCTGCCATTGTCTATTGTCCCTCCCTCACCCTGCCGCTTCCTGCCATGCATGGCCTCCTAGGATCTTGGAGCTGGAACGAAATTTGCTCAGCTCACAAACAGGGAGGCAAAGGCCCAGTGAGAGGGACAGCATCTTGGCTTGGGTCCCTCTGTGAGTTGGGGCTGGGACATGGGTGTCTGGACTCTTGCCTGCTGTCTCTGGGATCATGACTTGGATCATGGCTCTTCCTTGCACCAACACCTCCGGTGACTCAACATAGCTTAGGAGATACCTCCACCTGCCATTCAAGGCCCTCAGCAGTCAGGCTCCAGCCTGACTCCAACACAAAGAGTGTAGGCGTTGGGCTTCTTGGCCAAGTTTTTTAACTCCTCCAAGCCTCAGGCCTTTCCCTCTGTGACATGAAGAGAATACCATGGACCTCACAGCACTCTCATGAGAATGAAATGTCAGGGTGGGTCTGAAGCCCTCAGCACAGTACCTGACACTTAGTAGATGCTCAGTACACCTGAGTTCCCTGCCTTTGCCCAGCACCTTAGCGTCCTTCTCTAGCCACCTTCTGCCAGGCCATTTTTTCCCTCTCAACTGCCCTCCCTGTCTCTGCCAACAATAATCTGCCCATCCTTCAAAGCTTAGCATAAAGCCCATTCCCCAACCCCTCCGCCCATAAAGCAAGCCCTGGTCTGTTCCAGCTTAGGCTGGAAGTTCTTCTTCCCTGTGAGTTCCCCCACCCCCCACCCAGTGCTTTACCTCATGCTCAGCTTTCACTATTTCAGTTCAAACTTACTTTTGCCTGTGTTTCATCCCCTATAAAACCCAAAGCCATTGCCGTGGAGTCAATTCCAACTCATAGTGGCCCTAGAGGACAGGGTAAGGTTTCCAAGGAGCAGCCGAGCTCTTAACCACTGTGCCACCAGGGCTCCTCATCCCCTATAGCACAGCAAAATCTACCTCTTGAAGTCCTCTCTGAAACAATGAATACTAGATTGCAAACTCCTCAAGGGTGGGGACATGTGTACCTCCACCAGCCCCTCATTTGGAGAAGCCAGTTCAATTAATACTTGTGATTAAATAACCACGACTCTGCCAGTTCAAGTGCATAGCTTAACTCAAGGTGTGCCAAGTCCACACATCCAGAGAGGAGTTTAAAACCAAGAGCCAAACTAAGACACAGGCTTAGAGAATACCTTGTCTACCTTCAATTTGAAAATCTATAGGACAGAGGAAAACTGCCCCATAGGGTTTCCACCTGCCCCACCAGGTTGCAGGTGGAATTTAGGTTGCTAACCACGTGACCTTAAACCAGGGAGAGCCTCCTGAACTGTCCAGGTGGGCCCAGTGTAATCATAAAGGTTCTTAAAAGTGGAAGAAGGAGGCAGAAGAGAGAGTCAGAGTGGTGTAATGTGAGAGGGACTCACTCCACCATTGCTGGCTTTGAAGATGGAGGAAGGGGGCCACATGTCCAAGAATGTGGGCAGCCCCTGAATCTGAAAAAGGCGAGGAAACAGCTTTTCTCCTAAAGCTTCCAGAAAGGAACTCAGCCCTGAAGACATCTTGATTTTAGCCCAGTGAGACTCATGTTGACCTTCTGGCCTACAGGATTATAAATCTGTGTTGACTTAACCACTAAATTTGTGGTCATTTGTTACAGCCACCACAGGAAACTAATACATCTTCCATGGGGCCATCTTTTTTCTTATCCTGACTCAGTTCTCTCTCCCACTCTCCTCAGTGAGTACTCTAGATCCTCTTCCCAGAGCCAAGAAAATGGCCTGGAGCTCCCTCAAGAAAACTGAAGCAGTTAAATCAACATTAAGTTGTTACCCGACAACTAACCTACAAATTTAGCCACAGCCACACCCAACCTCCTCTTTCCTCCAGGTTCAAAAGGCTCTTTTTTTTTCTTTTTTAACCTGTCCCTCTCAAATCCATTTTCCACACTGTTGTCAATAGCTGCCATAGGAGCAGCTCTGACTCATGATTCCGGGCACAACAAAACAAAACGTTGCTCGGTCCTGTGCCATCTTCAAAAGCCTATTATTGTGGTCACTGTGTATTTTGAGTGTCTTCCAACCTAGGAGGCTCTTCTTCCAGCACTATATTGGAAGATATTCTGTTGTGACCCACAGGGTTTTCACTGGCTGATTTTCAGAAGCAGTTTGCAGGCTTTTCTTTCTAGTCTGTCTTAGTCTGGATGCTCTGCTGAAACCTGTCCACCATGGGTGACCCTGCTGGTATTTCAAATACCAGTGGGGTAGCTTCCAGCATCATAGCAACAGGCAAGCCACACAATGTGACAAATTGACCGACGGGTGGTGGGTGGTCCACACTGTTACCAAACCACAAACATGACCCCGTTCTTCTTCTCATCATAACCCTTCAGTGGCTTTCCACCAACCACAGGGTATAGTCCCAGCTCCTCAGTATAACATCCAACAGTCTTCAGGTCTGGCACCTACCTACCTCTCCAGCTTCATTCTTCACCTTCTCTGGCCTCATAATTTACGCTTCAGCCATAGAGAATAGCCTATAGTTCTCCCTATATTCATGAAACTGTTCCTTGTCTTTCTATCATGCTTACGTGGTTCCATCTGGCTGGAATGACCTCATCCTGCCACCTCCCCTGGCTGATGCCTGATCATTTTTAAAGAGTCAGCTCAGGTACCATGTTCAAGAAATCATCCTGGGCCTTCCTAACTTCTTCTCCACACTCTCTTGGGTCTATCTCTCTCTATATACTTGCCTTGTTATAATATTATCATCTTTAACTCTCTGCCTCCCCTACTAGACTGTGAGCTTCTTGAGAGTGGCTATTGTATTTAGTTCATCTTTGGGTCCCCAGACACAAAGTCAGTGGACAATAAATGCCTGTGGAATGAGTGTTAACCAGGTGTTTATTTTCACAGCAATCTTAGAAGCCCAGAGTGTGAGAACTAGAAGGGCCCTTCAAGGTAATCTAGCCAAACATTCCCTTCCCTGGTTTTCCAGATAAGGAAACGGAGACCCTGAGAGAGGATGGGCTTATGCGTGGCCATACAATGATATAATGGCCAAGCCAGGACCAAGACTCATGTGGCCTGAATTTCGATCCGGGGTACTTTCCTTCTGCTAAACATAAAGCCAGAGGATTCTGAACACATATATTTGTAGAGCCCATGTTTTCAATTGGGAAGATCACGTCTTCAAATTGCTACCTTTGCTCCCCCTCTGCGAAGGGCTATGTCTTGGGGGCTCATGGGTTGATTGAGTGAACTGGGTAGGAGCAGCTTCCTCAGCCAAGAATACATCTCCCCGGTGGACTGACTCAGCTGCCCCTCATTATGCTCACTAAAGAAAATTCCATGTGTTAATGGCTGTCACTGCCACCAAAGAGGCTGCCGTCAAGGATGACTGTCACAGGAGTACACACGGTGAGACTTTGGTCTCCCTAAGACAAGATCATTCTCAGGTCCACGAGAGCCTGGTGGCCCACCTGAGTTCCTGTGCTCTGCAAGGTAACCCTTGACCTCTCTGGGACCTGGGATTTTCACTTCAAAAACAATGGGAGTTGTAAAAGTTCCTGTTATCTCAGAAAATGGTATGAAAAACTACAAATGAAATTATATGTGTGTAGTTAATACTTGGAGTCCTGGTGGTGTGGTGGTTAAGAGCTCGGCTGCTAACCAGAAGGTGGGTGGTTTGAACCTAACAGCTGTTCCACAGGAGAAAGATGTGGCAGTCTGCTTCCATAAAGATTACAGCCTTGGAAGCCCTATGGGGCAGTTCTACTCTGTCCTATAGGGTTGCTGTGAGTCAGAATTGACTCAATAGCAACAGGATAGAAGGGTAAGAGGCCGTGATCACACAGTGGGAGTTCGAAGCTTGAGAGTCCTTGCACATGCTGATCTCATTACCATCCTAGGGCCAGTATGTTAGCTGTGCCCTTTGTCTAGGACAACACTGTCCATATATGTAACTTAAAATTTACTAGTCACCACATTAAAAAAGTAAATTGGCACAATTAATTTTTTCTCTTTTTTTTTTTTATTATTCTTTAGATGAAAGTTTACAGAACGAACTAGTTTCTCATCAAACAGTACACACATTGTTGTGCGACATTGGTTAACAACCCCATGACATGTCAACACTCCCGCTTCTCAAACCTGGGTTCCCTATTACTGTTCCCTCTTGCCTTCCAGTCCCTGCCCCAGGGTTGGTGCACCCCTTCAGTCTTGTTTTGTTCCATGGGCCTGTTCAATCTTTGGCTGAAGGGCAAACCTCAGAAGTGACCTTATTACTGAGCTGAAGGGGTGTCTCGGGGCCATACTCTCAGGGTTTCTCCAGTCTCTGTCAGGCCAACAAGCCTCGTCTTTCTTTTTGAGCAAGAATTTTGTTCTACATTTTTCTCCAGCTCTGTCCGGAACCCTCTATTGTGATCCCTGTCAGAGCAGTCAGTGGTGGTAGCCAGGCACCATCTAGTTGTACTGGACTCAGGCTGGTGGAGGCCGTGGTAGATGTGGTCCATTAGTCCTTTGGACTAACCTTTCCCTTGTATCTTTAGTTTTCTTCATTTTTCCTTGCTTCCGAAGGGGTGAGACCAGTGGAGTATCCTAGATGGCTGCTCACAGGCTTTTAGGACCCCAGATGCTACTCACCAAAGTAAAATGTAGAACATTTTCTTTATTGTTATGCCAATTGAGCTAGATGTTCCCTAAGACCATGGTCCCCACAGCCCTCAGCCCAGCAATTCAGTCCCTCAGGGAGTTTGGATGTGCCTATGGAGCTTCCATGACCTTGCCTTGTACAGGTTGGAGGCACAATTAATTTTAACAACAAATTTTATTTAAACCAACGTAGAAAAACCAGAGTAAACCCATTGCCATTGAGTTGATTCCAACTCATGTAGACCCATATGTGACAGAGTAGAACTGTTCCATAGGATTTGCTTGGCTGTAATCTTTACAAAAGCAGATTTCTAGGCCTTTCTTTCACAGCACTTCTGGGTAGGTTTGAGTTGCCAACCTTTAAGTTAGTAGTCGAGTGCAAATCATTTGTCCCACCCAGGGACCTAACCCAACCTGTTGTTGTTAGATGCCACTGAATCAGTCCCAGCTCATTGTTGTTGTTGTTAGGTGTCGTCGAGTCGGTTCCGACTCATAGCAACCCTATGCACAACAGAACAAAACACTGCCTGGTCCTGCGCCATCCTTACAATCGCTGTTATGCTTGAGCTCATTGTTGCAGCCACTGTGTCAATCCACCTTGTTGAGGGTCTTCCTCTTTTCCGCTGACCCTGTACTCTGCCAAGCATGATGTCCTTCTCCAGGGACTCATCCCTCCTGACAACATGTCCAAAGTATGTAAGACACAGTCTTGCCATCCTTGCCTCTAAGGAGCATTCTGGCCGCGCTTCTTCCAAGACAGATTTGTTCGTTCTTTTGGCAGTCCATGATATATTCGATATTCTTTGCCAACACCACAATTCAAAGGCGTCAACTCTTCTTCGGTCTTCCTTATTCATTGTCCAGCTTTCACATACGTATGATGTGATTGAAAATACCATGGCCTGGGTCAGGCGCACCTTAGTCTTCAGGGTGACATCTTTGCTCTTCAACACTTTGAAGAGGTCCTTTGCAGCAGATTTGCCCAATACGATGCGTCTTTTGATTTCTTCTCTGCTGCTTCCATGGCTGTTGATTGTGGATCTAAGTAAAATGAAATCCTTGACAACTTTAATCTTTTCTCTGTTTATCATGATGTTGCTCATTGGTCCAGTTGTGAGGATTTTTGTTTTCTTGATGTTGAGGTGTAATCCACACTGAAGGCCGTGGTCTTTGATCTTCATTAGTAAGTGCTTCAAGTCCTCTTCACTTTCAGCAAGCAAGGTTGTGTCATCTACATAACGCAGGTTGTTAATGAGTCTTCCTCCAATCCTGATGCCCTGTTCTTCTTCATATAGTCCAGTTTTTTGTATTATTTGTTCAGCATACAGATTAAATAGGTATGGTGAAAGAATACAACCCTGACGCACACCTTTCCAGACTTTAAACCAATCAGTATCCCCTTGTTCTGTCCGAACAACTGCCTCTTGATCTATGTAAAGTTTCCCCATGAGCACAATTAAGTGTTCTGGAATTCCCATTCTTCGCAGTGTTATCCATAGTTTGTCATGATCCATACAGTTGAATGCCTTTGCATAGTCAATAAAACACAGGTAAACATCCTTCTGGTATTCTCTGCTTTCAGCCAGGATCCATCTGACATCAGCAATGATATCCCTGGTTCCACGTCCTCTTCTGAAACCAGCCTGAATTTATGGCAGTTCCCTGTCGATACACTGCTGCAGCCGTTTTTTGAATGATCTTCAGCAAAAGTTTGCTTGCATGTGATATTAATGATATTGTTCTATAATTTCCACATTCGGTTGGATCACATTTCTTGGAAATAGGCATAAATGTGGATCTCTTCCAGGCAGTTGGCCAGGAAGATGTCTTCCATATTTCTTGGCATAGACGAGTGAGCACCTCCAGCACTGTACCTGTTTGTTGAAACATCTCAATTGATATTCCATCAATTCCAGGAGCCTTGTTTTTCGCCAATGCCTTCAGAGCCGCTTGGACTTCTTCCTTCAGTACCATCGGTTCCTGATCATATGCCACCTCTTGAAATGGTTGAATATCGACTAATTCTTTTTGGTATAATGACTCTGTGTATTCCTTCCATCTTCTTTTGATGCTTCCTGCGTCGTTTAATATTTTCCCCATGGAATCCTTCACTATTGCAACTCGAGGCTTGAATTTTTTCTTCAGTTTTTTCAGCTTGAGAAACGCCGACCGTGTTCTTCCCTTTTGGTTTTCCATAGTGACCCTAAATACCACAGACAAAACACTGCCCGGTTATGCACCATCCTAACAATCCTTGTTATGCTTGAGCCCATTGTTGCAGCCACTGTGCCAATCAATCTCATTGACGGTCTTCATCTTTTTCGCTGACCTTCTATTTTTTTTTTAATGTCCTTCTCCAGGGACTGGTTCCTCCTGATAACATGTCCAAAGTATGTGAGATGAAGTCTCTCCATCCTCGCCTCCAAGGAGCATTCTTCCAAGACAGATTTGTTCGTTCTTTTGGCAGTCCACGGTATATTCAATATTCTTCACCAACACCATAATTCAGAGGCATCAATTCTTCTTTGATCTTCCTTATTCATTGTCCAGCTTTCACATGCATACGAGGTGATTGAAAACACCATGGCTTGGGTCAGGTGCACCTTAGTCTTTAAAGTAGCATCTTTGCTTTTTAACACTTTAAAGAGGTCTTTTGCAGCAAATTTGCCCAATGTAATATGTCATTTGATTTCTTGACTGCTGCTTTCATGGGTGTTGATTGTGAATCCAAGTAAAAAGAAATTCTTGACAACTTCAATCTTTTCTCCATTTATCATGATGTTGTTTATTGGTCCAGTTACGAGGATTTTGTTTTCTTTATGTTGAGGTGTAATCCATACTGAAGGCTGTAGTCTTTGATCTTCATCAGTCCTTCAATTCCTCTTCACTTTCAGCAAGCAAGGTTGTATCATCTGCATTTTCCAGGTTGTTGATAAGTCTTTCTCCAATCCTAATGCCCCGTTCTTCTTCATATAGTCCAGCTTCTTGGATTATTTGTTCAACATACAGAATGAAAAAGTATGGTAAAAGGATACACCCCTGACACACACCTTTCCTGACTTTAATCCAGGCAGTATCTCCTTGTTCTGTTTGAATGGCTGCCTCTTGATCTATGTACAGGTTCCTCATGAGCACAATTAAGTATTCTGGAATTCCCATTCTTCCCAGTGTTATCCATAATTGGTTACGATCCATAGAGTCGAATGCCTTTGCATAGTCAATAAAACAAAAGTAAGTATATTTCAGGTATTCTCTGCTTTCAGCCAGGATCCATCTGACATCAGCAATGATATCCCTGGTTCCATGTCCTCTTCTGAAGGCAGCTTAAATTTCTGGCAGCTCCCTGTTGACGTAGTGCTACAATTGCTTTTGAATGATCCTTAGGAAAATTTTACCTGTGTGTGATATTAATGATATTGTTCAATAATTTCCAATCACTTTTCTTTGGAATAGGCATAAATATGGATCTCTCCAGTTGATAGGCCAGGTAGCTGTCTCCCAAACTTTGTGGCATAGATGAGTGACCACTTCTAATGCTGCATCTGTTTGTCGAAACATCTCAATCAATATTCTGTCAATTCCTGGAGACTTTTTGTTCACCAATGCCTTCAGTGCAGCTTGGACTTCCCTTGGTACCATTGGTTCTTGATCATATGCTACCTCCTGAAATGACTGAATATTGACCAATTCTTTTTGGTACAGTGACTCTGTGTATTCCTTCCATCTTCTTTTGATGCTTCCTACATCTTTCAGTATTTTGCCTATAGAATCCTTCACTATTGCAACTCGAGGCTTGAATTTTTTCTTCAGTTCTTTCAGCTTGAGAAATGCTGAGCATGTTCTTCCCTTTTGGTTTTCTAACTCAGGTTTTTGCACATTTCACTATAATACTTTACTTTGTCTTCTCGAGCTGCCCTTTGAAATCTTCTGATCAGCTTTTTTCTTCATCATTTCTTCTTTTTGCTTTAGCTACTTGGCGTCCAAGAACAAGTTTCAGAGTCTCTTCTGACACCCATTTTGGTCTTTTCTTTCTTTCCTGTCTCTTTAATGACCTCCTACTTTCTTCATGTGTGATGTCCTTGATGTCATTCCACAAGCTGTCTGGTCTTTGGTCACTAGTTACTGTTCAACGTGTCAAATCTATTCTTGAGATGGTCTCTAAATTCAGGTGGGATATATGCAAGTTCATATGTTGGCTCTCATGGACTTGTTCTAATTTTCTTCAGCTTCAATTTGAACTTGCGCATGAGCAGTTGATAGTCTGTTCCACAGTCGGCCCCTGGCCTTGTTCTGACTGATGATATTGAGCTTCTCCGTCATCTTTTTTCCATAGATAGATTCAATTTGATTCCTGTGTATTCTGTTCAGCAAGGTCCACATGTACAGTCACTGTTTACATTGTTGAAAAAAGGTATTTGCACTGAAGAATTCATTGGCCTTCCAAAAAAAATTCTATCATGTGATCTCTGGCATTGTTTCTATCTCTAAGGTCCTATTTTCCAACTACTGATCTTGTTTCCAGCTTTAGCATTCCAATCACCGGTAATTATCAATGCATCATAACTGCATGTTTGATCAATTTCAGACTGCAAAAGTTGGTAAAAATCTGCAATTTCTTCATCTTTGACCTTAGTGGTTGGTGTATAAATTTGAGTAATAGTCATATTAACTGGTTTTCCTTGTAGGCGTATGGATATTATCCTATCACTGACAGCACTGTACTTCAGGATAGATCTGAAATGTTCTTTTTGATGATGAATGCAACATTATTTATCTTCAATTTGTTATTCCCAGCATAGTAGACCATATGATTGTCTGATTCAAATGGCCAGTGCCAATCCACTTCAGCTCACTAATGCCTAGAATATCAATGTGTATGTGTTCCATTTCATTTTTGATGATCTCCAATTTTCCTAGATTAATACTTTGTACATCCCACATTCCGATCATTAATAGATGTTTGCAGCTGATCTCATTTTGAGTTGTACCACATCAGCAAATGAAGGTCCTGAAAGCTTGACTCCATCCACGTCTTTAAGGTCGACTCTACTTGGAGGTGGCAGCTGTTCTCCAGTTGTATTTTGAGCATCTTCCAACCTGAGGGGCTCATCTTCTGGCACTCCATGAGACAATGTTCCACTGCCATTCAGAAGGCTTTCACTGACTAATCCTTTTCAGAACTAGACCACCAGGTCTTTCTTCCTAGTGTGTCTTAGTCTGGAAGCTCAGCTGAAACCTGTCCACCATGCGTGGCCCTGGTATTTGAATACTGGTGGCATAGCTTCCATCATCAGAGTAACACGAAAGCCCTCACAGTATGACAAACTGATACATGTGTGAGGGAAAGTCTTGTCATCAATTTTCCCCTGGTCTAGGAGCTTTTCAGCACAGGGACTCTGGGTCCAAAGGATGTGTTCTGCTCCTGGCACTACTTTCTTGGTGCTATGAGATCCCCAACATAGTCACAGTATTATCATTCAATATATAATAAATATTAAGATAGTTTATGTCCATTTTTTTCCTTACTAAGTCTTCAAAATCTAGTATGTATTTTATACTTGCAACATTTTTCAGTTTGGATGAAGCATATTTCAAGTGCTGAATAGCTATGTGTGGCTATTGGATAGAACAGGCTAGAATGTTCTTCCTCCATCTTTGCAAGGCTGCCTCTGTCTCATTTAGGTCTCTGCTCAGACAGACCTCTTCCCTGACCATGCTGTCTAAACCGGCCACCTTCTAACTGCTTTTTTGTCTTCTGAAACTTATCCCTACCTGATATTTTATTAGTTATTTGTTTATTATCTGTCTCCCCATAGGATATCAATTCCATGAGGGCAAGGACCTGTCTGTCTTCTTTAGCACTATGGTCCTGATAACTATGTCACATCCCTACCAGGCTTTCAATAAATGTTTGTTGAATGACTTTAAAGATTCCAGGTTTGTCATCGGCCATCTCCGAAGCAACAACGTCCATTCAGTGGTGCTGGGGGAATTCAGTGGGGTGTTGGGGAGGGGAGAGTAGGGAAGGAAAAAGCATTATTAAAGAAGTAAACCAAAAAGAAACCAGATCTGTGGCCATGGAGTCAATTCTGACTCATAGCGACCAAATGGGACAGAATAGATCTTCCCCATACTGTTTCCAAGGAGCGGCTGGTGGATTCGAACTGCCGACCTTTTCATTAGCAGCCTGAGCTCTTAACCACTGTGCCACCAGGGCTCCATTAAAGAAGTAAAGTGGGGGAAAGGCTCAGTAAAGCCTTCTGTGAGTCGGTGACTGACTCTCCGATGTCAAATGAAGGGGTGGGTGTAGGACTCCGTGATCACACTGTTTTTTTTCTCCAGCTGTGACTTGGCTGTGTGTTGACTCCACCACTGGCTTTTCCGGTTTTTTATAAGAAACCATCCCACATAGCAGCACTTCTGTCTGGCGCCAGTAGATGGGGCGGTGTCATTAAAAAAAGTCCAGCCTGCAGTCTCGAGCCGGAGTTTCTACTCCAGCTTCTGGGATGTTCCGTTCTGGAACTGCCCTGGGTCTCAGGTCTGTGTTGTGGGTGCACAAACCATGCCCCAGCCTCCCCAGCTGAAGAAACACCACCTCAGTGTGCTTTCCGAGGAAATGGCCAGTATCTCCCTGAGGTGAGGAGGACCCCAGAGGCTGGCCCTGGCCCAAGCCATGAGGAGACAGCCCGGTCCTCCTCCTGGGTCTTTGAGCCCAGGCACAGAGCATGACTCATGCACCAGGGTGTTTGCATTTTCCTAGAATCTCTCTGTGTTCTCCTGAAGCTGAAAACAAGCTTATTAAGAAGAGAGTCAAGGCGGGACAGACTAAGCAACAAGAGCGGCTCTGTGGGCCTGTGTGTCTGGGCTGGGCACCCTGGTTGCCATTGAAAAGCCTGGCTCAGCAGTGGAATCCTTCTCCCTGCCACTACGGTCCACTCGTTTCCCTGCCACCATGTGATGTGCAAGGCGGTGCCCCTGAGAGAGGCTGAGACCAGCCTTAGCTCCCTCAGTAGCGCCCATCACCCTCCTTCTGCCTCCTCCTCTAAGCCACTTGACCCCAAAGGGAAGACGCACCATCTACTCCGTTGCTACTACAGGATATTCCAAAAATGTGAGCAAAAGAGGATTTAATCCTGGTTTACGTGACTCATTACAATCCTAACTAGCTCATGCCAACACCATACCTGGTCTTCGTCCATTAACCCGTCAGTATATCTCAGGAAAGGAGCCTGGTGGTGCAGCGGTTAAAGCGCTCGGCTGCTAACTGAAAGGTCAGTTGTTGGAGCCCACGAGCTGCTCCACAGGAGAAAGATGTGGCAGTCTGCTTTCATAAAGATTACAGCCTCGGAAACCCTATGGGGACAGTTCTACTCTGTCCTATAGGGTCGCTGTGAGCTGGAATTGACTCGAAGGCACAGGTAACATATCTAATAGGGCACTGATCAGATGATATCCTGGGACCAGTCAGCTGTGAACAGGCCATTCTGCCCCTCAGAGACTAGGCAGGCTCCAAAAGCATGATCAGGAGACTTTCTTGCTTCACTGTTAGTCTTTAAACTCCACCCTAATCTGCACACGTGCCTGCATTTTCATGTCTTTACATTTGCTGTTCTTTATGCCCTGAAAGCCCTTCCATCCTTTCCTGCCTGGAGAAGTCCAGCTCATCCTCCAAACATCACCACGTCCATTAAGCCTGTCCTGGTTTTCCTAGTCACTGTGCACGTTTTCTTTTTCCAGCCTCTGACAACGCTTTGGCTCCTCCTCATGGCCTTTAGCCTACTCTGCCTTTCGGTTCACACGTGTGTCTCACTCAGTAAAGCATTTATTGGGTGCCTGTTTGTTTGTACCAGGCACTGGGGAAACAAGGTGTTTTCATAGAACCTGTGTTTCGGTGGAAGCCCAGAATTAGGTGGTTTACTTCCTTCGTGGGACTGGGAGCTCCTTGGAGATGGGAATTGGGTCTCTGTTCATCTCTGTCTCCCTGGCTGCTCCTAGCTCAGGGCCTGGCACCAATAGGTACTCAGAAAAGTTACTTAAATTGAAATTTACCCTGACGACACTAAGAAAATTGGATTAGAACTCAAAAGAAAGGTTAAAAGTTAGCAAAGGTAGAGGGCCAGGAAATTTCTAGAAGGGGCCACAAAAACCCATTGCCACTGAGTCAATTCAAACTCATAGTGACCCTATAGGACAGAGTAGAACTGTTGCATAGGGTTTCCAAGGAGTGGCTGTTGGATTCCAACTGCCGACCTTTTGGTCAGCAGCCCAGCACTTAACCACTGTGCCACCTGGGCTCCAGAAGTGGCTACAGTGTTTTTGAAATCAGGAACCAGCACAGAAACCAGGGACATCCAAGGTCTCCAGGGGGCTGAGCCTGTGGGGTGGGGGTGTGGTACACTGTCCTTCTCCAGGGTAGGCCTGGGAATTGATGAAGCTCTGCAGGACATTTATCACACATGATTTTTTTTTTTTTTTACTTTGAGCAGATCACAGAGCCAAGCAGGTCATTTCAAGGGCCTAGATATATGAGTTACTAGCCAGGGGTCAAGGTAGTCAGATGATTAAAACTACATTGCCAGGAGGCACATGAGAAATAATTTGACAACCAAACAAAAAATGTCATTTGAATTTTTACCAGGAATTCTCATCCAAAATGTGTTAATGGTATAATAAAACTGAATAGCTGGCTTGTCAAAGTAAACCGAGTTTTAACCCTACACGAGCATTATTTACAAAGGGTTATCTATCTCAGAAAACGGTTCTCTTCTGAGGCCTGACAGTGGGAGGGGGTCATGCTGGGGGGTAGCAGCCAGAACCACTTTATCTACTGTATACTATACTCTGTACAGTATACTCTGTCCTGTAGGGTCGCTATGAGTGGAATCGACTCGATGGCAGTGGGTTTGGTTTTTTTGGTGATACTATACTGCAGCCCTGGTGGCACAGTGCTTAGCAGTTCGAATCCACCAGGCACTCCTTGGAAACCTTTTGGGACAATCCTACTCTGTCCTATAGAGTCGCTATGAGTCGGAATCCAGTCGATGGCAACGGGTTTGGTTTTTTTTTTTTTTTAAACACACTAAATTGTTCACTCCCTGGACCTTATTACCACCCATCTCACTATCTGATGCTTGTTCACGTGTGAAGAAAGGGCTTCAAAATAGCAAAGATAAGTCTTGGTATTTTCCTTGCCCCTCTTTGTTTTCTTTAATAGAGTCAAATTCTGTAAATAATATTACACAACACCCAGTTCTTCTCAGAGAGCTGCCACACAGGAGGGAACCGCTATTTTCCCAACCTTTTTGCACAGGAAATTACAGTCTACGATCCCACCTTCCATCACCTCCCCCAGAGTTTCGATCTAGACGTACATCTATTCAGTGAGTAGCAATTCAGCCTGGAGGTGGTGTCTGAGTTCAGGTTCCCTTTGCTGTGGGGCAAACCCAAGTCTCGATGATTTCTGTAGATAAAAGAGACGTTGGTAAATTTGCGATGTAACGCCAGATTGGACCCGTCTCGCCCCTCCCTCGACCAATGGCTGCCACCGGGTCCCTTTAAGAGACCAGGAGCCCGCCGGGCGTCGGTGGCCGAAGCGGATCTTCTTTTCTGCTCCTCCCCTGCCCCGCGCGGCGAATGGTTCGCGCCGGCCTATATTTACCCGAGATCTTCCTCCCGGACCGTAAGGATGTGAGGCTGCCGAGCCGGCCACCGCGTGCAGCACTGAGAGGGCGCGCTGCAAAGGCGGGCCGCTGACGGACGGGATCCCGGGAGCAGAGCTGAACGACCCCGGGAGGGAAGTAATGAGGTAGCAGCCGTCCCGGAGCCGATCATGGGCGCGCCCGGCCCTCGGAGCCCCGTGCTGCCCTGGCGGAACCAGCGGGGACAGTGAGCCGGTCGAGCGCGTCCCCGGCGTCCGGCCGGAGCGAAGATGCAGTGAGCCACCGCGGGGCTGTGCGCGGGGCCCGCCGTGGCCAGCCGGACCCGCCACCTGACCGCACTTTGGGCCAGCAGTGATTCTGGGACCGGCCCAGCGGAGGGGCTCTCTGTCTCCAGCACCCCTTGGGGGTGGGGAGTCTCGGCTCTTTGGCGCACTCGCTGCTGAGTTCCCGCAGTTTCTGGCCCGAGCCCCGGGGTTGTGGGTGAGCGTGAGGGGGTCCCTTTACACGTTTGCCGAGGAGTTTCCGCGTATTCTCGCACCATCCCGGGTGCTTTTGCTGGGGCTCCCTCTGTTTGCAGCACGCATCTAGCTTTTCCTGAGACATTTTCTGCTCCACTCTCATTCCGTCTTTCTCTCGTTTTGCTTGCTTGAGTCTTTGCCTTCGCCCTTGCCCAGGCTAGAGTAATTCTTTGTGAGCGCGCGTGCTATTATTTTATTTTTTTTTGAGCACTTGCGTCTGAATATTTTCTTTTAATAATTCTATCTCCACCCCCTGCGGGTTCCAGAACTACCCCTCCCCCCGCCCCCCTTATCCTTCCACCACTCGGCCGCTCCCAGCAGAGTTTTTCCCCCCCCCCCCCCTTGGTCTTGCCCGGGCCAAGCCCTACCGGGGCGGGTGGCTCAGCCCGGCTCGCACCCGGCGCTCCGCCGCCGCAGCCTAGCTGTGTCGGGGTGCCCTCCGGAGATGCTGCCGTGGAAGAAGCACAAGTTCGAGCTGCTGGCCGAGGCGCCACCGCGGCAGGCGTCCAAGCCCAAGGGCTACGCGGTGAGCCTGCACTACTCGGCGCTCAGCTCGCTGGCGCGGGCTTGTCCCGAAGGCGCGCTCAGCCGGGTGGGCAGCATGTTCCGCTCCAAGCGTAAGAAACTGCACATCACCAGCGAGGACCCCACCTACACCGTGCTCTACCTGGGCAATGCCACCACCATCCAGGCGCGCGGCGATGGCTGCACGGACTTAGCGGTGGGCAAAATCTGGAGCAAGAGCGAGGCGGGCCGTCAGGGCACCAAGATGAAGCTGACGGTGAGTGCGCAGGGTATCCGCATGGTGCACGCCGAGGAGCGCGCGCTGCGGCGCCCGGGCCACCTGTACCTACTGCACCGCGTCACCTACTGCGTGGCGGACGCGCGGCTGCCCAAAGTCTTCGCCTGGGTTTACCGTCACGAGCTGAAACACAAGGCGGTAATGCTGCGCTGCCACGCGGTGCTCGTGTCTAAGCCCGAGAAGGCGCAGGCCATGGCCCTGCTGCTCTACCAGACGTCTGCCAACGCGCTGGCAGAATTTAAACGCCTCAAGCGGCGGGACGACGCGCGTCACCAGCAGCAGGAGTTGTTGGGCGAGCACACCATCCCTATAGTGCCGCTGCGCAAGCTCCTCCTGCACGGACCTTGCTGCTACAAGCCGCCGGTGGAGCGCAGCCGCAGCGCGCCCAAGCTCGGCTCCATCACCGAGGACCTGCTCGGCGAGCAACAGGAGCAGGAGCTACAGGAGGAAGAGGAAGAGGAGCACCCTGAGGGCTTCCCGGAGGAGGAGGAGGACCGTGCCGTGGAGGGGGGCCACGCGGAGGAGGAGACCGAGGCGCAGCGGACACTGGTTATGGCTATGCATTTCGAATGCGGGGACTTGCTGGACACGCTGGAGAGCGGCCGCGAGGAGGCGCTGCGGAGCGACGGGGTCTCGCTGGGCCGGGGGGACGGGTCGTCGCCTCTGCTGCTGGGCAGCGCTGCCGACATGAAGGCCGAGCTGTCGCAGCTCATTAGCGACCTGGGAGAGCTCAGCTTCGGCAACGACGTGCGCAGCCTGCAGGCCGACTTGCGTGTGACGCGCCTGCTGTCGGGCGAGAGCACTGGCAGCGAGAGCTCCATAGAGGGCGGGGGCCCGGACGCCACCTCTGCTACCCCTGGGGACCCGTCGGGGCCCGCTGATGGCGCCAGTCCGGAGGAGCCCCACTCGGGCTGAGCTCCCAGCAGCCTCCTGCCCGCGACCCTGGCGCCCCACTGTGACTCCCCACCTTTCCTCTGACAACTCTCCTCCGACCGCCCCCCAGGAAAGGGGGAAAGGACAGTTAGGGTTCACACCTCCGCTGGGGCTGAGGTCCAGAGTTCCACCTGTCGCCTCTCTCCCCACGTTTGGCCGCGGTGGAGAGGTGGGCGAGAGGGAAACCCCTGATAGGGAGGGAGGGAGAGCAGCCCCCTGGGGTGGGGGTGGGGGGTGAGGGACAGGGCCGGCTGAAGTTAGCAAAGTCCCACAGGCTGAGGTGCCTGCCGGCCGGTTTCCTGTTTTTGGGGCAGCTGGGGCCGAGAAGGAGGGGTTAACTTCCTCCCCCCACCCACTACTGGGAGAGGCCTGGCACTGTCATTGACGTGTTATTAAAAAAAAAAAAAAAATTGCCCTCCCAAAGTTTGAGGCTTCAATGGCATCCCCCTTCCCCAAGTCTTTTTGGTGCGAGAGAGCTTGAGTTGTTTACCTCAGATTCAGACCCTTGAAATTCTGCCAAATTCCTCAAATAATAGTTTGGGGGAGGGGGGATGAAAGTTGCATTTTGTTTACAGTTCAAGACATCTAATACCTAAAAAAAGGAGTTTTCCTTTAGAAACACACAGGCCTTTCTCCTGCTCCAAAGAGCTCATGCCATGATACTGTGTAAAATATTTTTGCACTGTTGTGAAGTATTTTCGACATCTTTTTTGTTTTGTACATAACCGTGTTCTCCAAGCTAAGTGTTTATTATCTTTTGCTGTGCAAAAGGGATGTGTAAGATGTTGTTCGGTTGTATATACGGAAATGTGTATAAAATGTTTTGTTATTTTTTAAGAGTAACACTGTTCTGGTTCTGTTTACGTGCCAGTCGGGAGAGAATAAAGAGCAACGTTGAACAGAGCAGGTGAGTGTCTGGAACTGCTGTTGAAGGTGCTTGGCCTTGGCCGTGGCCGTGGGTGGCAGAGGGTGTGCTCATTCCCAGGATGGCATGGCAGGACAGCGTTTGGCCTTTGCACTGTACGGGAATGATTAGGGGAAGGGGCCAACTTTATGCCCAGCCTTGGGGTCCTTCTGGACCTCTTCTACTCTGGGTGCTGTGGTTGGGGCAAGCCATCTCCTTGAGCATATCCTGTGTGTCGTTAAGTTGTGTGAGTCTGGGCTTTTTGAGTTAACACTTGGAAATGCCAGGATGAGTTCTGTCCCCCATTCTCAGGTCTTGAGGTTGTTTGTGGAGGAGTGACACTCAAGGTCAAGTGTGGTTTTGCCACTCCCTTCTCTGGGTCATGTAATGATCAGGTGTAAGGATACTCTATAATCTGTTCCTTTACAAACAGCTCCAAGAGTTTATGAGACGGGGTAGAGACAAAGGATGTCCCCATGGGGCTCTCTGAGGCTCGGGACCATCTTTGTTTTTCCTGGGAGGAGAACCAAGGCAAGGGAAGCCGAAACGTTCCAATCATGAGTCATGGCGCAGGTGGGGTGGGTGGGCAGCCAGGCCACTGAGTCCATTTCCTTCCTTTCCACAACCTAGAGATGACCCTGTGGGGGAGTGGCATGGAGGTCAAGGCAGAGGAGAGTGGTTAGAGCTTGGTCTCCATGTATGTTTTAGGGTTTTCTTGCTTTCTCTGAGTTTGTTTCTGTTGTAAACTTCAAACAGATGTCTCTAGTTTGGCCAAACCCCATCAGCTGGAAGCTGTAACAAGGTGCCGCCTAAACTGTGCCGCAGCAAAGTATTTTTCCCTTTACCCTTTTGGGCCCCTTTTCCTGTGTTGCAAAAACGAATCTCACTCCTGGCCTTCCCTAGTGTCCTGAGGAGCCAGGAGAAAGTCAGTTTGCTTTGTTTTCATCATGAATACGTTCAGAGCAGCTGGATCCAGAAGTCCTAAGGCATCCGGAGTTCACTTGAACTGTAGGG
Organism: Elephas maximus indicus; assembly: GCF_024166365.1. Classification (NCBI taxonomy): domain Eukaryota; kingdom Metazoa; phylum Chordata; class Mammalia; order Proboscidea; family Elephantidae; genus Elephas; species Elephas maximus. The sequence continues at coordinate 20,181,575 of NC_064819.1, read as the reverse complement.
GAAGGGAAGGTGAGATTTTCTTCCTAATTAATGGGAGTGGTTGGAGCATAAGACTGTCTTTGAGAGACAAAAGCAAAGGGGAGTTGAGAAATGTTTAATTAAAACATATGCAGAGTCCTTCTTTTTTTTTTTCTTAAGAACATGAGGACAAGGTCCAGGCCTTTGATTTGATTTTGGTTCAGTCGAGAGTCCCTGTCCCCCAATACCTCAGATACACATGATTGAATGACATTTCAAAACCTGCAGGTAGAGAGAGGTCAGAAAAGTCAAATCCCACCCTACCTGTACACTCACCTTGGTGTGCCTTCCACACAATCTCACCTGATTGGCTGACAGCTGTGTGGGCCATCACTATTCTGCATGACTGGATTTCACATCTCAAATGATTCCCGCACGTGGCCAAGTACCTCTGCTGTTTGGAATGGATGAGAACATAAAACAGGATGAACGTAATAAGTGTGATACCGCCTGTGTCCGTGAGAATGCCAAAGTTGCCTTTCATCTGTGACAGATGGGGCCTGGTGGTTGATCCAGAAATTTAGACAAAAGACATTTAAACCAACACCATCAGTAGGTATAAAGCAGCTATTTCTTTAAAGTCGGCTTTTTCCTGTTAACTGACTTAGAAATAGGGGAAGGGGCTTAGAGGCTGAGGAAGAGGAAAAAGCAAACAAAGCCCACTGCAAAAAATCAGCTCCTTTCCTCCCACCCTCCTGGCACCTTTCCCTCCCCCTCTCCTTCTTCCCTCTATTTTTTGGCTTTTATCCCTACTGCACCCCAGGCTCAGGCTGATGTAATTCTAGAAGAGACGAGAAGGTGATACGTGACTCGCCTCTTACATCTCCGTCTTCCAGGGATGATATCACTAGAGTAAGGAGAGATGTTTTGAATGAAGGAAAAAAAAAAGGCAAACACAAAACCCATTTGCTTCTGACACTCAAAGGGAAAACAGTGGCACGCAAAAAAAGCAAGGCTAAGATGAAACATTCCAGAAAGCACCTGAAGTCTGGTTTCCTCATCACATTTCGCTTTTCCTTCTTGCAAGGTGAGGCTCGTGTTTCTCCTTTACGTAACCTGATGGTACTTTAAATGCGATGAGACACTTCCCACATTCTTTCCTGGTCTAAGTCATCCTCCATGTCCAACAATGCGGCACTGACAGCCTGAAAAGCTGAGTGACTTCCTGCGGCGAGAGAGATTGTTGCAGGGGTGGCAGCAGGAGTCCAGGGAGGAGGCATGCGTCACCCGCTCTGAGCACAAACATCCCATGTTCGTTTGTACTATTTGTTGTGTGTGTTGAGGAAGAAGTAGGAAGGCATAGAATAAATGAGAATATTACATCCCCCCTCAACCATGATGGTTTCAGAGCAAGAACGCCCCCTTCGCGTGCACACACACACACACACACACACACTCCTCCCTGCAAAAAACATCCCACAGTCAGCATAATGGTAGATTTTAAACAAACGAGAAAGGCTCTTATACTCTAAGAGCAAAATTCCCTCCCAGGGGACAGAGCTGTTTTCAAGGGTTCTGCTTGTGAAAAGCAGAGAACTGGCTGGTAGAATCCACCTCTGGCACCATGTGGGAGATTAAAGGACCTTGTGGGAGTTGCCAAGGATCACGAGAAACATGAAAATTCTATTAGGAGAAGTTGCCCTCTTATCTAACAGGATTTGGGAATTTAATAAGCATCGAGGTCCAGCTGAATTATGTCCTCTGTGGTATGAACGCATCAGTAGCCCTAGCATCTGCTGGTAGGGGACGCATGACAAGCTAGAGATGTGTGTGGACTGCTGGGGCCAGGAGCCATGCCTGGCACGTGGGACATGACTCCGGGCTCCAGAGAGGCATGGGGTTGCTGGGACCAGGGCGTTCTGTCCTCCTGACCCCACCATGCTTTTCTGCACACTGGATATCTGGATCTGGCTTCTTCTTTAGCTGGGGCCTTTCCTGCTTCTGGCTCAACTGTGTTCATAGGCCATAATGCCCACACCCAGCTCTGGAGTGGCCCCATTGGAGCAGCCCTGACTACCCACCCTGTTAGTGGTTTGAGTGGCTGTCAGAAGGACCTCTTTTCCTGCCCTCATTTTCATCTTCATCCCACTTTCTGCTGTTCCCACATCATTCCCTCCTTGCTTCTCTTATTACCCAGCTCCCCACCTGGTCCCATTTCATTTCTTCTCTTGAAGACCTCAGACTTAACTCACCTAAAAGAAGAACCAAAAAGCAAACAAAAAACCCAAACCTGTTGCCATCGAGTTGATTCTGACTCATGGCAACCCTCTAGGATGGAGTGGAACTGCCCCATAGGGTTTCCAAGGAGTGACTTAGATTCAAACTGCCAAGCTTTTGGTTGGCAGCTGAATGCTTAACCATTGTGCCATCAGGGCTCCAGAGAAGGTCTTAATTTTAAGGAAAAACAAGCCAAGCATACAGGCATCAATCAGCCAGCACCAATCCTGCAGTTCCAGAAGGTGTTCTGGCACTGGCCCTACTTAGAGATGATCAAACTGGGGCACGGAGGGGTGATGTCCTTCCCAAGGTCAAGGAGGGATCAAGACCCAGGAGTGAAACTCCTGAACTGATGCTCTTTGCACATGCTTCAGGAATGTATGGCTTACAATCAGATTTTAAGCTTTGGGATGGCGGAAACTGGTAATTTTTCTTTGTCTTCCTTTTATTTCCACCACGCTTCATATATGGTAGATGCTTGATGATAAATATTTGTGCTGCCTTTCATCATCACCCCATACCACCACCAAGTATGACTATCTACTAGAGGCAAGATGCTGAAGGTAGGTCGGTGGCTGTTTTCCAGGGGCAACTGCTCCTGGTGGGTGGGATGGGAGCCACTACAGAAACTTGGTCTCCTCTTGCTTCCATCCCTGAGAACTGGTCTGGTGAGTTCCCATCCTAGAAGAGCAGGTCAAGTTTGAGGGTGGGGAAGCTCTTTCCATTGTGTCATGATTATTAATCATCAGTATTCTTCCTAGTCAACTGAATCCTCCAAGGACAGTCATATGTCTTAGATGTCTTTGATTCACCACACTGAGCACAGCGTCTGGCACCTAATAGGTACTCAGTAAATGCTAATGAAGGAGGAAAAGAGTGATTCCCCTCCAGGCTGGGAGAACAGGTCTGATAAAGTTCGTTGTCAACACTTGGCTGGAGGAACCGATGTTTTAAGGATGTATGTTTGATGAGGAGAGAAGAACAGGACTCATTTGACTCCTCAACTTCACGTGGAGTCCCTAATTTTCTCTTGAACTTCCCCGACCTTCTAGAAAGGGGTGGTTCGGGTTTGGAGAGGGATGGTTTATTTAGAAGTGACTTTGAGTAGAATTGGTATCCCATCCCTGCTCATCCCAGCCCCAAGATTATTGCCAAATCCCTTTAATACGAGCCAAATGAAGGCTCAAATGATGTGGTCTGGCAGAACCCTCAACTTGAATCCAGGCCCTGAAGTGACTTGGTCTTAACATTCGACCCAGTCAAGTGAGTCACATCCCTTGTCAAGCCTCAGGATCCTCGCATGTAAAATGGGTGGGCTGGATTAGATAATAGCAAGACTTTCAGAACTCACGTTCTGAATTGAAGAAGGATCAAAGCTTAAGCTTTATGGGATGTAATAGAAGATACCTCTGACCATACGCTATTCAGGAGTCCTGGTGGTACAGTGGTTAAAGTGATCAACTGCGAACTGAAAGGGCGGCTGTTTGAAACCACTAGTGGCTCCATGGGAGAAGGGTGTGGCAGTCTGCTTCCATAGAGATTTATAACCTAGGAAACCCTATGGGGTCACTATGAGTCAGTATCGACTTGATGGCAGTGGGTTTGAACTATAGGCTAAAAACTGTCTAGGGCTCTGAGAACAGGGCTCATCTTTAGGACCTACTGTGGCCTGGAGCCACACCAGGACTCAGTTTGGAGATGATGTTCTCTTGCCCAAGCCAAAGCAAGAGTCATGTGTTAAAGTATCCTATTCACCAGCCTCAAAACTTGGCGGCCATAGTGGTTCCTGATATGGGAACTGTCACTGTAGCTAAGGGCCAGGTAGGGCCTAGGAGATAAAACATCTTTGCCTAAGATCACTCAGCAAGTTGGGATTAGAACTCATGTCTCCTGAATCTAAGTCCTACACTGTTTTCCCTGTTTTCTTTAGGTTGGTGATAAGTCAGCTCAGAAGCAACCTACAGACTATCCAAGAAAATTTGGCAGCACCTAAATGTCTGATCTAAGGCCATGAGGCCACCTGGCAGCAGGGTGTTTTGGTCTCCTATCAACCAAGACTAGGACCAGGAACCACCTAAGGCAGGCTTGGGAATAAGCCTAAGACCGTTGCTGTGAAATCGATTCTGACTCACAGTGACCCTGTAGGACAGAGCAGACCCTCCCCATAGGGTTTCCAAGGAGCAACTGGTGGATTCAAACTGCCAACCTTTTGGTTAAGAGCTTTGCTCCTAACCACTGTGCCACCAGAGCCCCCGGGAATAAGAGGGAGTTGATGATCTGGCATGCTTCCCTACCTTCCCTTGCAGCAGTCTCCTCCTTGCTCCAGGGCCCACCCCCACCCCGGGTCAATCCCCTAGGAGAGCTTGTTCTCAGCTACCTGTCAGGGATTCTCCCTCCCCTCTGCTCCAAGATTAGCCAATAATGACTCAAGAGGTCACCAGGTCACTCTGGGATCTAATCTATATAGCCCGAAGAATCAGATACCCTGAGGGCTCCTCTGTCCAGCCCTTTCATTTTACAATGCGGAAACTGAGGCCCAGAGAAGGGAAAGTGCTTGTTGAAGCCTCACAGCAAGCTTAGGGCAGAGCCCAGGTTAGAACTCAGGTTTCTACTTTCCCCAGTCTCGTTCCAAGATGCCATACTGCTTTCTTGCAGAAGCTGTTCACAGTAACGCAGGGAACCTGACTTCCTGGGTAACATGGCCCAATTGCATGTGTGTGAATCTCAGAGCTCTCCCCCTTCCCACAACTAGTGAAGTCCCTACTTTTGTCTCCTCAAGCTATAGGTCCTCAGCCTACCAAAGCGGTGGGTATCCCAAACTCTTACCTAAATGAACTGTTTTGGGGAATTGGCATTTTAATAAGGGGCTCCTGAAAATTAAAAGCCTTTGAGATATAGAAGGCTAAATAAAGAAAGTATTTTAGGCACTGTGTTGGGAAGTGGCTAGAGTGGAAATAAGTATTCTGGTGCAGGGAGTACACCAGACATTCTCCTAGCACCATAAACCACGTTCTTAAAGGTTCTACTCTTGTGGCTAAATGCCTACACAAACAAAGAGAAAGTGATGTGTCCAAGGTCACTTGAGTTTGAGAAAGGGAGAGTGGGGAGGGCCCCTGGGTTCCGCATCAGCACACTCTCAGTTCTGTGTTCTAGTTCGGAATATGCAAATGGATCCATGGTACCGTCTAGAGACCTAGACACCCAACATCCTTATCCACAGCCGCTGGCCAGCCTCTGCCAAGATGTCCCCTGCAGATAAACCTGTCTCGCCTTTGCAGGCCAATTTATCCCCGGCCCTGATTCCCAGGGACAACTGGTCGCTGGTGCTCACCAGCTGATTTCCAGAAAAGAAGCCTGTCTCTTTAAAACAGCAACATGTGATTGGGTGCTCTAGTTTCTGCCTGGACCAAATCACCCTGCTTGTCTGAATGAGTTGTGTAGACACACCAAGGGGCCCTTCTTCTGCAGCGGCTATTGCATTTAATGAAGCTTGCAGGGTCTATAAATTTGGAGGTGTTCACACTGATGGGATCACACCAGGTTTCCGTCTTATACTATATCTCTGCTCCATCCCTCTGACCCAGGTCCCAGCAAATGTCTACTGTTAACTAACACATGTGGGATTAGGGAATGGGGCAGGGTGGTAGGTAGTATTTCTGTGGGTGAGGCTATAAGGTATAGGTGAAAGAGAACTGGACCTGGAGACCTGGTTCTAGCCTGGCTTTTCCAGGCATTAGGTCTTTCACTAATATGCTAATAGCTCTTTCAATAAGCAAGTTCCCTATTGGGGCCAGTTCTCTCTATGAGATAGAGACAGTAATACCTAAACAGATTATCGCTCAGGTTGTTTTGAGACTCAAAATGTAAACATTGGATCAGGATGGTGCAAGCAATTAACGAGCTGGACTGCTAACAGAAAGGCTGGTGGTTGGAGTCCACCCAGAGGCACCTTGGAAGGAAGTCTTGGTGGCCTGTTTCCAAAAAATCAGCCATTGAAAACCCTATGGAGCCCAGCCCTACTCTGGGCGACACACACGGGTCGCCATGAGTTGGAATTGACTCATTGGTAACTGGTTTTTTAAGTGCTCTGTGAAGTGCAGGGAAACCCTGGTGGCATAGTGGCTAAGTGCTACGGCTGCTAACCAAAAGGTCAGCAGTTTGAATCCGCTAGGCGCTCCTTGGAAACTCTATCGGGCAGTTCTACTCTGTCCTATAGACTCGCTATGAGTCTGAATCCGCTCCACGGCAGTGGGTTTGGTTGTTTTTTTTTTTTGTGAAGTGCAGTACAGGAAAGGAGCGGTTGCTGCTGGAATATCCAGGCTGAAACAACACATTGAGGACAAATGAGGCTCAGTGAGCTTCTCCACAGAGAGAATGTGTACGGGGGCAGGTACCTCCTCCAAGAAACATAGTCCAGGGCACAAGGAGGGAAAACATGCAAAAACGAGGAAGCCATCTGTTAAGAATAGGAAAAAGTAGGTGGGTACTTAAATATCTCTCTTCACGGGGAACGATTATGGGCTAATTTTCCACCTGCAGCTGTAGACATCCACATGTGCTACGTGGCTTCTCTGTTTCCAGCCCAGTCTCTTCCATCCGCCACAGCAGGAGAGCATGGCACCCGCCCTGTGCTCTCTGGCTAGATTTTCATTTGTTCCATGTAATGGATTCGTTTTGTCAGCATTTGATTATCAGCCCAGATCAGTATTACTGTTCCCCTTTCTACACTTGGACACACACACATAGATACACACAGATTACCAGCTAAAACTTTCCACAAGTATTTGCAATCATGATGAATGTGTTGACCTCTCAATAGATGTTCCTGAAATGGACACAGATCCCCCTTAAAATAATTTTTTAGAATGGTTCTTTTCTAAAAATATGAAGGTTCTGAGGTTTCCCTTGGAGACACTGTAGATGAATTACACACAGGAACACTTAAGATCCTCTTGTCCTGATGGAACGGTGGTGGTGGTGTGTGTGTACCTGTGGCTGTGCCTGGGACTGGGCTTAAGGGTGAATATGACCTGTACTGTAAACTCAAGCTGTTGTGGTTGGCATTCGTGTGACACGATCAGTGAAAACTCAGAGCGCAATACGAGCTAGGCTGATCCTCCCAGATTTCTGCCCAAAAAAACTTCAACTCACATCACCCTTTCCTTTCCATTATAGTCTGGGTTTTCTTTTTTTATAATTATGTTAAAATACATATAAAAAAAAATTGACAATTCAACAGTTCTTACCTGTACAATTCAGTGACATTGATTGTATTCATGACGTTATACAACCACTACCACTACCCTTTTCCAAGTGATCCCACTACCATTAACAGAAGCTTAGTACCCCCCAAAGATAACTCCCCCTTTCTCTCTCCCTCCCACCCCTGGTAACCACTAATAAGCTTTGGTCTCTATATATTTGCCTATTTCATGTAAGTGGGATTATATGGTATTTGACCTTTTGTGATTGGCTTATTTCATCCAGCACAATGTTTCCAAGGTCTATCCATATTGTAGTATGTATCAGGACTTCATTTGTCTTATGGCTGAGTAATATTCCATTGTATATATACACCACATTTTCTTCGTCCATTCATCTGTTGACGGCCATTTAAGTTGTTTCTACCTTCTGGCTATTGTGCTGTAATGAACACTGGTGGACAGGTTCCTGTTTGCCTTCCTGCTTTCAATTCTTTTGGGTATGTACCTAGGATTGGGATTGCTGGGTCATATTGTAGTTCTATGTTTATCTTTTTGAGGAACTGAATGCTTTTCACAGTGGCTCTACCATTTTGTATTCCCACTAGCAATGGATGAGCGTTCCATTCTTTATTTTTAACCTTAAAGGTCCTTAAATCACTAATGGAGCCCTGGTGGTGCAGTGGTTAACATCTACAGCTACGAACCAAAAGGTCGGTAGTTTGAATCCACCAGCTGCTCCTTGGAAACCTCGTGGGGCAGTTCTATTCTGTCCTATAGGGTTGCTATGAGTTGGAATTGACTGGCTGGTAACGGGTTTGGTTTGGTTTTTGGTTAAACTACTAACGGAAATCATCAGTTCCCTTAGGAATGCTGTATTCTGCTGGATACTACAGTCCAAAAGAGATTCACTGCTAGGATGACCATAGATTCCAGTTTGCTCAGGACAGTCCCAGTTATATAATTGTAGTAGAGCCACATTTTACTTTCAGAAGTGTCCTAATTTTGATGATAAATTATATGATTGTCCTACCTATTACCTAGGTAATTTTGACTCTAACCTATGCATGTCTTCATTCATTCCTTCTTTTGCTCTTGCACTGAACAAACACATACAGTATGTTTACTGTCTGCCAAGCTAGGAAGACGCTGCAGAGATAAATAAGAAACAGTCCTTGTTTTCATGGGGCTCACAATCCAGTAGAAAAGGCCAAATTGTGTAATACCAACCCAGTGTAAAAAAGTATGGGCATTTTAGGTATAAGGAATTGAGGGAAAACAGAAGACATTAGTCAGCACCATCCATAGGAGGGAGGGGTCGTTATAGAGAGTGTCACAACCATCAAAGTGGGTCTTCCTTAAAAGCTCTGACTGGAGTCATAAAGCTTTGCCCGACCTATGTTATAGAGGAAACATAATATTCTAGAGCTTAAAAAAATTCTTTTGCGGGGGTGGGGGGGGCGGGGGCCAGGGCAATATTTTTGAAATTCTCCTACCTGCAGTCTCTCTGTAGTCCAAAGGCCACTTCAGAAGAATATCTAAGTTTTCTTCCTTATTGGTCCATTTTCTGATCCATGAACTTGAGAACCAGAAGAAACAGATTATGGTGAACCCAGCACCAGGTATAATTAAATCAGGTAAAGACTGCTAACAAACCCATTGCTCTTACTGACTTAATAAAAGTTTACGTCTCATTTAGGCAATATTCACTATGAATATCCCTGGTTGTCAGATTGTCATTCAGGGGCGCAGGCTCCTTCCATATTGTGGAAGGTGTCATGGGCCAAATTGGGTCTGCCACCTGTTCATGTATACAAAGCTTTACTGAAATAAAGTCAAATGCTTGATCATTTACATATTATTTATGGTTGCTTTTGCAGTACAACAGCAGGGCTGAAGAGTTGCAATAGTGACCGTATGGACCACAAGCCTAAAATATTTACTATCTGGCTAGGACTTTACAGAAAAAGTTTGCTGACCCTTTATGCTAGGGTCTTGGAATTCTTTCTGGGTCATCTGCATCCGGCCAGTGGACACAGAATGAGTGCACATGATTGATAAGGAGGTTTTAATGGGCCAGGCCTAGAAGTGATGTATACAACTTTTGGCTATAACTCACTTCATGGATACATGTAATGTCAAGGGCAATGCTGTCTAGCTGTGTGTCCAGGGAAGCTGGGAAATGTAGTCTAGCTGTGTGCCCAGGAGGAAAGGAAAATGGGCTTTGGGAAGAGGTCTCTGCAACATAGTGGAGGGAGAATGCCCAGTTCATTCCAAATTCACATTCTGGGGATTCGAATCCACTGCAAAATGCCTCTTTAAAGTTTTAAAAAGCAAACAAGTTGCTTTGATGATTATAGTATGCCCGACCCAAGCCATGCTCCATTCAACTGCCTCGTATACATTCAAATACTAGACAACAAAAAAAGGAAAGCAGAAGTAGAATTGACTCATTTAAACCTTGGTGTTGGCAAAGAATACTGAATATACCATGGACTGCCAGGAGAACTAACAAATCAGTCTTTGAAAAAATACAATCCTTAGAAGTAAGGATGGTGAGACTTCATCTTGATTACTTTGGACATGCTATCAAGAAGGGCCAATTGCTAGAAAAGGACACCATGGTCGGTAAAGTGTAGGGTCAGTGAAAATGAGGGAAACCCTCAATGAGGTAGATTGACGCAGCAGCCACAACAATGGGCTCAAACATACCAACGATCATAAAGATGGCTGCCTTTGTCATCCAGCACTGCCATAACGGAAATACCACAAATGTACGCCTTTAACAAAGACAAATTTATTTTCTCACAGTCTAGTAGGTTACAAGTCCAAATTCAGGTATCAGCTCCAGGGGAAAACTTTCCCTCTCTGTCAGCTCTGGAGGAAAGCCCTTGTCTTCAATCTTCCCATGGTCAAGAAGCTTCTCAGGCACAGGGACCCCATGTCCAAAGAACACGCTCTGCTTTCTTCATGGTATGAGGTCCCCAACTCTCTGCTTGCTTCCCTTTCCTTTTATCTCTTGAGTGATAAAAGGTGGTACAGGTCACACCCCAGGGAAGCTCAGGGAGGTGACTTGAGCAAGTGTGGTGTTACAATCCCACCCTAATCCTTTTAACCACTTGCAGAGATTATGATTTATAACACATAGTAAAATCACAAAATGGAGGACAACCACATGTGGCCTAACCAAGTTGAAACATATTTTTGGGGGACACAATTCAATCCATTACAGTGGCTCAGGACCGAGCAATGTTTTGTTCTGTCATATGTAAGACTGTCATGAGTTGGAATCAATGCCAGAGCACCTAACAACACCACAACAGCATTAATTGGTCCAAACAGGGAAAGTACCCACTTTGCCCTCTCTTCACTTTATGATCCCTAGCCCAGGTTTATGTGAGCTAACGTTTTGCGGGGAGATGATAGGGAAATCAGTTATTTATAAGAGTTTGTTGAAGACACCATTCAGTTTGCACTTGATCCAAATGGCTGCAATGAATGAGTAACTCAGGACCCAGAGCCCAAGTAACTTTTCAGAAACAGATGCTAAGTTCATTAGCTCAAGACTTGAAGGAACTTTTGAGGTGAACTGTCTCCTTTGTGGGGAGTCCACGAACTCCTGCAGTGACTAGGAGCAGATGTTCTTTCTTCTGAGCTAGCTCAGCCCCTGGATGGACAGTTCTGTTTCTTGGAAAGTTCTTTTGAGATCTGTCTCCCTTCAGCCTGTCACATTGTTCCCCCTTCTGGCCAGTGAGGCTACGGAGAGGGAGTTGTCCCGTTCCTGCCAGGAGAGTCCTTCCTCTCCACTTCCTTGATCAAACCCAGCTAGCCACCTGAAGGGAGGGGCCTGTGTTCGTCTTCTCGCTCCCAGAGGACTTAGCTGCTTCCCAGCCACTTTCCAGTCAGGGATCCCAGACCCTTTGGGAGAGGGAAGGCTCTGCTTTACAAATGAAAGGGGGAACTGGAGAGATGTGTGAGGGGTTACTGCCTGTCCTGGGAAGGCCCTGAGAGAGTCCCATTCCTGCCCGTGGCTGCACGAAGATGTCTGACAGAAGGCCCTCTGCTCCCTGTCTGAAGTACATCTACTAACTAGCTAAATTTTTCTCCTGGCCTGGACGGTAGGGCAAGATAGGTGGGCCTTTACTTTATACTTCACATGATTCTGTACTCATTAGATTTTTGTTGTTGATGTTCTTCATTAGCATGGTGCATTTACAATAAACTAATGGAATTTTAATACACATGATAACTGTATAATTCATTTAATGCATCATAGAACTAATTGTGTTCAAAATGGTAGTTTGGGTAACTTATGGTAACTAACAGGATTGACCGTAAAATTTAGTTTGGCTGCTAATCAAAAAGTCAGCTGTTCAAATCCACCAGCTGCTCCTTGGAAACCCTATGGGGCAGCTCTACTCTCTAGGTTCGCTATGAGTCGGAATTGACTCAATGGCAATGGGCTTGGCTTGGGTTTTTATGGGTGTTAATGGCATGCAGCATTATGATGACTATCTTTGATAAGTTTAGTGACAAACATGTAAATAGTTGAAATAAATGTCATTGCCAAGGGGAAGGGGAAGAAGAAAAAAAGGAAGAAAAGAGAAAACAAAAGAAACAAGTAGTGTTTCTTGTAGGGGCTAGCCACCACCAAGGGGAGAAGATCAGGACTCAGACTTAAAGGCTTGGGTTTGTTCCCTGTTCTGCAAGACTCCCTGTGTGACATTGGACAAAATAGTACAATTCTTCAAGATTTGGTGTCGTCATTTGTAAATAGAAGTAATTATGCTATCCTTATGGCATTGCGTGAGGAGCCCTGGTGGCAAAGTGGTTGAAGTGATCAACTGCTAATCAAAAGGTCTGCTGTTCGAAACCACCAGCAGCTCTGCTGAAGAAAGATGTGTAGTCTGCTTATGTAAGGATTTACAGCCTTAAGAACCTACGGGGAAGTTCTACTCTGTCCTACAGGATTGCTATGAGTCGGAATCGACTCGATGGCAGTGGGTTTGGTTTTTGGTTTTATGGCATTGAATAATTAAAATGAAATCATGAATATAAGCTGCTTTCTATGGAAAAGTGTGGTACAAATGGGAAGAATTTTCATTGCTGTCCTTCTGGAGGAACCTGGAGCTCAGGCCTGAGTTGAGTCCCAGCAGGGTTGGGGAGGGTCTCAGAGAAAGATTCTGAGTGCATTGCCCTGAGCCTGCTGTATCCTGTGCTTCTAGTTGCTTCCTGGGATTCCTGCTTCCCCCAAGGCATCTTGAGGATGGAGACCCAGTATTTTCTCAGGGTAGACCCTGACTGAGGTGGTCCCACCAAAGGACTGTCACCCTGGGAGGCTGGGTCTGGACAGTGATTCCTCTGACACTCTGACCGTCTCTCCTTCTGCTCTGCTGTGTATGGGGGACCTTACAACTCGTAAGGAGTCCTTGAGTGGTGCAAACGATTAATGCAATCAGTTGGCTGCTAACAGAAAGGTTGGAGATTTGAGTCTACCCAGAGGCATCTCAGAAGAAAAGCCTGGCAATCTACATCTGAAAATTCAGCCACTGAAAACTCTGTGGAGCACAGTTCTACCCTGGCACACATGGGATTGCCATGAGCCGGAGTCGACTTGATAGCATCTCGTTTTTACTGATTATAACTCATAAAGCATGCTTTCAGCCATCTTCTCTCCTGATGCTCCTAACCGCCAGTGAGGCAGGCAGGGCAGCATTAATAACCCAACTTTCAGATGAGAGACCTGGGGCTTAGAGAGTAGACTGGGGTAGAAAGGAATGCAACCAGCAGGTGTTTAGCATCTCCTGCATGAGAGGAGCCCTGGGGGCGCAGTGGTTAAAGCACTCGACTGCTAACCAAAAGGTCAGTGTTTGAAATCACCAGCAGCTCTGAGGGAGAAAGATGTGGCAGTCTGCTTCCATAAAGACTTACAGCCTTGGAAACCCTATGGGTTCGCTATGAGTTGGAATCCACTTGATGGTAGTAGTTTTGGTTTTGTTTTTTTTGGGGGTATCCAAGGCATAGTGCTGGGCACTTACCTGTGGGTGTCTCATGGTGGCTGAGTTATGGTAATGGGTGGGGCTGGGACTAGAGTTCACGTCCCCTGATTCTGAGTGTTTTATAAGCACTGAAGGGCACAGTGGCAAGGGGATGATAGGTAAGGGATACTGGGTAGGTAGACAGTAAGGAGAGCAATAGGAAAAGGCAGATGGGGGGTAGGGAGGGGAGATTGGCAGCTGACAAGTATGATCCTGTGGGTGGGGCTGGGGCTACAGTTCCCATTATGTGGCTGTCATCAAAGTGCCCAAATAAATAAAGGTTTGCAATTACAGGGAGCCGTGGGTTTGGGAATCTTCCAGCAGCAGAGCCCAGCTGTTAATTAAGCCTAAGATGGTCATTATCTCTCTCCATTGGATTGAAGAGAGGGAAACTGATGCAGATGGCAGGTTAGAGACTTGCCCACATGGCTGATACGTGTTATTAGTTCTGGTTTTAAGAGGCGCCCAACCTGGGGCTTTGGGAAGCAGCCGAGGGGAAGGAGGCCACATGTAAGTGCTAGTCACTGAGGACATTTCCCACTCCTCCCTCGCAGTTAAAGAAGGGCCTGGCCAGGCACTCGGCGTTTGCCCCACCACTGTTCTGGAGCCACTTGACCTGTGTTCCCACACTGGGACTGCCACAGAGACAGAGAGTGTGGGTGCAGAGTGCAGGCAGCCTGCAGGCTGCTCCACCCTCTGCATCTCAGTACAGGTGGGCAGGGGAGGTATGGTGCAGGGGTTACATGCGCTCGGCTCCTAACCGAAAGGTTGGTGGTGCGAACTCACCAGCTGCTCCGTGGGAGAAATATATGGCAGTTTGCTTCTGTAAAGATTGTTGTTCTTAGGTGCCATTGAGTTGGTTCTGTCTCATAGCGACTCTATGTACAGCAGAACGAAATGCCGCTGGGTCCTGCGGCCATCCTCATGGTCGTCGCTATGTCTGAGCCCATTGTTGTAGCCACTGTGTCAATCCATCTCATTTAGGGTCTTCCTCTTTTTTGATGACCTTCTACTTTACCAAGCATGATGTCCTTCTCCAGGGCCTTGACTCTCCTGATAATACATCCAAAGTATGTGAGAGGGAGTCTTGCCATCCTTGCTTCTAAGGAGCATTCCTTTGTTCTTCTGGCAGTCCATAGTATATTCAATATTTTTTGCCAACAAAGTAATTCAAAGACATCAACTCCTCTTCAGTTTTCTAATTCAATTGTCTGACTTTCGAATGCATATGAGACGATTGAAAATGCCATAGCTTGGGTGAGGCACATCTTCGTCCTCAATATTACAGACTTGGAAACTCTATGGGGCAGTTCTACTCTGTCCTAAAGGATCTCTATGAGTTGGAATTGACTCAATGACAATGGGTCAATGGGAGCATGGCATGGATAACCACCAATCACAATGGACACTGACCATAGCAGTGGTCCAGCATAGGTCCTGGGGGCCCTTGTTTAGCTAGGCGTTAACTTTTTTTTTTTAATTGTATTTTTGGTGAAAGTTTACACAGAAAATTCGGTTCCCTTTTAACAATTTCTATACATATTGTTCAGTGTCATTGGTTACATTTTCAGAATGTGTCAGCATTCTCATTATTTCCATTCTGGTTGTTCTGTTTCCATTAATCTAGCTTTCCTGTCCCCCCTTACCTTCTTGTCTTTGCCTTAGGCTAAATATTGACTGTTTGGTCTTGTGATGTTAACTTTTCGATTGCTTGATCTTCCACAATTGTGTGTGGGGGTCCCAGAGGAGCGGTCTGGGTGGCTAGGTAGCATAGGAAGCAGTACTGCAGGGAGACTTGGGTAGATGAGTAGTTACCAAAAGGTATGAGAGTATTTCAAAATTTTATCAATTGGTATGGCTGTACTAGCAGAACATTAATCATGAGAAAGTACTTTTTTTATCTGTAACTTACAAACATCAAGGACTTTTCAATAACAGTAATAACAACAATATGGAATTATTAATAACGATAGTTAGCTCCTCCACGAAAGCACCATTGGGTTTTGCTTCCACGCGTCCATTTTGATAGTCTGCCTTTCAAGTACACACAGGATAGCCCTGAGTCGCTGGTCAGTGGCTGGGGGCCTTGACTAACTGTCGCATTTGGGGTGGCGGGGAGAAGTAAGTTGTTCTTTCTTACTCAGTATCTCATATCAACAGGGTTTTAGCATTGTTGCAAGGTGGACGGTCACCTGTGGATACGCCATCTGGCTGTCTGTGTCTGCTTAGCTGGGTAGATCAAGTAACAGTGTATTGATGAGTTGCTTGGCATTCAACCTTTTATTCATCAGGTGGAATGCCTGAAGCAGAACTGCATTCCCAATATCACATGCAAGAGCTTCTTATCTATGAAGCAGAATTAATGGAGGTGCCATTCTGTGGCTGGGGGCTTGGAATAGTTTGGCACTCATTTTCAGGTAAAAGCTGCAGACCAGCTTAGACTCCTCGTGTGGTCCCTGGCTTCAGTTGCTCTGGGCGTGCCAATTCTCAAGGACGCTGTAAAGATTTCCTGATGAGACTTTCAGAGTGCTTGGAGTCCGGGGATCAAGGCTGCCTTGCAGAGTGTGACCAAGATCCTGAAAATCAAAGTGTGACCTGGTGTACTTCTGAATCCTGAATTTGCCTTTGAAGGGATGAATAATAGTAAGACTAATAAAAAGGCTGGGAAGAAGAGGCTTTGAAATACTACCATGGCCTAGTTCTGTTCTACCTGGGCAAGGCAAGCAGGTGTGAGCTATTTTATTTCTTCAGTACCACTGTTAAAGGCTGACTGAACATTCAGGACAAGCCTTAGAATAAACAGGCAGGCTTGGATCCCAATGGCCAGTCCTCGGAGTAGTTTTTGGGAAATAACAAAGCAATAATGAAGACTATTGACGCAGGCCTGGCTGTGGTCTCTGTCTGTAGCTCGCCTGGTAGATGCTGTCTGATTCCTGAGTTTGCCGAGTCATGTGATAAGCCCCCACTTAGCAGGTCCCGCCTTTAACGTGTTTTTCCTTTTCTCCTAAATTAACATTTTTCATGACAACTACTACTATGTTAAAGTCTATTTAAATCATCTAGGAATGCTTATGAAAGACTTTTGCAACTTCCACTAAATGGCACAAATAATAATAACTAATATTTTATAGTACTTATAGCTTACAAGGAAACCCTGGTGGCGTAGTGGTTAAGTGCTATGGCTGCTAACCAAAAGGTCAGCAGTTTGACTCCACCAGGCACTCCTTGGAAACTCTATGGGGCAGTTCTACTCTGTCCTATAGGGTCACCATGAGTTGGAATAGACTTGAAGGCAATGGGCTTATAGCTTACAATGTATTTTTATATCCATTATCTCCTATGATCTTAAATAGCCCTCAGAGACCAATAGAGATTATTATTCCCGTTTTACAGATGAGGAAATTAAGGGGGAATTGGCTTAGGATCACAGGTCGGAGATCTTAGGGACCACCTCGTCACAAACTCCTTAGTTTTCAGGTGGAAAAACCGGCTGGAATGGAGAAGAGACTTGCCTTATGGCTCTTATTAATTGGAGCAGAGACAACATGCCAAGAGCACTTTCATATGACTGACTTGAAATCCAAGACCTCATCCATTTGAACAGAGACTTAGTCAAGTGAAAATGTTCTTGGAGAGTGGAGACTGACTTCCCTCTCTGCCTTCAGAGTCAGGGCCTGGATGAAAGCCTTTAATATGTGGTTAAGGGGTTATTTGGAGCCTGTAATTACCCAATTTAAAGCAACGTGAAATACACAGAACCTCAGGGGTGGGGTTTTTAACTATCAAGTGTGGAGCGTTCCATCCTGGGAGGAGGGGTAGAGAAAATTGAGGGGTTGGGGTGGTGATCCTGAGGGCCCCGTTCTGGAAGCGTTCCTCTTTGGCCTTAGTTCTCTCCCTCTGCAACCCCCACCTCAGCAACTTGCACCTCTCTCTGCCGGGAGCCTTCCTGGGCTTTGGGGTGGGAGAGGTCCCTGGCTCCCCCTACTCCTACTGCCTCACTCCTGCTGACCTCCTAGCATCACTCCTTCCCTCTCCAGAAACCAATAAGCTCCCCCATTGGGCCAGACGCTGTGCCAGGCACTGAAGGACAGGAGACTTACTATGGAGGCTCACCCTCAAAGAGCTGTGGCTCTGGGAGGGGAAGGGAGGCAGATGCACCCAGAGCTAGCCACGATCCCCCATGGAAAGCGCCTTCACCAAGTGCTCAGGAAAACACCATGGGAATATGGAAACAAGAGGGGTGGGTAGAGAAGATGACAACGTTGATGAGCACAGAGGGAGGAGTGGGATTTAGATAGCTGGTAGCTGGGAAGAAGGCATTTTAGGCTGTAGGAACGTCAAGGGGTCCTCATCACAACCCATTAAGGCAAACAAGGCACAGGCTGTAGTTCCGTTTTACAGATGAGGAAGGTGAGCTTTTAACGGAATACCTACCTACCAAATGGCAGAACCATGTTCCCTGACTTTGAGAGTGTTATGGTTTTAACTCATGATCAGTGTTGGGTTCTGTGGTAGCCAACATGTAAGATGGCCTCCAACGGTCCCTGCCTTTTGTGTTATCCCCTCCCACAGTGCATAGGACTCACTGGTGGAACCATTAGGATGTTGCAGAAATGACCATGTGTGTGACATCTGAAACCAGCTCATAAAAAACATTGTAGCTTCTGCCTTGATCTCTCCTGGATCACTCATTCAGGAGGAAGCCAGCTACCATGTTGTGAGGGCACCCAAGAAGCCCTCTTCCTTAGAGAAGCCCTCCTGGTGAGGAACGGAAACCTCCTGCCAACAACCTGCGCTAACTTGCCGGCCAGGTGAGTGAGCCCCTTGGAAGTAGACCTCTGGCCCCAGTCAGATGGCTACAGCCACAACTGACACCTTGACTACAATTTCCTGAGAGCCCTCTAAGCCAGATCTACCCAGCTAAGTCAATCCTGAATTCCTGACCCACAGAAACTGTGAGATAATACACGTTTATCTTTGTTTTAAGCTGGTAAGTTTTAGGGAAATCTGTTACAGAGCTGTAGATAACTAATACAGGTTTTAACTCCAGAAATCTGATCCTGATGAATGTTACCAACTGCCTGTGATCTAGAGCACATCTTTGAAGCACTCTCTGGGCCTCAGTTTCCTCTTCTTCTACTAAATAATAATACAGGCTCACTTCTGAGTCGTTCTTCATGTAGCTAATAAGCCATTATAGCTGGGTGTAGGAAATGATCTGTGTAGAGGGAAACTCCTGGCACAAATAGGCCAGTCCATGGCCAGTCTGCACCAGACACCTGTAAGTATTTAAGGAATATGCCATTTTTGCATCCAGTCGCATAAGGATCTGATTTAAGACCCTGGTAATGAAAGCTCAGGAGTCCCTGAGTGGTGCAAACAAATGAGTGCTTAACTACTAGCTGAAAGTCTGGCAGTTTGAACGCACCCAGAGGCACCTCAGAAGGTAGGCCTAGCGATCTGCTTCCAAAAAGTCATACATAGCCTTGAAAACCCTATGGAGCAATTCTACTTTGCACACAGGGGGTTGCCATGAATTGGAATCCACTCAATGGCAACCAACAACAATAACAACAACAACAAACAAAAACCCACAAATGTTTACTGAGCATCTCGGTGCTAAGAACTACCTGTTTTGTGCAGAGAACAGTACTGCAAAAACCGTAACAGTCACAGATGTTACTAACATCTGTAGGAGATGTTAGTTACAATGACGATTCCTCTGCCAGTCATGGTGAACACAGCAAGACAGAGCTCTAAACTCATGTTTATTGATTGCTATTCAGCAGAGAGTAGGGAGGAGGGCAGTGGTGGTCCAGTGGTAGAATTCTTGCCTTCCATGCCGGAGACCTGGGTTCGATTCCTGACCAACGCACCTCAAGAGAAGCCATCACTTGTTTGTCACTGGAGACTTATGTGTTGCTATGATGCTGAACGGGTCTCAGTGGAGCTTCCAGAATAAGACGGACTAGGGAGAAAGACCTCGTAATCTACTTCCAAAAATTAGCCAATGAAAACTTCATGGATCACAGTGGTCTGATCCTCCAGAAGTCGTGGGTTGGCTCAACAGCAGCTCACAACAAATGTGTGAGGGACTTCTATTCCTTTTGGGAGGCAGTTGTAGTATGGCGGGTGAGAGAATGGACTCCAGAGTGAGGTTCCCTGCCCTTGAAAGCTCAGCATCTCCACTTACCCACTGTGTGACCTTGACCTTGGGCCAGGTCCTGAATCCCTTTGTGCCTCAGTTTCCTCACCTATTATCATGGAAATTGTGACTGTGCCTACCTCAGAGGGTTGTTGTGAGTGTTGAATGAAATAATTCAGGAGAGGCCTTTAGAACAGGGTTCCTTTCTGACGCTTAGTGAGTGTTCTATACAAATTATAGAGTTTACTACAGAGTGGCTGCAAAGTCACTCTGCATTATTATATAATACCAACGAACGATTTATTATACCTTTGCCTGTGTTGCAGACATGGTGGCCAACCTAAATTGTGCCCTCTGTTCCTGATTGTCCCGGTAATTTCCTATATGTCCTTTCCTTGTACCTGTGATCCAGTTGGCTGATCTGGGATAAGATTCTGCTTTCTCATTAGAAAGTAGAAGACCTTCATTACACCTGTTAATGTCAGCCTGACCTCCAAGCTTCCCCGGAGGTGAGGTGCTGTTAACATTGTTCTCAAGCCTGTTGCTCACCCCAGTGGGGTACTTCATTCTATGAACATACAGAGTAAAGCAGATAACCCGTGATATTAAGTTGGTTTTCTAAATGACAGTGGCCAACCACACAATGGCATGAAGATACAGCCCTGTAGCCCTGAAAGGGAGCCCTGTAGCACAGTAGTTAAGAGCTCAGGTGCTAATCAAATCCATCAGCAGCTCCTTGGGAACCCTACGTCTGCTCTGCCTATAGAGTTGCTATGAGTCCGAATCAACTTGATGGCAACAGGTTTGGTTTTTTGGTTACCCTGAAGGGGGCACGGTACCAGATAGGACATGAAAAAGGCCTGAACCACCTGTGAGATTGCTCTGGGAAAAGAATGTTCCACAGAGAGAGAGAGAGAGAGAGAAGGTCTGGGGATGCAGGGATGTACCCTATGTTAAAAATATTGAACACACAAAACTCTGAGTTTAGAAACCAGTAGCTTTGGTGGTGTTGAAATTATGTTATAAAATGACTCTTGGCAAATAATTTGCCAGAAAATTTCTATAAGTACTCAGCTCTCTGGTTTGTTTAAAAAAAAATTTTTTTTTTTTTTTTTAAGAATTTGATTCACATCTTTTTGGAGAACGTTTATTACCTAGACTGGCTTTCTCTAAGCTGTGTTGCTCTTGGCACACCAATCCCATGGCGTGTTACTCGGTGCTACATTAGAAAGGATTTCAGTGACCAAATGTGCTGGGGAAATAACTGGATTAAACATAGCTCGACAGGTTTCTTTTTCACAGGACTTCTCAGGGCCTTTAAGATGCTAATATGCCGTGTAAACAAGGATTTGACGGAATATAGATACAGGGCAATGTGGACCTAATAAAAGGAAACCTGCAGTTCTGTCTGCCTGGTGCATCCATTTATTTCTGGTAACATCATACCCCTCTTCTGAGAACTGCCTCCAGCCCCATTCATGTGGTCCCCAAGGGAGCTGCTGTGTTCTCATGTGTCCTTGGCCACAAGTGACCCGGATCTGGGCACGGCAGCTATGTTCTTTCTCTGGAATTTTTTGATTTGTGACCGGTCATGCTTTATCTGGGGGCTGAGGCTGGAAGGTATAAAATGTAATGAGCTGTTGGTTGCTGTGTCTTCTACCAGCTGGGGAAAGCTATTCTGCAGTGAGGGTTAAGCGTACCAACAGGCAGAGAGAAAAATGTATGGAAGATGGAGAGAGAGTCCAGATGCATTTGACTGCCTGGTTCTAATTTTTTTGGACACTTATTTCATTCCTGCCTTTCCTGTAGTTTGGATAATCTAGGACAAGGATACGCAAAATGTGGTCTGTAGACTACTGCCATTCCCCAAACTGTGTGTTACCAGTCCGTAATAAGGTAAATTCAGAAACTGAGAGTGTTTAGTAACTTTTCTAATAATTGACATTGCTGAGACAGAAAGTGGCATGTCATTTTTTCTTACAATTCATATTTATTTAAAATACCCGAGTATTGATCTACAATGGACTTGAATAACAACAACAATAATAACAATAATAATAAACTGACCTAGCACAGATAGTTGGAGAAGCATTGTTCTCTGAGATTCTCCAGCAGGGCTGCTGTATACAGTTGTGCAGGCAGTGCACTGCACAACTCTAGGAGATGTGATTCGCATAGATGACAATGTGAATGATGACCCCCACAGTCTGAGTTGTGCAGTGCACAACCTGCCCGACAGCAGACACAGCACTTTGACCCCAGCATCCTTCTAAGAAATTCTTTTTTGATTAAGTTTGCTTAAGAGTCTTTTTGTTGTTGTCGTTGTTGCTTTCGATCTGAAGAAATTTAAATACTACATCTTCTACTGTCTCAGTGGCCTATTTTTACATATTTTTTTTACTGTCCGAGACCTGATTCTGGAGTTGGGTTTCCTATAGTATGATTCATCCATTTGCCATCTTGTTAGTTCTCAGGAAAGGAAGCAGGTTAGCACACACAGCTTGGGCCTGGGCCAAACATTCCTGTGCACCAAACCTGGTAGGCTGTGGCTGGGCACGCCAGCATTTAAAGGTTCCCTTTCCACATCTAAGCCCAGTGGTGTCACTAGAGGGTCATGGGGGTTGGGGACCACATCCCCTGGCACTGTCAGAGAGGGTGACACGAAAATGACCCCGTGGTCAGTGGTGGTGGCAGGCAGCAGCACCACTGGGGAGGGGCCGCCAAGGCAGTGGCATTGCTAGGATTGGTGTCATCTGTCACCCAGTTTGGTAACTCGTCACCTCCCCCCTCCCCCCCAGGGGAGGGTTCCTGCCCACTCCAGGAGGGGGGCTTGTGTGTGTGACACCATGAGTTACTGCATTGGGTGACACCAACTCTAGTGACACCACTGTCTGAGCCCCAACATAAACAGATGTCACTCTTGGCTGACAGGCCAGCTGGGTGAAGATAGGCCAGCTAGGCATTCTTTGTTCACTGTTGGTGGCAATAGTATCAAAGGCCTTAAAAATGCCCTTTGCCACCTAAAATGCATCAATTGGTCTCAACCCACCTAGAGCAAAGGAGAATGAAGAACACCAAAGACACAAGGAAAATATGAGCCCAAGAGACAGAATGGGCCACATAAACAGAGACTACATCAGCCTGAGACAGGAAGAACTAGATGGTGCCCGGCTACCACCAATGACTGCCCTGACAGGGAACATGAGAGAGAATTCCTGATGGAGCAGGAGAAAAGTGGGATGCAGACCTCAAATTCTAGTAAAAAGACCAGACTTAATGGTCTGACTGAGACTGGAGGGACCCCAGAGGTCATGGTCCCCGGATTCTCTGTTAGCCCAAAACTAAAACCATTCCCGAAGCCACCTCTTCAGACAAAGATAAGACTGGATTATAAGACATAAAATGATACTGGTGAGGAGTGGCTTCTTAGCTCAAGTAGAACACATGCGACTGTGTGGGCAGCTCCTGTCTGGAGGTGAGATGAGAAGGTGGTGGGGACAGGAGCTGGTTGAGTGGACACAGGAAATAGAGGGTGGAGAGGAACGTGCTGTCACATTGTAGGGAGAGCAACTAGGGTCACCTAACAAGGTGTGTAAGTTTTTGTATGAGAAACTGGCTTGAACTGTAAACTTTCACTTAAAGCACAATAAAAAAAAAATGCCCTTTGATCTCCTGAAAAGTACACTTCTAGGATCTTTCCTTAAGGATGTGAAAGGTCAACAAAGATTTATGCTCAAAAATGCCCACTGTGGTGTTAAGTATAAAAGTGAAACTTAGGAACAACCTGAATGGCCAATATAAAGGAATGATTAAGTAGATAACAGAAATCTAAGTAAAGATAGAATAATCTGAAGTCATTAAAATTACATTTATAAAGAGTTTTTAATAATATGGAAAATATATACATATTAGGTAAAAAAAAATCAGTATACAAGAGAGCAAATATGTAAAGAAAAAATGCTAAGAAAAAAGACTGGAGGGAAATAAGCCAAAATGTTAATAGTGAATGTCTCTGAGTAATAATGAGCAATTAACAGAATTTAAAAAATATTTTTCTTAAGTTCCTAGACTTTCTAAGAAGGGTGTGTATTACTTTGGTAATCAGGGGGGGAAATGAATTTAAATATTAAAAAAAAAAAAAGACAGGGCAGCTGGCAGTTTTATGTTGGACCCTAAGAGGCAGCTGGTGGGGTCACTCCAGGTGATCTAGTCTTCGGGTCTAAGATGAGTGCTTTGATTTTCTCAGGTCTTCTGAGGAGACCTGGGCTAGAGGTCCTGATTCACACTGACAAGCTTCTTAAAAACATATGCAGTAAATCGGGTGTGAAAATACTTTTCCCTGGGAGAGGTGATCTAGCGCACCATCCAGGATGTTTCTTACCTGGTCAGGGTGTCTGGAAAACCAAATAAATGCTCAAAAAGCTACCTGAAAGCCTAGAATCAGATCACAGAGAGGCAGTCAGATGGTGCTGAGAGAAATTTGGTCAGGCTGAGGGGACTGGTCAACCAGTTGTCATCAAGTCAGTTCTGACTCATGGTGACCCCACGTGTGTCAGAGTAGAAGTGCGCCCCACAGGGTTTTCGATGGCTGATTTTTCAGGAGTAGATTGGCAGCTCTTTCTTCTGAGGCACCTCTGAGCAGACTTGAATCTTCAACCTTTCAGTTGGCAGCTGAGTACATCAACAGTTTGCACCACCCAGGAAGTCTGGCTGTGGGAAAGCCTGAGATTTTTCCTGTCCCACATCAGGGTCTTGGGCCTGGGGAGGAAGCCACAGGTCTCCAGAACCAGCCTCTCTCTTCTTCACAGACGGGGCTAAGCCTGGCTTGTTCCCTGTGGACCCAACACAGCCGAACTCAGAGTGGACACTCACGTCTGTACTGAGTTCATTGTGTCTATCAGTTTCCATTTCAGTGGGTGGCATTCTCCGACGGTATCCTAGGTTTCAGGAGTGCTCCTACCTGGGGAAATACCGTGATAGCTAGGAATGGACAAAGATGCTAAAAAGAGAGTGGGCATAGGCTGAAGTCATGCACTTCCCACGTGTAGGTATATAACGTGTCAAACCTACACAAGTGTATAAATACTCATTATGCCATTGTTGGCAATAGCGAAAAATTAGAACAACCTGCCTGTCCATCAAAAGAAGAATGGATACATAAATTATAGCATTTTCATACAACTGAATACTGTATAACATCAAAATAAAGGGATTAGCATTGACAGGGTAAGTCTCAAATCGAGAGTGTTGAGCAAAAAGGAAAGCATGTAGCCAGTTCGATTCCATTTATATTGTTTACAGTATGATTTCCTTAAGATTGGGTTAAATATATTCAGAAATACTATTGATTATTGGTGGATGTCCACATATATGGTGAAAGTGAAAAGCCGGGCATGCGACTTCTTCTGGGGATTCAGGAAGGAAAATGAAATCAAAGAGTGACGCACAAAGGCTTCAATGTTATTGGTGATTATTCCTTAAAAAATATATTGAATCGAATATGGAAAAGAATGTTGAGATTTGACAAAGCCTGGTGGTGGGTACATGGCTATATATTATTTTTTTATGCTCTTGCCTTTTTGGAATAGTTCATAATAAAAAATAAAGTAAGAAACAGGAAATAGGGCACCAGCCGAGGAAGCCCTGTGGATGAGACGGGTGGATGGTGCAGGGAATGATAAATTGGACATGGGGACACCGGGAGGACACAGAGAGAGCTTGGACCACAGTGAGCTGCCCTGTGTGGTGGGCACTCCCAGCCCGCCAACCAAGAGATGTGGTACCTGCTTCCCTTTCCTATTTTTCGTGTCCAGAGCCACTCCAATCTGGAGGGCTCCTCTTCTTGTTAGCTGTCATCAAGCCAGACCTTGACTCGTGGAGACCCCGTACAGAACAGAACAAAACACTACCAGGTCCTGCTCCATCCCCATGGGCGGTAGCAGTTTGAGCTGGTGTGATCCATAGGGTTTTCACTGGCTGATTTTTCAGAAGGAGATTGCCAGGCCTTTCTTCCTAGTCCATCTTAGTCTGGGAGCTCTAGCTGAAATCTATGTAGCCCATAGCAGCACACAAGCCTCCACTGAGAGACGACTGGTAGCTGTGCACAAGGTGCATTGGCCGGTAATCGAGCCCAGGTCTCCCTTGTGGAAGACAAGAACTCTACCAATGAACCACCGCTGCCCTAGGAGCTGCTGTTTGCCTTGCAGCCCTGTGCTCTTGTCATCTGGGTTTCTGTTCCCTCCTGGGAGTTGAAGGTCTCACCGGTGCACAGCCCTGCCTTTCCCTCCTTGGGGGATTCCAGGCTTTGTACTCCAGAGGCTTGGGTAAGGAGAATAAAACTTCATGCCCACCTTCTGCCAAGGGACAGGGGGCTCTGGGGCCTGGAGACCTTGGCTACTTGATCTTCCGCAAGCTTTCCCAATGGCTCAGTTATCTCACGGAAGTCTCCAAGGTCCTGTTTTATGCACTTACATCAGGACAGCAGAGACTTCCGTGTCTCACGCTTTTTATTATTCATAAAAATGTACCTGTGTCTCATGCTTTTTATTATTCATAAAAATGTACCCAGCCCAGGTCAGTGCCAACATTCCAGGAAAATCCATTCCGAGCTTCCTCACCAGTGCTCCTTTCTGGTATGGAACAAAGGGAACTAGTCTTGGAATCCCGGCTCAGCCAGGAAGTAGCCAGACAACTTGAGGCAAGTTGCTTCACCTCTCTGAACCTCTGTTTCTTCCTCTGGAAAAATGGGGCCATAAATACGTGTCTCACCGAATTGGTATGACATCACTATTGCCTAATGTATCAATTGTCAAGGTTCCAAGCTCAGTGTCCGCCTGATGCTTAACTGATTGGGGTTTGCTTCGTACAAGACATAACACATTGTTTTAACTTTAGATTTAACAATTAATGTTGGTAAGCCTTTCAGATTCTGATTGTTTCTTTCTTCCCACCAAGCTGCTTCCCCCTCCTGCTCTCCTCCTTTGCCCTCCACCTCCTTTCCCTCAGCCCTCTTTCCCTAGATTATCCTTGAACTCTCAGATTCCTATAGAACAGCCTAGGTCCAAGTCTCCAGCTCTGGGTAAGACTTTCCAGATAGTGGTTCTCAACCTTACAGCACCTTAGAACATCCTAGGAAGCATAAGGCATCCCTGAGTAGTGCAAACGGTTAGGGCGCTCGGGTACTAACTGAAAGGTTGGAGGTTTGACTCCACCTGAAAGTGCCTCAACAGAAAGGCCTGGCAAACTGCTTCTGAAAAATCAAAGACTGAAAATCCTCTGGAGCCCCTGGGCCCTTTGTTAGCCCAAGACTGGAACCATTCTTGAAGCCAACACTTCAGACAGGGATTGGACTGAACTATAAGACAGAAAATGATACTGGTGAGGAGTGAGCTTGGCTCAAGTAGACACATGAGACTATGTGGGCAGCTCCTGTCTGGAGATGAGATGAGAAGGCAGAGGGGGACAGGAGTTGACTGAATGGGCCCAGGGAATACCAGGTGGAGAGAAGGAGTGTGCTGTCTCATTAGAGGGAGAGCAGCTAGGAGTACCTAGCAAGGTGTGTATAAGTTTTTGTATGTATGAGAGACTGACTTGATTTGTAAACTTTCACTTGAAGCACAATAAATTAAAAAAAAAAAAAAAAAGAAAGCCCTCTGGGGCACATTTGTGCTCTGACATACATGGAGTGGCCCCGTGCTGGTTTTTTTTTTTTTTTTTTTTTTTGCAGTGGGGAGGGAGGTCTGCTCAAGGTTGTGGGCTGAGTTGTTGCAGAAGCTGGGACTAGACATGACATTAGCCCACCAGACTTCCTGGGTTTTGTTTCATCATTGCACATCAGCCAAGTCAGTTTCAAAGCAAGAATTTGCCTGCTGGTAAGACTCCATGATCCCACAAAAGGGAGATACTGACACCATGTTTTATCTTTCTTTTAGTTCCCCTCCCCTCTCCTCCTGTCTTATGCCACTATAGCAAGGAGCATTAACAAATTAATTATTTAGCTACATATTTGCTGAGTACCTCGCATGTGGAAGGCCCTGGGAAGAAAGAAATGAACCCAACTTGGTTCTTGGAGGAATGTGGCTCCAGCCTAACGGTTCTCCTTTTCCACACCCGAGGCAGACATCACTAATCTACCAGGCCACTCCTTCCCATTAAGCCTGAGTGTGATCTCTCAAACTGTGATCCAGGCAGCCGTAGACATCTAGCAGAGCTGGCACCCAAGCTGATAAGAGCTGGCATTTCTGAGTACTTACTAGTGCCAGGCCTTATACTACAGTCCCTGTCACATTACTTCACATGACACCTCTGTGAAGAAGCCGCTGTCATTATCCTCATTTTACGGAGGAGCAAACAGGCTTAGAGAAGTTAAGTATCTTGCCCAATGTAGCCCAACTCCAGAGCCTACATCCTTACCTTGACTCTTTACTGTCTTCCATTTTCCGTCCATCTGTCAGTTTGTCGTACTGTGGTGGCTTGCATGTTGCTGTGATGCTGGAAGCTATGCCACCAGTATTTTTAAATACCAGCAGGGTCACCCGTGGTGGTCAGGTTTCAGTGGAAATTCCAGATGAAGACAGAGTAAGAAGAAAGGCCTGGCAATCTACTTCTAAAAATTAGCCAAAGAAAACCTATGGATTGCTACAAAACATCATCCAACTTGTTGCTTTGGACACATCACCAGGAGAGATCAATCGCTGGAGAAGGACATCATGTTTGGGGAATTAGAAGGCCAGCAAGGGTGAAGAAGACCCTCGTTGAGGTGAATTAGCATAATACCATGACGAGAGATTCGAACACGTGGATGATGGCGAGGATGACACAGGACTGGGCAATGTTTCATTCTGTTGTATGTAAGGTCACCGTGAGTTGGAATCACTCAACCACAGTTAACACACACATACGCACATTTCCCATCCCTGGCCTACTACTGCTAGCTTGCCTTTCTGGGCACTGGGCCTGAGAGCCTTGAAGGGTGAGAATAAGTTAACATCTCCTAGCTGCTTCTCCAGCTTCCCTGAGCTTCCACAGCCAAGGATCATGTGCTGAAAGGATCATTTCATAGAAGGAAGCACATATGGGCTGTGACATCTCCAAGGTGACAGCTCAAATGACAGGAAGAAATGGAAGTGGGAATAGTCAGTTTCCAAACCCAGACCTCTAGGTCACCCCAGCAAGACCGGGGACTTTGGGGATTTTATAAATGCCTCTTCTTGGTCCTTAAAGCCTATCTTGGTTTAATTTTGCAAATACACCTGGGCCTGGGGCTGACAAGCAATACGAACAATAAACCTCACTAAAATCTTCCTCAGATTTTGTAGAAGAACGCTGCTAATGAAGTAGAATGACTATGTTAAATGAGTTTCTCAGAGGAACTCCTATAGGTTCTGACCCTTAGTCAGGGCTCCACTTTGTACTTCCTGGGGCCAGCTAAACGAATAGTTACAATGCTAAATTTGAACATCAAAAGCGGGAGTTTGCAGTTCAGTTTATAGGTATATGTATGTATGTATAAACCCTGATGGCGTGGTGGTTAAGAGCTATGGCTGCTCACCAAAAAGGTTGGCAGTTCGAGTCCCAGGCACTCCTTGGAAACCCTATGGGACAGTTCTACCCTGTCCTATAGGGTCACTATGAGTCGGAGTCGACTTGATGGCAGCGAGCTTTAAAAAATTTTTTTCATATATATATATATATATGATCAAAAAACCAGTTGCTGTCGAGTTGACCCCAACTCATGGTGACCCCATGTATGGCTGAGTAGAGCCGCTCCATAGGATTTTCAAGGCTATGAACTTTTGGAAGCAGATCACCAGACCTTTCTCAGAGGTGCCTCTGGATTGGTTCAAACCACCTACCTTTCGGTTAGTAGTTGAGCACTTAACTATTTGCATCACCCAGGGATTCCTCTCTCTCTGTCTATATATATATATACACACATACATACACACACATACATGTATATACACATGTATGTTTTGTATGTTTTTATATATGCAAAAAAAATTTTTTTTATATATGCATGTGTGTCAAGTAATCTGTCTAGTTTCAATAGGAGGAAGAAACATGAGTTGATTACATTTTAAATATTACAAATTTGCTGTTTCTAAACAAGTATGGCTTAAACCAGTTTAATGGCTAAAAATGTAGATTAAAATCTGAAAAAATACATAGTGTCTGCCTTTCCATTTCTCTGGTTTAAATACACTTTAAAAGCCCAATCTAATTACCCAAATCATTTTCTTTGATTATGGATCGATGGCTTTCTAATACTCTAGAGTGGGATTAAATATCTAAACGGATTCATAGGCGGTTGTTCTTGTGTGCCGTCGAGTCAATTCTGACTCACAGTGACCCTATATTTACAGGGAGACTGAAATAAATGTTTCCTTTCTCTGCACCCTAGGGACAGAAAACAAAGAATACACCCAAGAAGTTGGTAAGGAAATCTGGGATGAAATTTGGACTGACACTCATTCCAAACTTTCTTTCCCAGAGACCCTTAGAGTGAGGTGTTGAACCAGGTGATGTGTTTTCCAGTCAGTCTCTCATTTCATCAAATGCTGACACAAGGCACTCAAACCCAGTGTGATAGCCTCTGGAAGTCAAGAACAGGCCATGCCCACAAACGCCTTTCTCTCGTTACCTGGCTACCATTTTAACCAATAATTGGAGACCAGAATCCACTTTGATTTGGGAAAGACAGCTCCTCTTCCTAGAAGCCTGAGCTGACTAAATCCAGGAATGCTAAGAGGTTTGCTCGTGAAGTGGATAAGTATCTATTTAGCGCAAGGAGGAATACCTGCCTGCTTCCATTTAGGGCAGAGAGCCTAACAGTGGTGTTTGGTTTTGGCACACTGGAATCATCTGAAGAGCTTTTTAAAAAACTCTGATGCCCAGGTCTTACTCCAGAGATTCCGATTTAATTGGTTTGGGGTCCAGCATGGACATCAAGATTTAAAAAATCTCCCTGAGGTGAGTTCAACGTGCAGCCACAGTTGAGAACCACTGATAGAAGTCCCCATAGATTCTAGGCCACTGGGGTGAAACTTTCAAATGATTAAAATATGGAAAACTAGAAAAAAAATTAAAATATGTATTAAAGGGAGAGAAGAGAAACAAAAAGATCACATCCAGAAGGCAATCCAAGGTCTTTAATCAAAGACCTTTAAATATCTAAACAATGCAATAAAACCCAGCAATGATTTCTTGAAAAAGAATGGTCCCAACAACTGCAGTTCTTGTGTTCAAGAAATGAGCATGAGTTTTGTTTGTCGGGGCCCTAAGCGCAATGCCTGGCAGAGCGCAGCCTTAAAGAAACGTTGGCCAAAGTCTCTTTAAGAAAAAGAGAAAGCAATGGTTCAAATTTCTCTTGGCAGCTTCTTTTCTTTTCCAAAGAAATCTGGATTACCAAATTATCTACCCCCCACCCTCCCAGCCTCCTTAATTACCAAGAAGGCAAACCCAATTCTTTGAAATTAGTTAATTACCATTTACTGACCTTCCTGTATTCGTTTTAAATGAGTTAACCCAGTGATTCAGGAGAGTTGAGTGCCCTTATGTGGCATGTGAACACTCCATAAACATTGACTAATCCACATGTACAGTATACATAAACCTATTTTATGACAGCTTAGAGTTTCTCACTTCAGTTCATCATAGGAGGCTACTGGGGTAATTTTGCTGTATGACATATCGTTGATAAGCTTTGTGATTTATTTGCTGTCAAGTTCTCAATCAGGAATACAACCTCCAATTATCCTATTGTTGTTATAAGAGAATACAGTCCATGTACAATATGGTTTTCAGGACTACACCCTGATAAAAAGTAGGAATTGATCATCCTCACGTGAATGATAAGGAGCTATGTAGACACAGAACCAGGAAGGGAGGAGTCTGGGGTGGAATGAATAGCTGTCTTAGTCATCTAGTACTGCTATAACAGAAATACTACAAGTGAATGGCTTCAACAAACAGAATTCTATTCTCTCGCAGTCTAGTAGTCTAGAAGTCCAAATTCAGGGCATTGGCTCCAGGGGAAGGCTCTCTCTCTGTTGGCTCTGGAGAAAGGTCCTTGTCATCAATCTTGTCTTGGACCAGGAGCTTCTTTGCACAGGAACCCCTGGTCCAAAGGATGCACTCTGCTCCCAGGGTTTCTTTCTTGATGGTACGAGGTCTCCCACTCTTTGCTTGCTTCCCTTTCATCTCTTGTAAGATAAAAGATGATGCGGGCCAAACCCCAGGGAAACTCCCTTTACATGGGATCAGGGATGTGACCTGAGCAAGGGTGTTACATTCCACCCTAATCTTCTTCAACATAATCTAATCTTGCCTCGTTAACCACAGACAGAGATTAGGATTTATAACATAAAAAAAAATTACATCAATCACAAAATGGAGGACAACAACACAATATTGGGAATCATGGCCTAACCAAGTTCATACATATTTTGGGGGGACACAATTCAATCCACGACAATACCCAAAGCCTTCCTGAAGGAAACGGGTGGGTTTTGAGCCTAGCATCCTTGATATAACATTGCTGCTGTAATCTCATTGCTGCTGTAATCTCATTGCTGCTGTAATCTCTTTTTTGGTTTTATGTATGGGTGTGAGTATGTAAATACTTGGTAAGAACCAGATAAAGGAGGCCAATTAGGTACAATCTTGCTTGCCAAAGCTGATAGGTCAATTGGTAGTGACTGCTGGGTTACTGGGAGCCCTGATGTCGCAGTTCTTAGAAACCCTGTGAGGCAGTTCTGCCCTGTCCTATAGGGTCGCTATGAGTCAGAATCGACTCCATGGCAATGGGTTTGGTTTTTTATGGGCTGGGTTACTGCCTCAAAAATGGTTCTGAGGCCAAATCTACATTCAAAGGGAAAGGCGCCAAGATTGATTAGCAGTATCTTAAAGGGACATGGAAGGAGGGAATGACAGTGGGAATGCCAAGCAAGCATTTGCTGTTACCATCTTAGACCCTCCTTGTGAGCCACTAGAGCCCTTGTTTAACCAATAGGCCTTGTAAATACTTGTCCACAGGAAGTGATGCCTCTTTTCTAAGCAACTATGTGCCCATGTTGGAAATTCATCTTGTGGTGCAAAGCAGCTCACCCTTGGTTAAGAGCCCCAAATGAGAGGTTTCCTAATAAGGTGAAGTATTTCATCTGAGACCAGCTAAGGGCTAAACAATCCTCTTTGGCTAAGGTTGAACAATCTCTCTCTATGACCACTTCTTCTATTTTTATTCATTCATAATAAAGAACTTTGCTGTTCCTTAGGTGTTTAAGAACATGGTGCAAGAGGCCACTCTCTGCTTCAAACAATGGCCAATAATACCTAACCTCATGCTCCGGCTAATGCCCAGAGACACGTTAGAAATCTGCCCGCGACACTACTGTTCCATCCCCTCTTATATCCCACCATTCGGTAGCTTGACGCCAGGCCACTGCCCCAACCTTTGTGGAAATTTGAAAGAGACATCTTTGCTAGGAGGTTACAGCTCCCTAGGCACACAGCTTGGGGAGCAAAGACTATGTTGGCTTTCATCTCCCACTTACCCCTCAGCAAGAACCCTACGTAAAATATAACCAGCATAACTACATATGGCTGCCCTGGCCTTATGCAAAGAAATCTAATTCATTCTATGGCTAGTATCTGTTGCCACAAAGTAAATTACAATAAAAAATTTTTAAAGATCTCCAGGAATAAATCTAATTACATAATTCATTCTCATCACCTACAAAGTCCAAAAGTACCAAAGATTACAAACCCAGACTTAGTATTTAGGAATCCCAAAGCATTGTGAGACCCAGTGATTGAAAATTTTATTGTCTGACAAAAACACTCTAACTCTGTGCATCTGGAAACAGAAGCATGTGTTTACTGAGCTGAACAGGCTGGTGAGTGATTCAAAGGGGCTTGGAAGGAAAGATCATAAACTTGGTTTCTGAAGAATGCAATGGCCTGGCAAGAGGGACCCTGAATGAACCAGGTTTAGATCAGCTGAGAGCTTAATGAAAAATTAATAGAGAATCTGCCATCTGGGGAGTGTGGCAATTACTTTGAACTGCAGCTCCAGTTTGCACAGACAAGTTCTGAATGAGGGAGATTGGAGTCACAGATGTTTGTGGAGTGGCTTTGATGGTCAGGACTCAGCTTTTAGGATTGGGCATTTTTTAAATGTGTGTTATATGGGCTCATGAGTGAATTGGGTGATAGAGGATAGAGGCAAAGGATCAGGCCACACTTATTCCCACCCATGGGCTACCCTTCTTTCCCTTCTCTCTTCTTGACCCCAGCAAATGGCCCCATCACCGCTTCAGTCCTCCAAGCCAGAGACTCAGAAGTAATTCTAGGTGTTTCTCTCTTCCTCATTTAATCTGTTACCACTGTCCAATTTGCCTCCTGCACATTTCTTGAATCCCTTCTTCTCTCAATCCACATGCCTACTTCCTCAGCTCAAGCCTTCATTATATCTCATCCATAGTGTTGAAACAGCCTTCCAGCTGCTGCCAATCTTGCCTCACACTAACCCATCTGCCCACTCCACAGCCACAAAATGACCTTTCCAAATGACAGATCTGATCACACCACTCTCATTCATTCACTTAAATGTATTTATCAAGCATCTACTACGTGCCAGGCACTGTTCTAAGCCCCAGGGATATAGCAATGACCAACACAGACAAAATTCTGCCCACGTGGAGATTGCATAGTAGTGGAGGGGGGAGACAGATAGTAAACCAGATAAACAAGTCAAGTGCAAGGATTGTCAGAAAGGTGAGGAGAAAAATAAAGCAAGAAAGGGGGTTAGGGAGTCCTGTAGGGTGCTCAGAGAGAGTCTCCCCAAGAAGGGACATTTGATTAAAGTCTCGGGTTGCTCAGGGAGTGAACCATGCTGATTTCTGGGGGAGAGGCTGGAGTGTGGTGTGTTTGAGGAAGAGATCAGTGTGGCTGGATGGCGGAGATGAACATAAGGAGAGAGAGAGGTAGTGAGGGCCAGGTCATAGAAGGGTCTTGGAGGCTGTTGTAAACCTACTGGAAGGTCCTGAGAGAGGGGTGACCTGAGCTGACTTGGTTCAATGAGGTTGCTCTGGCTCTGCCTTGGTAGTAGGGGAGTTAAGACTGGAAACAGGGGGACCACTTAGGTTACTGCAGGCATCCAGGTGAGAGATGGTGGTGATTTGGGCTACAGTGGCAGCCTGGGAGGTTTTGAGATGTCTATCAGATTCTTGATATACTGAAGGTGGTGCTCATGGGATGGGTTGGCAGAGTGTATATAGTATATGACAGAAGAATCAAGGATGACCATTTTGGCCTGAGGAACTAGAAGGATGGGGTTGCTGTTACTGAGATGAGGATGACTGTTGGAGGAGCAGGCTTTAGGAACAGATCATGAGTTCTGTTTTGGACGTGTTACATTCGAGTTGCTTATTAGACATTTGTCTTAGTCTCCTAGTGCTGCTGTAACAGAAATACTATGAGCGGGTAGCTTTAAAGAACAGAAATTAATTTTCTCACAGTTCTGGAGGCTAAAAGTTCAAAACAGGGTCTGGGCCGTGTTGATTCATTCCTCGTAGGTAGTCCTGGGCGTTTCTTGGTCCCTTGGTTTGTAGAGGATCATCCTATGGTGTCTGTCTTCCCCGTGTGTGCATATATCTGTGTCTAATCTGCTCTTTTTATAACTCAGAAGTGATTAGATTTAGAGCCAACACTACTCAGGTACATAACATAGAAAACATAACAAAGAAAGAACGTAACAAAGAAAGCTCTATTTCCAAACAGGATTACATCCACAGGTGGAGGGGTTAGGATATTGGTACATATGTTGAGTGGACACAATTTAATCCACAACAGCTTCCAAGTGGAGATGTCAAGTGGGCAGTTGGACATATGTGTCTGGCAAGCAGGTGGGAGGTATTAGCCAGAGATGTACATTTGGGAGTCATCAGCTTATAGGCGGAATTTGAAAGCATGAAGCTGAATGAGATCATCAAGAGAGTAAGTGTAGATAGAGAAGGGATTCAAAGATTGAGTTTTGGGATGCTCCAACATAAAGAGGTATGAGGATGCGGCGGAACCACCAAAGATTGAGGAAGAGCAGGGTGTAAGGAAGGAGGAAAGCCAGTCTGGTGCCCTGAGAGTCAAGTAAAGAAAGTACCTCAGGCAGGAAGAAGTCATTAACTGGGTCACACGTTGCTGATAGGTCAAGTAAGGCTAAGAGGGAGAACTGACCATTGGGTTTTACAACACAGAAGTAATTGTTTTGACGGAGTTCTGGATTGGAAGTGTGGTGGGCTTAATAGAGAATAAAAAACCAAAACGAAGCAAAAAAAACCCTTTGCCATCGAGTTGATTTTGACTCATAGCGACCCTGTAGGACAGAGTAGAACTGCCCTACAGGGTTTTCAAGGAGCAGATGGTAGATTTGAACTGCTGGCCGTTTGGCTAGCAGTCTGAGCTCTTAACCACTGCACCAGCAGGGCTCCCAGTAGAGAATGGGAGGACAGAAATTGGAAGCAGTGAGTACTGACAATGTTTTGAGGAGTTTTACCATAAAGAGAAAGAAGTGAAGTGGTAGTTGGAGGCAGAGGCGAATAACCCAATAAGCAAGGTGAGTGTGAACCTACTTCTGCTTACTTATTAATCTGTAGTGAACAGTTTCACATGGGTTTCAGCATGCGATTAGTAAGTAAGAACAAGTAAGCCCGTGCTTACCTTGCTTACTGGGTCATCTGTCCCCGTCAGGGAGTATAAGTTTGAAAAAAAGGCTTTGATTGTGTAGGAAAGGGCTGTGGTGTTGGGAGAGAGACAGATGTTAGCCATACCTAGAAGCAGAGTCTTTGATGTGGTGAAAAAAATGTGAAATTATTCACTACAGATGATCTGGTAAACACTGTGCTTACCTTGCCTATCAGATAATCCACCCCTGGGAGGAGTAAATGAGGTCAAGAGTACTTATTTCTTAAGATGGGAGAATAATTGCACATTTGTGTGCTAGTGGGAAAGATCTAGTAGAGAGAAAATTCTGATGATGCAGGAGAGAGAGGGGGCCTTGTTAGAGCCGTGTTTTGAGTAGGTGGGCACGCGATCGGGTGTAGAAGTGGAGGAGCTGGCCTTTGCTATAAGTAAGAACAGTTCTTCCATACGAGTAGGGGATACAAGTAAGTAGGTAAATGTGAGAGATGCATTTGGAAGTTCTCAGCTGCTGCTTCAGGACCCTTCAGTGGCTCCCTGGTCCCTAGATCATAGAAAGCCCACTAACCTTAGTTTGGGATAAAAGGACTTCAAAGGTGAACCCCTGGCCCCAGGCTATATCTCCCTTCTCATCATCTCTGGACACTTCTTTACCACTCCCCTCCCCCTGCACCCCAACACACACACAGCACAAATCTGTATTTAACATGTAGTCCTCTCAGTCTGTCGTGTTCTTCTATGCTTCTACTCGTTTTTCAAGATTCAGTTCAAATATTATCTCCTCTGTCCCTCTGGGTTCCCACAATAATCTGCTTAAATCTATATTTTAGCACTTTATCACATTGTAATTTTTTTGTTTACCTATCTGTCTTCCCTATAAGCTATGGTGATGTCCTTGAGGGAAGATGCTGTCTTCTTGTCTCTGTATTCACAACCTCCTCTACTTCCCCTCCTGTGGGATAGCGTGGTTACACAGAAGGCGATAAGAACATGGGAGCCTAATCAAATAAGTATCCTGGAGCCTGATGATGGTTCTGTGTACACTTCCTATGTAAACTTTTTATTGAACAATAAGATACATATAAGGAACCTTGGTGTCACAGTGGTTAAGTGCTTGGCTGCTAACCAAAAGGTTGGTGGTTCGAACCCTTCCAGCAGCTTCCCAGGAGAAAGACCTGGTGATTTGCTCCTGTAAAGATCCCAGCCTAGAAAACCCTAGGGCAGTTCTATTCTGTCTCTTGGGGTCTCTATGAGTTGAAATCAACTTGATAGCACCTAACAACAACATATATTATGTATGTACATATGTATATACGGAAACCCGGGTGGTGTAGTGGTTAAGTGCCATGGCTGCTAACCAAGAGGTCGGCAGTTTGAATCCTCCAGGAGCTCCTTGGAAACTCTATGGGGCAGTTCTACCCTGTCCTATAGGGTCGCTATGAGTCGGAATCAACCCGACAGCAGTGGGTTGTATGTATATATGTGTGTGGATATATATATATATATATATATATATATCTTAACTATCTAGTGCTGCTCCTATAACAGAAATACCACAAGTACATGGCTTTAACAAAGAGAAATTTATTCTCTCACAGTCTAGTAGGCTGAAAGTCTGAATTCAGGGTACTAGCACGAGCGGAAGTCTTTGTCTCTCTGTCGGCTCTGGAGGAAGGTCCTTGTCATCAATCTTGCCCTGGTTGAGGGGCTTCTCAGTGCAGGGATCCCGGGTCCAAAGGACATGCTATGCTCCTGGTGCTTCTTTCTTGGTGGTATGAGGTTCCCAAGTCTCTCTGCTCGCTTGTCTCTTTCATATCTCAAAAGACATTGATTTAAGACACAACCTAATCCTATAGATTGAGTCCTACCCCATTAACATACTGCCACTAATTCCACCTCATTAACATCATAGAGATAGGATTTACAACACATAGGAAAATCACATCAGGTGACGAAATTGTGGACAGTCATACAATACTGGGAATCATGGACTAGCCAAGCTAACGCACCTTTGTTTTGAGAGGGGGACACAATTCAATCCACAACTACACACACACACACACCCCACACAAGCTATAAGGATACAGCACTGAGTTTTCAAAGTGAACACAGCTGTGTAGCAAGCTCTCAAATCAATAAACAGAACATTGCCAGACCCTAGAAACTCCTCTCATACTCCTTGTAGTCACTACCCACAGGTAACCACTTTCCTGACTTCTAAATCGTGGACTAGTTTTGCCTGGTTTTAACTCTATATAAATGGAATCAAACAGTATGTATTCTTTTATGTTTGGCTTCTGTCACTCAAAACTGGAGTTTTGGGACTCATCCACTTTGTAGCACGTAGCAGTAGTTTGTTGATTCTCATTGTTGTGTAGCATTCCATTGTGTGACTGTACTGTCATGGACTGAACTGTGTCCCCCCCCAAAATTTCTGTCAACTTGGCTAGGTCATGATTCCCTTGCATGATTGTATGATTGTCTACCATTTTATCTTTTGATGTGATTTCCCTGTGTGCTGTAAATCCTATCACTATGATGTAATGAGATGGATCAGTGGCAGTTATATTGATGAGATCTACAAGATTAGACAGTGTCTTCAGCCAGTCTCTTTTGAGATATAAAAGACAGAAGCGAGCAGAGAGACAGGGGAACCTCATACCACCAAGAAAGCAGTGGCGGGAGCAGAGCGCATCCTTTGGACCTGAGG
The DNA here is from genome assembly GCF_024166365.1 of Elephas maximus indicus. NCBI lineage: Eukaryota > Metazoa > Chordata > Mammalia > Proboscidea > Elephantidae > Elephas > Elephas maximus. Next base: position 20,142,554 of record NC_064819.1, on the reverse strand, counting down.
TCCCTGTGCTGAGATGCTCCCAGACCAAGGGAAGACTGATGACGAGGACCTTCCCCCAGAGCCGACAGAGAGAGAAAACCTTCCCCTGGAACTGGTGCCCTGAATTCGGGCTTCTAGCCTACTGGACTGTGAGAGAATAAAGTCTTCGTTCAAGGCATCCACTTGTGGTATTTCTGTTACAGCAGCACTAGATGACTAGGACATGTGCCATGATTTATTTATCTATCTTACTGTTGTTGGACGTTTGGGTTGTTTCTGGGTCCTACGTTTTACACATGGCGCTGCAGTGAACGTTCTTGCGTATATTGCTGAGCATGTGTACACATTTCTGCGGGAGATATACCTGAGGATAGAACTGCTGAGTCATATATTTAAGTCCTATACCCACGGGTAGTGCAGATGGTTAAGGCACTTGCCTGCTAACTAAAAGGTTGGAGGTTCAAATCCACCCAGAGGCCCCTCAGAAGAAAGGCCTAGTGATCTACTCGAAAATCAGCCCTTGAAAGCCATATGGAGCACAGTCCTTTCTCACACACATGCGATTGCCATGAGTTGGGGTTGACTTGATGGCAACTGGCTTGGCTACACATACTTTTGACCACCCAGTGAAAACCCAGTGCTGTCGTTTATACTTTTGACCAATTATCGTTATTCAATAAGCCCAGGAGCAAATTCTAGACAGCAGACCAGTGAACATGACAGCCATCATGGCCTCTGAGATTATTCGTCTAGCTCCTTCATTTTAGGTGAGAAGTCTTGAGACTCAGGTTGGGAAAGCAACCTGTACAAAGTCATACCTGCTTACTTACAGCAAGTAAGTGGCCAGGCTGGGACTTGTTCCGGGTCTCCTGACTTCCAGGGCAGTAGAATTCAAGACTAACATTGTCAAACACCTTCTAGCATTCCCATGAGGTTACTGTCCTCTCTGGCCCAGGAATGATCGCTCATACACCATTCCACTTTTCTCATTTTTTTAAATAATTTATTTTTGTTGTTGTTGTGAATATACACAGCAAAAACATAAAGCAGTTCAAGTTGCTACATGTACAATTCAGCAATATTGATTACATTCTCTGAGTCGTGCAGCCATCCTCACCCTCCTTTTCTGAGTCATTCCTCCCCCATTAACACAAACTCACTTCCTCCTAAGGTTCTTATCTAATCTTCAGGGTTGCTGCTGTCAGTTTGCTTTCATACAGACAGTTCTTAAAAGATCATAATGCTCAAGGCAGATATTCTTTACTAGTTAAGCTTAACTTGTTTTTGGAGCCTAGTGGCACAGTGGTTAAGAGATAAGGCTGCTAACCAAAAGGTCGGCAGTTTGAATTCACCACCTACTCCTTCGAAATCCTGTAGGGCAGTTCTACTCTGTCCTATACGGTTGCTATAAGTTGGAATCAACTCAATGACAATGGGTTTGGTTTTTTGGTATTGTTCGGTTTTAAGAAAACTTCAGGACTTATTTCTGGTTTAAGGTTAAGCAATTCACTTTGGAATAACAAATGCTACTGTTCTTTAAGTATCTGCAATGTGCCGGGCATATTGTGTCCTATATTTACATGTGTCGTCTATTTACATGACATCTTATCTCTAATCCTTATGACAACCCTCCAAGCCAGGAATCATCAACCTCATTTTTCCAGATGGGGAAATCAGTTCAGAGAGGACGCATACCTTGGTCAGGTGTCTACAGCAAGCTGCAGAGCTGGAATTTGAGCTCTGCTTGGAACTACCTAGAAGGAAAGAGGAACTTCTTAGAAAGCAATTGCTATCTTGGCGTCATGTAAACACCTTATTTCCCTCAGACCCTAGGGCTCCTCTGAAGTGTACAGAACCCAGTTTTCCGTCACAGACTAGGGGGCTAAGAGAAGGCAATTCAGCATGGCAAACACTTAATAGGTTGCAGATTTCCCTGTAAGGACTGATGGAGAAAGTGTCTGGTTCCTGCCATTATGATGATAAAAATGTCTTTTCCACATTCAGTGGGTGCCATCCTAATTCTGAAGTTACAGAGATCATGAACACTTGCCCCCTGCAGCTCTCCCCAGAAGCTTCTAGGTAAGTGGAGGTTGATATTTAGACATGAATGGCAACCATTTCGGAGAAGCTAGGGCTACAGAAGAATTGATGCCTTTGAATTGTGGTGATGGCGAAGAGTATTGAATATACCATAGACTGCCAGATGAACGAACAAATCTGTCCTGGAAGATGTGCAGCCAGAATGCTCCTTAGAAGCAAGGAGGTTGAGACTTCAATTCATGTACTTTGGAGGTGTTATCAGGAGGGATCAGTCTCAGGAGAAGGACACCATGCTTGGTAAAGCAGAGGGTCAGTGAGGAAGAGGAAGACCCTTGACGAGATGGATCAACATGGTGGCTGCTACAATGGGCTCAAACATAGCAGTGATTGTGAGGATGGCATAGGACCGGGCAATGTTTTGCTCTGCTATACACAGGGTCACTATGGGTTGGAATTGACTTGACGGCACCTAACAACAACAACAGGACCTGGGCTTCCTTGTTCCAGGAATTTGTTTAGATACCTGCCTACCTGCTCCTGCCCCATAACCCTGTGTCATATCTCAACAGGGCTGATAAAAAGATAAGAGATAATCATTTTATCAGGCACTTATATTATGCCATGTATTGGCTAATTGCTCTTATGAATTATCTCATTTCATCCTTCAATAACATGCTGAGCTAGATACAGTTATTATCTTCATTTTATAGATGAGGAAGCTGATGCTCAGGAAGGTGAGATGACTTGCCCAAGGGCACACAGCTAGTAAGTGAGTGAGCAGGGACTTGACCAAAGGCCTGCCCAACAGCTCTGCTCTCTTTATTCCTGTTGGCTGTCCTGATACCAGGGCTAAGCACCTCAAGGGCCAACAACAAGCGCAGGTTCGCCGATTGATACCTCATTTTGATTGGGGTATCGAGCGTTGGACTCCTCCACTTTACAGATGGAATGTCAGTGTATCACCAAATGAGCCATCCCTGTGTGAATACAAATTATCAGTTAATTCCAGCCTCTCTGCACTTCACGTGACTGAGGAGACCCTGCCAGACCCGCAGCATTAGCAGGTGCTCCATAGGCCATACTCTAAAAAGCCCAGCTGTTTTATTTAAATTCATTGAAAGGGAAACGGGAAAGGCATCGAAAAGCCTGTCGACTTGTCTCTCTTCTCCCAAACTCCCTTGGCTTCATGAACGGTCTTGGGTACGTGTGGAGGAAGAGAGAGAGAGAGAAAGAGAGAGCCAGTGAGAGAGTTCACTCGGGCTTTTTGTTTCAAGGTAGGGTATAACACACAGCCTTAAGAATTCCCAGCCTTTTAAAACTTCCCCTGGTTCTTGCTGATACTTGAAATGGTAAAAACATGAAAATAAAAATCCACTGGGAAGAAAAATGCCGACTAAACCTTTTCCAAAGCCACATTGAAGAGAGCAAACCTGGGAACAAACACTTGAGTTTTTTTGTTTGTTTGTTTGTTTTACTCTTCTTTTCCCTCTAAAAACTTTATCACAGAAGACAAGAATATCAACCGACCTAGTAATGACGTGGAAACCCTGGTGGCGCAGTGATTAAGTGCTACGGCTGCTAACCAAAATGTCAGCAGTTCAAATCCACCAGTTGCTCTTTGGAGACTCTATGGGGGCAGTTCTACTCTGTCCTATAGGGTAGCTATGAGTTGGATTCGACTCGATGGCAATGGGTTTTTCATTTATTACGTTACCCCAGATAGCAACCAAGAGCCAGCACATGGGAGTTACAGGCCCAGCTCAGGTAATTAGCTTAGTGACCTGGGGTATGTTCCTTGCCTGCATCTTAGTGTATACACAGGTAAAAACTATTTGTATAGTGTCAAGAACCTCTCAGATCTGAGGAATGAAGACCGGTGTGTGTTTGGTGTGTGTTAGGGGGAGACTAGAGGTTGCAATATCATAGGCTCCGTATTAGCCACACAGCGACCCTGTAGAAATTTTGCAACAGCGATTTCCAGCATTTTTGCCTGAGAAATTAAGTCTTAGTTCCACCTAGTAGTGCCCAGTCGGATGTTAAGAATTTCTCTTCCTCCTCTGATTAAAATCAAAATGGCTATCACTTTCATGATAACGTCCAAATTTCTTTAACGTGTCCGCTGAGGGATGGAGGGAAACACCACTATGGGGCATAATTTAATTTTCTTTTATGTTCAGGCTTTATATACAAGTTATATCATACCAGTTGCGTTGATTCCAGCTCACAATGACCTCATGTGGTCACAGCAGTAGACATAGACACACAAGGCTTTTGTGGGTGTGACCTTTCCAAAGCAGATCGCCAAGCTGAGGCGCCTCTGGCTGGGTTTGAACCTCCAGCTTTTCTCTTAGTAGCCCAACACTTAATCATTTATACCACTCAGAAACTCCTCTATAGAAACTGTTGTTGGGTTGTTCATTGCTGTCAAGTCAGCCCCCCGACTCATGGTGAGCCCCTGCACAATTCAACTGGACCATTGTAATCCACAGGGTTTTTATTGACTGATTTTTGGAAAGAGATCACCGGGTCTTTCTTCCTAGTCCCTCTTAGTCTGGAAACTCTACTGAGACTTGTTTAGCATCACAGTAACACACAAGCCTCCATTGACAGGCAGGTGGTGGCTGTGCTGGAGATGTATTGTCCAGGAATTGAACCCTGGTCCCTCCCACATGCAAGGCGAGAATTCTGCCACTCAACTACCACTGCCCTCATACAAGTTACCAGGAGCAAATTAATTAAGCTAGAAGAGCTTTAATGAGCCTATCAGATGGAGCTCATCTTAAAATACCTGGGGATCATCTAGATAGGGGATTGATCTTTTGAAGTACAGATTAAATAGGTTCTGTGTTCAAGTCTTGCCCTCAAGGGGATCATAGTCTAGGCTTGGCCCAGGGAAGCTATGCTTTGATTCTCAAGCTTATTTGGTGTGCACAAATGCAAAGACAACGCCCTTGAAGTGATAGTGGGGTGACCCAGGTAGAAGATCTCGTACCTACGATCTGTACTTATGGTCTTCCACGTAGTGCTCACAGCAAAGAGAACTTTCTAGCAGGAAAAGTGCTGTGAACATCAGAATCTCTAATCCAGAATCCCTAAGAAGCTCCTGACCCTGAGTGCCATCTCCTGAGGCCTGGGGTACCTGGCAATCTGCCAGACTTCATAGTGGTTAGTTTCAAAAAGAGTGAACACATGTACAATGAATTCCCAAAACAAAGACACTGTTCCACACACTCATAAAACATGTTGTATGGGAAAGTGCAAATTTTACACTGTGTCGCTTAGACCTCCCTTCCACCTGTTGTTCACGTTTCAAGAGCCTCTGAATTGTTGAGAGAAAATGCCTCAGTTCAGGGCTTGCCTGGAACCAGGTTCCTATCTGATCATCTTGTGTTACTCTGTGTTTTCTCTCTGTTGCATTTAAATGATTCTTGGAGATAAAATGTGCGAATGTGAGACACCGGCTGCTATTGGGGAAACAAAATGGGGATAGTTATTACTTTGTATTCTGAGCAAAAGAAGGCTAGATGGTCTAATTCTAGAGACCTAAGAATGGAAGTTAGTTAAGAATGGAAGTTAGAAGAAATTAAAGTTAAATGGGGAAGAAATATATCTGCAGGCAAAAAGGAGATCCCAAAAGTTAATGTACCTAAGATGTTCTTATCTATTCTTTAACACACCAAAAATTGTAAACAATTTGTTTTAAAGACTTGCCCATGTTAAATTGTTCACCTGTAGAATATACATCATACCTTTGGAACACACCATGGTGGGTTACACCCATTTTCTGTCTGTTTCGAGAGGGAATGGAAAGTGTTAATCACCTGCTTAAGTAACAGAACCAAGAATTAAACCACAGTTGACAAAGTATTTATTCTCTTGGCTTTGGTTCTAAAACAAACAAACAAACAAACACACACACACACACCTTGCTGTCTAGTTGATTCCAACTCATAGCCACCTTATCGGACAGAGTAGATCTGCTCCATAGAGTTTCCAAGGCTGTAATCTTTACGGGGTACCCTGGCGGTGCAGTGGTGAAGAGCTAGGCTGCTAGCCAAAAGGCTGGCAGTTTCAATCTACCAGCCACTCTTTAGAAACCCTATGGGGCAGTTCTACTCTGTCCTATAGGGTCGCTGTGAGTCAGAATTGACTCGATGGCATTGGGGTTTAATCTTTACAGATGTGGATCCCTATATCTTTCTCTGGCTGGTGGGTTTTAACCATGGCACCACCTTTCAAATATAAATGTTTTTTCAACAAAGGGACCGAGAGAATTTGTTTCTTTAGGAATATTTATTCTCGCTTCCATTTCTGCCGTTTCACTGCTGATTCCAATGTCTGTTTGGGGAAAGAGGTGCCTAAATACACTTAGCAACAGAAAACCCCAGACCATCTGAGCTAGTAGGGCTCTGAGAGACCAAATCGCCCAACCTCCTCAGTATTTATCTAAGAATTCCTACTCCTAAGAGCTACCACCTGTCTGTCAGTGTGTCGTCCTCTGGTGGTTTGTGTGTTGCTGTGATGCTGGAAGCTATGCCACTGGTATTTTAAATACCAGCAGGGTCACCTATGGTGGACAGGTTTCAGCAGAACTTCCAGACTAAGTCAGGCTAGGAAGAAAATCCTGGCTATCTACTTCTGAAAATTAGCCAATGAAAACCTTATGGATCATAACAAAACATTGTCTAATTTGTTTGTCTCCGTCTACTTCCAAAAATTAGCCAATGAAAACCTTACGGATCATAATAAAACATTGTCTAACTCATTTGTCTCTGGCTGCTGTGGATACTAGGAGATGATCCAGGTCACCAGGGCTCCTGGAGAGAGGTCACAATAGCTTCCGCCAGGGTGGTGACGGCAGAGGTGGGCAAGAATGGGCAGATTTGAGAGAAGGTATCCAGGGCACCTCCTTCTCAGACTGTCACGGGCAACTGATATTCCAGCATATGAAGAAAAAGCTGAATTGGAGACCTGGCCAAGAAACATGAGTGGAGGGGCCTCGTGAGTTGTAACTGCATAACGCACAGAAGCCAGGCTTCCTTCCCTTCTCATTCAAAGATGCCTCAGAGTCTTGATTCTCCTTCACCACAACCATTTCTTTCATGTGTAGCTCTCAAAGCATTTGGCAAAGACACTCTGGCACAGGAGGGGTAGGAACAGACAGCTTGGGCTGCCATTAAAGGACTTGAAAAGTCACAGATTTCACTGTAGTTACAAACGTGGAGGTGATTGATTGTAGATGAGACACACAAGGCTGGTTTGGGAAAAAGGTCACGGTCCCTGTCATGGCCATCATGTTGAAGGAGAATAGCCCCCTCGTCTCTGAAACACCTTCACCTTTGACCTATTCATAATATAAATTACTGCTGCACATTCAGGTCTTAATATAAGTTATTTTATTATTTATGTTGTCGAGAATATACACAGCAAAACACACACCAAATCAACGGTTTCTACACGTACAATTCAGTGATATCGATTACATTCTTCGAGGTTGTACAAACATTCTCACCCTCTTTTTCTGAGTTTTTCCTCCCCCATGAACATAAATTCACTGTCCTCCAAGTTCCTATCTAATCTTTTGAGTTGCTGTTGTCAACCGATCCCATATAGATAGTTCTTAAAAGAGCATAATGCTCAAAGCAGACATTCTTTACTAGTCAAGCTAAACTTTAATGTAATTTTTGTCAGTCAGTTAAAGAGCATTTATTACACGCTTCCTATAATGTAATAACGTGGCACAGTGACCGCAACAATGGGCTCAAGCATAACAACCATTGTGAGGACAGCGCAGCACTGGGCAATGTTTTATTCTGTTGTACATAGGGTCGCTATGAGTTGGAACTGACTCAGTGGCACCTAAAACAGCAACATAATGTAGTAAGTAGGGGTTACTGAGCATTTACTATGTGCCAGGCGCCACTCTAAGGTGTTTACATATTTTAAATTTCTGAAGGTGGTTTTTTTAAATCTCTGAAGGAGGTGCCATTTTACAGGTGGGGAGACTGAAGCTCAGAGAGGCAGATCTGATCCCTAAACCAGTGCTCCTAACCACCCCACTGTACCGCCTGCTAGTATCTTCTCTCTGTGCCCAGCACTTTGCTGAACCCTATGGAGATAAATGCATCAGCACACATTTTCCAATTAATATTCACCGGACTTACGAAACTTTCTTTCATTGACAACCGTCATGGTTTGAATTGTGTCCCCCCAAAATATGTGTATCAATTTGGCTAGGCTGTGATTCCCAGTATTGTGTGATTGTCCACCATTTGTCATCTGATGTGATTTTCCTATGTGTTGTGAATCTTATCGCTATGATGTTAATGAGATGGACTATCAGCAGTTATGTTGATGAGATCTACAAGATTCAATTGTATCTTAAATCAATCTCTTTCAAGATATAAAAAGGGAGAAGCAACCAGAGAGACATGGGGACCTCATACCAGCAAGAAAGCAGCAGTAGGAGCAGATTGCATCCTTTGGACCTGGGTCCCTGCACTTGAAAAGCTCCTAGACCAGGTGAAGATTGATGACAAGGACCTTCCTCCTGAGCCGGCAGAGGGAAAGACTTCCCCTGCAGCTGATGCCCTGAATTTGGACTTCTAGCCTACTGGACTGTGAGAGAATAAACTTTTCTTTGACGACACCATCCACTTGTGGTACTTCTGTTACAGCAGCACTAGATGACTGAGACAAGTCTGAGGAATTTCCTTTCTGCCCTTGCCTTACTTCTTCTGATTTCCTCATCTCATCCCAACTCTTCCCATCACTTGGAACTTCTGGTTGCTGCAAAAGACCCCTGCTTGCAACTCCTTAACTCTCCTTATCCTCTTAATTTCTTACACTTACACAAACACACACACACAGATGTGCGTGCCAACAAGAAAGAGACATTCCTCTCATCTCTCTCTCGTGTTGGGGCTTGTGGTAGCCTGAGGGGACAGGGAGAAGAAGACCCTAAGTCCCTACAGATGCTTTCTCATCAGGTGATGCCCCCACCATGTTGGGTTCATTGTATGTTGGAGCCACAACTTCTCAGGAGGGACAATCTTTGCAGGCTTCAGCTGGGGCAGCCCTCAGGAAAGAATGCTGGGTCCTTGGAGTGAATGGGGAAGAACTGAGAGGTCCCCTGCCTCCTCCTATATCTCTAGAAGAATTGAGATTCTCTGCTCAGTGCCTGACTCTCACTCTCAGCTCTGCACTCTGGGCCACTCCTCACTATACCCTTATGTGAGCACTGGGGCAGGTGTCTGACCCCTGAGAGGAATCGGGAAAATGTCTGTTCTGGGGCTGTAGGGCAGGTTGGATATCTTCATTAGATTTGGAGGCAACTTCAAAGCCTAGCTGGCTTCCCATTGGGAACAACCCCCCTCAGAGGACTGGGGACATTATAGGTTTACTGACCAGCTCCACTCTCATTTCAATCTCATCCTTCCAGCCAGGCTCCTGGCTCTGGGAAGTATGAGGAGACACCTCTACATTAACCCTCTGAGGTTCCTCTGGTCACCTAGTGGGCACCTCTAGTCAAGGAGGTGAGACACAGCCAGTGGCCACCTCTCCCCAGCAGGAAGATTGTTTTTTGCAGGCCTGACCTCCACATCATAGATGTCTTGACTGGGAGAGTAATTTCCTGGGCAGGCTTCCAGATGCTTGCTGTACTCACCCCTGGGCATGGAGGCCAGCATCTGCTCCCGGCCACCGTGGGATCAGCAGCCTGGCTGATGCTGAGAGCCTGAGCTCAAATCCTGCCTCTTCCTAAAGCCTTTCTGATGCCTCGCTTTCTAAATTCTGGGCCTTAGCAGCCTCTATCCCTCCTCTGGTGATTCACATTGTCCTGCCCCCAGACTATGAGCTCATGGAAAGTAGGGGAAAAGTCTCCTTTGTCTCTGCTTGGCCTACAGATGGTGCTTGATCAAAGTTCACTCCTTCATCTTCCTTTTTGTCTCGGGAGCCTTTCCTGTTTGGCCCCAGCCTTATCCTTTTGGCGCAAACTATTAGAAATGCAAGACCATCACACTGGTTCACTTGCCTTTGTTCAGAGAGCAGACAGCGCACCTCCAGGCCGGCCTGCCCAGCATCCTCCCCTCCTTGACCTCCGCGGGCCTCTTAACCTCTCCCCGGTTGGTGGTCTGCCTGCTGCTTCTGCTGCTGTTACTTATGCTTCTGCTTTGGCTCCTCCCGCTTTGGCTTCTTCTACTTTTGCTTTGGCTTCTTCTACTTTTGCTTTGGCTTCTTCAGCTTTTGTTGTTGCTTCTTTTCTGCTTCTACTTCTGTTTCTTCCCCAGCTTTTTCTTCTTCTCTTTGTGCTTTTTACACCTCTGTCTCCACTTACGCTTTGGCGGTTGCTTTCTGCTGCTGCTTTTTCTGCTCTGGCTTTTCTGCTTTTGCCTTTTCTTGTTCTTGTTTTTCTGCTTCGACTTCCCCTTCTGCTTTTGAAAGTCTACTTCTGCTTTTTTTCCTGCTGCTTTTCCTTTGCTTTGGCTGTTGTTTCTGCTTTTGATTTTTTCCCCCAGTTCTGCTTCTGCTTCTACTTTTTATGCTTATGATTCTTCTGCTGCTGGTACTGCTCTTCCTCTGTCCCCTACCACTACTTACTCTCCTTCTCTCCACTTTCTTCTTTCTCTTTCTCTGCTTCTGACGCTTCTTCTGCTCTGTTTTTTCTGCTTCTGCCTCTGATGAGCCTACTTTTGCTTCTAATTTTTCTGTTTCTTCTGCATCCGTTTCTTCTGTGTCTGCTCTTTCTGCTCCTGTTTCTTCTTCTGCTTGGCTTCAGCTTCTGTTTCTCTGCCTTAACTTTGGCTGTTTCTTCTTCTGTTCGGCTACGGTCTCAGCTTTGCCAACGCTTTTGGCCCACCAGCTGCTTCTGCTTTTTAATCTTCTGGTTTCTCAGCTTCTGCTTTTTCTTCTTCTGCTATTTCTCTTCCTTCTACTATTTCTTCTCTTCCTGTCCTCCTCATCCCTCTCTTCTCCTCTTTTTTTCTCTTCCTTTGCTTATCCTCCTACTTTAGCAGTCGCAAACTTATTCTGTTTTTACTTCCGCTTCTGCTTTTGACTTTTCTGTTCCTTCTACTTCCGCTTCTGCTTTTTCTGGTGCTTCTACACCTTCTCCTTCTGTCTTTTCTGTTGCTTCTGTATCTGCTTCTGCTTTTCTGCCTCAGCCTCAGCAGCTACTGCTCCTGCTTCTGCTTTCCTCTCCTCCACACTGCAGCCGCCGCTGCTCCATCCACTCCTCCTCCTCCTCTTCCTCTGCTGCTGCTTTTGCTTTTTCTGTTTGTTTTGTTTCTCCTCCTCTTTTGTCTTCATTTTCTTTTCTTCCCCCATCTCCTCCCCTAGCTCAGTCTGGAAAGTGCAAAGTTTGAGTTGCCTATGAGACGTCTCTTTGTACTTTCTCTGGGGCTTCCCAACGCCCTTTTAAGAGCTGCAAATTGTCTGCCAACTTGGGACTGGCTTGTTGACCTGTAATATTCTCTCTTTATGTAAGTGACAAATAACACCAAGAAGTCCTCGCAGAGGTGCTGTGGTCTATAATTAACCGAGTATTTAAAAACCCATTGTTTTATTTGATTCTCACTACAGCTACAGTGGGCGGAACGGGAACACAGAGGCTCAGAGATGTTTCGGCACCTCCTAAGGCTGTACAGAAAAAAGCAGAGCTTGTATCAGAACCTAGGGCCCTTCTCCCTGCTCCAGGTTCACAGCAGAGCCTTACATTTTTACAGAGCTTACAGAGTTATTTTGCATCCCTGTTTTCACCTGTTCAAGAAACACTTAGGGTATCAGCCCAGAGAAAGAAGGGATTAGGCCATGGCCACCAAGCAAGGTAGAGACATCTGGATGAAGTGAGGGTCTCTGGTTCCTTGTTGTTACGCATGGAGTTGCGTCTCCCTAAAACGTGTGTCAACTTGGCTAGGCCATGATTTCCAGTATTGTGAGATTGTCTACCATTTTGTCGTCTGATGTGATTTTCCTATGTGTTGTAAATTCTGCCTCTATGATATTAATGAGGCAGGATTAGTGCCAGTTATGTTAATGAGGCAGAACTCAGTCTACAGGATTAGGGTGTATTTTGAGATATAAAAGAGAGAACTGAGCAGAGAGACAGGGGGACTTCATTACTGCCAAGCAAGAAGAGCCAGGAACATGTGTCCTTTGGACCCAGGGTCCCTGTACTGAGAAGCTCCTAGGGCAGGGGAAGATTGAAGAAAAGGACATTTTCCCATAGCCAATGCAGACAGAAAGCCTTCCCTTGGGGTTGGCACCCTGAATTTGGACTTCTAACCTCCTAGACTGTGAGAGAATAAATTTCTCTCTGTTAGGATCTTCCAGCTTTTTCCTGATATGTCACCAGCCCATCTTCCTCAGGTCTCCAGGTAAGAAAGACACCCAGATCTGGTTTTCCATCCGTAAGGAAAATTCTAGTGACCTAAATCCTGGGCAAAATACCAATAAACACAGAAGAAGTTTTTTAAGAAAAGCTCAATTGATAGGCTGAAAGTGCCATGAGGCCACAGTGCAATTAGGCTGTGCTGGGCTCCAGACCCTGAGCAGATGCCATCCTGGTTAGGAGCCAGGCCCTCAGAATAGAAATGCTGCCATTCTGCACCAGTCCTGGCAGGGCCTTGCTGGGCAGCTGGCCTCCTGCCAGTCACTGCCCTCTGCCTGCCAACCCTGCACAAGCCCCAGGAAAATGGAAATGGAATATGGCAAACTTCACATTCTTGTCTTTGGACAGTGGGTGGGAATGGCACCCTTGGATGGGAAATAGCAGATTACCAGCTCCACGAGGGCAGGTCTGGTCTGCTTTTACGAACCATTGTGTTGCTAGGGCCAAAAATGGTGCCTAGTATACAATAAAGCAGTTGCCCTCGGGTGGATTCTGACTCATGGCGACCCTGTGCGTGTCAGAGCAGAACTGGGCTCCATAAAGTTTTCAATGGCTGAGTTTTTGGAGGTAGGTCACCAGGCCTTTCTCTGGAGGCACTTCTGGGTGGATTCAAACCTCCAACCTTTCAGTTAGCAGCTGTGCATTCCAGTCTAGCACATTAACAGAGCCTGTTGACCATTTGCACACTCAGGGACTCCTAGGATATAATAGGTGCTCCAAATATTTGTTTACTGACTGCCAGAATGCTGAAGCTAAGGAAGAGAAAGGGGGGAGCTTTCCCTTCTTCCCCAAATTTCCAGCTCCAGTCTCTTTGTGTTCGTAGGACTTTAGGTGGGTTCTGATTAAGTGGCTGGTGGATGGTGGTTGTGTCAGCAATAACAAGGTAATAGTTTCCACAGTCAATTTCAATTTTACAGGAAGCCCAGAGGATAAAGTGAACAGAGGTAGTTTTCAAAAGGAGAGGCAACCTGGCCAAGTCTCGGGGTTTGGAGGAAGGGAGGAAAGGAGCCCCCTGAAAGCTGTTTGGGCATGGAAAGAGGGGGTAAGATTCATCTGTAGAAGGGCTTGTGGAATTAATTGTATTATTGAGCCATTCAGAAAATACCTGTGTGCCTCTTCTTTGTTACGGGTTTTGCTGCAAAGGTATTGATTGCATCTCTGTAAAGAGAAGGTGCCTACTCCCTGCATAGGTCCTTTGAAGAGAGTCCTTAGAAGAATGACTTAGAATCCAGGGTGCAGGTGGCCAAAGGCACAAAATGTACAGAGTCCTCTGAAAAGAGCAATCTTACCTTTGTGGCTCCACTGGGACCTCTACTGTATATAAATAAGGACATGCTACTGGGCCCACTGATCAACACCATCAGTGTGGGGCACAGAAAGTGCCAGGGCAGCTCAGAGTGGTAGCTGGGAGCTTCCTGAAGAGGCGGCATTTGAGTGGGACCTTGAAGGATGGGGCTGACTTGGCTATATGAAGGGAAACATGAACAAAGGCGTGGAGTCAGGAGTGTTTTGCTACAGGCAGATAATCCTATCTGGCTTGAGTAGAAGCATGTGGCTCAAGGGAGTGGGAGCTGAGGTTGGAAACCTAAGCCTGGGCCAGGTCAGGGAGGGGATTGAATGTCAGGTGAAGGAATTGTGTCCCAAAGGCAATGGGGGAGTGGGGATACTGTCATCAGAGATTTCTGTATCTGTTTTTTTTTGGACTTTAGGTAGAGAGAATTGGAGTTAATCACACTCTGCAGTTCATGACACATTATCATTGGTCCTTACAAATTCTCTCTTGTTTTACTCATTTATTTGTTCCCATTTCCCCATCCATAGGCAGGAAGTTCTAATGTGTTTGATGTCTGTCTTTTTGTTTGTGTAAATGTTCTCCTGTAAGTATATTCTTATTTAATTGCTTAGGGTACATATTTAACGTATGTAAGCGATTTTGGGTTTTATATATCTCATTCTGCTTCCGACTTTTCTTTACTCGGCACTATGATTTTATGAAGGAGCCCTGGTGGTGCAATGGTTAAGCACAAACTGAAACGTTGGTGGTTCAAACTCACCCAGCAGCTCCGAGTGAGAAAAGCCCTGATGATCTGCTAATGAAAAGATTACAGCCAAGAAAATCCTATGGGGCAGTTCTACTTTGTGTCAAAATCACCCAACAACAGCAACAACATGGTTTTATGCGTTGTCCACACTGTCACATGTGCCCTTAGACAGTTACTTCTAAAGGCTGTGTAGTACTGCATGAGGTACATCCATGACACTTTGCCTATTCATTTCCCAGGGCTAGACACCCATGTTGCCTCACAAGTGGCTCCTTAGCAAAGGAGTGCGACTCTGAGAGCTGCTCTTTGGGCTGGCTGGTGGCCTCACAGGGCTGATGCATGGAGAACGTCAGTCAGTGAGAAACTTGTGAGCTCAGCTTAGTTTGTGTCCACCCAGAGAGGAAGTGGCTGTGACTTCAAATCCTTGAGGGACCTGCAGGACTGCTTACAGGCTGTCTGCATTCTTGTCAACTGTGTAATGTGGCGACACATGGGACAAACATTAGGTCTCAGTCCTGGCTTTGAAAGGACAATGTGTTCTTTATGCATAATAGGAAGTTTAGCAAGCAAATTCAGGATGTCTGTTTTCCCAAAGTTTGCGCTGTGAGTAAACAAGGTGTTTGGTTTGATGCAGGGAAAGGGTTGGGGGAGGGACAACACATGCAACCAAGAGGGAATGGAATAAAACAGGAAAAATGTGTGTGTGTGTGTGTGTGTGTGTGTGTGTGTGTGTGTAAGGGTGACTAGGCCAGAATGGAGTGTGGACTAGGGAAAGGGCATAGATATGAAAAACTGTCTTCTCACCCTTTCTAACCCATCCATCCTTGGGTAAATCACCCATGATTTGGTGATAACCTATTGTTGGGTCCTAGTTAAAACTTCTAACCGAAAGGCATGCATATTGTAAGCTACCATTCTTTTTTTTTCTTTTTTTTTAATAATTTTTATTGTGCTTTAAGTGAAAGTTTACAAATCAAGTCAGTCTCTCATATAAAAACTTATATACACCTAGCTACATACCCCCAATTACTCTCCCCCTAATGAGACAGCCCACTCCCTTCCTCCACTCTTTTCATGCCCATTTCGCCAGCTTCTAACCCCGCTACCCTCTCATCTCCCCTCTAGGCAGGAGATACCAACATAGTCTCAAGTGTCCACCTGATCCAAGAAGCTCACTCCTCGCCAACATCCGTCTCCAACCTATTGTCCAGTCCAGTCCATGTCTGAAGAGTTGGCTTTGGGGATGGTTCCTGTCCTGGGCCAACAGAAGGTCTGGGGGCCATGACCACTGGGGTCCTTCTAGTCTCAGTCAGACCATTAAGTCTGGTTTTTTATGAGAATTTGGGGTCTGCATCCCACTGCTCCCCTGCTCCCTCAGAGTTTCTCTGTTGTGCTCTCCGTCAGGGCAGTCATCGGTTGTAGCCGGGCACCATTGTAAGCTACCATTCTTAATTTGACAGGTTTGGCTCCTCTACGTGCTTCCTGTATTTTAGGAGAATTTGCTTCTGGTTTGGGGAAACAATCACTTTCCTACACAGCCGTGGCACTTTTCCCCCTCATCACTGTCTGTTTGAATGGGTAAAGAAGTTGACAGGGACTTCTGTAGCCAAGGATGGTGTTTTGGTTCTTAACAATCTCCTTTCAGGCTGGCGCTGCCTTAGAAGTGGTGAGCAGGGGATGGGGAACAGAGGGGAAGCAGTCATGGAATTCCAGGCATTTCCTCCTGCAGCTCCAGGATTCACAGGAGAAGGCTAGAAGGGATTGGGCAGGTTGCAGATTGAACCCAGCAGAGGTCCTGGAATCCAAACTTCCCCTCTATTAACTCTTTCCATGTATGCCACATCCCTCAGACAACCCTGCCAGGAAAAAGATTATAGTGAGTCCATGGCTTCCTTGGAGTCTTTGGGTGGTGTAAACAGTTAATATGCTTGGTTGCTAACTAAAAGATTAGTGGTTCAAGTGTAGTCAGAGGCTTCTTGGAAGGGGAAAATCAGTCACTGAAAAACCCTGTGGAACACAGTTCTACTCTTACACACATGAGTAAGGGGCCAACCATGAGGTGGAATCAACTCCATGGCAACCTCATATGGTTCCCTTGATGCAGAGGGTAGGAGCCATAGTGGTATTGAACATTAGAGATTCATGGAGCCTTGGGGCTGGCAGCCCATGTCCATCTTGTTCAGCACTGTACTGCAGCATCTTGGGAAATGCCTGGTACATACTTGGTGCTCAATAAAAGGTGATGAATAAGTGAAATTGAATGACAGGGACCTGAGAAAGCATTTGATTTATATATGGGGAGAGTAAGATTAAGAGAGTGGGAGGGACTTTCTCAAGTTCATCATTGGAAGTCTCTGCAGATTATTTGATATGGTGTTTAGTTATGGGCAGCTTTGTCTGCTAGAATGGTCTTCTTCCCCTGGTGGAATACCTATGGGGTGCCAAGCCCTGGGTGAGGCCTCAGGGCTACAGAACTGATATTTTAGAGCATCTACTCTGAGCCAGGTATGGTTTTAGGAGCTTTACATAATTATCTTATTCAATTCTCACTATAATCCTTTTTGGTAAATCTCCATTGAGCAGAAAAGGAGTCTAAAGTTCAGAGAGGCAAATTGCTTTACCCAAAGTGAACAGGATCATTCCCAGCTGAGCAGCTGCTGAGAGGCCCTTGCATTTATTGGAGAATGAGAGGTGTCCTTCAGACTCTGCGCCCTTCATTCTTAAACCAATCCCACACCTGACAGGAGATTTACATTTTATTCATGATACTTTTACTTTTCTGAAGGTTCCAACTTTAAAGATTTTTTTTCTATAATTAGAAATTAATGTATTATAAAAATTAAAATGGAATTATAAACAGAACACTGGATTGGAATTTTGTAATGAACTGGCCATTTGATACTGACACAGAGTTTATTTTAATATAATTAATAGCAATACTATAAAGCAAAGCAAATTAATTGATAGGGCATGGGGAAAGACTGAAATGATACGCATAGTTGCTATATTTAGGTTTTGAAAGACTAAGCATATCATTTTGCCTCTAAGATTAGCTTGGTAATCAATAAAAATTGAGATAAACAACAATGTTTCTTGCAGGAGCCTTTAGGTGATTCGGAGGACAGACAGCAAGCTCTGCCAGGTCCTCCTTAGATGATCTAGGCTTTCCTTTATCCTCCCTATTGTAGCCTACAAGGCCATGTACCTTCTGGTCCTCTCCATTCTTGCCGTTGCTCAGGATGCTCTAGCCTAACTGGCCTTTCTGTCCCTCTGCACCTATTCCTATTCCTGCCTCAGGGCCTTTACACCTGCTGTAACCTCTTCCTGGAACTCTTTTTCCCCAGATTTTTTCAAGGTTGGCTGCCTGTCATCACGAAGGCCCCAGCTCTAACATCAGTTTCTCAGAGAAGTCTTCTCTGATAATCTTTGCTAAAACCCTGCTGCTGTCGAGTCAATTTTGACTCATAGTGACCCTATAGGACAGAGTAGAACTTCCCCATAGGGTTTCCAAGGAACGCCTGGTGGATTTGAACTGCCGACAATTTGGCTAGCAGCCATAGCTCTTAACCACTAAGCCATCAGGGTTTCCAAATCTTTGCTAAAGGGCCCCCTTTTTACCTTCATGCCCCACTCATCCTGGCCACTCTCTATTCCATCACCCTCTTCTATTTTCTTTACCACACTTGCCATTATGTCAAATTATTCCATTATATAATTGTTTACGTATTTGTTGTCTGTTTCTCCTTCTTGACCACATGTTCCTTGAAAGCAGGGACTTTGCTGTGCTCACCATTGTTTCCCCAGTCCCTTCATTGTGCTGTCAAATAAATCAATGAATAAATAATTGAATGAGCAAATGAGTCAGCTGAACTGGAGGCAGCACAGTGGAAAAGAATCTGGTCTAGGGAAGGAAAAGACTTAGGACAAAGTCCTTGCTCCCTACATGAGAGCTATTGACCCTGCAAAAGTTCCTTAATGTCTTTGTGCCTCCATGTCCTCATCAGTAAAATGGGGAGAACAACACCTTTCCTCTTGGCTTCACAAGGTTGTGACTGAGGAACAGATGCGAAAGCTGTTTGCAAGATGTAAAGCTCTGTCCACTGTTAGTTTCTTCTGCTGTGCTCAATGAGAGCTTGCATCTTCAGCCGGGATATAGTGGAACTGCACAATTTGGTTGCCTTGTACGTTTCTGCTTTTCTACCAAACAAGTACTGAGTGTTTCCTGAGCGCTATTAGATGTCCAGAACTCACACAACTCTGCACAAGTGGCAGGGCCTGGCTCCTGATTTAATTGGGGAGCAATTAGTGAGCAACGCCGGCCAGGCCTTTATTAGTCATGGGTCTAATGAGCTGAAATGGAGCAAGGCGGAAAAAAGTCCATTAACTATAACCATATTTATACTTCTATTGTCAGTCACAATCGTTTGTTGGTTTAAAACAAGCTGCGTTTAATTTATTACACCCATTATTTCTGTCTGGAAGAGAGAAAGAATCTGAATTTCATAAGTATGTGTACATGTGCACTGATTACAGTTGAAGGGGATTCGTGTTTGGTAGATAGTTTTCAGAACCAGTGAGTCTCAGCGTGGTAGAATTTTTACTTAATCTAAGAGGGGCCAGTCCCTGGGGAAGAACTTCATGCTTGGTAAAGTAGAGGGTCAGTGAAAAAAGAAAGACCCTCAATGAGATGGATTGACACAGTGGCTGCAACAATGGGCTCAAACATAACAGTGATTGTGAGGATGGAGCAGGACCAGGCAGTGTTTGGTTCTGTTGTACATAGGGTCGCTACAAGTTGGAACAAACTCGACAGCACCTAACAACAACCACAACAAGAAAGAAGCAGCGCTCACTCTAGAGCAATTAAGAAGACCCTTAGGAATGACGTGTGCAAAGAGACTTTCCTTTGGTCTTAACAGTTACTCAAATACAGCAGGAATCTGAGTGCTTTGGAGATAGGACTTGGATAATCAAGAAGAGAGTAAGGTGTAACAGAACTGGTCCAAGTCTCTCAGGCTGGGCTACATGTGCCTTATTCTGGGTGCCAGGAGGAAGCTGGCCTGCCTAAAGGAGGGGTTTGTGCTGAGGGGCAGCGGAAGACGCTTTTGGGAGCATACGGTGGAGGACTCTGAATGTCAGGGTAAAGAACATTGTGGTAGATTGTATTTTTCAAAGATGGCTGAAACGATATGTCCACCTCACATGTTCTTCCTAAAATGTGATCTTGAAACCTTTCTCATTGAGTGGTGGGCTATATATCCTCTCCCCTTGAACCTGGAAAGATCTCTGTGACTGCCTCAACTAGGAGAGTATGACGGAAGTAATGCTCTGTGAATTCTAAGGCCAGATCATAAAAATCCCACGCACTTGTATCTTGCTCTCTTGGGACACTTGCTTTTGCCATACTCTGAAGAAGCCAAAACTCAGCCGTGTGCGGAGATCACATGGAGAGGCCATATGTAGCGGTTCTGGCAACAGCCCAGCTAAAGACCTTGCTGACAGCCAGTATTGACCACTAGACATGTAAGTGAAGATAACCCTAGATACCCGCAGCCCCCACCAGTCTTCTATCTTCCTAGATGAGGCCCCAGATGTGGTAGAACAGAAATAAACCATCCTTGCTTGCTGAGCCCTGTCCAAATTCCTAACTCTCAGCATCTGCAAGACAATGGTTATTTTATATACCCCCCAAATTGCTGTCTTGTGGGGGTAGTTTGTTATGCACCAAGAGTAAAAGGAAAAAAAAAAATATTTTAATGGGGAGTCATTGAAGGACAGGAGCAGAGAGAAACGCACTCAGGGCAATGCCAGGAATTCATGGCACAGGCTCGAAGGGCACCCTGAGTGGTTGATCTCAGTGATAGCCACAGCAATCATCTTTGCTCCTCTGGTGATGGTGTTTTTCAAAGGGTTTTCATGGACAATCATGAGGCAGGTGATGTAGGGATTGTCATCCCTTTCTATAGATGAGGAAATTGGGATTCAGTGAGACTAAGTAACTAGCTCGAGGCCTTACAGCCGGTAAGTGGCAGGAGCTCAAGCCAACATCTCCCACATCCCACAAAGCACCATCTAAGCCCTGCTGTTGTACTTGTCCCAGCACCCTCCTTGTCTCCTGCGCTTCCCTGATAGATGTGGAAACTCTGGCCTGAGAGCCTCAATATCTTGTTGAAGGTCACTGGAATAAGTGGACAATATTCAGTGACCAGGAATTCATCCTGCCCACCAGTCCTACTCTGTGCACCTGGGCTAAGTTCCAAGACTTTGTTAAGCACTGGGAGACTTCCAGGGTCATGGATTTCTCTGGTTGACTGAAGCCATCCTGGGGTCCTAAGGCCACCGTTCCTGTGGTTATGTCATAGCTTATCTAGACTAACTCCTCATTATACTCATGGGCAAGCCCAGAGCTTACTCATTCAAGACCCATCCCACCTGCCACCTACTCAATAAATTCTTCCCTGTTGTCCCCACAACTAAAAATTAATTGTTCCCTCCTTGAACTCCAATAACACTTTGTTTATAACTCTATTATGGCATAATATGTGAAGTCCTTGGGTGGTGCAAATGGTTAACGTTTTTGGCTGCTAACTGAAAGGTTGGAGGTTCAAGTCCACCCAGAGGTGCCTCAGAAGAAAGCCTAGTGATTTACATAAAAGAAAAAAAAAGCAGCCATTGAAAACCCTATGGAGCACAGTTCTACTCTGACACAAATGGTGTCAACATAAATTGGATAGACTGAATGGTTACTGGATTTTTTAAACTCTTTATTTACGTATCTAGTGATTGATGCTGTCTATCAGCAGGGTCTTCAGTTGAGCTGTTGCCAGAACAACTACATACGGCCTCTTCGTGTGGTCTGTACATGTTAGCAATCCCATTGCTGTTGAGTTGATTCTGACTCATAGCGACCCTATAGGACAGAGTAGAACGGCCCCATAGGGTTTCAAAGGCTGTAAATCTTTACAGAAGCAGACTGCCACACCTTTCTTCAGGGGAGCAACTGGTGGATTGGAACCGCTGACCAGGGCTCCTTATATTAGGAATGATAAATATATAATAACGTAAAATACAGTTATGGACTATCAATGTACCTGCAGGTCCAACCAACCAGTGGGAGAATGTGTGTGTGTCTGAGGGGAAAGAAGCAGTGCATGTGTGCGTGCTTGGGGTGTGGGTAAGAGCTAAAACTATATAACCTAAACATTTCCACCAAGTCCTGAGAGTCTAGGTTTTCTTCTGGAATGCTTTACATGACCCACCATGTTAGCAGGTTCTCTGCCAACACATCCTGACAGAAATTTGGCAGTGAGGGTCAAAGTAGACAGGAACAGAGCTGGAAGGGCCACCTAGTACATGCTGACTGGGCGTCCAGCGCTATGCTCACTCAGGGCTGGATATAGACGTTGGTCAGAGCCCTGTGGCTGTGGTGTATCCACTATGGCCTGCAGAGGCTGGGTTGGAGTCAACGCTGTGCTGGAGCCAGAAGGCCTGGGGCAGATCTCAGCTTGGCCACTCGGTTCCCATCAGTGAGCATCTTTCATGTGCTGTCACTGGCCTGGGCTCCAGTAGGGCACAAGCGACGAAGACTCAATTCCCCTATAGGAGCTTGCACATAACCTGGGAATTTACGTAACCTCTCTTCGGCTTACTTGTCTTGTCCATAAAAATTGGACAAATGTGAAAACGCCATCTAGCATGGGGTGGGCACATGAGTGTTCTGTGCATTTTGGTTGTAACTGAATGTTTTCAGCCATCCTGCTCAGGCCTCATTCCGCTGAGTTTCCTTTCTCAGCAGGATGGTCAAACAGATTATCAGATCATTAGGAAATCCGGAGAATTGTTAGGACAATCACCAAGCCTGGCTGGCAGCATTGAGGAACAAAAAACCAGGGAAGCTTCCAGAATGAAAGGGATTAAGAGGAAAAGAAGACCTGAATCCAGAGGGTGCTAGAAAGTGTGCAATGAATGAAAAGATTGATTTGAGAAGGGGAAAGGAGCAAACAGTAATAGCTAGTCACATCCCTTTTTAAACCCTATTTTTTCTCAAGACGCTCAAACCACTTGCTAAGTCCTCTGGAGTGGCTTCTCCCCTCCTTCTGTGATGGTTCTTGGTCAGGGTGGAGGATGGGTGAGACTCCACAGTAGCAGCAGCTGGGGTATACGTCCATGGGCAAAGACAGGGAATCTGCCTGGGACAGCCAAGAGAGCACTGGAAAGACCAAATGAGTCAGCGTGGCTGTGTTTGAGACTGATCTCTGGATAGATCAGTGTCTCTGTTTTCTCACTGAATCTGTAATACGCAGTGTCAGCCTCCGTGGTCACACTGGCCCTGTTCCCTTGCCTTGGCCTCTGCTCCTTGGATCTACTGCTCTCACCTTTCCCCTTCCGGACTTTCACTGGAACCCCTCCCCGCTCTGGTTTCTCCTCCACTCCCTCTTTCAAAATGGCACCACTATGAGTCACCCCCTTCTCCACTTCTGACCAAAACTGACCCTTCCTCTCCAAGAACCCTTCTTCCTCCAGCTCTAGTGTTGCAAGCGCTCCAGTCTGCCTTCTGAGTATCCCAAACACACATTCTAGGTACTTTAGTGAATCCTTTCAGTCCTGGCTACTCATTAGACTCCTCGGGTTTCTCAAGACTCCAAAGTCTGGTGCCATACCAACCAGTGAAGGCAGGGGAGCACGTGTCTTTTAAAAGCTCTCCTGGTGATATCCTGTGTATCCAGGGCTGAGACCCTCTGGCAGCCCAAACCCCTCTGTCCTATTTATGAAAACTACTCATGGCCCTTCAAAAACCACTCTTATTGCCATCTCCTGGGTTTGGTTTTTTGGTTTGCTTCGGTCTCTTTTCCTTCTATCCTTTTAAAAATTTTGGGCCTTGGGTACAGAGGGTTGAGTTAGCGATATTCCTCGGTTCATGGTGTGTTAAAAGACTTGGCTCCAGCAAAGCCCTTATTTTCGTGGACTAAAGGTGGTTGTCTCTGTGCCTCGGTTCTGTTCCCTTTCTTTATCCACAGACCACCACTGTAATATGTTTATGCTTGTCTTTATGATTTGGATATGTTCAGGCAAACATGTTCTTTTGTGGACATTGACCTTTATGTAAATGACATCATGTTATATGGCTCCTTCTGTGTCTGTGACTTGGCTTCCTGGTGCATATTTTACCATAGGCCATCCAACCTCCTGGGTTTCTCCCCTACACTCACCATCTACCTTTCTGAGAGAAATGAGGCAGGTCATCCACTAGTGGGGGAAACATTTCACTGGGTGCAAGACCGTGGGATCTGTCTTACCTGGTCCTTTAGCCCTGTATGGGGAAGACGGATGGGAAAGCAGACCTGCAGGAGTGCCTTCTTTCTCACACATTCTGGGGCTGACCCCAAACCTTGAACAAAGACACTCACCTCCAATCTGGGAAGTGGCCTTACGTGTGTCAGTCAGATTAACAAGTAAGCTATTTAGGGCAGCTGACAAACAATGGCCCCCACTCACCTTGTGCTATTGGCCCTGGTTTCACAACTGCTGACGTGACTTTCTAAGTTCCTGGTCACTTGGGAAAACAACCAACAGCACCATCTCCTAGGCCCTGAGGACCCAGGGCAGCCTGCTCTGGGTAACTGCCCCTCAGCCCACTGGCGCACACACAGGAGCAGGCAGCAGACTGGCACCCTGGCCTGATGATACTGACACCTTCTGTCCCAAGGGCCAGAGCTGATGGCAGAGGTGCGCTTATAGTGCCGACAGCGGAGGCTGGTGCTGAAGAAGCAGCTGAGCATTGTTTTCCCATCATCTGACCTGAGCTTGAAAGGACCGCATTCCCCGCCACTCCCTGGCTGATTCCAGCTTGGGGCCTGTTTTCTGGAGCAGCTGTCTCGTTAACCCCAACCTGCTGGCTTTGAGATCCAGTTGGATCAGCTTTATGGCCAACAGAGCAGTTACTATCAAGATGGAGCAAATAGACTATCCTTAGTCTTTTATTTTAAAACCCAAACAAAAATATTTCTGTTTTTGTTTGGGGAGGTGATATATCTGGGCAGAAGACCACTTCCAAGCTCCTCATTTTGCAGTACTGAGATTGGGGCCAAAGGGACATGCTGAGGGTGATGGAGTTAGTCAAGAGCCTTGAGTACAACCCAGGTGTCCTGAAGCCTTGGCTCTTCTTTCAATGTGCCACCCTTTGTTCCATATTTGGCCACCATCATGGGTTGGTCTGTATTCCCCAAAAAGCAATGTTCAAGTCTGACCCCGGTACCTCTGAAGGTAATCTTATTTGGAACTAGCATCTTCACAGATGTAATTAGTTAACAGAGAACCTGGAGTACCTTGCCTGAGTTTTTGTCCTGGTTTTACCAAGGATCAACTGTATAATCTAGGGCAAGTATACTACAATCCTTGAACTTTGGTTCCCAACTCTGGGGAAAAAGGATAGCACAACTAAAACCTTTTGACTTCTGCAAAATTACCCTGAAAAAGAATCCAAAATGTAGAAAAAGCTTTATGTGTAAAGATGCCCGCTGTCCACATCAGGTGGTTTATTACATATTATGTCTAAGAAGGTTTTTCAATAACGTGGGAAACTACTTATGCTATACTGGGCAAAAAAGAAAACCCCCAAATAGCATCCAAAATCATGAACAGAGTATGATCTCAACTGTTTAAAGAAAATAGTTAAAAAGAAAGAAGAAAATAAACCAAAAAGGGCCACAGTTGCTCCGATGGTAGGTTTTCAAGTGATTTTTGTTCTTTATTCTTTTTTGTACTTTCCAATTTTTTTTTACATTGTATATAATGACTTTTATAAGTAGGTAAAGAAACCCTTAAAAACTCTTCAAGCATCAAAACATGAAAGAAACATTTAAAAATTTAACCTGCTTTATAGTCTTCCAAGCACGTTCTTCAACATCTCTTGTCTGCTTAATTTTCACAACTGTCCCATGATTTAGGAATGGATTTGAACGCTATTTACAAATTACTGCACAGAATATTACCCACTAGAGTGCTGGAAGATGAGCCCCCTAGGTTGGAAGGCACACAAAATACACAGTGGATGCAACAATGGACTTCAGCACACCAACAATAGAGAAGACGGCACAGAACCATCTGAGGGAGGTGGAGAGACTGCTCCTACTTGTGAAAGAAGGAGCCAGCAGTGGAACCCAGGTTCCTGGCTTGCATGAAGGAGCTCTCACCAGCACCTTGCCCTGACCCTCAGAGCCACAATGGCAAGAATAATGGAAAAGGGGACAGGGTGAATTGTGAAGCAACTTGAGGTATGTTTCTTAGTGGGATGGATAGCACCACCAGGAGACAAAGAGAGGACCTGAGGCTCTTGGTTTCCTTGGCAGAGGGTGCCTGATGCCTTGATGACTTGGCCTGCGGCCCTTTTTTTTTTGGAATACAGAAAGATTGATTTTTTTTTTTAATAATTAAAATTTTTTAGCAATGATTCCCCATTCCCTCCTCCTAGCTTCTGGTAACCACTAATAAACTTTTGTCTCTACGCATTGCCTGTTCCACGTATTTCATATACGTGGGATCGTGTAGTGTCTGTCCTTTTGCATCTGACATCCTTCACTCAGCATTATGTTTTTAAGATTCATTCATGTGTGAACCTGGAGGGCATAATGCTGAGTGAAATAGTCAAGTACATAAGGGTGAATATTGTATGATACCTCTTTTATAAGAATATATGTATATAGATATATACTTGAAGAGACCAGAGTTCCTTGGTGGTTACCAGGAGGTGGGGGGGGGGGGACATGCTTTAGATCATAGATGCTTGTTTGTTTTGGTGATGGGAATGTGGCACCAAATGTAGGTGGAGCGAGCACAGCATGACCAAAGTAAATGACGTCGCTGAGAAGCACTCAAGAGAAAAGGATACCTGTATTAAAGAATTTGACATATACAAGATGGCAACAACTCTAACAAAGACCAAAAAATGAGTGTATGATCATATATGGGTGGGTATAGGCACATAGGTATACCAGTGGGTACAGGTGTATACATACATGAGAACAGATAGAAGTATCTATATATAGGTGTAAATACAGATACGTGTGAGCAGGCATACATATTCATTGAAGACTCAACTACAGATATTCTTTAGACAAAACCAAACACTTTCTAAGATTAGTTTTCTAGATTTGAAAGCTTAAGACCATAGTCATGGGACAACTCAAAGTTCATGTTCCACATCCTGGTGAATGAGTATCATCTGGGGACTTAAAACTTGTGAGCAGCCATCTGAGATACAACTACTGGTCTCTACTCATCAGGAACAAAAGAGTAAGACCCCCCCCCCAAAAAAAAACCCAAACTCACTGCCATTGAGTCGATTACTGACTCATAGCAACCCTGTAGGACAGAGTAGAATTGCTCCATAGGGTTTGCAAGGAGCGCCTGGTGGATTCAAACTGCTGACCTATTGGTTAGCAGCCGTAGCTCTTAACCATTATGCCACCAGGGTTTCCAAAAGAGTAGGAAGGTAACCAAAACCTCAGAGAAAAAATAAGTCTACAAGAGCCACGACCTCAGCTACCCTGAGACTAGAAGAACTAGATGGTGCCCAGCTACCACCACTGACTGCTCTGACCAGGGTCACAATAGAAGATACCAGGTAGACTGAAACAAAAATCAAGAACAAAACTAAAATTCTTGAAAGAGGCCAGACTAACTGGTCCGGTTGAGACCAGAGGACTCCCTGAAACTATCATCCTGAGATATTCTTTAAACCTTGAACTGAAGCCATTGCCTGAGATAATATCCTTTTAGCAAAATAAAGGATATTACCCATAAGAATGGTACTGTATTAAAAAACCATCTGTATTAAACCGAAAGGTCAAAATTTACTCTAAAACAAAGATGAGAAGTTAAGGGGGCAAGGAAACTAGAGTACTAGAAATGGAATGACCAGAACACAATTAAAGAAAACGTGGACACATTGTGAAAAATGTAACTAACATCACTGAATAATTTGTGTGGAAATTGTTGGACAGGAACCTAACTTACCTTGTAAACTTTCACCAAAGACACAATGAAATGCTATTTAAAAAAAAAGATCCATCCGTGTCGTAGCACGTATCAGAGCTTCATTTCTCTCTATTGCTGAATATTATTATTCCACTGTACGTATATACCTCATTTTGGTTATCCATTCATTTGTTGGTGAACATTTGAGTTGTTTCACCTTTTGATTACTGTGAATGGTGCTACTATGAATATTGGTTCATAAATCTGTTCATATATTAAACATCTGTTTGAGTCCCTCCTTTCAAGTCTTTAGGGCATACGCCTAGGAATAGAATGGCTGGGTCATATGATAATTCTATGTTTAACTTTTTGAGGAACAGCCAAGCTGTTTTTCATAGCAGCTGATCCATTTTACGTTCCCAGCCTGGGGCTTTTAATAGCAGGGTTTGGTCCTTGAACTTGGCTGAGTGACACCCACTTGGGGAAAAGTGTGGCAGGGAGTGGGTCATGGATGCTAAGCAGGACACTTCACGTTCCAAATTGTAACCCACTAAGCAACCCTGGTGGCGTAGTGGTTAGGAGCTACAGCTGCTAACCAAAAGGTCGACAGTTGTAATCCACCAGGCGCTCCTTGGAAACTCTATGGGGCAGTTCTACTCTGTCCTATAGGGTTGCTATGAGTCAGAATCAGCTCGACGGCAATGGGTTTGGTTTTGGGTTTAGAAGCAACCCTAGTCTAGAAAATAACACCAGCCTGCCCATAGCCTGGGCTTCTTCTCTGTCTGGGGTTGTGGTGACAACAAAGGGCAGAAAGTCCACCAGAGGTCATTGGTTATTTCAGCTGCCTTGACACATCTTTTCTGCTCATTCTAGCCCTTCCTGGGACTTTCGCAGCAACCTATGAGAGGAATGCAGGCCTCGTGGCTCTGAAGTAGGAGAGCTTAGCCAAAGGTCACACGTTGTCCCTGGGGCTCACATGGAGGCTGGCAGGATTGACTTGTGACTTCGATGTGAGGGAGTGGGAGGAGGGGGAGTACATGAACTCGGCTCACAGGATGATCTGCGGCAGGAGTCAGGAGTGCAGGCGTTGGGCAGGTGATTTGTCTCTCCCGCCAGGGCCAGAGGATGAGAGAAAGCATGGGGTTTTGAATACATGCTTGAGTAGGACCTCAGCAACTCGCCCTGCCTAGGAGGCACCATTTTGCAATATTCCTTCCTTTTTTGCCATCTTGGATAAGATTTGTGTTCTCCTGAGCCCCTTGTGGAGCCCTGGTGGCACAGTGGTTAAGAGCTCAGGCTGCTAACCAAAAGGTCAGCAGTTGGAACCTACCAGCCGCTCCTTGGAAACCCTATGGAGCAGTTCTACTCTGCCCTATAGGGTGGCTATGAGTTGGAATCGACTCGATAGCAACGGGTTTGGTTTGGTTTTGAACCCCTTGTAGACCCCTTCAATGTGTGGGCAGTGACTGTCTACACCACTTGAAGGATAAGTTGTCACCATGTGGTGAGTGTGAGATGACATTCTCTGGCAAGAGGTGGGGAAAATATAGGGCAAAACATTCCCTACATTTGAATGTTTTCACATGGTCCATTGGTGGAGTTATGGATGAGGAGGGAGTGTTGTGGGGAAGGAGACCTATAAGGGAGATGGATCAAATTGCAGAAGTTTGAGGTCTTCCCTGGCTTTCAAACCCTTTGATAGCTCCCTGAGCGTTGTGAGGGTGGAAAGAGTCTCTGGATGTGAGAGGGCACATGGCAAACACCAAAGCAGGTCAGAACACCATACAGGGGCTGTTGGTGATGACTCAGCTCTTTACTCACAATCAGTCCCTTCCCTAGATGCCTGGCTGCAAAGACTAATTGACCACTCTTCTCAAGGGTGAGATGCATCAGAATCCTCTAGAGAGCTTGTTCAGGATGCAGATTATGGGCCCCTACTCTGAGACTCTGGTTTAGTAGGTATTATGGATTGAATTGTGTCCCCGTAAAAGATATGTTGAAGTCCTAAACCCTGGTACCTGTGAATGTGACCTTGTTTGGAAATAGGGTCTTTGAAAATGTTATCAGTTAACATGAGGTCATGCTGGAGCAGGGTGGGTCCTATTCCCATCTGAGTGATGTCTTCTAAAAGAGGAGAACAGACACAGGGACAGAGACAGAAGGAAGTTCATGTGATGACGATGGCCATGTGAAGGTTTATCTACAAGCCAAGGAACACCAAGGATTGCTGGCCATCACCAGAAGCTAGGAGAGAGGCATAGTACAGTCTCTCTCAGAGCCCTTAGTAGGAATCAAGATGACCAACACCTTGATTGCAGGCTCCTGGCCTCCAGAACTGTTAAGACAATACAACTCTGTTCTTATAGGCTGCCTACTTTGTGGCATTTTGATACAGCAGCTCTAGGAAACTAATATAGTAGGTCTGTGGTGGGGCCTAGGAATCAACATTTTAACAAGCTCCCCAGATGATTCTGGTGGATGTGGTCCAGAAGCCACACTTAGGGATGACTCAGCAAACAGGTTAGCCTGTCTTGTAAGCTAGATATAACTACAGAGCTCCAGAACATGTCCTTGGATCAACACCATTATCCATACCAAGCAGACATCACCTGCCTCAATTCCACACACAAGAGAAGTCTTGAGGCGACTTTATGCAAGCCCCCAGGGAACAGAGAGGCTTACAGTTTGTCAATGCTCAGTTTTTGGGGCCCAAGGAATACATAAGTGCTTCCCCCCATGGGTTCCCTGGGAGCCTCGTGCTCCATGGTGATATAAACAAGTCCTCGAACTATTTCCAAAAATTCTTAAATGTAATAAGGCTATAAAAAACAAAACAAACAAACAAAAAGAATAAAACCTGTTGCCGTGGAGTAGATTCTGACTCATAGTGACCCTATAGGACAGAGTAGAACTTCTCCATAGAGTTTCCAAGGAGCGCCTGGTGGATTTGAACTGATGACCTTTTGGTTAGCAGCCATAGCTTTTAACCATTACGCTGCCAGGTTTCCTCGGTGGAGACTGATATACTTAATATGGTGGTGTTGGGCTGAATTCATTGCAGCAAGCATTTTTTGAGTGCCCACTGTGTGTTGGGCCAGGTCAACCAGAATTTTAGTTCTGTTTACATGGGCAAATGAATTATTATTTAATTAATGCATCCAAGCAGGCAATGTTGTTCCAAACATTCCATAACGGGAACAAAACAATGACATTTAAAAGAAAGACTTGACCAAACAATAGTTTAGCTTAACTAGTGAAAAATGTCTGCCTTGAGTATTATGCCCATATAGAACTATCTCTATGGGATCAAAGTGACAACAGCAACTAGAAAGATTAGATAGGAAGCTTAGTCAGCAGTAAGTTTATGTTCATGGGGTGGGAACAACTCAGAAAAGGAGGGTGAGAATGGTTGCACAACTCGAGGAATGTAATCAATGCCACTGAATTGTACATGTAGAAACTGTTGAATTGCTGTATGTTTTCCTGTGTATAGTCTGAACAACAACAAAATAAAATAAAAAGAAAGGTTTGAACCTTGGTCTGAATAGCTAGACTATTGTTTGTGACCAAGAAAAAACAACAAAAACCAAAAGACCCGCTGCCATTGAGTTGATTTTGACTCCTGGCCACCCCATGCATGTCAGAGTAGAATCGTGCTCCGCTGTGTTTTTCAATGGCTTATTTTTGTGAGTAGTCACCAAGCTTTTCTTCCAAGGAGCCTCGGCATGGATTCAAACTGGAAACTTTTAGGTTAGCAGCTGAGCACATTAGCCATTTGCATCACCCGGGGACTCCCTGTGATCAAGAGAAGCTTGTTAATAAATACAAAGCCTTTGAGAGTACCTTTTCCTCTTCTTTGCTAGAAGAGACAGCTTGTAGTCTCTCAGAGAATGGTCTGTTCCCTGGACATGTTTCAGAAATGTTAATTTCATTCATGCCAGGGCTGGAGGGAAAAGGAAAGTGCCCACTTTCTACAGCTGCATCTGGCGGGGTTGGGGGCTCCCACTTATGGCCCTCCAGCTCTCCTCCTCATTGTTTTATGGTCAGACCCACGCACAGCTTGTGTGATCCCTAATTATACCTGACATATGGGAAGCTTCAGTGGCTGGGTCTAAGCCTTCAAATATTAGCAGAGGGCTGTTATACTGCTAAAGACGGGTGAATCATGTGTTCCACATGCCGCAGAGTGCCAGCCAGTAGAAAGCTCATTAGAGTTTAATTAAGTACATTCTTTTCCACCAGGAAGTTCAGGCTCCTGCCTTCTGGTGCTCAGCAGCAAGATGCTTTTGGGTTTGGGGCTGCATTTTGGACCCACTGTTTCTCCTTTTCCTGGGTGATCTTAGTGTCTCTTCTGCCTTTGCAGAACCCTCTGTGGTGTGCATCAGAATCCCCCCTGGAGATGCTTAGTCAGTTGGTCTGGGCCAGACATCTTCACTTTTCTAATTCTCCATAGAAGTCTCTTAAATGCTGAGAACCACTCCTCCATGTAAGGCTGAAGGTTCTCAAGATGAAATTCCACCCCAGATCTCCTGAGGCTTAGACCTATAGAGCCTTAGACCTATGAGATGCCTCGTAGACATCTCCACCTGAGATATCTAAGAGGCATCTCAAACTCCAAGCAGACTTTCTAGAAGAACTTCTGGAGTCATCTTACCAGCTATATTCTACCCATTCCATTAATTCTTTCTTCCAAAATATTTTTATCTCAAGCCCATCACCTCCTATAAGGAAAATTATGCTTTTTGTAGATAAAGTCTACTTGTCACCGGATGGGAAAGGATGCCCTTTCTCTGAGTCCCCAGATTCCCCTTCTTTTTGAGGATCTCTCCTGCCCACGGCTCCCATCCCACGGTGACCTGGGTAAGGCCTGCTGTCCCCCTTGCACAAACACATGGCTCCTCCTTTACTTTCCTCTAGCACAACAGAGACAAA
The DNA here is from genome assembly GCF_024166365.1 of Elephas maximus indicus. Taxonomy (NCBI): domain Eukaryota; kingdom Metazoa; phylum Chordata; class Mammalia; order Proboscidea; family Elephantidae; genus Elephas; species Elephas maximus. The sequence goes on along the minus strand of NC_064819.1, from coordinate 20,110,199 downwards.
GCTGGACTATTTGGACAAGATTTGTTCCACTAAAGACTCCATGGTAACAAAAATGAAATAAACACAGGGCATAATGTGACCCAAGATAACCTGGTATTCAGGGAGGCACTTTCCCTTTGAAGCCTGAAGATCTTGTCCCATCTCAGCTTCCCTTCTGCCTCCTGTAGTGGGGCTATCTTAGCACCCGCCATGCAGAGAGTATGTGCCCGGTTACCTGGACTCCTCAAGTCTCTACCCAGAACAACCAGAGCAAGGCCTTCCACCTGCTTGTGTGCTCAATTTCTACCGCTTCTCTGAGCGTCTGCCTCTTCCCAAATAAGTAGCATTAGAGAAATGGCTGCAGGGACACGGTCTTGTAGGCTTCAAGCATGGCAACCAAACCAATATATGATGTAGTGAGCCTGCTCCATTGCCTTAGTCCCAGCCCTCATTAGCTCTTACTAGCGTGTAGCAGAAGGCTCCCACTCAATCCTTGACCATGGTTAGTCTTCCCCGCTGTCGCCATGTCTAGAGTCCTAAAACTACAGTATACTATAAACCAGGAAATCTCCAACCTTTTGTCCTCAGGATCCTTTTACACTATTGAAAGTTATGAGGACCTCAAAAAGCTTTTGTTAATGTGAGTTGTATGGGTCAATACCTACCATACTAGAAATTGAAATGGAAAAAATTTCAAAATATTGATTTACTAATTCATTTAAAGACAATGATAATAAACCCATCACATGTCAACATAAATAACATTTTTATAGAAAATAACTATATTTCCCCAAACAAAAAAAATTTACTGAGAGAGAATTGCATTGTTTTATATTTTTGCAAATCTCGTCAATGTTTAACTGAACAGATTAAGCAGGAATCTTGTAACTGGACTTACATTCAATCTGTTGGGCTATGTTGTTTTGGTTGGAGTCTATGAAGAAAATATAGCCTCACACAGATGTGGAGATGAAAAAGGGAGGAACGTTTTAATAGTCTTCTTAGATAATTGTGGCTGTTCTTTTCTGATACTCCACCCAAACCCAAAAAGTGGTAGTTGCCTAAAGGTTAGTTACAATGTGGAATCTGAAACCACGTCAGTGAAATTTTTGTATTGTCTTACCCTAAAATCCATTCGTTTTCCTCCATTTTGAATGGATCTTTTACTCATCCATGATTTTCTAACATCGTGCATTTGTCATTTGAAAAATATTGGTTCCCTGAGTTATGCACATTTTCCAAATGTTGACATATTTCATTATCCAATATTTAATAATCACGTTTGTTAATATCACCGTTGATCTCATCGGAAAATCCTGTAAGTATTGGGAAGCTGTCAAGCTCACAAAGGCAGATAGGATTTTTCCTAAATTCTAATTCTCATGTGAAAGCTAGGATTTTATCATTGGCAACAAATACTGTCAGTTATTTTCCTTGAAGTGACAGGTTCATGTGGTTCATTTCTGAGAAAATGTCTGCTGAAACCCAAGTCTGAAGAGCCATAGTTTCTCAGTTGTTTCTTTCAAGTAAAAATATGTTTTTTGTAAACAAATGACTTGTCCAACTTGCAACTCAAAGAGTTGCCCAAACAATTTTTTCTGGCCACAACTATCATACTTGGATAGGCAGCAGAAGTGTTTAGGGTTATGTATGCCAGTTTATCACACAGAATATCAGAACAACATGTTACTTAAGGGTTGCAATTTAATGAAGTTAATAACTTGTACTGCTTCATCAAGGACATTCTGAAACGAAACAGGCTTTTTTTTTTTTTAACTTACTTTTTACTGTGAGCACATGGTATGAAGAATACAGTGAATGCCAGTACAGAGTAGTATCACCATCTGGCTTTGTGCCAGCAGTTTTACCCACTGTTGCTTTGGCATCATTACTGCAAAGGTCAGTGCAAGGAGGAAAGACAAATAACACTTTCATACCATTGTGAAAGTAGTTTTGACCTCCTGGACCCCTTAAACGATCTTGGGGATCCCCAGGGATCTGTAGAACACACTCCGAGAACCTCCGTCCTAACTCATAAACTCTTAATGGCAACCCACTTCCTAATAGCTAAAGAACGGCTAGACAAGAAGTGGCATTTAATGAACTCTGGTCTTCCTCCTATTCTTCTGCAAACCCATACAGATTTGACTTCTAAAGGAGAACAGCAGAGAGCCCGGGAGTGCTATATGTGGGGGAGAACTTATGAGTAGCTGGCAAGTGTAGCTGTGATAGATGCATCCTGGGTAGAGTGGGAAGGTTGACATCAGCTGGGCAGCAGTCTACTCCCAGGGCACGTGAGGCTTAGGCAGCCGTTGTGGAGGAGAGTCTGGTGAGCTAGGCTTGAATTTCTAGGCTTTGTGAGCTACCCGTTCCAGCAATGACCTCATTACAACAGTAATGGAGGGAGGCAGGCATCCTCCAAGAAGATCATTGGGTTTAGAGTGACTGTCTAATTAAACTGCACAGAAACACCCGGAAGCTGGGGGGAATGAAGTGTGATTTGGGCTTTGCAGGTGGAGAAATGGTATTTAGTGACGTAAAGTGAATTGGCAGGAACTGTGGAGAGTGAGCCAGCTTTGTAGATTCAGAAACTTTTAAGGCTAGAAGACAACTCAGAGGTCAACCAGCCAAGTTAAGTTGGAAGGAGTGGAGAGATTGACCAGGGTTCCAGCAGAGCTGCTGCAGCTCATGAGTCAACCAGACAGCCAAGCCCAACCCTGTTCTACCTCTCAAAGGCGGCACCATACCCCTTTCTCGCATCTCTTACCGGTAGTGGGACAGCTTCCCAAGGAGAAAGCCGATTACTCAATATATCTTTGGCAAAAGCCTGGTGGCAATGTTTCCAAAGTGAGGCTGGCAGAAAGACTCCCAAGTCATAGAGTTTTAGTCAGGTGACCTGGTGGGGAAAACATGATGCTTTTCAGCAGCTGCAGAAGGTCCAAGATTAGGTTCTTAGAAATTTCAGGCCACTTTTCTAGGGGCAGCAAATCACCCTGTATTGGGAAAGATTGCAAAAGGCTGGGGTGTGGCCCTCACATACATCCACCTTTTTCAGCAGACAAATATGCCTTTTTAATGCCCATTTTCTCATCTTCTCCCCACGAAGACCCTGTGAGACAGGTGGGACATAGGGTTTTATTCTCATTTTTCAGATGAGGAAGCTCAGTCCCAGGGAAGGTATATGACTTGCCAAGAACACATTAATAAGTGGCAGAGCTGGAACTTGGAATGAGGCCTCTGGATTCCCAACCTCATGCTCTGTGCACCAGTCTATATGCCTCCCACTTAGTGCTTGGTGCATCCTAGTGCTGCTTGTCTGACTGAGGTGCAGGCAGGGTTGGCTATTCCAAATGGGCTGCATTATATCTTAGCAACACACACAACATGCCTTTCTCAGCTTCTTGCCCAATCTGGCATGGTTTCCTCATAAACACAGACAGAGCACGCTGACACACTGGGAGTTGCTCCAGGATTTGAATCCAGTGACAGCCATAGCCCTTTCTTGTCCGTCTTGCTCATCACGTGTGATTACAAACCGTAGATAATATTGACTTCTAACTTCCCGCTGGGATGCAATGGTGTCAAAGGAAAGTACTGGATTTGAAGACAGAAAAGCAGGGTTTTAGTTCCCTTGGCAGAGTCCCTGGGTGGTACAAATGATTAATGTGCTCAGCTGCTAACTGAAAGGTTGGAGGTTCAAGTCCACCCAGAAGTACTTTGGAAGAAAGGCCTGGTGATTTACTTCTGAAAAAATAAGCTATTGAAAACCCTCTGGAACACTGTTCTACTCTGACACGCATGGAGTTGCCGGGAGTTGAACTAAGACTCAATGGCAACTGTTTGTTTGGTAGTTCCCTTAATATTTAATAGCTGGTTGCCTCTTGGTCAAGTCATTTTATCTCTCTGAGCCTTGATTTTTCATCTACAAAATAAGCATAATTTCACACCTACCTTAAGCTAGCACACAGGGTAGCTCCTAGACCAGGGGAAGATTGACGACAAGGACCTTTCCCCAGAGCCGACAGAGAGAGAAAGCCTTCCTGTGGAGTCAGCAACCTGAATTCTGACTTCTGACCTCCTAAACTGTGAGAAAATAAATTTCTGTTTGTTCAAGTCACCCACTTGCGGTGTTTCTGTTATAGCAGCATTAGATAACTAATACAAACCTGGTTCTCAGACCCTTGCTTAGAAGAACCCTGGTGGCTGCCTGGCTCTGTCTTTCAGGCTGCAAACACTGGCCCACTCAGGTGAAGCAGGATGTATAGCAATTAGTTGCACAGGTCCTGAAGCCAGATTGAATCCTGTCCCCCTTACCTCACTGTGCCCCCATCTTCTTTTCCTTAAAATGGGGATGACAACAGCACCTACCTCACAGAGTTGTGATAAATAAATGGGTTAAATACGCATAAAAGTAACTAAGAACAGTGCCTGGCACATATGTAAAAACTGACTACTATATAAATACCATTATTGTTCGTTTCTGATTTTCCCAGGACCTAGAAGAGGGACTGGTCCCAGCATATGTGGTGGTGGCACGGAGGGTAATTGCTCAGCAAGTGATGGAGCAAGACTTACAGAGGCTGCCTTGCAAGCAGGGTTCTTAATAGAAGGGTGGGATCTGGGGCAGCAGCACCAGCGTGGGGCCACCCAGGATATCTGCACTTCAAAGGAGACCACACTGTCAGCATCTTCTTAACGGCCCCCTTGGAATATCGTGAATTACAGACATTTGAAATTGAATTGAGTAATGTTCTGAATAATGTCATATGCCCTACCACCCCCTCTCAGTGGAGGGCCCAGAGTTGATGCCTACCCAAGGGATAGGCTGCTTCTAAGCCTCACTTTGAGGAAAGGGGTAGGCTCTTCCAGGCTGGGGTGGTCAAGTCAGAGCACCATGGCTTTGGAGGAAAAAAAATGGGAGGGAGTTTACATGCTATCTTCTCCATGAAGTCTTCCGTGCCCACCCCTCACCCCCATCTTTTCCTCATACTCTCAGAGGCCTGGTTTTATACTTCTAATATATGCGGTAAGTTGTTTGAATGAATCATGTTTAACTTAAGCCTTAAACCAAAAAAAATCCATTGCCATTGAGTTGATTCCGACTCATACCACCTTATAGGCCCCGTAGGGTTTCCAAGGAGCGACTGGTGGATTCAAACTGCCAGAATTTTGGTTAGCAGCCAATCTCTTAGCCACTGTGCCATAAGCCTTAAGAAGGCAGCAAAATTGACTTCCTCTTTCAGGTGACATAAAAGCATGTGGGATGAGATGGGGGAAAATTCCGGTGCTATAATGTTTAGAAGGAAAGGAAGAGATGCTCTTTTAAAAACTAGAAAATCTTCTAGGTTGGCATGATCTGAGAGTGTGTTCTCATTGCCTGCATGTCCCTTGGCTTAGAAGCCAGCAGAAATGAAGATGTTGTCACTGGTGCTTCATTTTCGTTTCAAGAAAGATCAATGATTAGATTCAAGATGATGTAATGAAGACTCTAAGACTTAAAAAAAAAATCCTTGCTTGTCCTTCCCATTAAAAAGATAATTAGGGAAATGTTCCTTGACGTGACATGTCTCTATGAAATTCACTTCTAGGAAGGTGGTTGCACCAATTTAAAAAATTAATAGAACCCAGTAGCAGCAGATGTTGCAGGCCTAAAATTAATCTAGGGCTGTGATATTTAATTTGCTTACAGGTTAGACCTCATTACTGCAGGTTCAGTTTGGGCCCTAACTCTTTATCACAAGAAGATTTCAGACTCCAAACACGGGCCCACTCATGTGAAGCCATAAGTGAGTCAACATTATGAAAGCTCAGGACCACAAAAGCATTGAGGCATTTGTTGCTTCCAACATGTTTTGGAATAAAGTAAGGGAAAAAGAAGGAAGGAGGCTGATATTTTACTTTTAATATGTGTTGTAAGTTGCTTAAATGAATCATGCATACCTCAAGCCTTAAGAAGGTAGCAAAATTGATTTCCTCTCTTAGGTGATGTAAAAGAGTGTAGGGTGAGTTTGGGGAAAGTTGCAGCACTATGATGTTCAGGAAGGAGGGGAAAAAGAAGAAGGAAAGGAATAGAGAAGGAAGGACAAAGAAAGGAAGGATTCTAGTGAATTTTTTAGAATTCATTTTTAAGAGACTCAATCTATTGAACACTTTCTAGTGTTCTCCCAAGGGAAGACTCCGGAAAAGACAATTAAGAAGCGTTTCAAAAAAACAAGGCCTCTCTGGAGTCCTTTAGGAATTTTCCTATTATCAATTTCCCCTTTTGGCTGTTGAGATGGTCTATTACCTGGCTGGCCCACATTCTGTTCCTACAGGCCCTGCCCCAAATCCTTAAAGGGAAGCTTTTGATTGAGTTACTGGCTCTTGGGCTCCTTGCATTACACTCATCTATATTTAAAGAAAAAAGTAACAACTGAATTGGATGCTAATCTTCTGTTTTTCCACAGAAGCAGAAATCACAGTGTCTTAAAACGCTCACCATCCTCTTCTGTTGGTATGATCTGAGCAAGTGCATGTACAAATAAGACTCTTGCCAATTATTTCTGCACCACTGAAGATATGTGAGAGTAATTATTCTTACTGAGATGCAGCCAAGGGGTTGAGTCAGTACTAACACAACTGCTCATATCTATCTCACCTTGTGGAGAATGTTCTTTCAAGAGCACTTAAAAACAATAGCTTTGTTTGGATGAACTGAAAAACAGAGAAAGGACTGAGGATGTTTAGTGTGGAGAAAGAAGACTCAAGGGGAAAGAGAGCTGTCCCCAAGAATCTGAAGGACTGCCTTGGGGAGGAAAGAGCAGATTTGTTCTGTACAGCCCAAGGGTGGGCTCAGAGGCAGATGTAAAATCTAAGGAGAATGTCCCACAGGCACAGCTGTCCAAGGATGGTGGCGTTAGCTCCTGTCGGTGGGGTTGTTGAAGCCAAGGCTGGAAGTCTACTTGGTAGGCATGCTGCAGAAGGGGATACCAGCTTGGAATGGGAGCCCTCTTTAGCTCCACACTTCTGGGGTTTTATGATTGTCTTGCCCAACTTTGCCTTCATAAACACAGGAAGGTATCTCAAGAGCAGTACAATGAGCCCAGGGGATGTTGTGGCAGGGTTATGAGGCACAGAGAGTTAGCTGGGGCTTTGTCAAGAGCCCAGGACAAGTGGCCCCAGGCCAGGTACACACCAGCTTCCCTAGCCTCAGAGTTCAGGCAGTGGCTTCTTGGAAACTTAAACCTAAATCCATCCAAGCCAAGTTATGCTCCTAGTTATACTTTCTTTTACCCGATGCAACTCAAGTTACCTGGCTTATCTTGGGTCTAAGGAGCCCTGGTGGTGCAGTGGTTAAGTGTTTGGTTGCTAACTTTGGACCCACCAACCACTCCATGGGAGAAAAACGTGGCAGTCTGCTTCCATAAAGATTACATCCTAGGAAACCTGATGGGGCAGTTCTACTCTGTCCTATAGCGTTGCTATGAATCGGAATTGACCCGACGGCAACAGGTTTGGTTTTTGGTTTTGGATCATGGGTCTTAGCCAGGCCCTGAGGGTAGGAGTAGGGGCTGGGGTGAGATGGGACAGAGATGAATCAGACCCAGCCCTCATACACCAGGACCTACAGCCTAGTCATGAATAATGCAGCAGAGGCAGTGGGTCATGAGTGCCATAGAAAAGGCACACTGTGTGTGGGCTTGCAGGACAACTGGCTGGGGATCAGGAATGCTTCATTGGGGAGGTGGTGTCTGAGACGTGTGTGGAGGAAAGAGGGTAGTTATGAGTCTCATTTATAATTCCTTGGAAAAATATTTCTCCTCCTGAGTGGGTAGGTAAGAAGAAGTATAAAGTTGGTTTTAATAGGTTTTATTTCTCTTAGGTATTCAGATACCCACTCCTCACCCTAAAATATGTGCATGTCTGTAACTGTCCCTTTAAGTCAAGGACCAAACTTACTTATCAATTGGCTTCGCAGATAGGAACCAACAAAGGAACCAATGGCCCTATAGACAGAAGGGTCAGGAGGTGAGGGGTCAGGGCTTCAGGAGGAAGGAAACTATGGAGGAACTTAAAGTTGACTCATTTATATGACAACTAATTACTGGTATTATAGATAAGGAAACCCTGGTGGCATAGTGGTTAAGTGCTATGGCTGCTAACCAAGAGTTTGGCAGTTTGAATCCGCCAGGCGCTCCTTGGAAACTCTGTGGGGCAGTTCTACTCCGTCCTATAGGATCGCTATGAGTCACAATCGACTCGACGGCAGTGGGTTTGGGTTTTTTTTGGTATTACAGACAATTTGCAACAGGCGCTGTGTTGGGAACTGGGCATTCTAACATGAAGATAACAGGGCATCCTTCCTCAGGGATCTCTCATGATGAGCTGGCTGTAGGTAAATATTGGTGGTCTAGGTAGTAAAATGCAGCAAGTGAGAAAGGCCACAGAGGTGTGTACAGGTCTGGGGTGACCCAAGGAGGAAGTGATACACTCTAGGAGGTAAGGACAACAGGCAACCCTCCTAGAAACTAAAAATGGCAACGTGTATGAAACTGCTGAGCTGGATTTTAGCACTTAGATTCTTAGAATTGGGTTTTTTTTGCCAGTTGAAGGGTCTAGTCCTCCCTCTCATACAACAACTTTCTACATAACCTCCCAGCCTCATGCTCGCCCAGCCTCTGCTGCCTCTTTCATTGTTGGGCAGCTCTGGTGGCCAGAGATGCTTCCTCATTATAGGGCCCAAGTCAGCCTCCTGGATGTCCCACCTCCTGGTGGGAGATGGATGCGGCCCTCAGAAATAGTATTGATGTATAACAATGAAAGGTTGCCTGGACCTGTGCCGTCTTCATGATTGTTGATATGTTTCAGTCCATTGCTGTGGTTATTGTGTCAATCCATCTCATTGAGGGTTTCCCTCGTTTTTGCTGACTCTCTACCAAACAGGATGTCTTTTTCTAGCCATTTGTCTTTCCTGATGATGTGTCCAATGTAAGTGAGCTGAAGTCTCACCATCCTGACCTCGAAGGAGTATTCTGGTTGTATTTCTTCTAAGGCTGATTTGTTCGTTGTTCGTTATTCTGGTAGCCCATGGCATATTCAGTATTTTTTTTTTTTACCAACACCACAATTTGACAGGGGTATTTTATGGGAAGGAATCCCTGGGTGGCACAAACAGTTAAGTGCTCAACTACTAGCTGAAAGGTCGGTGATTTGAACCCACCCAGAGGAGCCTTGAAAGAGAGGCCTGGCGATTTACTTCCTAAAGGTCTCAGCCTTGAAAGCCCTATGAAACAGTTCTACTCTGCAACACGTGGGGTCACCATGGGTGGGATTGACTCAACAGCAATTAACAACAACTTTTCATGAGAAGATGAAAGGACGTGTCATCTGAGATGGCTTTGTAGGACATTCGGGGTTTTGACACGTTGAGAAGGAAGTTTTATGCCAGGGACATTATTGGGAGGGGTCAGAAGAGCCACTCCAGGCCCAGCTCTCAGGGAGGAGTCCTCTGCTCACTCCTTGTGAAGGCAGTGGTGCCACCTGGGAACCATCTCCCACTGGCATGAGCACCCCTTCTTATCCTTCCTTCCTGGCACTCAGGTCCAGGAGCAGGACACCTGGCTCTAGTCTTGGCTCACTCTGGCATTTAGGGGCCATGTCACCTTTCTGGGACACTGTCTCTCCACAGAAAGTTGGACTGGTCAAAGAGGATATACATTAGGGAAGTGTGGGGACCACAGGGGCTTCCCCAATGACATCCTCCACTATCGTGGTGAGAAGCACTGTGGGGAGGGGGACGAGCCTCTGGTTTCTGACAAGAGGGAGATGTCCCACCCCTCAGGTGTGCAAGGTGTGCATGCGTGGTGGGGAAAAATCACTGGAATGGCCCTCCCTAAAGTATTAGAATTCCTTCAGACTGACACTTGCCCCTGTCATCTGTTCGCCTCTCCCACACCTTCCACACCCTGGTCTAACCACAAGCCAGTTGCCCTGAGAACACGATGTGCCCAGTGCCTCTCAGGGAATTGGCTGCCTGCCAGGTTCTGCGCAGGCTTGCCTCACAGGGAGAGCTGCTGGCTCATTAACGCCCTTTATTTGTGAGCCCATGAACGCACACCCGTGTGCCAAGGTGCAACAAGAGTCTACTGAAGGAATTATTAATGTACAAACCTTCCATGCAGATGGACCAACGCCCCCACAAGTACACTCTCTCAGGAACTAACAGGAAGACTTACTCATTGCCAGTTGGGGGTAGCTCAACCCTCCCCTTACTGGCACATTCTAAATCTGGACTGTTCTTTTAGGAAGTTCTTCCTCAGATGGAGTTGAGGACAGTCTCCCTGTGATTTCAACCCCTGGTCCCAGGCCTGTCTTCTTTTTTTAATTTTATTGGGCTTTAGGTGAAAGTTTACAGCTCGACTTAATTTCCCATTTAAAAATGTATATATATATATACACACATACATATTGTTTTGTGACATTGGTTTCAGTCCTCACAATGTAACAGCACTCTCCCTCTTTCCACCCCGGGTTCCCTGTGTCTATTCGTCCAGTTTCTGTCCCTTCCTGCCTTCAGGTTTTGCTTCTGGGCTGCAGTTGCCCATTTGGTATCATGTATTTGATTGAACTAACAGGCAGTTTCCTTACGTATGTTATTGCTTGTTTTATAGACCTGTCTAATCTTTGTCTGAAAAGTGGGTTTTGGGAGTGGTGTCAGTTCTGGGTTAGCAGACTGTCCAGGGGCTATAGTCTTGGGAGTTCCTCCGGTCTCTGTCAGACCAGTAAGTCTGGTCTTTTTTTACAAATTTGAATTTTGTTCTACATTTTTCTCCCATCCTGCTCTGAACTCTGTTGTGATTCCTGAGCAGTCAGTGGTGGTAGCCAAGCACTACCTAGGTCTTCTGGTCTCAGGCTGGTGAAGGCTCTGGTTCATGTGGTCCTTTAGTCCTTTGGGCTAATAACCTTCCTTGTATCTTTGGTTTTCTTCATTCTCCTTTCCTCCAGAAGGGATGGAACCTATAGGTACGCCTTAGATGGCCACTCACAAGCGTTTAAGACTTCAGATGCTACTTACCAACGTGGGATGCAGAACATTATTTTTATGAACCAAGTCTGTCTTCTGGAAAGCCCAAAGCCAAGTCCTTGCCTCTCGTCTGGTCTCCTAACTCCTGTTCCTCTGGGTTCTTCTCTCCTGTAAGCTGCTCTGAGCTTCTTGGAGTCTTGGGTTTCTTGACTGGTCCCTCTCTGAAGGGGGTTTCTTGGCTCTTTTGCCTTGCCTGCTTCTGCAGTGTTTGGCTTGTTCAGTGCTGACCCCTTCAAGTCAAGGGGATTCACCCACCATCTAGTATATGCTGGGCACTGTTGGAATGGGGAAGGATCAAAAAAGGGCCACAGAAGGACCAGGTCTCTGGTGGCTCACAGCCCAGAAAGGAGAAAACATCCACCTGCAAATAAAATATAGTATCCTAAGTACCTGAAAAGAGGCAGAGAAAAAGCGAAAGCTCTAGACATTGTAGGTGGAATGCAGAGTCACATCCAGCTTCATGATCATGGTGGCACGGAGGTGTGTGTGTGTGTGTGTATGTGTGTGTGTGGTAGGCTCAGTGGAGAAGGGGATAAGAATCAGGAAAGATGTGTGGGAGAGGGTAGTGTGACTTGTGTTCTAGAAGGCTGTAGCGGATTTGTTCAGATAAAGATAGAGGGTAATCCAAAGAGCAGTGGACAGGAAGGAGGAAAAGGTAGGGCAGGTACATGAAACTGAAAAGGCTAGTTTGGCAGGGTGTGGCTGGGGGATGAATGGAGTTGATGCTGGGGAGGCAGGTTGGCCCATTCTGAGGGGGCTCAAATGCTATGTTAAGGCATTTAGACTCGTGAGCCAGATATTCTCTATTTGCCTGTTCAGATTTAGCCTCACTTTCTCCATCGTGGTAGACTGATTTAAAAAATGGTCCTCAATTATCCCCCTCTGGGCTCCATGCCCCCTTGCTTGTAACTTTCTGTGCTCCCCTCCTCTGATGCTGGGCTCAGCCATGTGTCTTGCTCCATCAATGGGATATTAGCAATGATGCAGAGGCTTGAAAAGCAATTGTGTATTGGGGTTTTTCCTTTCTTGCTGATCTTGGAGTTCTGCCATCCTGTGAATAAGCATGCTGAAGGGCAGGAGAACATGTGGAGGAGAACTGACACTCCTTGGCTGAAAGAAGCTGACCACAAATGCATGAGTGACCCCAGCAGAGGTCAGTCAAGCCTGGCCAAGATCAGTAGAACTGCCCAACCCAGCCCAGGCCAAATTGCCAACCTGCAGAATTGTGAGCTAAATACATGGTTGCTATTTTAAACTTCTAAGTATTGGGGTGGTTTGTTATGACGCAAAACCCAACTGATACAGGGGGAATAAGCCCAGACAGAAGACATCTGGGTTTGGAGGTCCTGGGATATGGGTGGGCATATTTTGCATATGGGAAGAATTTAAATATTGTGGCCCAAAAGTTCGGCTACAGCCACTCTGTGGGAGAAATGTGGCAATCTGCTTCCATAAAGATTTGCAGCCTTGGAAACCCTATGGGACAGTTCTATTCTGTCCTATAGGGTCTCTATGAGTTGGAATCAACTCGATGGCAATGGGTTTGGTTTTTTTGGTTGGCCAGAGCAAAGACCATGTTAGAGTTGGAAAGTGGACACCCATTCTTCCCCTCCCCTTAAGAGGTAGAATTATTTCTCTATTCCTTGAACCTGGGACGGCCATGTGGCAGAAGCAGAAGGTTTGAAAAGTGCCTGCATTTGGGGCTTGCCTGCTTGCTGTTTTTGGAGCTCTTTGAGTGCTTTGTGCACAAGCCCTAGCCAGCCAGCAGGAGGGTGAGGGATTCATGCCAAAAGAGGTTCCACTCAGTCTTTCTAGCCATCTCAGACAAGGCTGTCCTAAACTAGCCAGTTCTCTCCACCCACCAAAGAGCACTGGTGGAGCACTGGTTAAGCACTTGGCTGCTAACCATAAGGTTGGTGGTGCAAACTCACCCAGTGGCTGTGGGAGAAAGACTTGGTGATCTGCTTCTATAAAGATGACAGCCAAGAAAACCTGATGGGGCAGTTCTACTCTGTCACATGGGGTCGCTATGAATTGAAATTGACTGAATGGCACCTAACAACAACATGAGCGAATCCAGATAAGATCAGTTGAGTTTGGCCCTGACCAGAAAAACTACACAGCGGAGCCCAACTTAAATTTCAATACTGCTAATCTGCAAAATAATGGACTAAAAAAGAAGGTCACTGTTTCAAGCCACTTAATTTTGGTGGTTTATTATGCAACAAATGTTACCTGATCCAGCCAGCCTGCTCTGTGGTCCAGGAGGCTGAGCTGTGTTGCCTTCCACTTAGTTTGTTGGATGGGAGGCACCAGCAAGAGGAGATTAGAAGAGGAGGAGATGGAGGTCGAGGTATTTATGCCCCTGGTTCTCACCGTGCTGTTTGGCCATAGTCCCTGTAAATGGCCCTCTCCTACAGCCACAGCCTACTTTCAGTGTTTTGGCCTTTGCTTCTTCCCATGACCCTTCAGGTAACTGCTCTCTGATGCAGCTAGCCCTGAGGTTCTCCAGCCTTCCTAACACTGCCTACACCTCGTCTTTTCTTGGTTATTCCATTTGAGTGGGTACCCATTTCCAGCAAGGACCTTTACTGACACACCTTGTTCAATGGACGATGAGGACCTAATACTTTAGCAAATAGATACACCCAGTTTGGAAACAGTGGGACAGACTGCCTTCTGAAAGGGATCCTGCTCTGAACCTTCTGCAAATGCTACTTTGGGCTTGGACATTTAGACAGTCATGCTGGCAAATGAGAGTGCCAAGGAGCAACCTTCCCAGCCCGGTTTTTGGGAGCCATCTGGAGCATTGCCCTCTACAGGGAGTAGTCATCGCCCCTTTTCCTGCCAAGTCCTCCAAGTTAAAGAGTGAAAAATGAGCCCTTCCAATGCCCCCTGGCATTTTTTTTGTGTGTGTGTATGAGTGCTCTAAGTGAAAGTTGAAAATTCAAGTCAGTTTCTCATACAAAAACTTACACTCACATTGTTATGTGACCCTAGTTGCTCTCCCTATAATATGACAGCACAGTCCTCCTCTCCATGCTGTATTTCCTGCATCTATTTAACCAGTTCCTGTTCCCCTCTGCCTTCTCATCTTGCCTCCAGACAGGAGCTGCCCACTTACTCTCTTGTATCTACTTGAGCTAAGAAGCTTACTCCTCATCAGTACCATCTTATGTTTTATGGTCCAGTCTAATCTTTGTCTGAAGAGTTGGCTTTGGGAACGGTTTTAGTTGTTGGGCTAACAGAGAGTCCAGAGGCCCAGTCTTCTGGGGTCCCACCAGTCTCAGTCAGACCATTAAGTCTGGTCTTTTTACTAGAACTTGAGTTCTGCACCCCACTTTTCTCGTGCTCCATCAGGGACTGTCTGTTGTGTTCCCTGTCAGGGCGGTCATTGGTGGTAGCTGGGTACCATCTAGTTCTTCTGGTCTCAGGCTGATGGAGTCTCTGGTTTATGTCACCCACTCTGTCTTTTGGCCCCCTGGCATCTTTCTTCATCTTGAGAGAATTTTTCTTGAACACTTTTAATGTAATATTAGACTGCTTATTAAGCTAATCAGGGAGCCAGTTTTCCCAAAGACCTTCACTAGTGGGACTGCAGCCTTGATCCATTTTTTACTAACAATGATCCATGCTATCAGAACTCTCCAGTGACAGCACTCTCACCAGTTTGAGTCTCTCTGTAAGACCTAGTAATAATGGTAATAACTGATGATGATGATGACAATGATGATGATGAATGGCAAGGAGAACTGAGGATCCACCTCTCCCACCACCGTTGCTGTTGGCTCTAGCGGAGAAGCATTTGGACTTCTGTTGTCAAGTTCATATAGGAAGCTTTGCAATTTAAGTCAGTGCAGCGAAGGGCTGGTAGGGGTAATACACATTTCTCATCTAGAAGCGTGAGTTCAGAAGGAGATTCATCCTCTCAGTGGTGGGAAGAGTTTGAGTTTAGATACTCCAGACTCCAGGGGAGAATTAACCACAACACACCCCAGCTTGGAAGGCCTTTCCGCCATTTTTCTCTGCTGACCCAGGCACAGGTCCAGAACTGACCCTTTCCTTTAGGGAGCCAGTGGACCCTCAGAGTTGTCCTTCTTCTCTTGGTGGAGACAAAAGGCACTGGCTGTCAGATTTGTAAGACACAAAGTGGGGACTTTTGGAGACTGAGGTGTGAGTATTTCTGAAGAGACAAATGACAGAATCCAGATAGGGGAGAAAGGGATTTGGTTGCATTTGAGGGGACGCTGAAGGGATAAAATCTGCATTAACCTTTTGGACAGGACAATTCTTCATTGTGTGGGACTGTTCTGTGAATTGTAGGGTGATTAGCATCTCAGGAGCACTTCCCAGTCATTGTGACAATCAAAAATGCTGCTTCCCATCCCACCTATTCCTGGGATAGAGGTGAGAGTCAATACAAGAGAGAGGGCTGCAGGAAGAGAGGAGAAAGACAGAGAGAGGTAGGGCAGCTTCCAAGAACTAGGGAGCACCCCAGGGGCTCTCAGCCCTCTCTTCTACACTGTACAGCATATGGGATAGTAACAAGACCAGACCAGTTGCCATCAAGTCGATTCTGATCCCATGTGTGTCAGAGAACTGTGCTCCATAGGGTTTTCAATGGCTGATTTTTTGGAAGTAGACTGCCAGGCCTTTATCCCGAGGTGCCTCTGGGTGGATCATGTGGAGGAGAGCCGAGGTTCCTCGCGTGACATGAGCTGACCACAGCTGCATGAGTGAGCTCGCTGAACGGATCCCTATTTGAGTACAGTCACTATTTTCCTTCTGTCTCCCACTGGTCTTGGAGCTCCTGGAGGGCAGGGGCCACATCTTACCCCCATGACATGGCCTGTGCCCAGCATAGTGCCTCGGCCAAGGTGGTCTGGAGGTATTGGTTGAATGAATGAAATTCTTTCCGTGATGTCCTTTAAAGTTGCTTTTCTTTCTGTCACCAGGGGCAGTGACTGGAAGGAACGGTTGGAATGTGGCCTTGGTTTTCCTTTGGGTGTGTTTGTATTCCTCTGAGCATTGACCAGACTCCCTAGTAAGTCATGGTCTTGGGGATTTCACATTTTAAGTTCCTTCTAGGAATGTGATGTGCCCAGAGCTGCTGCTCTCTCCCACAGTTTTCCTCTCCAGCCTGACCTGATTTCCATTTCCTTCTTCATCAGAACTTTCCTCTAGATGATCCAGGACTGTCAGGTCCCAATGAACCAAACTTCTGACCACTCTTCCAATAGCCATTTGGCTGGGTATGAGAGACACAGAAGCCTTTTCTTCTCTGAACCCCAATTAAAGAAGAAAGATTTTCACCGCAGAGCTAACTCCTCCTCACAGGAGCTCCAGCTCTCATACAAAGTCACAATGCCAGGCAGCCTCCCTTGACCTCTGCCTCTCAGACCTCTCACTAAGATAAGGGGGCTTTGGAATCATTCAACTACTTTATTACAAAAGAAGAGGGACAATAGTAAGGGGTCTTTACTGAATATCTTTTTTCAAATGACAAGACAAAAGTTCTTCCCTTTAATCCATTTGCAAACTCTTGAATTTTATTTTTAACTATTAACCAGAGTCCTGGTGGTGCAGTGGTTAAGAGCTTGGCTGCTAACCAAAAAGTTGGCAGTTCGAATCCACCAGCCGCTCCTAGAAAACCCTATGGGGCAGTTCTACTCTGTCTTATAGGGTCGCTATGAGTAAAATTGACTTGAAAGCAATGGGTCTTTCTTTTTTTTCAACTATTAACCATCTTCTTGAGTCCCCCAGAGTCACTTTCAAAACAGCACAGCAGTTTCTTGGTTAGCTGTGGAGTGAACAGAAGTCTCTGCAGAGTGAGGCCGGGCTGAGTTAGAGCTGTTGCCCTGATGGTTCCAGGAAGCCTCACTGGAGCGGTAATGGTAGGGTAGGTCCTGGGCTGACTGCTGTGAGAGTAGAGAAAGGTTGAGAAGCCAACATAACTCAGACATGCCCTTGTCCCCCAGGGGCCCTAGCTCCAGACCTCTACCTTGTCACAAGCTGATTCGGGCCCTCTAAAGAGTGAGATTGGGGTTCCCTACCCCAGGGTTTTGTTAGGAGGTGTCAGAGACATGGGTCAGCCTTAACTGTATATATTTACCAACATTTTGTAATTTGAGGGTTGCTTAAAGGGACCTACCCATTCCTCTCACAGACCCCTGTCTTGATTGCCTCCTATTTACCCCTTTGGTGAAGGAGGAACCCCCTGCCCTAAACACTAAGAGATAGCTGAACACATGACACCTAACAATATGCTGTCCTAGTTACTACTGCTACGCAACAACATCACCACAAACTTAGTGGCTTTAAACAATATGCATTTAGCATCTCACAATCTCTGTGGGTCAGGAATCCAAGCGTGGCTTAACTGGGTCCTCTGAAAGGCTGTACTCAAGGTATCAGTTAGGGCTGTGGCCTCAACTCAAGGTTCAGCTGGAGGATTCATTTCTGAGCTCACATGGTTGTTGGTAGGGTCAAGGCCCTCATTTTCTTGTTTAATGTTGGCCAAAGGCTGCTCTTCATTCCCAGCTAGTTGATGGCTGGAGCCTATCCTCATTTCCTGGCCACAGCTTCCTCCCCTCCGCCCCCAACATGCCTACTTGCTTCTTCAAGGCCAGCAAGGGAGTTGGTCTCCTAGCAAGATGGGCACTACAATCTTATGTCACACAACCACAGAACTGACATCTGTCACCTTTGTTATTGTTGTTTTTGGTTAGAAACAAGTCACAGGTCCTGCCTACACTCAAGACGAAAAGCTTATACAAGGGCATGAATACCAGGAGGTGGGGGTTATGGGGACCACTTTAACATCTGTCTGCCATACATGCCTTCTCCCAATCTCCCTATCCACACTATAGACCGGGGCCTAAATAAGATTTCATGAAAATTTCTCAACCGGAATTCTTTATCTTTTACGAGCTCTCATCATCTATTTGTTTCTTCATTCTTTCACCCATTTAACAAATGCATATTAGATATCTGTTATATGCTCAGTTCTAGAGGGAGTGTAGTGTTATGGTCAAGGCTGCAAGTTCGAGAACCAGTTCTAGAATCAGAGGCTCTTGGTCCAAATCCTGGGTCTGCTACTTTATGCTGGACCTCAGTTTAACTTTATGCTGGACCTCAGTTTACTTGCTATAAATAATAGTACCGGATGCCTAGAGCTGTGGGTAAGGTTTAAATGAAATCATACATAGTAAGAAAGAATGGAGCTGGGCTCATACTAGGAAATCAGTAAGAATTAAATTTTATTTTAGATGCTAGAAAACCATCAGGGATTCAGTGGGATGTTGTCCTGCTGTCCTGGAGTTAGTACAGCCTGACTTTTCCATGGGTGTTTATGTGTGTGCCTTACCTCCTATATAAGCCCTCTGTGACTTCTCTAGGGCAGATTCAAGTCTCATTCCTTCCTGTAGTCTGGTCTGCCTTAGCACAGGGTCTGAAGCATTCGAGGTTCACTGACTGGGTGTGGGATGAATGGCCTCCAACCTAACGCTCATTAACAGCACATCAACACAACCAGTTGATCCAACGCCAGTCCTCCCAGCCAGCCTGCCACTCCAGTCTTCCAGCTTCTATGTCTGTCACATGCTGTCTGCTCAGATGCTCATTGTTTTTCTTGGTTCCATTTATGAGGAATTATGGGAGTGTTCCACCTCCCTCCTCCCATGTTTATTGCTTGGCGAATGCTAGTTACTAGGGTATCATGTGGATGAATACAGGGAGCAGGGATGGGAGTAGGTGGGCAGAGGATGAAGGGCAATGGCTGGGGGGCGTGGGGGTGAGGGTGAGAAGCCACAGGCTCTGAAACCACATGATGGACATTTGCCTTTTATTTTTTGCCAATTCAGAATCTCACTTCTCTTTTTCTATTTGTTGTGAGAACCCCCAGCGTATGGATCTTACACAGTGAAAGCCAAAGTCTCAGCCACCCCTCTTTCCATCTCTGGCATTTAGGGGCTGGACACTAAGGCCGACTTTGGCTTTAGGCTGCTGGCTGGGGTTATTTCAGGATGTTGTTGTTGTTAGTCGCTGTAGAGTCAATTCTAACCCATGGTGAACCCTTGTGTGCAGAGTTAGAACTGTGACCTTTCAGAAGCAGATTGACAGATTTGTCTTCTGGGACGCCTCTGGGTGGGTTTGAACCACCAACCTTTCAGCTGGTAGTCAAGTGCTTAACTATTTGCGCCATCCAGGACTCCCAAGGTGAGACTGTTGTTATCGTTAGTTGCCATTGAGTCGACTCTGCGAACCCATGTGTGCAGAGTAAAACTGTTCCATAGGGTTATCAAGGCTGTGACCTTTGGGAAACAGATCGCCAGGCCTATCTTTTGAGGAGCCTCTGGGTGGGTTTGAGCTACCAACCTTTTAGCTAGTAATCAAGCACTTCACCCTTTGTGCCATCCCCTTGACCTCCCTTCCGCCGCCAAAAAAAAACACAAACCCGTTGACGTCAAGTTGATTCCAACTCATAGTGGCCCTGTAGGAGAGTAGAACTGCCCCACAGAGTTTCCAAGGAGTGGCTGGTGGACTCGAACTGCCAACCTTTTGGTTAGCAGCCACCAGAGCTCGAGGGATACCTTATTTCAGGATAGCACTGGTTTTCTCAGGAGTCCTAGGCAGATAGGAGAGGCTAGCCCCCTGAGCATAATTCCACCCCGTTTTAACCTCCAAGATGTCTGTCTGCCTTGAAACCATGGTTTGATCCAGAGCAGAATCAGAGAGAATACGTTCTCTGTAGCCAGCATTTCCTCTCATACAGGCTTGTCTGGTTTCTTTTTTTTGCAGGGAAATTGAGGGAGAGACTAAAACTGCAGTTAGCTGCCTGTTTTCACTCTGTGGGCTTACACCCAGCTCATCGGGGCTGTGTTCACAGTATTTACATGCCAAATGTGCCACCAGGGGCTCACTGAAGCCTCAAAGACAGGAAGTGGGGGAGGAAAATTGGGCCATAAGAAGCCAGAAAAGCAGTTTTTGAGAAAGGAGTGGCTACTTATAAAAATTAGGATTCTCCAACTGGAAAGAAGCTTAGAAATAGAATCAATGAGTTGGAATCAACCTCAGTGGCTGTTTAGTCAGAAATTCCTGCTATGGCAGACCACGTACTTTGCCCACCCAGTAACTCTCCTCTTCTTCCTTGCTGGCTGAGTCCCAATTTCGTTCAAGCACTGGGTGCTCATGGGTTTTATGGGCACTCCCAGTGCCTGTTGACTAGATTAAACCAGTTAAGCTAATTCCTCTTCTGTGCTGGTGTGATTGGTGGAGGTGTGGGAGTGTGATACCACCCTCATCAATGAGATGTAAAGGGAAATCTGTGAGGGCTTCTGGGAATATCTTTTTTTATTCATAAAAAGAAACCCAACACCTGGGCCTTTCTGTATTTGGGCACATTTGTATGAGGAAGTGTTATTTGAACTCTGGCTGCTGTCTTGGACCATGGGGGAACACCATTAGTATTCCAGAGAAGCTATCCCAGAGCCCTGCTATCCTTGATGTGTTGAAACATCTACCTGTGAGTCACTGTATCTCAGGGCTTCACTTATTGTCAATAACATACTCTTTATCGTTTAAAACCTTTTTAATTGTTATTTCGTTACTTGCAGCCCAAAGCCCCCTAACTGACATAGTTGCCCATACTCATTTCACTAGCCTCCAGCAGAACACCCCTGGGAATGGAATGCTCATTACCTTCCTACCTTAAGGTAGTCCAGAGACTGTTATTAGGATAGAAGAGACTGTTATTAGGATGTCTCCTCTAACATTAAATTGAAATCCGATCTTGTCAACTTACCCCAATGTGTAGCCTGATTTCTACCCTCTGGAGTCAGAAAGAATAAGTCAGCTTCCTCTTTTCTGAGACATCTTTTTAGGTCTCAGAGCACAGCTTGAAAGTCAATCTTGTGTCTTGGCTTTTTCACGCAGTCCTTTCAAGTCATTGAGAGCCACTGCATGCAAAAGTGGGTCAGACACTTATCTAAATCCCTCATTTTACAGATGAGAAAACCCAGGCTGAGAGAGAGGGGACATGGTCTGCTCAAAGCCTCCCAGCGAGCCAAAGAAAGAGCCTCACTCACAATAATGGCAGGCAGACAGTGATAGTGACATAGTAGCTATTAATCAGTAAGAGCTATTGATCATTTTCCACTGGGGAGGGATCAGAATGCTTCATAAAGGGAGGTAGCATTTGGTCTTGATCTTAAAATATGGATAGTACTTAGACAGAGAAAGGGAGAGAGAGAAGAACCCATAGGTAGATACAATGATGGCCTCTGCAACAACGTCCACACTGCCTACTTGGGCAGTCTTCTGTCAGAAAGGTGACCACCTTGTGAGACAATTTATTCCATTCCCAAACCCTTCTAACACTTAGAATGTCTTTCTTAAATTAAGCTGAAGCCTACTTCTGTGACTCTAACCCATTGGTCCTAATTCCACCTTCCAGGTCCATGGAGAACACTGCAACTGTCCCAGACCTTCAGGCATGGGGCAGATCCCAGACTCTCCATTTCTCCAGGCTGAACACCTCAGTTCTTGTGGTCATTACCTGTGAAACTTTGCTTCATCGTCCTGGTCGCTAACCTTGGGACATGCCCTATTTGTTAATATTCCTTAAAGTTGGTTGCCCAGAACTGAGCATAACACTCCAAGGTAGTCTTCCTGGTAAGAATGGAAACCATCCATACCCACACAGCTTACCATCTATGTTATTTATTCTACCATCTTCATTAATATAACGTTACTGTTCTAGAAAACTCTTTTATATGAAATAAGGGTGGGAAGGTGTGGGAAGCACCCTATCTTTCCTAGCAAGATAAAAGTTGCAGATGATTTTACTGTTCGTCCCAGGGACTTTCTGAAAAGACTTATCAACTCTTCATCAGAAAGTATCAGATGAGTTTACACCCCAATGTTCTTTGAATTCCTCACCTTAAAGTCTTTGCTTGGCTGCGTCCACCAATCCTAAACCATTATATCATGATCCTTAACCAAGTCTAACCATGAACCCCACCCCACACTCATTGAAAGACTCACCTTAAACCAGACTTCAAAGTCCCAATAGATACCTTGACTTTACCTGACTCCCTCCTGGGCACCACTAAGACTCTGTTAAAGTTGTGCTTTCCCTTGCTGCAGTAAGAACGAACACAGTTTTTTCTTATCAACAGGTTACTTTTGTCATATTTTGGGTTGCCAGCATTCAGCCTAAGCAAACACTAGAAAAAGAAAGACCCTCAGCTCCCTATTTATTCCAGCGTGCAGAAAAGAACCTCCTTCCAGTTCTTCCTAAGAGCCCTCCTCATGGGGGTGGTATATCCAGTATGCAAGGTAAGCATGGTGTTTACTTTGCTTACCAGAATATCTATAGTGAATAATTTAAATTTTTTTTTTTAACTGCATCAAAGACTGCCTCTAGGTATGGCTAGCATCTGTCTCTCTCCCAACCCTATAACATCTTCCTACAGAATCAAAGCCTCTTCAAATTTATAATCCCTGACAGAGGCAGACAACCTGGTAAGCAAGTTAAGCACACGCTTACTTGTGTTTACTTACTAATCTGTAGTGAACAATTTCAGATGACCTTATGCTTACCTTGCCAATTGGATAATCCGCCCCTTCATTCCTCACCATGGACTGTTAGGAAGCTCCTCCTGCCATGATTTCCAAAGGTCTCCTTGGAAATGTTCTTTCCATGTTCTCCAATCTTCCTACAACTTGGGTTTTTCTCCCTGGAGCGTGAGAAAGGAGAAGCCATAAATTGCTCAACCTGCCCCATCAGTCACCCTCCTTATGCTTCTTTCATGTGATATTGTTTCTTTCACTCCATCACTTTCCTCTTCTCTCTCTCAATGTACAGATAAAGGAACATAAGGATATAGGTAAATATATAGGCAGGGTGGCCTCCTTTACCCTATCCATGCCCTGGCAGTGTTTTCTCCCTCAATCCTTGAGCTTTAACAAGCCTACTGCCGGAGTGGTCAAATTCAGTTTGTTTGTTTTTTACGTCTAATTGCCTTTCCTTTTTTCTTGGGGGAAATTTTAGGCTACATTTTCTGCAGCTGTCCATGTTCCAATATGATTTGCGGTGGAACAACTAATTTTATAGATGAATGTGTCCGGAAAATGGATTCTAAAGACCGCCTTCTTTCTGGTGAACCTTGAATATTTAAGATTTAAGCTGTATGATGTTGGGCAAGTCCTTCCCTTTGTGGGCTTAGTTTCCTCCTCTGTCAAGGTGGGTCTGGCCTAGATGATCTCCAAGGGTTCAATAGCTCCTTGAGAACCCACAATTCTCTGATTCTATGTCTAAAAAGGAAGGCATCCAGAGGAAAAAACATTTTTTTCTTTAATTTTTAAAATGAAACACACCAGTTGTAGAAATTAGAATACAAAGACATGCAAAGCCTGAAATGCCTGCTTTCCCTCCCTTCCCCACTGATAACCCCGAAGAAGGTGTTTTGGGGCAGTATTTGCCAAGAAGAAACCCTGGTGGCATAGTGGTTAAGAGCTACGGCTGCTAACCAAAGCATCGGCAGTTCAAATGCACCAGGTGCTCTTTGGAAACCCTATGGGGCAGTTCTACTGTCCCATAGGGTTGCTATGAGTCAGAATTGACTCGATGGCAATGCATATATATAGTATATATTTGCCAAGAGCACTCAGTACATGCTTTTTGATGAAGCTGGCCCCAAGGACCACAGTTCACTGTCATAAGGCAGGGTTGTTCTGGAAAGGGAACTCTGTGTGTTCTTTTGGTTTCTCTTTCCCCTGGAAGAAATGCACAGAATTTTCAGTGTTGTTTAAGAGCTGCAGAGCTCTGATGCCTGTCACCCCACCTATGTTTGTGCTAAGAAACAGAAAACAGAATCCTGGCCTGAGGCCAAGCCTCGGATTTGCAGGGAGCCAAACTTCAAGGAGGGTCAGTGACCAGGGAGTGACTGTCCCCCAGCAGCCATGGGCTGAATCCTAACTGTGGTACCTGGGACCTCTGACTGGGCCATCCAGGTCCAGGTCCAGATTAGACTGTTGGGCTCTTACAGGACAATGGTAACTGAGCTCAGCACTTTAGTCTTCCCACAAACGGAAACTTACCTTCTTAGATGTGTCTAAAGTTCTAATCGGCTATAGTTAGACTCAGTAGCAGAGATCTGAGATAATAGTAACTGTTGGAGAATAATATCAAGGTGCATGTTTATTGTCTGCCATTCCAGGGAAGCAGCCCACTATGGAGAGAGGGATTCAGGGCACTGACTACCGGAGTTCTTAGCCACATGTTTTACCCCGAGATTACACCCCAAGCCTGCCTCAAAACGGACCAGATCAGAGAGAGGAGGAGTACATTGAACCTAGCTTGGCCCCAGGAGAGCAATCTGGACCAGGCCTTGCTGATATTGGTGTGAGGTGCAGCTCAATGCTGAGGAAGGGGTAGCATAAGGAGAGGTATACAAGAGAAGGGGACAAACTGGGCTGTTCACAAGACAGAGCGGGAGAAGGCTGGGCCTCAGGGCCCTCTGGAGAGTTGAAGAGAGAGCCCGATTGAGTGAAAGAAAGCTGAACATGGCCCTTGGAAGAGAACAAGCGCCTTGCAGCCAATCCTGTGCCTTGATCCTTGTGGGGCCCCGGGAGGTTCACTGGGGACTAAAGAAGCCACAAAAAACAAAACTCAAACCTATTGCTGTTGAGTCAATTCCAACGCATAGTGACCCTTTAAGACAGAGCAGAACTGCCTCATAGGGTTTTTAAGGCTGTAATCTTCATGGAAGCAGACTGCCACATCTTTCTACCGTGGACCAGTAGTCCACCGTGCTAGGCCCTGGGGTTATAATGGTGAGTAAGATAGTCATCGCTCTAGCTCTTACGAAGGGTTCGGTCTAGTAGGGGAGGAGGACATTGAATTTATTTCCAAGTGAATGTCCAGGCAGAGGGTGGGATCAGAGGGGGGTGGGGGGCTCGAGATCTGGGCAGGGACAGAGTTATCAGCATTGCAGATGAGAGGACTGGCCAAAGTAATAGACACCTTCGAGGAAGTAAACAGTGAGTGGTCCGGTTGGCGTGGGCGGGGTGCTGGAGTACTCCTGGAGAGGGATGATGGAACTAGGGTGGTGATCATAGCTTGGAGGAGAAGGTAGAGGCACTCAGCAGGAGGTGATGTTGGATTGGACCAATGAGGAATGCAGAGGGAGGAGTCATGGATGACCACCCTGGGGTTTAGCTCAAATGAATGGATGTTGGAACAAACAGGAGGTGAGATTGGGTAGGGATCCGAGTGGGGAACAGAGGAAGGTTAGATGCTTCTACACAGTCTATTTAGCTCCAGGTTATACCATCATGTAAATCTCAGCTTCTAAATGGAGCCTCACTGGGATGAAAGCGCTTCCCTTCTGCAAAGTCGCTAGGAGGGGGGCTAGTGATCTCTCTGCTTTTTTTGAGGATTAATTCATTCTCAATGTTTTCTTCTCATCAATGAGTTGAGATAAGCAGAAGTAAGACTTTGGAAGGGGAGACTAGAGGAGCACTTCCTTAAAGGAAGGTGGGTTGAGGTTGATGGGAGGCTGGGGTCACAGGATGACAGGGAGTGGGACAGTGCAAAAGATTTTTTAAAATCCCATGGGAAAATCCATCTTTAAAACGGTCTTCCTGGGCTGTACATAATGGTTATTCTACTAAGTGCTCGGTTTCTACCTCTGTAAAATGGTGATAGTAATGGGATCGCCATGAGTTGGAAAAGACTGGCAACTAACAGCAAAAACAAATGTCCTCTCACAGGACTGTGGTGAGATTCCAATTAAATGAGGCATGCTATAGCCCCAAGCACAGCCCCTGACTTACAGGGAAAATAAAATAAAACAGTTGATGACCAGTCCATTTCGACTCCTGGCGCCCTCATGTGCGTTGGAGTAGGTCTGCTCCATAGGGTTTTCATGCCTTGCTATTTCAGAAGCAGGCCATCAGGCCTTTCTTCTGAGGCATTTCTGGGTGGGTTGGAGCCACCAACCTTTCAGTTAGTAGCCCAGCACTCAACTGTTTGTGCCACCCAGGGAGGTGCTTTGTAAATGTTAGTTTCCATCCTTCATCCTTGGCCTTAATCAGCCCCCATTTAATGGAGGGTGTTATGAGTTGGCCCAGCTTACCATGAGGATCAAATGAGACAAGTATGCGAAAGTATTGTGTAAACATAAGGGTGTAATTATCATCAAGATGACGGTGATTAATGACAATAATAGTAATGAAATGTGGCCTGAGGGGTCAGTAGGCTTGTAAACAGCAGGGGTAGCTGAAAGGCCCCATAGCAACTGTGTTCCCCATGCAGCAAAAATGGGTGGGAAACAACATGGCTGGCTAGAAAGAGCTTGGGATGTGGTCTGAAGGACTTGGCATTGAAGGTTGACTCTGCCACCATGAGCTGTGTGGCCTCCTGAAATTAGGTAACCTTTTTGGGTCTTGTATCTTCATCTGAACAATGTGGCTGATGCCACCCAGGACACAGGGGTGTCACCAGCACGTGAGCCAATATGTAGAGCGCCTGGTACACAACAGGCTGAATAGCACAGTGTCAACTCCTTCCCTCGGTTGCTGTGCAACCTTAGGAGAACTACTTAACCTCTCAGCGTCTCAGCTTCCTCATCTGTAAAATGTGGATAGTAATAGTACCTAAATCCTACGGTTTGACTAATTAAATCACATGATGTGTGAAAGCGTGTAGACAATGCCTGACGTAACCAAACCAAAAACCCATTGCCATCAAGTTGATTCTGACTCATAGCAACACTATAGGACAGAGTAGAGCTGCCCAATGGCATTTCCAAGGAGCAGCTGGTGGATTCGAACTGCCAGCCTTTTGATTAGCTGCCAAGCTCTTCACCACTGCACCACCAGGGCTCCATGCCTTACCAAGTCAGTGTTAATTACTATCAATGCTGGTGCTCTATGGTGCTGGCTCTCCTCTTCCTGCCGGTCCTCACCCCAGGACTCCTCTGAAGCTTACCTACAGCACTTAGCTGGGGGAAGGAGGCTGCTTGAGTAACAGAGAGCCCTGGATCCCAGAGAGCTTTTGTGCCATCCCACAGAGCTTTTCAGGAGCAACCCAGGGGTTGTTTGGGAGGCGTGGGTGGGCTCGGGATCTTCTGGTAACCTTGATAGGCCTGAGATACTCCCAGCACTCTAAGCCAGGTCCCTCTCCTGAAGGTGGCAGGGATGGCTCCTTTCTTCCATCTTCTTTGTAAAATCTTCTGGATTCAGACTGAGGGCCTGGGAGAAACAGGAGCATTCTTCGTTGCCTATGGGTCCGGAACACAGCCCAGAGCCAGTAAGGCTTGCCGCCCTCTACACGACTTAGTGTCAGCCTAGAAATCAGTGACTCCAACTCACTCGCTGCTGGAGAAGGGGAAAGCAGGCCCAGAGAGGGGCAGTCACTTGCCCCAGGCCATTGAACATGGCCAACCCTACAGCCCGGGGCTCCTGACTATCCACGGCTCTCTCCTATCAGGGTGGCTGTTGACTCCACTCTCTCACGCAGCAGCAGATTAACCAGTAAACAGAGTATGCACTGGTCTGCATTGATCAAGGTACGCAGGGGATTAATTGCATTTATTTGCTAATCAGTGATGAGCAATTTCACATGGGTTTCACCACGTCTTTGTTGTGGTGGGGGCCAGGCGAAATTGTGCATGGCAAATTGGTGTGAAGGAACAATTGGGCCTATGCATACCTTGCTTATTGGGTCATCCAGCCCTGCTGTTGTCACCTTCCATGTTGAGGACAGTGACTCTCAGGTGTGTGCAGAGACTCCCGGCTTTTCACGCCCCTGTCTGGAATTCTTCCAGCCCTTTATTTCCAGCACATCCTTTCTTTCCACATGGATTGCCTTCTGCTGAGCCTGGTTGGATGGAGATCGATGACACTGAGAAAATTTGCACAGAGGAGGAGTTTGTGGTTTCCCCCCTCGGATATGACGAGGCTGCCTGAGGCTTGTGGTCAGATAAGGTTCCTAGCTTTGTAATCGCCTCCGCAAAAGGATCGCAGAATCTTGGAGCAGGAAGGGGTTTCTAGAAGAATTCATTTTATCCAGTTCCTTCACTTTGCAAATGAAGGCACAAAAGACCCAAGACCCATTGCTGTTGATTTGATTCCAACTCATAATGTCCTTGAACTGCCCTATAAAGTTTCTAAGGAGCGCCTGGTGGATTCGAACTGCTGACCTTTGGGTTAGCAGCCATAGCACTTAACTACCATGCCACTAGGGTTTCCACAAAAGACCCAGAGTAGTGAAATGATGTGCCCCAGGAAAGAGAATCAACTGTTCCCTTGGTGTTTTCCTCCCCTTTCTGAACCTAGGTCCCTGGAAAAGAACGAGCCTGGAGCTGGATGAGGCCAGGATGGATGGGGGGTGAGAACTGGGGTCAGGAAGCCTCCATAGGAAGCTCCTCCTAAATTCCAGGTAAGATATGGTGGGAGCCTGGATTCAGGAAGTCACAGGGTAGGTAGGTGGGGAGTGAAGGCTAAACATTGTATTCTAAGACAATTCTGAGAGAGAGAGTTGATGGGTGTGGTGACGGGCTACCTGTGTGAATTGGGGGAAGGTTCTGGTGTAGCTGCTGGATGGATGGGTGTAATCAACCAGGACCAGGAATGTGGAGGAGGAGGGAGCTTGAGAAGGATGGTTAATGAGCTTTGGACACATTAAAGGAGGTACTCAGGGTATGTCTGGAGGAGGCCGTTCAGTAGGCAATGTAGATGTGTGGGCCGAAAGCTCAGACTCCAGGAGTGAACGTGAGATTTGGGATTCCACCAGCATGTACGAGAAGCTGACCACACTGGAGGGAGAGATCACAGCCAGGTAACTGCAGGGTCAGAGCTGAGTCCCACCCAGTGCTCTTTCCAATAAGCCACATTCCTGAAGGAAGATGGCAAAGGATTATGGGCACCTCCCCAAAGAGGACGGCACTGGGTCTTTTTTCCCCAAAGAGGCTTTCCTTCCCAAGCTTTCACAATCATTACCAGTATCCCATCTGTCCATATATATGACTGTCCCTCCCTGTCCAGAGAGCCAAATGCTACCTGTTCTCAAGAACAGCAGGCCTGTTTGATGCTTTCTGGTCTTGGCCAAGACTTTGCTAGGAGTTAAGAGAGCTCAGATGAAGCACGTACAGATGCGATTGTCTACCTCAGTCTCCTTGCCACCCAAGATGATCCAGTCCAGGCAGGGTGTCTGTTGATTTCTCTGACCCCAGACAGGCCCAGAGCCACACAGAGGGACAGAGTGAGCCACTGAGAGGCTAAGTGGCTTTCTCTGGTGCCCTGAGTGCAACATTACTCACTATTACCGTGAGTTCTCTCCCATTGCTTGGTAATTAATGTTAAATCCCAAATGAGTATGTGCTCTGGTTCCTGGCAGCTTTAAAGAATAGAGGTCAAGAGCAAATGAAAGCATTTCTGGGATTTCTTAGATCAGGTGGCTAAAACTTTTTTTTTTAGTTTTTGAATAACTCACTTCAGATTTAGCAGAACTTCCATCAGAAGGATTCTGGCATATCAGCATGAGTTGAGAACCCTTCTTTTGAATAATACATTATTTATTCAGTGCCTACAGTGAACCCGGCAGGTGACAAGCTAAACTTCCTGGCACACACAGGCAGGACCCAGAAACAATAGAGGGATGGCAGCCTGGTCTCAGGTTGGCCCCTCCAAGGAGGAAGAAAAAGAATGTTTGTTGGTGGTGAGAGCCCTCCCTGTTCTGAATAGGGAGGGAAATTTTGTGTATTCCCAGTGTGCCAGGCACTGTGCTGGGAGCTTCTGTACACGGTGACATTTATTCTCCACCACAACCCTCTGAGGTGTGTATCATCACCTCCATTTTACAGATAAGCAAATGAGGCCTTGAGGGTGGTAGTAAATTAGCTAAAGTCTTGAACCCAATTCTCCAACTTAAAATCCAGAGCTCCATTCAATACTGTGTTGGAAGAAGCTGATAGTTGATGTGGTAGCTAGTCTCCAAGATGGCCCCAATGAACTACACCTTGCAGTATTCACGCTCTTATGTAGTTGCCCCCCACAGTGAGTCTGGACTGGCCGTGTGTTACCAATTGAATGGGGTAGAAGCAATGCTGGTGTGACTTCTGAAACGAGGTCGTAAGAAGTCTTACAGCTTCTTGCTTTGGTCTCTTAGAACTCTTACTCCAGAAGAAGCCAGCTGCCATGTAGAAGTCTGGCTGCTCTGAGACTGCCATGCTGTGAGGAAGCCCACGCTAGCTACATGAAGAAGCCACATAGAGAGATGCTCAGGCAGCCCCCGGCTGTTCAAGCCATCCCAGCTGAGATACCAAACATGAGACAGAAGAAGCCATTTTGGATGCTCCCTCCCTGTCAAGTCTTCAGATGACTCTGGCTTCAACTGCCATCTGACTATAACTGGTAGGAACTGCCTAGCTGAACCCAATTAGCTCTCAGAACCATGGGTGATGATAATAAACCATTGTTTAAAACAAAGTTTTGGAGTGTTTGTTTCACAGCAATAACTGAACCAATTGGGTTTCAGAACTATATAATCAATAGTTGTCATCATGACCAGTTTTTACCGAGCATTTGTTACGTGTCAGACTCCCTATTAAGTGTTCTGCTTT
Organism: Elephas maximus indicus; assembly: GCF_024166365.1. Classification (NCBI taxonomy): domain Eukaryota; kingdom Metazoa; phylum Chordata; class Mammalia; order Proboscidea; family Elephantidae; genus Elephas; species Elephas maximus. Next base: position 20,079,530 of record NC_064819.1, on the reverse strand, counting down.
TATCATCTCAATCTTCATAAGAACCCTATGAGATAGAGCGCATTATTATTCATTATACCTGCTTTTCAAATAAGAAAGTTTCAGAGAGGTTAAGTAATAAGCCCGAGGTTACACAGAAAATAAGTGGAAAGGCCAGGAATCAAACCCTGACAATCCACCTCTAAACCCCTTGCTCTTATAAGTTGCTCTGTTGTGTGTCTGGATGCAGGTGACTCAGGGCACTGCTCTACTGAGAGATGGATTCAGATTGGCAGCGACTTGCCCTGGGGAGTCTTACTTTTGCCCAGAGAACTTCTTCTGGGTGGTTTGGTATAGCTCTCTGAGCTCATGCTAAGAGTCTTGCAGAGACCAGCAGCCGGGGCTTTGTGAATTCATCCACACAGAGAAACAAATGGTTCTGACCTTTTCTTTTAAAAATGTTTTTCAAGGGAAGTCAGTGCTGCCAGCAAGGTCTAGACTGATGGCTTCAGATGCTGAGAAGTGGGGCCTCCACCTGCGATGCTTCACTTGGCGCCTTGGGTCAGATCAGCCACAAACGTAACAGGGCTCAGAAATGTCACTTCCATTGCCTCTTCTGCATACATCCTCCCCTCGCCCCCAACTTTTCTCTTGATCTTGAGTGCTTTCCTAGTCTGTGAGACATTGGGGCTGCTTTAGATTCCCCGTCCTCAGAGCAGAAGAAAAGGGAAAAGGGGAATTAAATGAAATTGGAAGGCATACATGAGGGCAGGAAATAAAAGGTGAAGATAGAGGCCCATGCTTCTGAGTGAAGACGTAGGAACCAACCTGGACTGGCTTCTCCAGGCTGGGCCCTGTGGAGGCACCAGGCCAGACTGACACAGTCCCAAGCTCCCCTACATCATGTCCCTTCATGGGGTGATGGAGATAGGATCCTGGGCTGGAAGGACTGTGACTTGGATTTGCCATAGCAGCTCTTGTTCTAGGTGTAAGTATTGAAAAGCCCTGATCTCCAGCCTTTGCCTCATTCTCTTCTCTCTCTTTTTTCCAGCTGTGCCTCTCCTTAGACTCTGCCCTCTCCCTATCCAGCCCTGTCCCCACAGGTCAGGGCACACCATGATCACAGGCAAGAGGAATGAGGAGTGTGCGTCAGGAAACAGCAAAGGGACATGTTGGGAGGCACAAGAATTTGAAGAGGAGACTTGCCCACAGGGAGAAGGGTTAGCCTGGTGGGCGTAGTCCTCCACTTTTCAGCCTTCTAAGAGCTTTCAGTCTTTGCTGCTAGATCCTCCATTCCTGTCTGGATTCTGCCCTCTGCACTGTATGCTCTCTGCCTGCATAGCAGTCATCATGGTGGGAAACCCTGTCTTCCATACCAATTGTCACTGAACATCAGTCCTTTAAGTGCCACTTCTACCATTTTTTTCATATCCCTATTCCAATGGTGGCACAGTGGTTATGTGTTTGGCTGTTAACCAAAAGGTTGGCAGTTCAAACCCACCAGCTGCTCTGCGGGCGGGAGAAAGATGTGGCAATCTGCTTCCGTAAAGATTATAGCTTTGGAAACCCTATGGGGCAGTTCTGCTCTGTCCTACAGGGTCTCTATAAATTCGATGGCAATGAGTTAGGTTTTGTTTTTATACCACATGTACTATTATTTATTTTTTTAATTATTCAAATTTTAATTTTAATGTACAGTGTAAGAAACAAACTTTTGAATCAACTAAATGTTATGGAAGATGAAATGGCAAATAAATTAGACCTGTGTTAAAATAGAAGTTCAGCTAAATGTCCAAACTTAAAGACATGACAGCCAGAGATAAACTTCGGTTCCACAGTCTTCTTTAAGAGGTTGAACTCTTTCAAACACAACTTCAGTATGAACTGGTCTAGAACTCAATAGCATAAACCAAAAAATACCTATTGCTGTCAAGTAGATTCCAACTCACAGTGATGCTACAGGACAGAGTAGAACTGCCCTATAGAGTTTCCAAGGAGAGCCTGGTGGATTCAGACGGCTGACCTTTTTGGTTAGCAGCCGTAGCTCTTAACACCTACACCAGCAGGGCTTCCATAAACAGCCTATGGGAATGCTTATTAACAGGGATGGTGATCAGGGAGGGACAAGTTTTGTTGATGCTGTTTTGATAACATCCACACATAAAATCACCTTTGCTGCTTCAGCTACACTCAGGAGACCTTTTCACTTAACTTGGAATCTTTCTGTTATACCTTATATTGCCATATCTTCAGTGGTGCCTTCTTTCATATCCACTCTAGCTGTTATATTGCCTTCGCTGTGGGCAGCTCGGAGCTGTGCCACCAGAGCTGCACTGTTGTAGCCTGCATTGTCAGCTATGATGGTTGGCAACATTCTCAGTGCTTTAGAATAAGACTTCATTGCAACAGATTCTATTGGCAAGCTGTGTAACAGCATGAGCCATCCACATCTCAGAACAGCCTTATCTTAGTCATCTAGTACTCCTAGTCCATATGAGTGGCGACTCCACCTTTGGAAACTCCAAAGGCCATGGCTTCACTCTTTGAGACCCCAGAGGTCGTGGCCATACCCTTTGAGACTGAGGTAGCTTGGCTTCCTGTGTTCCTTGTCTCTTCAGCTTCTGCTTCCTGGTTTCTTGGCCTCTCAGCCCTTCGGGACTCACCACCCCCATCTGCCCTGCTGGGATAAGTGTTCCAAAGCTCAGTAGCTCCACTGATAAGTAAGTGCCTGGAGGTATCCCACTCTGCCAGGAACCCTCCTGCCAAAGACACTCAGCTCTCTCGCTTGCTCTGTGGGTTGGCTCCAGTGTTGTCTTGAGCTGGTCTCCTGGTTCTGCTGCTGCCAGTTCTCTGCTGCTGCCATTTCTCTGTCACTGCCGATTCTCTCCTCACTTCCCTCTGAGTCCTCACCAGAATTGTCTGATGTCCATAATTCCACCAACAGTATCTTCAAGGCAACCACTTCCATCTTATAGGTATCTGTTAGAGCAGCACCCACTCCTGGTACCAAATTCCATCTTAGTTATCTAGTGCTGCTATAACAGAAGTACCACAAGTGGATGGCTTTAACAAAGATAAATTTATTCTCTCACAGTCTGGGAGGTTAGAAGCCCAAATTCAGAGCACCAGTTCTTTTTTTTTTTTTTTAGTTCTAAGGCAAGGCTTTCTCTCTCTGTAGGTTCTGGAGGAAAGTCTTTGTCATCAATCTTCCCTTGGTCTAGGAGTTTCTCTGTGCGGGAATCTCAGGTCCAAACGACACGCTCTGCTCCCAGCACTGCTTTCTTGGTGATACAAGGTTCCTATGTCCCTCTGCTTGCTTTTCTTTTTTATATACCAAAAGAGATTGGCTCAAGACTCAGTCCAATCTTGTAGATTGAGTCCTGCCCCATTAACATAACTCCCATCTCATCAACTTCATAGCGATAGGATTTACAAAATATAGGAAAATCACATCAGATGACAAAATGGTGGACAATCATACAATACTGGGAGTCATGACGTAACCAAATTGATACATATATTTTTGGGGGACACAGTTCAATCCATGACAAGCTTCTGCCATAAATTGTTCTAGAATCCTTTACAGTTTGGGCAACAACACAAAGAGCATCATGCAGAAATCTTTCTGCTTCATCCAAGATTTGTTGAATGGCACCACTAAGAACGATGATGCAAGCTTGACCAAGTGCTATCCCGAAAAGGTGAATGAATGTCTTTTCCAGTCATGACTTCCTTAATAAGTTTGCAATTCCAGGCTTCACCAAGCCTGGGTGATCAAAAATAGAAGCAGTTTCATCACCTGTGACAAGTGCTAGGTGTTCCAAAATCTGTGTGCTCAATAACCATGACACCAGCAGCACCAAAGAGATGTTCAAGGTAATTGTAAATGAATTACCTGTTAATAAAGCAATTGATTCCATGCTTAAGAACATGTTCAACTTTCCCCTTCATTTTCTTCTTTTTCTGCATGATGTATTTCTGCAAACTTTGCTGTAGAGTCAATGCTTACCCTGGAACCAAATATCTTTATTTTGTTCATATCCATCCCAGTATTTGCAATAAGAATGTTAGCATTTTCAATTCGCTTTGGTTGATTTCCTCCAAATTTTTTATCCAACAGAAAGCCTTCATCTAAATGGGAATCTGCCAGAAGTCTTCCTAGCATGAATTGCCTCCAGATTACCAGAGCCTTTCAGTCTGAGAGCAGCTTCTACAGCTAACTTAGTAAAGTCAGCTTTGTGATGAGTAAGCGGTTTTGAGAATAATGTTGTTTCTGCAGTATTCATTAAATCTTGATGGAATTTAATTTCATCAGAACCATGATCAACTGCGGAATTCAACAGAGCCTCTCTTGCTGCCTTTGTGGCTTCTCTCCAACCACAATGATGGTCTGTGGATGAATCTTTTTTGCAATTAAAGTTTCTGCTTCCCTTAATAGTTCTGCTGCTAAAACAGTTACAGAGGTAATGCCATCACCAACTTCATCATCTTGAACCCCTGACATATCAACTAAAACTTTAACTGCTTGCTGAATTGTCAGTACCAATGTTTTTTTTTAGAATAGTTGCACCATCATTGGTTGCCATAAGGGAAGCATCTCATCTGCTGCTTAAAAGAATCTTATCCATGCCCTTGGGTCCCAAAGGGCTCTTTACCAAGTCTCCAATAGCAATGACACCAGTAAAGGAAGACAGATGAGCTTTCTCTGCATTGACTCTAGCCTTCAAGATGTTACTAGAAGCAAGAGAAAAGGACGCAAGTAGATATTCAAGAGAAAAGTAACTTACAGCTTACTTTTTAAAACAAATGAAGCTCTCCATCATCGATACAGTCATTTATTTAACGGAAAGGGAGAGATGTATAAGTTGTGAGGAAAGTGACTTTTAAGATCTATGTAGGCACCAGGTACAAAAATCATACACTAAAGAGATTGATTGTTAACTATGGGAAGACTAAATGCAGGGACCGCAGGCCACTTGTGGGAGGACCACCAGGTAGGTGAGGGAAAATGGTGGCCTCCATCTTCGAGCCTCCAAACCTGTTGCCATCGAGTCAATTCCAACTCATAGTGACCCTACAGGACAGAGTAGAACTGCCCCATACAGTTTCCAAGGAGCGCCTGGTGGATTCGAACTGCCGACCTTTTGGTTAACAGCTGTAAAACTTAACCACTATGCAAACCAGGTTTCTTTGAGCCTCTGGCATGCCTTATTATTAGTTTATTTTAAATTGGTTTTTTATATTTACATTCATTGATTTTAAAAGTGAAACTATGTAATGGAAACACTTGCTATAAATAGAAGAAAACTATGCCAATGAACACAACGAAAAACAAAAGTGTCATTAAATTTTAGCTAAATACTGTTGCCTGCCAAGACCCTAGACCTGAAACTTGCACTGTGTTTATTAAAAGGAGTATTGCTATCTGTTAAAGTCATACTAGCTCATTGGAGACTTTCTCTCATTGTGAACTAAAGAAGCCAAAGGAAATTGAAAAAGGCAAAATCTTGTTATGTGATTTACTGGTATTCCATGTTGTGTCTGTATTTACCTAAAATCATTTCTTCTCCCACCTATGGTCTGTATTTCATGCTTTGATTATCATGGCCTTGCCATGGGTTGTCTTTAAGGACAGGTTTTACTGCCTCGAAAAGTCTTTTCTTACTGCTGCTGCCTATATCTATCCCTTCCTTCTCTAAATATTTATAGTAAAACGTACCATTTATTATGATACATACTGTCACCTGATTGTTCTGGGATTTCATGTTCTATCTTGCCAGGAGTCTCAAGCTCCCAGGATGCAGTAACTGTAAACTCTTTTTTCAGTGTGTCTGTGGGAAGCTGTCTTAGTTATCTGGTGCTGCTCTAACAGAAATACCACAAGTGGGTGGCTTTAACAAACAAATTTATTCTCTTACAGTCTAGGAGGCTAGAAGTCAGAATTCGGAGCATCAGCTCCAAGGAAAGGATTTCTCTCTCTGTTGGTTCTGGGGAAAGGTCCTTGTCATCAATCTTCCCCTGGTCTAGGAGTTTCTCAGCACAGGGACCCCGAGTCCAAAGCACACGCTCTGCTCCTGGTGCTTCTTTCTTGATAGCACGAGGTCCCTCTTCTCTCTGTTTGATTCTCTTTTTATATCTCAAACGAGATTGACTCAAGATATCACTTAATCCTATAGATGGAGTTGTGCCTCAGTAACATAACTGCCACTAATCCTGCCTCACTAACATCATAGAGGTTAGAATTTACAATACATAGGATAATCACATCAAATCACAAAGTGGTGGACAATCACACAATACTAGGAACCATGGCTGTTATGGGCTAAAATGTGTCCCCCTAAAATGTGTGTCAACTTGGCTAGGCCGTGATTCCCAGTATTGTGTGATTGTTCACCATTTTGTGATCTGATGTGATTTTCCTATGTGTTGTAAATTCTACCTCTATGATGTTAATGAGGCAAGATAGGAGGCAGGTATGTTAATGAGGCTTGTATCTTGAGTCAATCTCTTTTGAGATATAAAAGAGAGAATCAAGGAGAGAGGGGAACCTCATACCACCAAGGAAGCAGTGCTGGCAGCAGAGCATGTCCTTTGGCCCTGAGGTTCCTGCGCTGAAAAGCTCCTAGACCAGGAGAAGATTGATGACAAGGACATTCCCCCAGAACTGACACAGAGATACAAACTTTCCCTAGAGCTGGCACCCTGAATTTGGACGACTAGCCTCCTAAACAGAAGGAAAAGTGGTGGGGGTTTCATACAGAATCTTTCAAGCTGCTGAGAACAAAAGTGATGCTCGATTTTCCTGCTGAATTAAATTTCGTTCCTTGTTACTGCCAATTACAATTGTGTTACCCTGAAGTTGGTTTTATACCCTCGTATCAAATAATATCTATAAAAATAACAAAAATTTCTCCAGCTCAGCATATTTATTTCATGCAGTGTGCAATATAATAAAATTCTGGCGTCACAAAAAGAATTTTCAAAATCACCTACATTTTGTGTAAAAGGCTGTGTTGTCTAGAGTTAGAGTAATATAAATGAAAGAAGAAAAGCATTTGAGATTTACTGACTAAATTTACCCTTTACTTTCTTACTTATCCAGTCAACAAACCTTGACAGAACACCTACCATGTGCCAAACACTAATAAACTCTAGGCAAATTAAAACAAAAACCAAACCCATTGCCGTCGATTCTAGCCTTTAGTGACCCTACAGGACAGAGTAGAACTGCCCCATAGGGTTTCCAGGGACTGCCTGTTAGATTCGAACTGCCAGTCTTTTTGGTTAGCAGCTGTAGCTCTTAGCCACTACACCACCAGCGTTCCCAGGGGAGTAAAGGTCAAGAGTAAGATGTGTTTCTGATTTGGGGAAGTCCATAGAAAAGTAAGATAACATGGAAACCAATAATTACAATTTCACACAAATTCAAGAATACCAGTATGTGCAAAATGCTACAGAAACCAGAAGAGAGATTTTGGTCATGAAAGCTAACACAGAAGAGGTCACCTTTAAATTAAGCTTTGAAAATCAGCCAGACTTGTCAGAGAAAGGGCATACCAGGTAAAGAAGGAGCAGGAATAAAGGCCATGGAGGCTTGAATATGGGTGTTTCGGAAGTGGTCAACAAGTAGAAGTGGATTAGTATAGAGTATCAAGGGAGAGAGACAGGAGATAGGCTGGAAAGAGAGGTAGAGGCCCAACTGGGAAGGTTCTTACGTGCCTGTCAGGAGTTGTTGAAGATCTTTAAATAAGAAAGTATAGCAGGGATGGCTAGTTACCTACCCCAATATTCAGTTTCCCCTTCCAACTTACTAGCCACACGGGAAGCTGAGAAATTTAGTCTTTTGTTCTGGAAATTAATATTAAAAAATTAAAAAATTATTATTTTTTTTTATATTAATTTCCAGAACAAAAGACTAAATTTCTCAGCTTCCCGTGTGGCTAGTAAGTAGCCATATGAGTACGTTTTGGCCAACGAGATATAAGTAGAACTGTTGCGTGGAACTTCTAGAAAGTCTGCTTAAATGAAAGGGAGATAAGGAGAGATTCTTTTTGCCCTTTTGCATTTCCTCTTCCTTTGGTTTACAACTTGGACATGGTGGTTGGAGTGCCAGCAGCCCTTTTGGACTACAAAGTCACCTTGAGGATGGAAGCCAGAACTAACAATGGCAGAGAAGGAACTACCAACATTTAATGCTATTTTCTTTCTTTCTTTCTTTTTAATGTGAGAGGTAAATACATTTTTATGTTGTTTAAATTGCTGTTTGAGTTTTTATACTCTTCAGCCAATCCTAATCTTAACTATAATCAAACCTCTTCGATTTGAAGACCTTGTTCTGATAATCCCAACATCTGCGTCTCCTTTGGGTCTATTCCTATTTTCTTTCTCTTAGATTTCAGTCATTCAATCTTGCCTCCTGATGTGCCTCATAAAGCCAGACATTGTATAGAGCTACACTGTCCAATACAATTACTGCTATCCACAGTAGCTATTTGAATTAAAATTAAGGTTAAATAAAATAAAAAATTCCGTTCCTCAGTCGCACTAGCCACATTTTGAGTGCTCACTAGCCACACGTGGCTGGTGACTACTGTGCTGGTCAGTGCAAATCATAGAACATTTTCACCACTGCAGAAAGTGGACAGTGTTGTTGGTATAGGGATTATTCGAGGCTCTGCATGTTGTTACCTTCCTTCAGAGAGGAAGCTCATTTCTGACTGGCAGTTAGGCTCGGGGCCACATTGACTTGATAGGCCCTGCACTCCAATTTTTGTTCTGTAGCCCAGTGAGACTGTTGAATGCTCTGTTCAGCTTCTCAAACTCTAGACTGCTGTTTATGAAAGGGTAAATGCCTCCAGAGGAGCCAAATGCCAGGCTCACCTCTTTGTACTTGCCTATCACCAGGATCTTGGCCCTTCCCATCTTTGCTGCCTTGGTAGCTCTCCAGTGGCTTTAAATGGTTGTGTTTAATAATATATTCTATTGAGTTTTCTAGTTATTATTGGCAAGAGGTTTGGTGTGCTACAAGCTAGTCTACCATAGCTGGAAGCAGAAGTCACTTTTCTGTTTTAGCCATATAGCCCTGGGGGCAGTGCAGAGAAAGTCTGGTGGAATATTCTAGGCAAGAGGCAATGAGGGCTTGAACTAAGGCCAGGCAGGAAGGGAGGGACAGATTTAATAAATCTTGGAAATGTAGGAAAGTAGAATTACCAGGGGGCAGTAGTGGCTCAGTGGTAGGGTTCTTGCTTTCCCTGAGGGAGACCTGGGTTTGATTCCCAAGCAATGTGCCTCATGTACAGCTACCACTTGGCTGTCAGTGGATGCTTACATGTTGCTATGATGCTGAGCAGGTTTCGGGGGAGCTTCCAGACTAAGGCTAGAAGAAAGCCCTAGAGATCTACTTATGAAAATCAACCAGTGAAAACCTTATGGATCACAACTATTCACTCCCGTTGTGCATGGGGTTGCCATGAGTCGGGGTGGACCTCATGGCAGCTAACAACAACAACAACAACAGAGTTAGCAGGAACCAGTCTCTGACTGGATGTGAGTGCGAGGAAGAGGGGGAAGTAGAGTAAGAGCTCAAGGATGAGCTTCAGGCCATGGCCCTCAGAAGTCTTGGGCAACAAGGTGGATGTACCCTTTTCATAGTGATCTAAAGACACAGGGTCTGGGGAGAATTCTTTCTGGTGGCTTTGGTGGTGACCACAATAAGTGTGAAGTGTGCAGTGCCCTGTGTCAGTGATATTGGTGGCATCAGCTCTTAAGTCTGTTGTACAGTGGCAGTGGCAACAGTACCTTCTCCAGGCTAGTTCTGTAGCATGATTTGGTGTTGTTTTGGCTGCTGCCTAACTTATTTTTTTCCCCTAGTCCTTTTCTTCCTGCTTTTCCAGCCTTCTGAACAATTCTGATATCCTTTGAATAAACTATTTTCTGTTTCTAGAGTCCATTTCTGTTGCTTGCATCCCCAAACTCTGCTGGATAAAGACATGCACATTCATAATGCCCAATGTATATATTACAGAGGGTTTTCTTCCTGTGGATTGAATTTCTTAGTATAACTCTGGTAAGCTCACGTGTCCTGTTTTTCAGACATTCTAAGAAATGACAGGAAAAAGCCACAATGTAGCCATGAGAGAGGGATGGTGGTAGAGCAGAATGGCTATTTTAAGCAGTGGTAGTATAATAAATATCTGTGGTATAGTTGAAGCCATGGAAATGGATGCTATTTCCCAGATATTGTATAGCCTGAAAAAGAGAGTTCATGAACTTTTATTTAGTCAGACTCAGGGAATCACTACATCAGTGTGGCCCTTGAAGCCCAGCAGGCCACAGGAGATCCAGGGAGGATTCCTGATACCTGGACATCTGCTGTTCAGAGGAGGTGTGTGGCCAGCTCATGGGGGATCCTGCTGGCTAAATTAAAGCATTTGGACTTTACCCTGGGGGTATTGAGGAGTCACTTAAGGGTTTTCAGTAGGTTAAGTGACATGGGTTATATTTTGGAAAGGTGGCTCCACATGAAAATAGTTGGGAGGGGAAAAGACTACGTATTGTGAGACCAGTTAGGATGGGCTATTGTGGTCCACAGGAGAGATGATGCAGATTTGCATGGGGCCATGTGGTAGGGATGTAGACGAGGGAAGAGAACTGACAGATATTTTGGAGACAGAGTTGATTGGATGAGGGTGAGGCCTAGGGTTAACTATAGATGCTCCTCCCTAAGGTTATGCATGGGAAGAACACAGGATTTAGTGGAAAGATGACGAATTCTTTTTAGATATGGTGGTTTGAAGTACCTGTGGGACATTCAAGGCAGTTGGAGAGACCAAGAATCTAAGGATCAATGTCCCACGTGTTGGGCAGTAAACACTTTGAAGGTCCCCTTTTCATCTTTACATATCTCTGGTGCCTAGTCCAGGTCCTGGCATATAGAAATTTAATAAGTAGTTGTTGAATGTATAGATGAAAAAAATACACATAAGAACAAGAAAGAGCTTCAGCGTGATCAACAGCAGACCTGAGCCCCAGTCTTTGTCTGCTATCCCCTTGTTCCCTGAAACACCTTCGGAGGTCACTGACTCTCTCATCAGCACCCATATCTATAAAACGGAGGTGGAACCAGTTGTTAAGGGTCATCCTACGATGATGCTCTGTGATCAGTGAACTGACCTCATTCTATTTTTTGCATTATGTGACTAAAGGGAGTCCAAAGAATTAAAGCTCTAATTAGAACTCAAAGCATTGAAGATTATAAGAGCTTGCCGAACTAATAGCTGCAGAAGTCAGGGAAAACTTCAGAGAAGAGGTGTTTGGAGCAGCACAGGGGAGGTGGAGGCATCCCCGGTTCAGGAACCAACAGTATGGAGGGGGATATGTATATATATGCATATATATGGTATATATGGAAACCTGGTGGTGCAGCATTAAGAGAGAGCTGGGCTGCTAACCAAAAGGTCGGCAATTCAAACCCACCAGTCTCTCCTTGGAAACCCTATAGGGCAGTTCTACTCTGTCCTATAGGGTTGCTGTGAGTCGGAATAGAGTATGGTTTTTGGTTATGGTATATATTAAGGTGCAGAAAGGAACTGATTTTGGGGGAGCCAAAAACAAAACAAAACAAAACCCCCCCAAACCAAACCTGTTGCTGTCTAGTTGATTCCGACTCACAACGACCCTATAGGACAGAGTGGAACCGTCCCATAGGGTTTCCAAGGAGTGACTGGTGGTTTTGAATTGCCGACCTTTTGGTTAGCAGCCAAGCTCTAAACCACTGCGCCACCAGGGCTCCAAGGCAGTCCCTATTTCCTCTTCCTCATGCTTTAGAATCACTTGTGTTTTGAGTAGCCTTGAGGGAAGGCTAAAGAGAGAAGAATCTTTAGGGAAGAATAATCAAGTCTCCTATCTTTCAGCTGGGGGAACTGAGGATAAAGGGCTTTGCCCAGGGCCTGGGGAAGAGCGTGACAATCATCCTGGTCTCCTGGCCTTAAATCTGGGGTTGTTTTGTTCCCAGGTTTCTTTGTGATCTTTGGGGAATTGGCGTATCTGTCTTTCATGCCTCTCAGGTGCCTCAGGCAGGGTTCCGTACCCAGAAGGTGTTTCACAAACGTTCAGCAGGGAACGAACAAGCCAAAGACCTTGACAGATTCTGTTCAGTGTGCTGTGCAATTTCAGCCACTGGGGGAAGTTTGGGTAATTTTCCAAAGCTTTGGAGACCTGGTGGGGCTCATGGTGAACTTAAAGGAGTAAATTGCTTGCCTCTGTGAAATGAATTAACTCTCCCCAGGCACCAAATGATTAGAGAGAGAAGTGATTCACTAAATGGCCCCCTCCTGCAGCTGAAGAACAAATGCACTGCACACGGGCATGGAAATGACTTCTCACAGGAACGTGTTTGAAAAGAATCATTTGATCAGGGCTGTTGGAACGGTGACTGAAACGACAGCCACTTACTGCAGCAGCGTATCCACGGAAAACAGCACCTATGGCACTAGTTTTAAATTGCTGAAGGGTCTCTCACAGCTGGCAATGGACACTGCAATGGCCAATAGAAACTGCTCATTGGCTCCCTATCCCCACCCCTAAGTGGTGCCCAGGGCACTTGCCGTACCTGCCATACTTTAGATACGCCTCTGTTGGGCGGTCCATTGGGAGAGGTGGCTGAGACTCCCAGAATCTGCTTCTTCCAGGGACAAGAGCACCTTTTAATTTTTATCAGAGACCCTTAAGATAGGGCACCCCCAGGCATCTGTCAGTTTGTCATACTGTAGAGACTTGTGTGGTGTTGTGATGCTGGAAGCTATGCCACTGGTATTCAAATACCAGTAGGGTCACCCATGGCAGACAGGTTTCAGTTGAGCTTTCAGACTAAGACTAGGAAGAAGAACCCAGCAGTCTACTTCTAAAAAACATGAGCCAGTGAAAACCTATAAATAGCAGCAGAACATTGCCTGACATAGTATTGGAAGATGAGCCTCCCAGGTTGGAAGGTGCTCAAAATACGACTGGGAAAGAGCTACCTTCTCAAAGTAGAGTCAGCTTTAAAGATGTGGATGGAGTCAAGCTTTTGGGACCTTCGTTTGCTGATGTGGCACAACTCAAAATGAGAAGAAACAGTGGCAAACATACATTAATAATCAGAACATGAAATGTATGAAGTATGAATCTAGGAAAATTGGAAATCAAATGCATAAAGATCGATATCCTAGGCATTAATGAGCTGAAATGGACTGGTATTGGCCATTTTGAATCGGACAATCATATGGCCTATTATGCCAGTAATGACAACTTGAAGAGGAATGGCATTGCATTCATTGTCAAAAAGAACATTTTAAGATCTATCCTGAAGTACAGCACTGTTAGTGATAGGATAATATCCATATGCCTGCAGGGAAGATCAGTTAATAAGACTATTATTCAAATTTATGCAGCAACCACTAAGGCCAAAGATGAAGAAATTGCAGTTTTTACCAACATCTGTAGTCTGAAACTGATCAACCGTGCAATCAGGATGCATTGATAATTACTAGTGATTGGACTGTGAAGGTTGGAAAGGAAGAATTATCAGCAATTAGAAAATATGGCCTTGGTGATAGAAATGATGCCGGAGATCACATGATAGACTTTTGCAAGACCAACAACTTCTTCATTGCAAATACCTTTTTTCACCAACGTAAACGGCAACTATACACATGGACCTTGCCAGATGGAATACATGGGAATCAAATTGACTACATCTGTGGAAAGAGATGATGGAAAAGCTCAGTATCATTTTGCTGAAGATCATTCAAAAGTGGCTGCAGCCATATATCAACAGGGAACTGCCAGAACTTCAAGCTCGTTTCGGAAGAGGACGTGGAACCAGGGATATCATTGCTGATGTCAGATGGATCCTGGCTGAAAGCAGAGAATACCAGAAAGATGTTTACCTGTGTTTTACTGACTATGCAAAGGTATTCAACTGTGTGGATCATAATAAATTATGCACAACATTGCGAAGAATGGGAATTCTGAAACACTTAATTTGCTCATGAGGAATCTGTACATGGATCAAGACGCAGTTCGAACAAAACAAGGGAATACCGCATGGTTGAAAGTCAGGAAAGGTGTGCGTCAGGGTTGTATCCTTTCACCATACCTATTCGATCTGTATGCTGAGCAAATAATCCAAGAAACTGGACTACATGAAGAAGAATGGGCATCAGGATTGGAGGAAGACTCATTAGCGACCTGTGTTATGCAGATGACACAACCTTGCTTGCTGAAAGGGAAGAGGACTTGACACACTTACTGATGAAGATCAAAGACCACAGCCTTCAGTAGGGATTACACCTCAACATAAAGAAAACAAACATCCTCACAACTGGACCAATAAGCGACATCATGGTAAACGGAGAAAAGATTGAGGTTGTCAAGGATTTCATTTTACTTGGATCCACAATCAACACCCATGGAAGCAGCAGTCAAGAAATCAAAAGATGTAGTTGTATTGGGCAAATCTGCTGCAAAAAACCTCTTTAAAGTGTTAAAAAGCAAAGATGTCACCTTGAGGACTAAACTGTGCCTGACCCAAGCCATGGTGTTTTCAATCGCCTCATATGCATGCAAAAGCTGGACAATGAATAAGGAAGACCGAAGAATTGATGCCTTTGAATTGTGGTGTTGGTGAAGAATATAGAATATACCATGGACTGCCAAAAGAATGAACAAATCTGTCTTGGAAGAAGTACAACCAGAATGTTCCTTAGAAGCAAGGATGGCGAGACTACATCTCACAAACTTTGGTCATGTTATCGGGGGGATCAGTCCCTGGAGAAGGACGTCATGCTCGGTAAAGTACAGGGTCATCAAAAAAGAGGGAGACCCTCAGCGAGATGGATTGAAACAGTGGCTGCAACAATGGGCTCAAGCATGGCAACAACTGTGAGGATGGCGCAGGGCCAGGCAGTGCTTCGTTCTGTTGTGCATAGGGTCGCTATGAGTCAGAACCAACTCCACAGCACCTAATAATAACAAGATAGGACAGGGTACCAAAGAACCAAAAAAAAAAAAGAAAGAAACCCTGCCATCGAATCCATCCCGACTCATCAAAACCCTAAAGGACAGAGAAGAACTGACCCATAGGGTTTCCAAGGCTGTGAAGCTTTACTGAAGCACGGCCACATCTTTCTCCTGCAGAGTGGCTGGTGGGTTCGAACCAGCAATCTTTCAGTTAGCAGCTGAAGCGCTTTAACCACTGTACCACCAGGGCCCCTTTTAGGGTGCAAGGTAGGGAGAGACGATGCCTGTGTCAGTTAACAATTATCTTTTCCCACCCAGTCTTTCTTGAGTCTAGGAAGCTCAGAGAAGGGATGGGGCTTCTAGAGCCCTTCAGGGGTTAATCTGCATAAAAAAAAAAAACCTGGTTTCCAGTCCAGGCTCTGCCCTCAGATGGCCTCTCAGAGTCCTGGGATGCCCCCTCCCTTTTGCTAGGTTGCTGGATTAGTGATTGGGGCCCCCACCCCCGTTTGCTGGGGCAAATTTGTTGTCCTAATAAATGGGTGTGGGGGTTCCAATCCCTAATGGACCTTTTCACTGAAGGTGCTTCGCCTGGGTCCACAAGGCCCAGGCAGGGTACCAGGGAGCATAATGAGTCCTCACTGTCCCTCAGCAGATGAAATGTGTCTGCTCCATTTTGTTTCTGAGCAATGAGAACTCATCTTTGGAAAAGAGTCAGAACTTGGAATGCTTTGGGAATGAGAACACTGAAAAGAGAACTAGAAACACAAGGAAGCATAAAAGGGACGGGTGTGTGCCCAGCATTGTGTGGGAGCCCCTAGCTTAGGTTATATGTGTGTGTGTGTGTATATATATATATATGTATATATATATATATATAATTGGTTATCTAGTGTTACTAAAACAGAAATACCACAAGTGGACGGCTTCAACAAAGAGAAGTTTATTCTTTTACAGTCCAGTAGGCTAGAAGTCTGAATTCAGGGCACTGGCTCCAGGGGAAGGTTTTCTCTCTCTGTCAGCCCTGGAGGAAAGTCCTTGTCATCAGTCTTCCCTTGGTCTGGGAGCATTTCAGCCCAGGAACCTCAGGTTCAAAGGATGCATTCTGCTCCTGGCACTGCTTTCTTTGTAGTATGAAGTCTCCATGTCTCTCTTTTATATCTCAAAAGAGTCTGGCTTAAGACACTACCTAATCTTGTGGAGCTCATCAATATAACTGCCACTAATCCATCTCATTACATCATAGTGAATAGGATTTACAACACATAGAGAAATCACATCAGATGACAAAATTGTAGGCAATGATAACAATACTGGGAGTCATGACCTAGCCAAGTTGACAGATATTTTGGGGGACACAATTCAATCCATGACCTTACATATATATATATGTATGTAAGTACATGTGTGTGTGTATATATGTATATGTACGTATGTATAAAACACACATATGTATAAAACAATCACCCTGGTGAGGTGGACATTAAAAATATGAATTTATAGATGAGGAACCTGAGACTATGAAGTCTTTAAAAGCTTGCCCATGGGTCACTGCCTACCAAGCGAGAGTTCACATGAGGTAATCCAAGAAACTCGTGGCTGGAACTCTCCTTAAAGTTCATCGGGTTCAACTCCTCCCCATTCCCTCAATGTTTAATTTGTATTTCCATTTTGTCTTTTGGTTGGTTTCTTATTATTGGCAACAATTATGCATTGCTCAAAACTCTTGGGCTACAAAATCACTGTCCTAGGCAAGCTGATTTCTATTTCAAGACTCCTGTTTATTCGCCTGGAGAAAGATATGGCAGTCTGCTTCTGTAAAGATTACAGCCTTGGAGACCCTACAGGCAGTTCTACTCTGTCTTATAGGGTCACTGCGAGTTGGAGCTGACTCGACGGCAACAGGTTTGGTTTGCTCTTGCGTTTACCTGCCAGCAGGAGCCTCTTCAGACTCAGAGGCCTATAGGCACGTATCTAGGTACCTCTAAGAAAAGAGGGAATCCTTGGGTAGCGCTCAACTACTAGTTAAAAGGTTGGCGGCTTTAATCCACCCAGCCGTGCCTGGGGAGACCAGCTGTTTCCAAAAGGTCACAGCCTTCAAAACCCTATGGAGCATTTCTACTCCGCACTCATGGGGTTGCCATGAGTTGGGATCGACTCCATGGCAACTAACAACGACAACAAGGAAAGAGGTTATATCTGCCATTTTTTTCCTCAAGTTGTTTTTGCTGACTGGTGCGATTGAGTCAGTTCTGACTCACTGAGAGCCCTGAAGTTGGTCACCATAAAATAGGCTGAACTGTGCGTCCTGTCATATCCTAGCTGAGTTACTGACCTGACTGTCACTGACAGTCGATAATGGGGGCTGGTTGAGGACGTTGTGCAAGGCTGGGATGCCTGAGCTGGAGGGCCAGCTGCCGTGAGGATTCTGAGCCCAAGGACCTGAGGGCCAAGGCCCCAATCACCCACCTCAAGAGGAGTGAAGCTGACCCTCAGGTCTCCCAAATGCAGGCACCAGGACCCCTTTTTGTTCCTGCCAATGTCTTTCAAGGTATTGATGGGGAGGACAAGGAGCTGGGGAAGGAAGAGCACAGAGATGGGGCTCTGAAAACTAATTCTGGCACCTTCATCAACTCGGACAATTCATTTTCCTTCTCTAGGCTTCCATTTCTTCATCCATGAGAAGGGATAGTAGCCCTTGTCTTGTTTGCCTCACAACACTGTGAAGCTCACGTAAGATGGTGGTTGTGATTGCACTTTGCAGAGGTTAAGCCTGGCCCATGTGAGGGGTAAGAGTTGGCTAGGGTGGCCCCTTCCAAGGGTATCTGTATTTTGAAAGGGGTGTCTGGAGGGTTTTAGAAGGCTGGGTTTTTTTTTTTTCTAGCAGGACATGCTTGGAAGGAAGGTTGATATAGTGAACATCTGTGGTTTCTTTCTGCTAGCTTCATTCCTCCTTCCTTTGAGGGTGTCCCTCCTTGCTCTGCGTGGCTCTGGGGAGGCTGCTGAGAAAAGGGCCCTGATCTCTGACCAGAGTCTTAAAGGGGAACATGATGTGCCCTTCCATGTGGAGAAGGGCGATATTCCTGGCCTCTTCTCCCCAGGGAAGGAGGAGGACTTAATCTGGTTGTTGTGAAAGTGAACACTCATCAGGCATTGCTTATTTCCTTTCACTTCCTCTCAGGGTTTGCTGTCTGTAGGAAGCTACGTTCTGTTCTGCCTCTCAAGAGATGGGGCATCCCTGGCCTAGCTTTGCTGGGTGGCAGGTCTTTCTAATTCTGGAGTTCTGTATTTGGAAGCATACATTCTTACCCCACATTCTCCGATAAAATATTTATTCATAACACAGATGATGCTTTGGTTTCCATTTGCCTTAGCCCTTTGTCTTATTCTCAGTTGATTCAGAATTTGGGCGGGGAAGATAAATGCTACTTAATGGGATCATTCAATCATCCCAAAAGGGGTGTGGATGTTTGACCGGAGCTAAGCCAACAGAATTCTCTGACTTAGGATTTTAAGTCTTGAGATAAATAAGGACCAAATTTTGTTGGAGTTCAGGATTATCTGTAGATTGTACCCTGGAGAGGAAGTTGGAAAGCTTACCTGCTGGGGCACCTGGACGTGCCCTGTTCCATTCTTCCCAAGGCCTGGGTGTTCAGCGCTTTGTTTCTGAGAGGTAGTACAAGAGCTTCAGCATTTTGGTTGAATAAATTATGGGAGATCCATGCATAGATCAGACAAGATCCACACAGCAGTGAGAGAACAAAAGTGAAAGAGAAAAAAGGGGGTAGAGAGAATGAGCCAAGGCAAAGAGATAGAAAAGCCCAAGGGATGTTTAGGGAAGACTTCAGTGTAATTTGGCTAAAACATAGTACGTATGTAAGTGCATAGATGACATGGTAGACTGCGGCCAGCTCTTGATGATCTTGAATGCAAGGATAAGGGGTTTTGATTTTATAGTGTGAGGCTATGAAGACACTGAACAAGTGGTGCAGAGGGATGCCATGCCCAGATAAAGACTACAACAGAGACTTGATTACAGTCTGTGTTAACCCCCTAGGGCTTCTACAACAAATCACCATAAACGAGGTGGCTTAAAACAACAGAAATGTATTGTCTTACAGTTCTAGAAGCCAGAAGTCTGAAATCAAAGTGTTGGCAGGTCCACCCTCCTTCCAAAGGCTCCAGAGAAGAATCCTTCCATGTTTTTTCCAGATTTTGGTGGCTCCTGGCTTTTCTTGGTTTATGACAATGTAATTCCAATCTCTGCCTCCATCTTCCCGTGCTTTCTTCTCTCTGTTTGTCTCCTCTGTGTCTATATCTCTCTGTATCTAAATCTCCCTCTCTTTTCTCTTATAAAGATACCAGTCGCTGAATTTAGGGCCCACCCTAAGTCTCGGATGATTTCATCTTAAGATCTCTAGCTAATCACATCTGCAAAGACCTGATTTTCAGATAAGGTCACTTTCTGAGATGCTGGGTGGACTTTTTTTTGGGTGGGGGGACATTATTCAACACACTACAGAGTCCCAGCTCTGTCATCCTCTCAGTATACCTTCTCCCTCCCTCCAGTCCCTCTCCCCTGAGGTAATCAATATGAACGACTAGTGGGTCTTTTCCCCTCACACTTCCCTTTGCTCAGGCAAAAAATTACAAGCAATTATAGTACCCATTCCCCTCATTTTTAAGAAAAGCCAACATGTGACCATACCATACACATTATTCTGTAACTTGCTTTTCCCACTTACCAACATTCAGCAAACATTTGCCAAGTCACTGCATACATACCTAACCCAGTTTTGTTTTTAATGGTTGCATTTTAACCTATGTTAGGATCCCCCGTGATCTATTCAGCCATTGCCTATTGATTCCTTTTCAGGTTGTTTCCAGTTTTTGCTAATACAAAAGATAATGTAACCAATAGCCTTACATTTTACTTTTATGCACTTGCTTTAACAGTTTTCTCTCTTTTTTTGTAGAATAGATATTCAAAAGTTGTGTTCTTGGATTAAAGAGCAAATCCATTTAAAATTTTAACAGGTATTTTTAGGTTACTTTCAAAAAATGTTGTAGCAATTAATTCCCAGTACAGTTTGTGCTCATTTGATGGCAAAAAGTAGGAAGTCTGATGACACCAAGTATGGGAGAATATATCTATCCATTAATCGGATCTCTTATATTTGCTTGTTGGAAGGGCAAATTGGTGCGACCATTTTGGCAAGCAGTTTCGCATTATTTTATAAGGTTTCAATTTCATATACCTTGTGATCCAACAATTTCACTACTATATATATATATACAGGAAGCCCTTGTGGAGTAATGGGTAAGGGGTACAGCTGCTAACCACAAAGTCAGCAGTTTGAATCCACCAGGCACTCCTTGGAAACTCTATGGGGCAGTTTTACTCTGTCCAATAGGGTCACTATGAGTCAGAGTTGACTCAACGGCAACGGGTTTTGTTATATATATATATTCAAGAAAAGCTCTTTCACATATATACCAAGAAACTCATACAAAAATGTCCCAGGAGCATCGTTTGTATCAGCAAAAACCTGGAAAAAAAAAACTGTCCTTTAACAGGATGTTGGATATATAAATTATGGTATTGTCACACAATGAGTGTTACACAGCAGTTCAAGTGAACGAACTGCGACAACATGCTGTAATATAGTATATACATATATTACATACACTGTATATTGTTGTGAGTTGCCACTGACTCATACTGACCATGAGAAACCATAACAGAGCAAAACGTTGCCCAATCCAGCAATATCTTCGTGACTGTTGGTACGTTTGAATCCATTGTCGTGGCTATTGTGTTAGTCCATCTCATTGAGGGTTTCCCTCCATTTTGATGATCCTCTACTTTACTAACCATGATGTCCTTTTCTAGTGAGTGGTCTTTCCTGATGACATGCCCACAGTAAGCGAGTCAAACTCTCACCATAATCGCTTCTAAGTAGCATTCTGGTTGGTTTTCTTCTAAGACAGTAGAATACTATATGTATATATATAAAAAACTTCAAGTGAAAAATTAAAACCCAGAAGAATATTGTTTAATATTGTTAGAAACAACTAAAAATATAAATGTATATATATTAAAACTTAAAAAAAATCAAGGAAAAATAGACAGGTGGTTGTCTTAGATGGAGGGAAGTAAAAGGGTTAGACAGAAAGAAACACATAGGAAAATATGTGTTATTGTCAATGCTCTGGTTCTTTGAAGTGGTTCAAGAGTGTTTATTCCATTGAAAATAAATTAGAATTAATTAACTAGTTAATTATAGGGAGGCCATGCATAAGAGTGGAGTCCTGGTGGCATGGTGGTCAAGAGATACGGCTGGTAACCATAAGGTTGGCAGTTCAATCCTCTAGCCGCTCCTTGGAAACCCTATGGGGCAGTTCTACTCCATTCTGTAGGATCACTATGAGCCAGAATCAAACAGCAATGTATTTGGTTTTTTTTTTTTAATGCATGAGGGTGGTCATGAACCAAGGCTTGGATAAAAAAAGGAAAACAAAGCAAAATGAAACAAGTGTCCCTTGATAAGAGATGAGGCAAGACTTCAGCCCTGGAAGGTCAGACCTGTCAGTATTCTCAGCCTCCCGGGTTTGAATCAGGGCTTTTTTGTGTGATGTTGACACATTTAATACCCAGTCTCTTCCAGAAATGTGAGTTTCTTTGCATATAACAACAACATGGATTCTCAGGGATGGCCGTTCTCTTCATGTATCTATGACGTCAGGGTCTAGCATCCTGAAGGTCTGGGAATGATTGGTGTTTTCCTATCTCGTGTGTTTCACCCTTTGGAGAAAACGATTGTCTGGAAATTCTTATCTTGCCTAGGAGTGATGCATCCATTGGTTGGGGTGAATCAGCACCAAGCAGCCCCTCGCTTTTGTTGGAATTCAGCATGAAGCTGCCCAGAGCTGGGTGAGCTGCCCTAAAGGGAAGGCTTGCTCTTACGACGCAAAAGACACACTCTTAGGAAGCAAAAGACACACTCACCTTCACATCGGCTCCCTGCTGCCCCTGCCTTCAGGCCCAGGAAGGGCATGGATGAAAGGGCACAGCAGATTGGAGCAGGAAAAGCTGACATCAGGATGAATTATTAGGACCTCTTCCAGTTTTAGGGCCATATTGACTTCAATACAGGGACATCTGGTCCCTCCCTGAAGGGCTCCTGCATTAAAACAATCACCTTCCCTTCTGCAGAGGCTTGGTTACTAACCATCTTCGATAAGAAAGGGGCTAAGTTGCTACTTGTTGCCAGGTCCTGGCTAGGTGGTCAGGATGGGAGTTCAGACTTTGGGTCTGCCTCTGTATCCAAGGGTTACAGAATGGACTGGAATGGAAACGTCTGGAGAAGCAGCTGTAATTGTTTAATGACAGATGAAATACTCTCCATCTCCAGCAGGATGAGAAGATGGTGAGCTGTTATTGTTATTATTTTTGATTTACAAAAAGAGCAAGTCATAAAGCCCCAGGGCCACTTAGCTAATGGACGCATAATTCACCAGGCGCTCTCTAATGCAGCATGTTGTGGGCATTAAAGGCAGCTGTCTGCTGCTCCTCTCCTGGACTTGGTCTGGCTAAAAATAACACAATCTAGACTGCCCCAAGCAATGGATGCGCCAGGCTCAACCCATCTCCAGGCCTGTGTTTCACAACCTGGGTCCTCAAAGTTTTTTAGACCAGCTAAATCAAAATTTGCCAATAATAGAAAAAATTATCTACTTGAGAAGACAGAACCGTATTGCTAATCATTTACCTAACCTGATGGAGCCTGGGTGGCACAAGCAGCTTGTGATTGGCTGCTAACCTAAAGGTTGGCGGTTCGAATCTACCCAATGGCCCTGGAGAAGAAAGGCCTGGCAAACTGCTTCCAGAAAGATTACAGCCAAGGAAACCCTATGGAACAGTTCTACTCTGTAACACATGGGGCTGCCAGGAGTTGGAATCAACTCCATCTCAACAGGTTTGTTTCTTGCTCCTTTTTTTTTTGTAGTCGCCACAAGGGCTGGAAATATAAGAGCCTATATTCTCCCTACCTGGACTTTTCTCTCTTTCTCAGTAAATAGGACCCAGTTACATGGTTTACATGGCCTCTGAAGACTCATTGCTCTTATGCAATGTACTCTGTCCACGTGACCAGATTTTCCTTCCCAACTTCCCATCTTGAAATTCTGCTCCTTCTTCAAGCCCCCAGTTAAATGCTGCCTCCTCTTTGGAACCTTCCTTGTTTCTCCTATTTGGAGTATTTTTAGACCAGCAAATCTGAATTTGCCAACAACAGAAAAAAAAAATTACCCACTTGAGAAGACAGAACTATGTTGCTCCTCATTTACCTAACCTGAAGGAGCCTGGGTAGCACAAGTAGTTTGTGATTGGTTGCTAACCACAAAGGTTGGCAGTTCTAAAAGTATTTTAGACCTAAAGTCTACAATGCTTCTCCTTCTGCAATTTCTTTCTACCCCTCTTGTGGCACCTCAACCGTATACCATGTGTTATGGTTGTCTGTACAGCGCTGCCTGTCCTGGTTGACCGTAGGCCCCTTGAGGGCAAGGAATGAGGTCACGAGAGAAAAGATGTGTGAAGTGTTTGGCACAGAGTTAACATGGCAGGTGCCAGAGGAGTGTCCATTCCTTCTCATCCTGCACAAGGACTTGGTACATAGTAGGCACTCAGATTTTAGTTGAATGCATGTAAAACTGAGAGAAGGTATGAATGATAAGCAAGCCAATGTAATCAGAAATAGGATAAAAGATTAGAGTGGGGAAAGATAGGGGTCATATCCAATTTTGTCACTATACACTTTGGGGCTGTTTCAGATTTAGTCGCACTGAGCGCAGGAAACCAATCAGATGATGTGATTTGAGATTCTCGGTGTCTTAGTTGTCTAGTGCTGCTGTAATGGAATATCACAAGTGGGTGGCTTTAACAAACAGAAATGTATTTTCTCACAATTTAGGGGGCTAGAAGTCTGAATTCAGGGCACTGGCTCTAGAGAAAGCCTCTCTCTGTCAGCTCTGGGGAAGGACCTTGTCTCTTTGTCCTCCGTTCCTTGGCTCCTTGGTGACCTTCAAGTGGCATGGCATCTATCTTCCCCCATCTCTGCTTGCTTCTTCTGTTCGTGATCTGCTCTTTTTATATCTCAAAAAGTGATTGGTTTAAGACACACCTACACTAATATTGCCTCATTAACACAACAAAGAAAACCCATTCCCAAATGGGATTATAACCATGGGTGTAACTCATTAACCCACTGCCATTGAGTCGATTCTGACACATAGCAATCCTATAGGACAGAGTAGAACTACCCCACAGAGTTTCCAAGGAGTGCCAGGTGGGTTCTAACTGCCTACTTTTTTTTTTTTTTAATAATTTTTATTGTGCTTTAAGTGAAAGTTTATAAATCAAGTCAGACTGTCACATATAAGCTTATATACACCTTACTACATACTCCCATTTACTCTCCCCCTAATGAGTCAGCCCGCTCCCTCCTTCCAGTCTCTCCTTTCGTGACCATTTTGCCAGTTTCTAACCCTCTCTACCCTCCCATCTACCCTCCAGACAGGAGATGTCAATATAGTCTCAAGTGTCCACCTGATACAAGTAGCTCACTCTTCATCAGCATCTCTCTCCAACCCATTGTCCAGTTTCCATGTCTGATGAGTTGTCTTCGGGAATGGTTCCTGTCCTGGGCCAACAGAAGGTTTGGGGACCATGACCGCCGGGATTCTTCTAGTCTCAGTTAGACCATTAAGTCTGGTCTTTTTATGAGAATTTGGGGTCTGCATCCCACTGTTCTCCTGCTCCCTCAGGGGCTCTCTGTTGTGCTCCGTGTCAGGGCAGTCATCGGTCGTGGCTGGGCACCATCCAGTTCTTCTGGTCTCAGGATGATGTAAGTCTCTAGTTCATGTGGCCCTTTCTGTCTCGGGCTCATAGTTATCGTGTGACCTTGGTGTTCTTCATTCTCCTTTGATCCAGGTGGGTTGAGACCCATTGATGCATCTTAGATGGCCGCTTGTTAGTATTTAAGACCCCAGACGCCACAGTTCAAAGTGGGATGCAGAATGTTTTCATAATAGAGTTTATTATGCCAATTGACTTAGAAGTCCCCTTAAGCCATAGTCCCCAAACCCCTGCCCTTGCTCCGCTGACCTTCGAAGCATTCAGTTTATCCCAGAAACTTCTTTGCTTTTGGTCCAGTCCAGTTGAGCTGACCTTCCCTGTATTGAGTATTGTCCTTCCCTTCACCTAAAGTAGTTCTTATCTACTAACTAATCAGTAAATAACCCTCTCCCACCCTCCCTCCCTCCTCTCGTAACCACAAAAGAATGTGTTCTTCTCAGTTTATATTATTTCCCAAGAACTTATAATAGTGGTCTTATACAGTATTTGTCCTTTTGCATCTGACTAATTTCACTCAGCATAAAGCCTTCCAGGTTCTTCCACTAACTGCCTACTTTTTGGTTAGCAGCTGTAGCACTTAACCACAACGGTTAGGATTTACAACACATATTTTTGGGGGGACACAATTCAACCCATAATAGTTGGTTTTGAATATTTGACATGGTTCCACCCGTTATCCCCATCCAGCCTGTGGGGTATCTGAACCATGTGGACCATCAGCGGGGCAAAGGAAGGTGGCCACCTCTTTAACCACAATGCACCCCATATACATGGGTTTCCTGTTTGGCTCAAAGTGAGGGAGAAAGTCATCATTTGGACTTGAAATATTTTGTTTTACAGAATTTTAATTATCGTGATATTTGTAGTCATGGGATTTGGTCTCCCAATCCAGCTGAGCAAATAGAATACGTTACTGCATAGGGGAATCTATTGCAACTTTTGTTTAGTTCTTCACACAGTCTCAATCTTATTGTTTATCTTTAGGTGGAATAATGTAAGAGGGAATGAGCTTGTACCGTCTGGGGAGGATTAAACTAATAATAGTTGCAGCCACTGCCATTGCCACCACCGCCACCCTCATCAGTACCTTTTGTTAAACACCTATTCCTTGCTGCTATCTTTAAGCCATATAAGAACTCTGCAAAATAAGTATTGTTTCTCCCATTGTAAGATGGGGAAACTGAGGCCCAGGAAGAGTAAGTGACTTCAGCTCAAGGATGAAGCTATGGTTCAAAATCAGCCCTGCCCACACCCCCGGACCTTCTCTTTCTGTGAAGCCACGTTGGCTTCTGTGTGGGAGCTAGTGTCAATGGTGAGTGTTAAGCTCAACATGGGCACCACTTGCATTGAATGGGTCAGGAGAGCTTTCTGGAGAAGATCCTGGAGGGCTGGGGCTGCTCATATCTGAAAGGCCCTTCTGATCTTTTGATATCATGAAAAAATATCCTCCTCCCCACTGTACTGTCAAAGTTGGGCCACTCAGGTGTCTGGGGTCTTAAACTCTAGCAAGCAGCCATCTAAGATGCATCAATTGGTCTCAACCCACCTGGATCAAAGGAGAATGAAGAACACCAAGGACACAAGGTGATTAAGAGCCCAAGAGACAGAAAGGGCCACATGAACCAGCAACTACATCATCCTGAGACCAGAAGAACTAGATGGTACCCGGCTACAACCGATGATTGCCCTGACAGGGAACACAACACAGAACCCCTGAGGGAGCAGGAGAGCAGTGGGATGCAGACCCCAAATTCTCATAAGACCAGACTTAATGGTCTAACTGAGACTGGAAGGACCCCGGTAGTCATGGCCCCCAGACCTCCTATTGGCCCAGGACAAGAGCCATTCCCAAAGCCAACTCTTCAGACATGGATTGGACTGGATAATGGGTTGGAGAGGGATGCTAGTGAGGAGTGAGCTTCTTGGATCAGGTGGACACTTGAGACTATGTTGGCATCTCCTGCCTGGAGGGGAGATAAGAGGGTGGAGGGGATTAGAAACTGGTGAAAAGGACATGAAAAGAGAGAGTAGAGGGGGAGAGCAGGCTGTCTCATTAGGGGGAGAGTAATTGGGAGCGTGTAGCAAGGTGTATATGGGTTTTTGTGTGAGAGACTGACTTGATTTGTAAACTTTCACTTAAAGCACAATAAAAATTATTAAAAAAAAAAAAGTTGGGCCACTCAAAGGTAAATTAGGGCACCAGATAATGATCCCTATAGTTTGAGCCCTGGTTTCTCTCTGAGTTTACCAAATCACCGAGGTGCCATGGAAAGCTCACACAGGCTGTGGACTCAAAGCTGCCTACCTTGATTGAGCTACTTAGACTCTCTGAATGTCAGTTTCCTTATTTGTAAAATAAAGCCAATAGAACCCCTTTTGGGGTGTCATAAAACTGCACAATGATTTGTTGTATGGTAGTGCCCGAGATAGTACACAGAACACATTAAGCACTCTACAAATGTAGGCATTAAATGAGTTAGTGAGCATTATGACACCGTCTCAAAGGGTTGATATACATACTGAGTGATAAAATGGAGATCAGAGAGCTATGTAAAATGTAACACACTGGGAGCATATAGAGGTTTATTACAGATAATCTTATGGATAGGGACACCCAGCCTTGGAGCAAGGAGGTGATTTGTCCCGGGTTCTCTTCCATTTGCTCAATGAGAGAGTGGACGTGTTGGCCCTTCCCTGTACCTGTAGCCCACCCCTCAGTACCCTGCAGGGGTAGGAAATACTGGACGGCATTGGTGGGGAGACTTCCCTGAGCTCAGCACCTCCAAAGAGGACAGAGGAGACAGGGAAGGAAGGCCCACCCTCAGGAGGTAAATGCCTCCAACGTTTCATTTTAGTGGTAGACGCCAGGCACTTTCCTTACTTTGAAGGGCTGAAAAGGCTAGAGGCTCTAACCTAATTAAATAACCCAAATCTTGTACGAGGAGAGACACAAAAGTAGTTAAAACTCAGCTAACATTTGTCAGTTCCAGGAGCACCTCCAGCGTTCACCCAGGCGACTTGGAACGAGGCTGTTCAGTACGAGTGTGTGATTGATGGGTGTAATATGCCACAGCGGGTTTGGACTGGGCCTTTATCGCATTAGCTCCCATGTCCTAGAGCATGATGCACTGATTCAATTCACTTCACATGGTAGATGGGCCTGCTCAGACATAAGGACGCCTCTCCCCAGACACCTTTCAGGGCCTGGGAGATGATCTTGGGGAAGGAACAGGATGGGATGAGGGAATAAACAGATCCTACCCATGCTTACACAATTCACATGGGGCTGAAGGACCAGAAGGCAAAGTGGATGTTTTTGGGAAAAATGGACCATCCCTTCACCTGGTCGGATCTGCCGTGGCCCATTTTTTTCCATTTAAGATACAATGAGTGGGGCAGCCAGGAGGAAAGTAGAGTCATGGGTGTCTGGAACCCACTCATTTTTGTAGGAAACTTGTTTTTCTTCATTGTTTTTCTTCAGAGTATTGAAGCTGCTAAAATCTATTTGTTTATTGTTTGTGAAGCCTTTGGCTTGCTCAGATAGAGGGAGCTTGGTTTAGTGGAGAGAACATTTGATTAGGAGCTTGGATACCTGACTAGCTCTGTGATCTTGGGCAATTTCACTCTTTCAACAAACATGTAATCCTTGTTATGTGCAGAGGACCCTACCAGAAGCCATGGAAGATGCCAAGATGTACAAAACAGCCTCTACTCCCAAGAAGCCAGCAACCCCTCCCTGGGTCTTGATTTTGTTAATCAGGAAACTGGAAATCATGGGATGCATCCAACTTCCTCCATAAGATTTTAGTCAGGATCAAGCATGAAAACACTCGTCACCGTGCCTGGCACATAGAAGGTGCTCAGTACATGTAACAATGACATTCATAGTAGCTTAGCTTTTCTTCTGTCCTGGTGTGTCAAGTATCTCACTAACCAAAGCATTATCAAGACATAGCTACTAGGAAACTAAAAACAAACCCCCCAAATGGGTGGAAATGGTTGCCTTTGGGGAGTAGAGTTGGGGTGGAGAGATGAAACTGAGGTCTATCTTTTTTTTTTTTCTTCATTAAGTTCCTAAATAGTCTTATTGCTAACCAAGTGCATGCATCATTTTGGTGCATTTTAAAATAATAATAAAAAGAAAGAAAAATGAAAACCTTCATATTGCCAAACCAAGAGTGCTTAGTCCTGCAACAAAAGACTGAATGACCATGTGGAATTTACTATTTGTTAAATTGTCTTCTATAAGAACAAAATAATTAAAAAGGGAAAAGTGTTGAAGAGTAAGCTATGAAGCACTTGACTTTAAATAAATTTTAAAAAGGATAGGTTTCTGTCATAGATTGAATTGTGTCCCCCCAAAATGTGTGTCAACTCGGTTAGGCCATGATTCCCAGTATTGTGTGGTTGTCCTCCATTTTGTGATTGTAATTTTCCTATGTGATGTAAATCCTAAATCTCTGCCTGTGGTTAATGAGGCAAGATTAGATTATGTTAAAGAGGACTAGGGTGAGATTCTAACACCCTTAGTAAGGTCATATCCCTGATTCAATGTATAGGGAGTTTCCCTGGGGTGGCCTGCACCACTTTTATTTTATCTTTTTATCTTACAAGAGATAAAATGAACTCATACCACCAAGAAAGAAGCACTGGGAGCAGAGCATGTCCTTTGGACCCAGGGTTCCTGCATGGAGAAGCTCCCAGTCCAGGGGAAGATTGATGGGAAGTACCTTCCTCCAGAGCTGACAGAGAAAGCTTTCCCCTGGAGCTGACACCCTGAATTTGGACTTGTAGCCTACTAGACTATAAGAGAATAAACTTCTGTTTCTTAAAGTATCCACATCTAGTGCTATAGCTGCGCTAGATGACTAAGACAGTTTCAAATGGAAGTATCTTTGTCACCAGAATGATTACATCTCAGGTAAACACTGTTGCGAGTCCATTCTTGGGGTGTGAAGATCAGAAATGAGTGCTGGGCTGGAATTGGCCCTTGAGTGAGTGGCCCAGTCCATGGTGGAGTTCACAGTGAATACCTTGGCAACCAGAGGGAGGACAGTTTACGTGAAAGGAGACTGGGAGCTGTGAACATTTTTGAATCTACTTTCCTCAGTCTTCAGGGAGTACTTTAGTGTGACCTGAAGTTTGATGAAACGGGAGACACAGACTCCAGCCCTACCTGGATAGGAATCCTTCTTCTGTCCCTTGAAGGTTGTTTGACCTTGTACCAGTTACTTAGCTTTGATGAGCTTCAGTTTCCCAATCTATAAAATACAGGTAGTCCCCAACTTACGACGGGGTTCTGTTCTGACAACTCTGTTGTAAATTGGTTCTGACATAAGTCGAATACCTCAATTTTTATTTTTTTAGTTTTCATTCTTATTGCCTTTTATTATCAGTGTCTTTATAAATCCGATCTTTATTTGTCTTTGGGGGTGGGAAACATTACACATAAATGTACAGATATATTTTAATAAGTACATTAAAAAATACACAAATCATAAAAATCTACTCCGACGATGAAGAAGAGTTGGATGACATTGGCATCTTGTCAGTTGGGATAATAACTCCACTTGCGGAAGGTTCTGGATCATCTGGATTATCCCTGGGAATGGTGTTTCTAGTCGGAAAATTAGTTCGAGTTGTCTGTACGTCCTTTTCCTTTTTTCTTCCTATATTTCATGATAACATTTCACTGCTTCCTGAATCTGCCTATCGACTTTAGCAAAGCAATCAGTGTTTGGTCCATGTTTTGAAGGAACTGAAGCACCTGATTTAGTGTAGGAAAAACTCCAGCTGATCCTTTCACTGTAAAATTTTGTGACAACTTCTCTCCTTCCTCTTCTTCATTCTTTCTTTCCTTTTCAAAACCCATTAAGTCCTGATCTGTCAATTCCCCTTCTTAGTGATCTACAAGCTGTTCCACATCAGCGATATCAAGTTCTAAATTCAGTGTTCTTGCCATATGGACAATTTTTCCACCCATCTCTTCCATCGTATTATCCTGATCAAATGCTTTGAGCGTGTTCGCGTAACTCAGCGATTTTTTCCATATCCCCTGCATCCATTTTCTAGTAACTTCCTCCCAGGAAGATGCAATGTTCCAGATACATTGATGGTCAAAGTGTGGTTCTTCATAACGAATACATCATAAGTCGGGGACTACCTGTAAGTTTAATAAAACCTCCTCCCAGAGCTGCTGAGAGGATTGAGTAAGAACAAATGTAAAATGCATAGCACTGTGCCTGCTACAGCGTGGGAAGTGGAAGGGAGAGTGAAAAGGTGAGGTCTCCTATCACCCAGCTTCTGGGGGGAGCAGTGGCTGATTTTCTGGCCAGGAGCAGGAAAGGAGAACCTGGCTGACCCTGAGGAGGCAGAGGGATAGGATCTGGTTGGCCAAAGAATAAAAGAAGCAATCCGATGGCGTCTCTGTATCCAGGCAGCATTCTGTCAATGACCTGGCTACGATGCTTCACAATTTTGTAAATTAGGAACGGGCACTGAATCATGGAGAATGTCTTCTTTGTGCTAATTTAATTTCCCAGGATAGCTAGCTTGACTCTCTGTCTGTTTTTCAACACGACTCTGATTTCTACCTAACTCCCAGTTGAATGCCAGGCAGAGAGAGGTTAAGTGATTTGCCCATAAGCCCTTGGTGTTAATGGAGGTGACGTCTTGGTGGCTATGTCAGGAATTCCTCCATAGTCATCCTTTAGGCTTTTTCAGGGAAAACCATGGGGTTTGGACCCAGGTAGACTTGAGATTGAACTCCCCTTCTAAGTGAAGAGCCTAGCAGCTTATCCTCTGTAAGTTTCAGTTTCTCCATCTGTCAAATGGGCTAAATGACATCTAGCCTGCCAGACTGTTGCAAAGAACATAGACAATGTGTTCAAGTCTTCAACAATGCCTGGCATATAATAGAGGTCACCAAGTGGTGCTGTTATTTTTATTATCTCCATACAGAACCTTACCATTGACAGACTCTTTTAAATCCTCTTTTATCTTGGCGATTCCTTTATAGACATTTTGAATTCACAGACAAGTAAGATTTCAAAAAACAAGGGACCAATATTGGCCTGACAACTTTTATTTTGCCGAGGGAAGCGGTTAAAAAACAAATGACCGTCCATGAGCACCATGTTTTCATAAAAGAAGGGCTATTTTAACCCATATGCACCCTCCTATACACAATAGAAATGACGTAGTAACAGAAAAAAGGACAGTCTTTTAAATTGTCAACACTTAGAGTCTCTGGATGGTGCAAATGGTTAAGTGCTCGACCACTAGCCAAAAGGTTGGCAGTTTGAACACACCCAGAGGTACCTCAAAAGACAGGCCTGGTGATCTCCTTCTAAAAGGTCAAATCCTTGAAAACCCTGTGGAGCGGTTCTACTCTGCAAACACGGGGTTGCAGTGAGTTGGAATCAACTTGATGGCAACACATAACAACAACAACAACAGATTTGTAAAATATTCACCATATTATTATTTTTCTCATTTCTCCACACATTGCTGAGAACTGTATCAGACATGACCACCTTCCACAGATCTGTACTTAGGAACCTTAGCTCCTTAGATCCTCAAAACAACAATTTGACAGAGATGAGGTCAGGATTGCGCATTATCCCTCTTTTTCAGGTGAGTAAACTGAGCCAACCATTCCTGGTGGTACAATGCTTAAGCGCTCAGCTGCTAACTGAAAGATTGGCAGTTCAAACCCACAAGCTGCTCCCCCGGAGAAAAGACCTGGCAATCTGCTCTTTGTGAAGATTACAGCCTAGGAAACCCTATGGGGCAGTTCTACTCTGTCCTATAGAATCACTATGAGTTGGAATCAACTTGATGGCATACAACAGCAACAACAAACTGAGTCAAGGAGAGGGTGTTACTGGTGGAAACCCCAGGTTTTGTCCAGCATGACTTGTATTGGCCAATAAATGAGAGACCAAGGTGGGAGACTGTAAAGGTGCCTTTATTTTGTTGCGCAAGGAAAGGAAGCATTTGGGGCTGTTGCTGCCAAGACTGCTTTGAGAGGGTCAGGGGTAAGAAGTTATTATTATTTTTTTTTGTATAATTTTTTTTTTTATTAACTTTTATTGAGCTTCAAGTGAACGTTTACAAATCAAGTCAGTCTGTCACATATAAGTTTATATACATCTTACTCCTTACTCCCACTTGCTCTCCCCCTAATGAGTCAGTCCTTCCAGTCTCTCCTTTCGTGACAATTTTGCCAGCTTCCAACTCTCTCTATCCTCCCATCCCCCCTCCAGACAGGAGATGCCAACACAGTCTCAAGTGTCCACCTGATATAATTAGCTCACTCTTCTTCAGCATCTCTCTCCTACCCACTGTCCAGTCCCTTTCATGTCTGATGAGTTGTCTTCGGGAATGGTTCCTGTCCTGTACCGACAGAAGGTTTGGGGACCATGCCCGCCGGGATTCCTCTAGTCACAGTCAGACCATTAAGTATGGTATTTTTATGAGAATTTGGGGTCTGCATCCCACTGATCTTCTGCTCCCTCAGGGGTTCTCTATTGTGCTCCCTGTCAGGGCAGTCATCGATTGTGGCCGGGCACCAACTAGTTCTTCTGGTCTCAGGATAATGTAGGTCTCTGGTTCATGTAGCCCTTTCTGTCTCTTGGGCTCTTAGTTGTTGTGTGACCTTGGTGTTCTTCATTCTCCTTTGATCCAGGTGGGTTGAGACCAATTGATGCATCTTAGATGGCCGCTTGTTAGCATTTAAGACCCCAGACGCCACA
The DNA here is from genome assembly GCF_024166365.1 of Elephas maximus indicus. NCBI lineage: Eukaryota > Metazoa > Chordata > Mammalia > Proboscidea > Elephantidae > Elephas > Elephas maximus. Next base: position 20,045,903 of record NC_064819.1, on the reverse strand, counting down.
TTTCAAAGTGGGATGCAGAATGTTTTCATAATAGAATTATTTTGCCAATTGACTTAGAAGTCCCCTTAGAGCATGGTTCCCAAACCCCTGCCCTTGCTCCGCTGACCTTTGAAGCATTCATTTTATCCCAGAAACTTCTTTGCTTTTGGTCCAGTCCAATTGGGCTGACCTTCCATGTTTTGAGTGTTGTCCTTCCCTTCACCTAAAGCAGTTCTTATCTACTAATTAATCAGTAAAAAACCCTCTCCCTCCCTCCCTCCCTGCCCCCCTTGTAACCACAAAAGTATGTGTTTTTCTCAGTTTATACTATTTCTCAAGATCTTATAATAGTGGTCTTACACAATATTTGTCCTTTTGCCTCTGACTGATTTCGCTCAGCATGATGCCTTCCAGGTTCCTCCATGTTATGAAATGTTTCACAGATCCATCACTGTTCTTTATCGATGCATAGTATTCCATTGTGTGAATATACCACAGTTTATTTACCCATTCATCCGTTGAGGGACACCTTGGTTGCTTCCAGCTTTTTGCTATTGTAAACAGAGCTGCAATAAACATGGGTGTGCATATATCTGTTTGTGTGAAGGCTCTTGTTTCTCTAGGGTATATTCCGAGGAGTGGGATTTCTGGGTTGTATGGTAGTTCTATTTCTAATTGTTTAAGATAACGCCAGATAGATTTCCGAAATGGTTGTACCATTTTACATTCCCACCAGCAGTGTATAAGAGTTCCAATCTCTCTGCAGCCTCTCCAACATTTATTATTTTGTGTTTTTTTGATTAATGCCAGCCTTGTTGGAGTGAGATGGAATCTCATCGTAGTTTTAATTTGCATTTCTCTAATGGCTAATGATCGAGAACATTTTCTCATGTGTCTGTTAGCTGCCTGAATATCTTCTTTAGTGAAGTGTGTGTTCATTTCCTTTGCCCACTTCTTGATTGGGTTGTTTGTCTTTTTGTGGTTGAATTTTGACAGAATTATGTAGATTTTAGAGATCAGGCGCTGGTCGGAGATGTCATAGCTGAAAATTCTTTCCCAGTCTGTAGGTGGTCTTTTTACTCTTTTGGAGAAGTCTTTAGATGAGCATAGGTGTTTGATTTTTAGGAGCTCCCAGTTATCTGGTTTCTTTTCGTCATTTTTGGTAATGTTTTGTATTCTGTTTATGCCTTGTATTAGGGCTCCTAGGGTTGTCCCTATTTTTTCTTCCACGATCTTTATCGTTTTAGTTTTTATGTTTAGGTCTTTGATCCACTTGGAGTTAGTTTTTGTGCTTGGTGTGAGGTATGGGTCCTGTTTCATTTTTTTGCAAATGGATATCCAATTATGCCAGCACCATTTGTTAAAAAGACTATCTTTTCCCCAATTAACTGACACTGGGCCTTTGTCAAATATCAGCTGCTCATATGTGGTTGGATTTATATCTGGGTTCTCAATTCTGTTCCACTGGTCTACGTGCCTGTGGTAATACCAGGCTGTTTTGACTACTGTGGCTGTATAATAGGTTCTGAAATCAGGCAGAGTAAGGCCTCCCACTTTCTTCTTTTTCAGTAATGCTTTGCTTATCCAAGGCTTCTTTCCTTTCCATATGAAGTTGGTAATTTGTTTCTCTATCACCTTAAAAAATGACATTGGAATTTGGATCAGAAGTGCATTGTATGTCTAGATGGCTTTTGGTAGAATAGACGTTTTTACTATGTTAAGTCTTCCTATCCATGAGCAAGGTATGTTTTTCCACTTAAGTATGTCCTTTTGAATTTCTTGTAGTAGAGCTTTGTAGTTTTCTTTGTATAGGTCTTTTACATCCTTGGTAAGATTTATTCCTAAGTATTTATCTTCTTGGGGGCTACTGTGAATGATACTGATTTGGTTATTTCCTCTTCGATGTTCTTTTTGTTGATGTAGAGGAATCCAAGCGATTTTTGTATGTTTATCTTATAACCTGAGACTCTGCCAAACTCTTCTATTAGTTTCAGTAGTTTTCTGGAGGATTCCTTAGGGTTTTCTGTGTATAAGATCATGTCATCTGCAAATAGAGATAATTTTACTACCTCCTTGCCAATCTGGATGCCCTTTATTTCTTTGTCTAGCCTAATTGCCCTGGCTAGGACTTCTAGCATGATGTTGAATAAGAGCGGTGATAAAGGGCATCCTTGTCTGGTTCCCGTTCTCAAGGGAAATGCTTTCAGGTTCTCTCCATTTAGAATGATGTTGGCTGTTGGCTTTGCATAGATGCCCTTTATTATGTTGAGGAATTTTCCTTCAATTCCTACTTTGGCGAGAGTTTTTATCATAAGAGGGTGTTGGACTTTGTGAAATGCCTTTTCTGCATCAATTGATAAGATCATGTGGTTTTTGTCTTTTGTTTTATTTATGTGATGGATTACATTAATGGTTTTTCTGATATTAAACCAGCCTTGCATACCTGGTATAAATCCCACTTGATCATGGTGAATTATTTTTTTGATGTGTTGTTGAATTCTATTGGCTAGAATTTTGTTGAGGATTTTTGCATCTATGTTCATGAGGGATATAGGTCTGTAATTTTCTTTTTTTGTAATGTCTTTACCTGGTTTTGGTATCAGGGAGATGGTGGCTTCATAGAATGAGTTGGGTAGTATTCCGTCATTTCCTATGCTTTGAAATACCCTTAGTAGTAGTGGTGTTAACTCTTCTCTGAAAGTTTGGTAGAACTCTGCAGTGAAGCCGTCCGGGCCAGGGCTTTTTTTGGGGGGGGAGCTTTTTGATTACCGTTTCAATCTCTTTTTTTGTTATGGGTCTATTTAGTTGTTCTACTTCTGAATGTGTTAGTTTAAGTAGGTAGTGTTTTTCTAGGGATTCATCAATTTCTTCTAGGTTTGCAAATTTGTTAGAGTACAATTTTTCGTAATAATCTGATATGATTCTTTTAATTTCAGTTGGGTCTGGTAAGAAGTTATTTTTAAGGCGTTTACAGGTGGACAGTTCATACAAGTTACGTCAGCAACATTTTTAATCATACCCACGCAGGCATCAGGATTTTCACAGGGGAGGCCAAGCAAAAAGAACTGTAATTTTAATACAAAAACGGTAAGACCAGCCAAGCCGTGGAACTGGAAATGGTAAGGCTGGCCAAGCAAGCTGTGTGGAATTTTCTGCAACCTGGGGACCTCTGTATTAAGGGAACTGACTTGTGATGTTCCTTAGAGTTCTAAGTACCTGTCCTATTATTATCATAATCTTCACCATCATCCCCAATCATCATCATCATCAGAACCCTTAATGGAGTATTTCCTAAGTGCTAGGCACTGTGCTCAGTACCTTATAAGCATCATTACTTCATCAAATTCTCACAGCATCTCTGTGAGTGAGGGTGCTTTGTTGTTGTTGTTAGTTGCCTTCAAGTCAGTTTTGACTCATAGTGAACCACGTGTGCCAGAGTAGAACTGCTCCATAGGGTTTTCAAGGCTGTGACCTTCCAGAAACAGATCATCAGGCCTGTCTTCCAAGGTGGGTTTAAGTGGCCAACCTTTCAATTAGTAGTCTAGCGCTTAACCATGTGCACCACCCAGCGTCTTTGACTAAAGCTGTTATTATCCCCATCTTAATAATGAATAATGTGAGGGCTCAAAAAAACAAACAAACAAAAAGAAAAAAAACCCTTGCTGTCAAGTTGATTCAGACTTGTAGTGACCCTATAGGACAAAGTAGAACTGCCCCATATGGTTTCCAAGGCTGTAATATTTACAGACACAGACTGCCTCGTCTTTCTCCCACAGAGTGGCAGAAACAGCGTAACTTTTGGCTAGCAGTTGAGCATTTTAACTACTGTGTCTCCAGGGCTCTTATGTGAGGACTAGAAAGGCAAATAGCTTGCTTAAGTTCACACATCTAGGAAGTGGTTGAGCCTGGATTTAAACCTAAGTTTAGACAACTCCAAAGTTACTTCACTTCACAGATGGTGACTTGCCCAAGGTCACCAGCTGGTAAAAGGGAAAGCTGGCTCCCACTCTTAAGCCATCTGACTCCTGGCTCACCGCTTTTTTCCCAGTGCAGAAAGCAATGGTTTCTGCCTCTCCCTGCTGCTCCCATCTGTCCAGACACACCATCACTTGGCTCAATTCCCTTTGATGGTAGGAACCTGGGACTGAGAGTCAGAAGCTGAGGGAAGAATCCAAAGTAACCTCCCCTTTCATTGCCCGCCATATTTTTATCACCAACAATGAACTAATGAATCTTTCCTTCCCTACCTATTGGGACATGACACTTTCAGGCAGGCAAGGCGAAGAACCTCCTAGCACACTACTCTTAATGGTTTAAGACTGTAGCAGATTCTGGAGGAGGTGAGGTTCTCCAATACCACTCTATGGAATCTGTTTGTGATCGGAGTAGGAGTCAATACCCCATCCATGTTCTCTGTCTGAAGGGAAAGTTTCCATTTTGTAAGTTAAGAATTAGTTAGGGGGAGTGTGTTGCTCATAATCTTTCAGTGGACTGAACATTAATTAGATGTAGTATCATCTGATCCTCTCCCGCTTTACACAGCACTTTAGGTGGTCCCACTCGGGCCTTCCTACAGTCACAGGGTAAGGAGTCCATGGGGCCAAGGCGATGTGCCCAGCAGAAGCTCATGCAGCCTTCTTCTAGAACATTCTCTAGGTACAAGGATGACAGAATTTCCTGTTCAAATGGCCTGGAGACCCCTCCATGTCCTTAACTGACCTTCTGCAAAACTCTTTTCTGAGGGTTGACTACACCACCCTTTGTGCCCCTGAGGGGTGACCTGAAGGTGGTTGCTTTGGGGTGCATCTGGAAGCAGCTTTAATGTGTAAATTGGTTGTTGGCTGTCCAATGAAGAGTGTGAGAAGGCCATTACAGTGCAGGATGGAGCCAGGTGTGGGAGAGAAGGGGTGTGGCTGGCGGCTGGAGGCCTCCATTTACATGCTATTACACCCACAAATGTTACGGGAAGTTCTGGTTTCATGCTATTTTTTTTGTTAGGTTTCAATATGGTAACCTGGGCTTTCACTTCCTTGAATGCCTCACCTTTAAGAGCAGTTTCTTCCACTCTACCTTGGCCACATACTCCCTTATCACCCCTAGAAACTACTTCACTTCTGAAATCTTCATTTCAAACAGTCCACTCTCCTGTCACCATCTTGCAGTCTTCCAGCTTACTTGCTTTAGGATGCTCAGTGCTAAAATCCTCCAGCCTCACTAGGACCTCTGTGCCATTGATCTCACCACTTATGAATTATCTACCAGCCACCCCGTCTTTGCTTTCCTTCTTTCCCAGCGTAAGTTCCATAATCCAGTATTCTGGATTTCCTTCTTTCTTTCCTTTCCTACCTCCTACCCTCCCTCCCACTCTATTTCCTCTCCTTTCTTTCTTTCTCCTTCCTTGTATTCTTCCTTCTCTTCTCTCTCCATGTCTTTTGTCTTTTCCTTGGGCTTAGTTGTGTGACAGTAAGATCTAGTTGTACTGATGTTACTTTTCTCTGACAAATCTTTAGCCTTTCTAAGAGCCTGAAGGAATATTTATAATTCATGGAGGTCAATTTTTTGAAATTGTTTCCATTTTCCCCACATTTACTTCCTTGTTTTTATTTTTTTAACTCAGAATAATCCAAAATCAAACAAATAACAGGCCAAGAAATCATCAATTTAAGATCGATAAAAGGGCTTGATCATGAGCCGTTGTCCTCCTGTGTCTCTCTTCTCTCATCCCATTAGCAAAGGGTGGCTTTCTCCTTTAGCTTCCGTCACAGTACTGTACTCACCCTGGCTACATTTTAAGGACCTCAGGAGGTAAAAATGCTCTAGGTTTTTTAATGGCAAATTTCCTATAAGCTGTCTGGTTTGGGGGTGAAACATTTCTTTATCCACCAACTCCTATGTTTTTGACTGTGCTAAGCTGTACTCTTCCATTTGAGGATCAGAGCACACTAAATTGCTGGGAGGAGATTGCTATATCACCTTCTCCAGATGTTGCTTTAAAAAGGCTGTTTCCTCTCCGCCACCTCCTCATGTTTATTTTATTTCTCTTCAGGAAATAATACCTGTATACGTCTTTAATTCACCATAGCTTTGGCCCTAAGGATGAAGTATAAAAATTCCTAAGAAAAGGAGAGAAGTTTTGGTTGCACAGTGCATAAAGATGTAATTTGTGACAACAACATAAAGGGGGTTGGGACAGAGCTGAAAAGTAAGTGTTTTTATATGCTGTTGAAGTTATGTTGATATCAATTCAAACAAGATTGCTATAAATTTTGGTGTTAGATGTAATTCCTTTGGTAACCACAAAGAAAATATCTTAAAAAAAAAAAGAAAGAAAGGAAAAGGAAAGAAGGGAATAGAATATGGTTCCCTATTAAAAAAAATAAATAAATAAACTAAACACAAAAGAAGCCAGTAGTAGAGGAAATGAAAGATAAAAAAAGGCATATGAGACTGTCTTAGTTATCTAGTGCTGCTATATAACAGAAATACCACAAGTGGATGGCTTTAACAAAGTGAAATTTATTTCTTCACAGTAAAGTAGGCTAGAAGTCCAAATTCAGAGCGTCAGCTCCAGAGGAAGGCTTTCTCTCTCTGTCGGCCTTCTCATCAATCTTCTCTGGGACTAGGATCTTCTTCGCGTGGGGACCCTGGGTCCAAAGGACATGCTCTACTCCCAGCACTACTTTCTTGGTAGTATCAGGTCCATTACTCTGCTTGCTTCCCTTTATCTCTTGTAATAGAAAAGGTAGTGCAAGCCACACCCCAAGGAAACTCCCTTTACATTGGATAAGGGATGTGACCTGAGCAAGGCTGTTACATTCCACCCTAATCCTCTTTAACCACACGCAGAGATTATGATTTATAACACATAGGAAAACGACAAAATGGAGGACAACCACACAATACTGGAAATAATGCCCTAACCAAGTTGACACATATTTTTGGTGCACACAATTCAATCCATGACAGAGGCACTGAAAACAACAAAGTGGCAGAAGTAAGTCCTTCCTTATCAGTAATGACTTTAAATGTACACAGATTAAACTCTCCAATCAAAAGACAGAGTTTGGTAGAATGGATCAGAAAACAAGATCCAACTAAATGCTCTTTACAAGAGACACACTGTACCTCCAAATTCACAAATATGTTGAAAGTGAGAGAATGGAAAAAATGTTCCAGAACAGATTATATGTTAGGTGACAAAGCAAGCTTCAATAAATTTAAAAGATTAAAAACGTACAAAGTATCTTTTCTGACCGTAATTGAATGAAACTAGAAATCAATAACAGAGGGAAAAGTGGAAAATTCACAAATATCTGCAAATTAAACAACACGCAATTAAGCAATGAATGAGTCAAAACATCACAAAGGAAATTAGCAAGCATTTAGAGATGAAGGAAAAGGAAAGCACAATATACAAAAAATGACAGGATGCAGTAAAGGCAGTACTGATAGGGGAATTTATACCTGTAAACACCTACATTAAAAAGAAAAAAGATTTCAAATCAATCACCTGACTTCACACTTTGAGGAACTAGAAGAAGAGTAAACAAAACCCAAAGCTATCAGAAGGAAGGAAATTGACAAATCTTTAGTTAGACTGACAAAGAAAGTGAGAAGTCACAAATAATTAAAATAAGCAATGGATGTGGGAACATTACTGCTGACCCTACAGAAATAAAAAAGATATAAGAGAATTCTATGAATAATTGTACCAACATATTAGATAATCCAGATAAAATGGAGAAATTCCTAGAAACACAAAAAACTACATAAGCTGATTCAAGAAGAAATAGTAAACTTCAACAGACCTTTAACAAGTAACAATAATAAAAAACCTCCCAACAAAGAAAAGTTCAGGATCAGATGGCCTCACTGGTGAATTCCACCAAACATTAAAAAAAAAATTAACACCAATTCTTCTAAAAAATCTTCCAAAAAATAGAATCGGAGGGGACATTTCCTAACTCATTCTATGACACCAGCATTATCTGATACCAAAGCCACATAAAGACACCACAAGAAAGTAAAATTACAGACCAATAGCCAATACTTTACATTTGAGATGAAAAAATCCTAAATACTAATATCTGAATCCAACAACATATTAAAAGGATTATACACCATAATCAAATGGCATTCAATAATGCAAGCGTGGTTCAACATGTTGCTGTTAGGTGCCTTTTAGCTGATTCTGACTCCTAGCGGCTGTATCTCCGTACAACTAACGAAACATTGCCTGATATTACACCATCCTCACAATCGTTAAGATGTTTGAGCCCATTGTTGCAACCATTGTGTCAATCCATCTCATTGAGGAGCTTCCTCTTTTTCACTGACCCTCTACTTTACCAAGCATTTCTTTCTTTCTCCAGGGATTGGTCTCTCCTGATAACCAACATAAGAAAATTAATTTAAAACAACCACATTAATAGAACAAAGGAAGAAGAAGAAAAACAAGATTATCCCAGTTGATGCAGAAAAGGCATTTGACAAAATCCATCACACTTTCATGATAAAAACACTCAACAAACTAGGACTGGGAAAGAAACTCCTCAACATGATTAAGAGTATTTAGGAAAACCCACAGCTAACATCATACTCAATGGTGAAAGATAGAAAGTTTTCCCCCTAACATCAGCAACAAGACAAGGATGGCCATTTTTACCATTGCTATTCAACATCGTACTGGAAGGTTTAGCCAGAGAAATTAGGCAATAAGAAGAAATTTAAGACATCTGAATCGGAAAAGAAGAAGTAAAATTATTTCTATTTTCAGATGACATGATTCTTTATATAGAAAATCCCAAAGATTCCACAAGAAAGCTACTAGAGCAAATAGATGAATTCAGTAAGGTTGCTGACTACAAGATCACTATGCAAACATCAGCCGTGTTTCTGTACAAAATAATGAGCAAGCTGAAAAAGAAATTAAGAAAACAAGTCCATTTATGATAGTACTGAAAAGAATGAAATACCTAGGAATAAATTAAACCAAAAAGGTGGAAGATTTGTGTGTTGAAAACTTTAAGACACTGCTGAAAGAAATTAAAGAAAGCCTTAAAAATGGAAATACATCCCACGTTCATGGACTGGAAGACTTAATATTCTTAAGATGTCTATGCTACCCAAGGTGATCCATAGATTTAATGAAATCCTTGTCAAAATTCTAACAGCCTTTTCTGCAGAAATGGAAAAGCCAATCCTGAAATTCACATGGAATAGCAAGGGGCCCGTAATAGCCAGAACAATCTTGAAAAAGAAGAACAAAGTTGGAGGACTCACACTTCTCAGTTTCAAAACTTACTACAAAGCTACAGTAATCAAAACAGTATGGTAATGACATAATGATAGACATATAGACCAACGGAATAGGCTTGAGAGTCCAGAAATAAACCCATACATCTATGGATTTTTGACAAAGGTACCAAGTCCATTTAATGGGGGAAAGAATAGCCTTTTCAACAAATGGTGCTGAGACAACTGGATTTCCATATGCTAAAGAATGAAGTTGGATCCCTACCTCACACTACAAACAAAAATTAACCCAAAACGGATCAACAACCTAAACATAAGGGCTAAAACCATAAAGCTCTTAGAAGGAAAAAAAAAAAATTTTTTTTTTTTTTGCATGGGGTAAATCTTCAGGATGTTGCACTTGGCAGCGTGTTCTTAGATACAACAACAAAAGCATAAGCAACAAAAGAAAGAAAAGATAAATTAGTCTTCTTCAAAATAAAAAAATTTGTAATCAAAATACATTATCAAGAAAATGAAAACACAACCTATACAATGGGAGAAATCATATTAAGGGTTTAATATCTAGAATACATTAAAAAAAAATTCCTACAAGTTAACAACAAAAAGACAACCAAAACGTCAAAAAATGGAAAAAGGACTTGAATAGACATTTTTCCAAAGAAGATACACAAAAGGTTCTCAACATTGTTAGTCATTATGGGCATGGAAATCAAAACCACAATGAGATAACACCTTATAGCCACCAAGCTGGCTAATATATACGTATTCGGAGCCCTGGTGGGTGGGGTTAAGCACTACAGCTACTAACCAATAGGTCAGCAGTTCAAATGCACCAGCTGCTCCTTGGAAACCCTGTGAGTCAGTTCTACTGTGCTCTATAGATGAGTCGGTATCCTCCATGGCACGTAGCAACAACACACACAAGCAGACACACACATATATACACACACATATAGAAAACAAGTTTTATGTAGCAAGTGTTGGCAAGGATATGGAAAAATTGAAACCTTTATGCATTGCTGGTGGGAATAGAAAATGCTGCAGCAGCTGTGGAAAACAGTTTGATGGTCCCTCAAAAATTTAAACATAGAATTTCCATATGACCCAGCAATTCCACCCCCAGGTACATGAAAGCAGGGATTCAAAGACAGACCTGTACACCGCTGTTCACAGCAGCATTGTTCATGATAGCAAAAAGGTGAAAACAACCCAAATGTCCATCAACAGATGAATGGATAAATAAAATGTGATATATACTCACAATGGAATATTGTTCAGCCATAGAAAGGAATGAAACTCTAATACATGCTATGATGAGGACAAACCTTGAAAATACTGTACTAAGTGAAATAAGTCAGACACAAAAGAACAAATATTGTATGATCCCACTCACGTGAAATCACTAAAACAGGCAAAAGCATAGAGACAGAAAGCAGATTAGAGGTTACCAGGGACTGGACGGGGCACGAGCAGTTAACGTTTAATGTGTACAGAGCTTCTGTTTGGAGTGATGGAAAAGTTTTGAAAACAAATAGTGGTGATGGATACACAGCCTTGTGAATATAATTAATGCCACTGAATTAAATAGTTAACAGGGCAAATTTTGTTTGATATATATTTATATGAGATATATAAATATATATTTATACATTATATACGTGTATATACATACATATATTTGTTGTTGTTGTCAGGTACTGTCGAGTTGGTTCCGGGTCATAGTGACCCGATGTATAACAGAACAAAACGCTGCCTGGTCCTGCGCCATCTTCACCACTCTTGTTTTGCTTCAGCCCATTGTAGCAGCCACTATGTCAATCCATTTCGTTGCAGGTCTTTCTCTTTTTTGATGACCCTCTACTTTACCAAGCACGATATCCCTCTCCAGGGACTGACTGGTCCCTCATCATCCTTGCTCCTAAGGGGCATTCTGGTTGTACTTCTTCTAAGACAGGTATCTTCATATATAAATATATATATATATAATTTATACACACACATATATATTAACCACAATTAAAAAAAATAAAAAAGGAGGGAAATAACAGGAACTTCTTGACTCCTTTAGAGCCTTTCCTCAAACGTTGTAAGATGGCAGAACCTTCCTTAGAGAGGTGGGTTGTGTAACCTAAGGTAAGAATTTCCCACCCAGCAGGTGTAAAGCTCCGAAATACACATCCCTAGGTGTGTGGGAAGCAGATACTGCCATCTCTCAGTCACATGGGAGCGACTACTTTTTATAAACCCAAGGTTATAGACGTAACCTGTCTGCCCAACCCATCCCACCTTCTCATTTGATTGATGGGAACACTGACACCTGAGAGGTAATATCACCAGGAAGAATTAGCAGCCAGTCAGCGACACAGCCTTTCTGACACCTCTCGCCCGTCTCATGTGGATTTCTTCCAGATCCATGACCCAAGACATAAGAAGACCCCAGGCCACCCAGAGCATTTTGTTTCGCCCCCCCAAATCTCATGGGATGTGTCGAAACAGTGTTGTGATTTGCTTAATTTGCATGTGCGTGTGAGCTTGTGCGTCTACCTACCTCCATCTCCTCCAGAAAGTGCTTTTAGGAAGTGGCGGGATGTGAATTACAAAACCAGACAAGCAATTACCAGGTAGTACAACTCCCAGAAGTTTGGTAATCCCTATTCTACAGGTCCTACAATGAGAGGGAGGAATGTAGGTTACTGAAAATTTTGTGGGCAGGGACTAGGGATGAGATCATGTGTCACTAAACACCATTTTAAGGAATGTGTTCAAAAACTCAATTTACAAAGAGGTTAAATTAGGAGTGATTGTCTATATTACCTTTTGCCTTACCTGGGAATGCCTGTAAAAATTAGTATGGCCTGGTGTTTAGGAGCCTGGGCTAGACTTCCATTTACAGCTACTTACATAATCTCTGTAACCCTTGCTTTCCTCATTAGTAAATGAAGCTATAAATACCTCTCTCGTACAGTCAAAGTGGAAACCCTGGTAGTATCATGGTTAAGAGTTATGGCTGGTAACCAAAAGGTCAGCAGTTTGAATCCACCAGCTGCTCCTTGGAAACCCTACGGGGTAGCTCTACTCTGTCCTGTAGGGTGGCTATGAGTCGGAATCAAATCTATGGCAGTGGGTGCTAGTGGTGGATGGTCAAAGTCAGGACATGGGTTCATGACTCAGCACTGGTGAGGGCCATGGTCACTTTTTGTGAGCCAAGGTCATAGCCCAGGGAGGGCCAGGACATACTTGCCCTGGGACAACTGTCTGAGAGGGGTGGGTCAGCCCTGCCCAAGAAACAGGATCCATAGAGGAGGAGAGAGGAGGCTGGACCAAACTTCAACTCATACCAAGCGGAAATGATCAGAGTCCTAATGAACAGCAATTCCTGTGAGGATCCCTGAAAAACAGTCCCACAGCTTCTGCTTGAATTCTTCCAGAATGGGGAGCTCACTACCTCCTGAGGCAGCCTGTGCCATTTTTGGATAGCTCTGTTGAGCTGTTCTTGCTTTTGGTTTGTTGAAATCTGCTGCTACCTGCTCTCCTTCTGGGCTGTCGAGGAGTAAGCCTGCTCTTCACACATAAGACGGCCCTTCAGATCTCTGGAAGCTCCTTTGTCTCCTCTCAGTCATCTCTGCTCCAGGATCTCAGTTCCCTCAGTCGCAACTCACGTAACCTCGTTTCAGACATGAATGAAATAGGAGCTGGGTGTTCCCCATCTGGTACGTATTATGAGTGATGAAACTGCCATTATTAGTAAGCATCCATCATGAGCAAGTGTTGATATCATCTTCATTTAAGAAGTGGCCTCCACTGATGCTCTACAAGACCTGTTTCCCCAGCCTAGAGTTGCATCTATAGGAGGTACAAGTTTCCTCTTCCATGAGGGAGACCCAGGTTTGATTACTGACCAATGCCCCTCAAGCGCGGCCACAACCATCTGTCAGTGGAAGCTTGCGTGTTGCTATGATACTGAACAGGTTTCAGCAGAGCTTCCAGACTAAGACAGGCTAGAAAGAAAGACCTAGTGATCTACTTCCAAAAATCGGCCAAAGGCTACCTTACACATCACAATGGTCTGATCCTCAACCAATCATGAGGATGGTACAGGACGAGACAGCGTTTCATTCTGTTGTGTATGGGGTCGCCGTGAGTCGGGCCCAACTTGATGGCAGCTAACAACAATGTTCTGACAGATTATCTACTGCACATTCCCCGTCAGAAATGAACCAGGAACTAAAAACATCTTGTGTTTCTCACTTCCTCCCTCTCTCCTTCCCTCCCTTCTTTCCTCCCACACTATAGTCACTTCAAACTCCATACCTCTCTTCTTGATTCCTCAGAGAGGCCCTCTTGACGGCTGTCATTGCCCACTTTATCCACCCGGCTTCTGTTCCTCGTCCAGCTCTAGCTCCTGCTCCCACCATTTGGGGTCTACTCCCCTCCATACAAACACACATACCCTTGGCCTAAAGAATTTAACTGCTTAGCACCTCAGGAAACCATCACTGTGGGAAACATAGAAGCCAGGGAGGTCTCGCAGTTCTAGAAAGCTCTGGTTCCAGTTGTGCTTCTGAGATGGAAAATGGTAACTTCATTGGGCTGCTATCCTCTTATTCGAAGAGGGGAGCACCCCCTTTCCCTCTCAGGTTGTATCTGAGGCTGAGGAAAGCAGAAGTGGAATGGAACAGAGCGGGGAACACAAAGGACCTCTGTGGGACCAGTGCGTCTTGAGCCACTGGCCCTAATTCTCTAAGAAATTCAGCCTCATGATGATCTGGCTCAAGTTTACACATCCTTACACATCATTTTGCAGCGTGTATGTGTGTGTGTACGTGCCCACACATGCGTGCGTGTGTGACTGCGTTCGGCATGGGGGAAGAGCGCAGGGTTGGGGTGCTTGGTTATCAAAAGCATAAACACAGGCTCCTTCTCACTCTGCCTCACAGACAGGAGAGACAGTATTTTTCTCAACCAGAGGCCTCAGGTAAGGTGGGAAAAGAACGCATTGTATCATGTTGGCTCATCCTATGTGCTTATTACTCTTACCTAGAATTGAAAGCTTTTGACTTAAAGAGAGCAGTTTGTGTTAGAAATTTTTTGCCTTCAGAATGCATTCAAAGAAAATATACTAAATTTGGTTTTTTTTTTTTTTTTGCAAATATTCCTAACATTCGTTAGTAGAGGCCAGAATTAGTGTTGGAAGTTTGAAAATATTAGAATGACAGTTTTGTTAGACATTCTTTCACAGCTCTTGCCAGTTAGGAAGTAAAGGCTGCAGGTTGAGATTGAGTCACTGATTCTGTCGTATTTTTTTTTTGTGTGTGAGAAACTGGAAATGAGGACAAGCACTGGAAAGATGCCTCTTCCTCTTATCTTCCTAGAAGCTGTTTACCATTAAAACAAAAAGTGAGCCTCGTGGAGCATAAATTTCAAATTGCGATGGCAGACTTTCTTCCCTTCAACCATACGTTGGAAATACTGTGTACCAGAATTCAAGTGACCCGTGGTGTTTCCTAAGCTAGAGCAAACATATCAAGGAACTGTGGGAGACCCAGGCCCGTGTCCTCAGAGGACTTCTCTCCAGAACTTTGGGGCCCTTCACAGGGCCTGGTCATACAGGGTCCTGCGGGGAGGTTGCAGTGAACACGTGTGCCTGATGTGGGTCTACAGGTCTACCTTGCAGGGGGCATGCACACTTTGGGGCCCTTCACAGGGCCTGGTCATACAGGGTCCTGCGGGGAGGTTGCAGTGAACACGTGTGCCTGATGTGGGTCTACAGGTCTGCCTTGCAGGGAGCATACGCACTTAGGCATATATACCCATATATGTATAAAAATGTATTTATGTCAATATTTTTATGTTTGTGCATGTGTGCATACATGAGTTTATGCAACGAATGTTTATTAAGGACCTTCCATATGTTTAGGGTGCCTCAGTGGCACAGTTTAGTGCTTGGGCTGCTAACCAAAAGTTTGGCAGTTCGAGTCCACCCAGAGGCTCGTCAGAAGAAAGGCCTAGTGGCCTAGTTCTGAAAGGTCACAGTCACTAAAAACCCTATGGAGCACAGTTCTACTCTAACACGCACGGGGTCTCCATAAGCCGGAATCGACTCCATGGCAACTGTTTTTTTTGTTGTTGTTACCACACCGTTTAGAACCAAGTACTTCAGGCAAACGTTAGAATTACTGCTCTCAAGGCGTTCACAGTGCGTTTAATAGTTGTAAAAAAAAAAAAAAAATCCAGGGGTGGGGAGAGATGGGGTAAGTAGTGCGAGACCTCTGCATTAAGGCAGCCCCTGTAGCTATGAGTTGGAATAGACTTGACACAATGGGTTCGTTTTTTGTTTTGGGCTCTCTGTATTTCAGTCAGGCCAGGCCCAGACAAAGCAGCCTGGGGTGGAACATGAAAGGAGAGTATGAGTAAGAAGGGGCAGAGGAGGGGCTGTGGGGAGGCGGGAGGAGCAGGGTTGCCAGGCCCATCAGCACACATTTATGGGCAGGTACAGGTGCTGGGCTTGGTGGAGGGCAGGTGACACAGCCCCAGGGCTTTGTGCTCCTCCAATGGGGAAGCCTCCTTCCTACCATGGCTGATATCTCATCTGGACTCTGGATCCAGCCCCACAGCTTCCTCGGGACCACTGCCTGCTAGTTTAACTTTTCCCAATCATCCAGGGCATTGTTTTACCCGTGGAATAAAAACATCCTCAAATCCATTCAATCGTACCTCTACCCTCTTTTTCCCTCTAGCTATTCCCTCTGCTTCTACTCACAGCACTTTCTTTTATATATATACATATATATAGTTTCATATAAATACAGATACAGATACAAACATAAGTTGGTGGTGGTGTTTGCCTTCAAACCAATTAGGACTCATAGCGACCCTACAGCCAACCTATAGGAACAGTAGAACTGCCCCACAGGGTGTCCAAGATTGCACTTTTTTTTTTTTTTTTTTAGATTGTGCTTTAGATGAGGGTTTACAGAACATACTAGCTTTTCATTAAAAACATAATCTTTTGTGACATTGGTTACCAGCCCCACAACATGTCAACACTCCACTTCTTGACCTTGGGTTCCCTATTACGAGCTTTCCTGTCCCCTTTTTTGCCTTCTAGTCCTTGCCCCTGGGCTGGTGTGCCCGTTAGTCTTGTTTTCTTTTATGGGCCTGTCTAATCTTTGGCTGAAAGGTGAACCTCAGGAGTGATTTCGCCACTGAACTAAAAGGATGTCCAGCAGCCTTACTCCCAGGGTTTCTCCAGTCTCTGCTAGGCCAGTAAATCTGGTCTTTTTTTTGTGAGTTAGAATTTTACTCTACATTTTTCTCCAGCTCTGTCCGGGACCCTCTACTGTGATCCCTGTTAGAGCAGTTGATGGTGGTAGCCAGGCACCATCAAGTTGTGCTGGACTCAGTGTGGTGGAGGCTGTAGTAGCTGTAGTCCATTAGTCCTTTGGACTAATCTTTTCCTTGTGTCTTTAGTTTTCTTCATTATCCCTTGCTCCCCATGGGGTGAGACCAGTGGAGTATGTTAGATGGCAGTTCACAAGCTTTTAAGACCCCAGATGCTACTAACCAAAGTAGAATGTAGAACATTTTCTTTATAAACTACGTTATGCCAATGGAGCTAGATGTTCCCCAAGACCATGGTCCCCACAGACCTCAGCCCAGTAAATAGTCCCTCAGGAAGTTCAGATGTGTCTATGGTGCTTCCTTGACCTTGCCTTGTACAAATTGTGCTGGCTTCCCCAGTGTTATGTACTGACTTACCCTTCACTGAAGTTACTACTTAATCTATTGTCTACTTAGTGTTTTTCCATCCTCACCCTTCCCCTCCCTCTTAACCAAGTTTCTTAACAGAGCTGCCCATCGTTGCTGTCTTCATTCCTCCCTTTCCACTTTCCTTGCGATCTGGTCCAATCTGACTTTTGCAATCCTCCCTTCCCACTTCTTTCCCACCCTCCAATCTGCTCTGGCCCAGGTTGCCTGTGACTGCCTGACTGCTAAACCAGTAGACACGCCCAGCCCTGGCACTGCCTGCCCGTCAACCTCCTTCTTAGTACTCGCCCCCTTTGGCTGCTCTGTTGATGTCCTCCTCCCTCCAGGCCAGGCTGATTTCAGGCTTCCTGTTCTCCCTGTCCCTTAGTGTTGGTGTCCACTCCATCCTCATGTCTCCAGTGGCCATGCTCCCCATCCCTGCTATACACCAGAAGGAGCGCCTGGGGCCTTTGAACACAGACTGAAGCCCGGGCCCACTCTGCAGTAATTGAATCCAACTTTCTGGGAAGGGGGCCCAGACAGCAATATTTTTTTCAAGCTGCCCAGTTGATGGGCAATGAGATCCACTGCTCTCTATGCTTCTTTGACTCCCCACCACCTACCAAACTCTTACCTCCAAGCCAGATTTTTCCCCTGGTTCCACAACTGTGTACCTCACTCACTGCTATTCTCTCTACTTGGATGGCCGACTGGCTCCTCACTACAGTGGATTCAAAGTATCTGACCCTTTCCTGCTGTCTTAGTTATCCAGCGCTGCTATAACAGAAATACCACAAGTGATTACTTTAACAAACATAAATTTATTTTCTCACAGTCTAGGAGGCTAGAATTCCAAATTCAGGGTGCAGTTCCATGGGAAGACTCTCTCTCTGTTGGCTCTGGGAGAAGGTCCTTGTCAGCCATCTTCCCCTGGCCTAGGAGTTTCTCAGTGCAGGGATCCTGGATCCAAAGGACACACTCTGCCCCTGGCATTACTTTCTTGGTGGTATGAGGTCCCCCTGTCTCTCTGCTCACTTCTTTATTTTATATCTCAATAGAGATTGACTCAAGACACAGATTAATCCTGGAAATTGAGTCCTGCCCATTAATTTAGCTGCTGCTAATCCCTCTTCATTAACACCATAGAGGTAGAATTTACAGCACATGGGAAAATCATCTCAGATGACACAGTGGTGGACAATCACACAATACTGGGCATCATGGCCTAGCCAGGTTGACACACATTTTGGGGGGACACAATTGAGTCTGTAACACCTGCTGACCTGCACCTCCTCTGTGCTCCTCAACTTGGTGAAAGGCACCAAACTACTCCCAGTTGCAAAGGGCTGAACCCTGGGATTATCCCCCTACCCCCTGGATTTTTCTTTTCTTCTATCCAGTTGGTTCCAAAGCCCTGCGACTTAGTCCCTTGTTGGCACAAATGGTTAAGGACTTGACTACTAGCTGAAAGGATGGCAGTTCGAACCCACCCAGAGATGCCTTGGAAGACAGGCTTGGTGATCTGCTTCCAAAAGGTCACAGCCTCGAAAACCCTATGGAACACAGTTCTACTCTGTACATGTGGGGTTACCAGGAGTTGGAATTGACTCAATGGCAACTAACAAGTGTAGTGAGGGCCTGGCCCAGAGTGGGTGTTCAGAAGATATTTCTCAAATGAATGAATGAATCATGACTGGTTTGACTACAGTGGAGGGGAAGGTGTGGCCAGCTGTGTGCAGCACTTGAAGGGAAGACGCTGAGCTGATTTGTGGATATTTGAGGTCGTCCTCCCTTCAGACAAACCAGAGGAGTTCCTCTGCAGCCTACTGCATCACAGTGCTGTTAGAAAAGCACAAACACCCCCTTTATTTTCCTAATCTGTAAAATGGGATTATTAACATTCATTTAACACGAGTGTCGTGAGGAGCAGAGGAGGTATTGGATATGAATATGCTCTAAAAATTATAAATGACCTCTCAAATGTGGGTGATGACACCAATGTCCCCACTTGGCAGAAGCCGATTCTGATTCATGGCGACCCCACGTGACAGAGCAGAACTGCTCCATAGGGATTTTTTGGCTGTAATCTTTTTGAAAGCAGATTGCCAGGCCCTTCTTCCATGGAGCCACTGGGTGGATTTCAACTGCCAATCTTTAGGTAAATAGTCAAGTGCTTAACTATTCACACCACCCGAGGACATATTCGGAGGCTGCCCAGTGCGCAAAGGGAGCACACAGCTGACCTAATGGTCTGACCACAGTGGGCTCTGGCATGGCCCTGTGTGCTTGGCCAGGTGCCCAGTGAGGGACAAGGCAGCTCTTGCAGTGTGATGCGCTGCGCCAGGAGCATTCCCCGTGGTCAGAGAGGGGCGCATGGACGTTTCAGTCCAGTGCCTTAACTGACCCCAGGTCCAGCCTAGGAATGGAGCCTGGACTCTCTGGTGCCCTTTGCTAACACAGTAAGGAGTTCTGCTCTACTGGCTGGTAGTTAGCAGCCTGCAGGGCTTTAAAAATAGTGCTGGGAGGATATTTTTAGTGCACCATCATCCTGAGGCGTGGCTGGAGCCCGTGGCCTCCGTGAGGATTCTGTGACGCACAAAAATAGTTTTGGCTCAGTTTGCAAGTGATTCAAACAGCTGGTTTTGGACTTCAGGGATGTAAAAATAAAAACAAGGTGGGAGAAGCTGGGTTCTGGCCATGGGGCATCCCCAACCCCCACAACATCTGAATAGTTAATTGTTCCTGAGATGGTTTAATTTGAGCCTGGCTTCTTTTTATTTTTTATTCTCTGGAGTTTACATAAATCATGTTTTCCACCTGGAGGGTTTGGGCTGGTAGACAGGACAAAGAGCAGAAAAATAACCCATTTTACAAGCTAGAAACTGAGGCTGCAAGAGGCTGTGTAACTCACTTAGCCACACGGAGTATGTGGCAGGGCTGTCTTCAGATCCACGTCTAACTCTAAAGCCCCTACCATCTTGCCAATCTCCCAACTATAAGACCATTTTAAAGTGTACAAACCAGTTGCTATTAAGTTGATTCCAAAGCACACTTTACAGGAGTTTCAATAGCTGGTTTTTTGGAAGTACATTGCCAGGCCTTTCTTCCGAGGCTCAACCCTCCAACCTGGCTGTTAGCTACTGAGCGTGTTTGCCATTTGCATCAACCAAGGACTTCAAAGTCTACAAAGCACTTTATAAACATTATCTCATTTGAGCCTCACAATGAGGCAGTATTATTATTTCAATTTTACAGGTGAAGAAACCAAGCCTCAGAAAAGCTAAGTGGCTACCCCTCCTCCATCTCATATCCAGTGAGCTCTCAGATTACCCCCGGGGCCTTGGACTACAAGGTCCTTCAGCTCCTGGTCAGTGACAGGCCCCATGGGAGGCTAGGATTCATGACCTTGTTGGGGAGAAGCCCACGGATACCAGCCTTGCAAGACCTCCTACCTGCCTGCCCTCCTGAGCGCCTCTGGAAGGACTGAGAAGGAAACATAAAGAAGCCCATATTTTGGCCTCTGGGAAAAAAGGGTGCAGGACAGATTAGGGGTCACTTACTATGGGGTGTCCCTGCCGCCTCAGGAGGGTATGCCAGGTGGCGCTCAGCTGTGTGTGCTGTGACCCGAGTGAGCCTGTGGTGGCCCTGTCATATGCTCCCATCACAGCTTGACGCATGTCCAGTTAAGGCTGAGTTTCCTTCTTATCAAGAGGACTGAGAGGTCCAATCGCCTTTGGACATTGCATGAGATCAGTGAATAAAGACCTCCAGGACTTTGCGGATGCCAGGGACTGCCCTGTGGGGGTGCCATCTTGTCTTTGGAATCATTAACGCATGTGGATTCACAGAGTTACAGTCTGTAGCACCTCACCTTTTTTTCCCTAATGATTTCCTGATTACTGAAAAAGACACAGAATCATACCAATGTAAGAGTATGAAGGAAAACTGACGTGGAATTCTACCACGTAGAGCCGGTTACTGCTAACATTTGGTGGTCAACATTCCAGGCACCTGTCTTTGTACTTGTAAGAGCGTATCTAATTTTACCTAAATGGTAAAACACTATGCATATTATTTTTTGACTTGCTTTTAATAGTTAGTTATACATCAATAAACATAAGTCTATAGCATTGTCATGGATTGAATTATGTTCCCCTAAAAATGTGTGTGTCACTTGGGCTGGGCCATGATTTCCGGGTATTGTGTGATTTTCCTATATTTTGTAAATCCTGCCTCTATGGTGTTAATGAGGGAGGATGGGTGGCAGTTGTGTTAGTGAGGCAGGTTGCAATCTAGAAGATTGGATTGTGTCTTGAGGCAATCTCTTGAGATAAAATAAAGAAGTGAGTGGAGAGATGGGTGACCTCATACCACCAAGAAAGCAGCACCAGGAACAGAGCGCATCCTGTGGACACGGGGTCCCTGTGCCTGAGAAGCTCTTCAACCAGGGAAAGATTGAGGACTAGGACCTTCTTCCAGAGCCGACAGAGTCAGAAAGCCTTTCCCTGGAGCCGATGCCCTGAATTTGGACTTGTAACCTACCAGACTGTGAGAATATAAACTTCCCTTTGTTAAAGCCATCCACTTGTGGTATTTCTGTTATGGTAGCACTAGATGACTAAAACAAGCATTTAACAACTGCACCTAATTTCACTGTGTGAAGGTACCTCATTTTAATTAATCAGTATCCTTAGGTTTGGGGTTTTGGGTTTATGTTTGTTAGAGGGTCAGCAAAAATGAGGGAAACCCTCAATGAGATTAACTGACCCAATGGCCACAACAATGGACTGAAACATACCATTGATCATGAAGGTAGTGCAAGACCAGGCAACATTTCGTTTTGTTATACACAAGGTCACCGTGAGTTGGAGTAGACTGAACGTCAATAACAACAACAACAACACTCTTCTGATTGCAATTAGCGTCGTATTTCATATCTCAGTCATCTTGCGCTTCAGTCAAAACTACATGCTTTCAACTACTTAACCGAGATGAGCCTTCTTCATTTTGCTTTTACTATTTCTATTGAAGAAGGAGCCCTGGTGGTACAGTGGTTAAGTGCTTAGCTGCCAACTGAAAGGTTAGTGGTTCGAACCTACTAGCCGCTCCATGGGAGAAAGATTGTGGCAGCCTGCTCCCGTAAAGATTACAGCCTCGGAAACCCTATGGGGCAGTTCTACTCTGTCCTATTCAGTTGCTATGAGTTGGAATCGACTCGATGGCAACAGGTTTATTAATTTTTTAATTTCTGTTGAAAAGGTCCCCCGGGTGGTACAAATGGTGAAGTGCTTGACTGTTAGCTGGATGTTCAAACCCACTCAGAGGTGCCACGAAGACAGGCCTGCTGATCTGCTCCCAGAAGGTCACAGCCTTGAAAACTCTACGGAGCAGCTCTAATCTGTACACGCGGGGTCGCCATGAATCGGAAACAACTCCATGGCAACTAATAACAGCATTTCTATTGAATAAAAACCAAACCAAACCCATTGCTGTTGAGTTGATTCCGACTCATCGCCACTCGATAGGACCGAGTAGAACTGTCCCGTAGGGTTTCCAAGGAGCCCCTGGTGGACTCGAACTGCCAGCCTTTTGGTTAGCAACCATAGCTCTTAAGCACTACACCACCAGGGTTTCCATTTAGCGGAAGAAAAAGGAGACAAACCAGCTACAGAGGGAGAGCTGTGGCCAGCGATTTGTCGGACACCATTTCCAGCTCCCTCATCTTTTTAAACGCGAGATATTCTCTTCTGTCTTTGTAGTTCTTAAGGTAACTAGGCCATCTGGATGAAACTCATCTTATTTTAAGGCCTTATCTTACCTGCAAATTGATGTCACCCCCTGAAGTACAACTGAAGACACGGTTCCACTGCTTTTCGCCCTGCAGCGTCACCTCAGACAGCACCTGAACCTCTAAGCTTCATTTTCCTCGCGAGGCAATTTTCTGGAGGGTCAAGTGCAATAATGGAGGTGAAAGCAATTTCTTTTTAAACTTCCGGGCTAGAAAACATGAAATTGTTATTCTACTGATTATTCTGATTAGCCACTGCTTTCTACCCTTTTCAAACATAAGCCTGTCTTTTTTAAGTAAAAAAATAATTTCTCCTGAATCCTGACAAATACTTACTGAGCCCTTACTGTATGCCTGGCCTTGAGCCAGGCGCCAGGAGTATATCACCCAGAGAGGCACGGCGTCTGCCCTTCCAAGCTGGCGTTCCCATGAGCGATCGAGTGGTTGTGGTTGTAGTATCCACTGAGTGAAGGAAGTGCATGCGGCCTTACGGACATTTACAGCTACTTTTAAATGAATGTTTATTTGGTTGGTCAAAATGGCAGGTGCATCGTACATTCGGAAAACTATGTCTATTTGCAAAACTTAGCCCTCATTTAATCTAGAGACAATACTTGATTCATAAATGCATGTATTGCAATAATTTTGAGACCCGCTATCCACTGCCGTCCACTCCAGGCCCAGGATTTCGTGGTCCCAAGCCACTGGCTCGGGAGACCCTGCTGCCGTCAAGTCAATTCTGACTCTTAGCAACCCTATGGGACAGAGTAGAACAGAGCTACCTGTGACCCTTTAAGGTTGTGTGTCAGCTTGGCTGGGCCATGATTCTCAGTGGTTTGGCAGTTATCTAATGATGTAGTTTGTCTGCCGTATAATGATGTAATCATTTCCACGATGAGATCTGATGTAATGTCACCACATCCACGTTGGGATCTGCTGCGAGCAGTCAGTCGGTTGAAAAGAGAATTTCCTTGGGGGTGTGGCCTGCATCCAGTATAGGTAGACTTTCTAGCAAGGCTTGAGGCCTTTTGTTCTACAGCTGGCTCCTGTTCATCTGACCTCCGGTTCTTGGGACTTGAGCTAGGAGCTTAGTTGCCATTTTACCTGTTTGGGATTCATTGGCCTCCACAGTGTGTGAGCCAGAGGTATGCTATCTGACCTTCTGATCTTGGATTCACCAGCACCTGGGACTACGTGAGTCAGGTGAAGCCTCCAGCCTGACCCACAGACTTGGGTCTCTCCAGCTTCTACAGCCACAAGAGCCATTTCCTCGATATAAATCTCTCTCTATATTTATATGCTCCACTAGTGTAAGAGTAATTCTTTAAGAAAACATGGACGAATCAGTATCTCAGAGTGTAAGAGGTTGAGAGGGACCTGAGATTTGGATTCTAGAATTTTAGAGGTGGGAAAACTGAGGTTCTATACAGAGAGAAGTGACTTGCCTGAGTTGACAAGGAACTCAGATCTCTTGACTTCCTGCCTAGGGTTTTTCGTATTGTGCCAGCTGCTTTATCAAGATTGTCCCTGACATCAAGGCCTAGTCTTTACCTTATCCCAGCAGATCTATTCATGAATGAGTTAATTCAACACACATTTAATGAGTTCCTTCCTACTACATGATGGGAACTGTGCTAGCCACTGGGGATACAATAATGAGTAGGAGACAATCCTAGGTCTCAGAAATCCCCTTATATTCCAGAAACGGGAACAGACTACTAAGCAGACAATTAGAGTGTAATGACTGGAGCCCTGGTGGCAGAGTGGTTAAGAGCTCGGCTGCTAACCTGAAGCTCAGCAGTTCGAATCCAACAGCCGCTCCTTGGAAACCCTATGGGGCAGCTCTACTCTGTTCTACAGGGTCACTATGAGTTAGAATCGACTCCATGGCAATGGGTTTGGTTTTAATTTTTTTGGTTTAGAGTGTATTATGGTGATGACCAAGGAGCCCTGGTGGTGTAGTGGTTAAACCGCTTGGCTACAAACCCAAAGATCAGTAGTTTGAACCCACCAGCCATCCCGCTGGAGGAAGATGTGGTAGTCTGCTTGCTTCCATAAAGATTACAGCTTTGGAAATCCTACAGGGCAGTTCTACTCTGTCCTATAGGGTAACTATGAGTCGGAATTGGCTGGATGGCAATTTTTTTTTTTTTTTCCTTTTTAATGGTAACGATCTAATAGAGGTGTATAGGGCTGTGGGCACACACTGCAGGGCCTCCCAGCCTAGCTGCTGGGGAAGAAGGTGGTGGTGGACAGGGAGTGCTCTGGGAAGTGTCTTACCTTGGTACCCTTAAGTGCTGTCTCAGCAGTCCTGAAGGAACTAGGAATTACGGAGAAGTCCAAGGAGAAGAGAGCAGAGAGCTTCAGGCAGAGGTTGCAGTGTGCTCAAAGTCCTGGGAGCAAGAGCAAGCATGGGATATAAGTAGTTGTGTGTAACTCGAGCACTCTCACAAGGGAATAAGTGCAGAGGAACGTTGAAAGGTCAGCAGGGGTCAAGTTGGGAGGATTCTGTGTGCCTGATTAAGGAAGCCTGGATTTTATCCTGAGGTCTAGGGAAACCACAGAGGGGTAATGATAACTTGGTCAGATCTGTAGTTTAAAACAGGGCTTTGGATGCTGTGTGGAGGACAGATTAGAGGAGAACCAGAGAGTGGTCAGGAAGCCTGCTTAGGAAGCTGTGCAGTGTCCAGGCAAGGATGATGGTGACCTGAACTAATATGAGGCAGGGGGCTGGAGAAAAGCTGATATAATCAAAAGATATTTAGTAGAAAGAATGAAAGGTCTTTGTGAGTTATTGAAAGCCCATGTTTGTGAGTGAAGCTCCATAATCTCCTTGATTATGAAAATTCTTCAATGAGTTCCCCTGGAAACCTAACACAGAAGAACAGGCAAGCCATCTCATCGTTGTGGCTCAGGTGTTGAGGGCCTGTTCTCTCTCCCCTGAAGCTTTGGGCCCTTGGGTTTTCCAGTGCCTGAACATCTCCATAACCAGTTCAGCCATCTCAGAGCCTGTGCCCCCAGACTGTGCATCGGCAATTGTTTTATGGAAAAACTAGTAATGAGACTGCAATGGATCGGGGGAGCTCCCAATTAGCTTTATATGTACATACGTAACCCCTCCCCCCAACACAGGAATATACAGTTGATTCTCATTATTCGCGGATTCTGTATTTGAGACTTCGCCTACTTGATAAAATTTATTCGTAACCCAAAAGCAATACTCGCAGTGCTCTTGCGGCTGTTTGCTGACATGCGCAGTGAAAAACTTGAGTCGCCTGACATGCACCTGCCCAGCTGAAATCAAACTAGGCGACGCTCTGTGTTCTTGGTTCAGCTTTCGTACTGTAAACAAGTGTCCTTTTTGCATTTTTGGTTTTTATTTTTAGTGCCACGTTTTTCACATTTTTGTGCTTCTCTTGGGTGATTTTGCTGTTCAAAATGGCCCCCAAACATAGTGTTGAAGTGCCTTCTGGTGTTCCTGAGTGCATGAAAGCTGTGATGTGCCTTATGGAGGAAATACGTTGGTTAGAGAATCCTCGTTCCAGCATGAGTTACAGTGCTGTTGGCTGTGGGTTCAAGGTTAATGAAGCAACAATATATATTAAATAAGGTATCTTTAAACAGAAACACACATAAACAGGATTATATAAAACCAGTGACCAACGAGTCAATTCTGATTCACAGTGACCCTATAGGACAGAGCGGAACTACCCCATAGAGTTTCCAAGGAGTGCCTGGTGGATTTGAACTGCAGGTCTTTTGTTTAGCAGCCATAGCTCTTAACCACTATATCACCAGTGTTTCCAGGATTATATACTGATGGACAAAAACGTTGACAAAATGTTGTGACCAGAGGCTCACAGGAGCCTAACCCTGTATTTCCCCCAGGAGCAATGGTTATGTATTGGCTAATTCAGTCTCTTTGATGACATTATAAAACATAACTACTGGGGATAACTACTACCGTATATACAAGGTTCCTGGGTGGCGCAAAAGATTTGTGCTGATCTACTAACCTAAAGATTGCTGGCTTGAACCTACCCAGTGGTACCACAGAAGAAAAGCCTGGTGATCTGCTTCCGTGAAGGATATAGCCAAGAAAACCCTATAGAGCAGTTGTACTCTGTAACACATGGAGTCGCCATTAGTTGGAATCAACTCAACAGCAATGATTTATTTTTTCGTTACATATGAATATAAATACATACATATAGGAGCCCTGGTGGCACAGTGGTTAAGCGACTGGTTGCTAACCAAAAGGTCGGTGATTTGAACTCACCAGCTGCTTGCTCCGTGGGAGAAAGTTGTGGCAGTCTGCTTCCGTAAAGATTAAAAAAAAAAAAAAAAAAAAAGATTACAGCCTTGAAAATCCTAAGAGCCTATTCTGTCCTGTCCTATTCTGTCGGTATGAGTCGAAATCAACTTGATGTCAGTGGCTGTCTTGAAGAACAGCCAGAATGCTCCTTAGAATCGAGGATGGGGAGACTTTGTCTCACATACTTTGGACATGTTATCAGGAGGGACCAGTCCCTGGAGAAGGACATCAGGCTTGGTAAAGCAGAGGGTCAGTGAAAAAGAGGATGACACTCTATGAGATGGATTGACACAGTGGCTGCAACAATGGGCTCAAACATAGCGACGATCATGAGAATGGCACAGGACTAGGCAGTGTTTTGTTCTGTTGTACATGGGGTCAGTACGAGTCGAGATTGACTTGATGGCACTTAACAACAGCAAGGGCACCGTTCTTATAGGCTATTTAAGAAAGTGTTGTTCTTAGTAAGAGGAAATTTGTAGCAAGGTAGATGAGTAATGCAGTACTTTGAAGGCAAAGAGCGTCCTGCCAACATCTGTAATTCTAGCATATTGCCCATCTAGTTTACAGGTGGCACTAAATGTGAAAAAATAAATAATGAATAAAGGAATTAATGGAGTAAGCACCCCATTTACTGACTGACTTTACGGGACTTGTGGAAGGTTCCTTGGAGAAATAGAAACATGCGTGTGCTCTTCTGACAGGACAATGGATACTGGATAGAGTATTTTGGGTTGGGGGGGATTCTTCAGTCTCTTCTACTAGAATCTTTCTAAATTTTGAGGGGCCATGATTGTCAGCCTTCTGGATAACCAACTGTAGAAAAACTAAAGGAATCCCAAGGTACCTTACATCCCTGGATCCCTGGATCCTATGAAGTAGATTAAGTAAAATGGACCCTTCAGGCATCCATCAGGCTCCTACCCACTGCCACTGAGTTGTTTCCAACTGATAGTGACCCTATAGGACAGAGTAGGACTGCCCCATAGGGTTTCTAAGGAGCAGCTGATAGATTTGAACTGCTGACCTTTTGGTTAACAGCCAAGCTCTTAACCACTGCACCACCAGGGCTCCTCAGGCTTCTAGCAGGACACAAAGGAAAGTGTGCCACATGCCCTCCCTGGAAGAAGACATCTGCGTCTGATGGTGGCTCAGAGGTTTAGCAAGGGAGGAGGTGGAGGAGGGACTTGCTCTTGGACACAAGTCCAAGGGGGTGCCAAATGAAGTATGGAATGACATTTCAAGGCTCCACAAATATTAAAGGTGCCTGACTGAGGCAGCCAGACAAGAGGGGGGAAGATGCTTCTGCTGATGCGTTGCTACTGTCAACATCTATTCATCTTGAAATTGGGGGGGGGGGGGTGCAACTTAGAGATTGCCCCTGGGTACTAGAATTTAGGTGGCACACAACCTAGAGATTGCCCCGGGGTGCTCATTATCCTCACTATGCCACTAGTGGCTGTGGGTCAGTGAGTAGTGGCGGCAGGATGTGTGTGTGTGTGTGTGTGTGTGTGTGTGTGCAGAGTAGAGATGCTATGATTAATGAATGTATTAAGAATAAGAATTCTATGTCTATTTGAAGTTTGAGTTATATTTTCTTCTTTCACATCTTTTGTTAGAAAACGTAGCTATCATGCAGTAGGGTTCAGCAGCACCCTCTCCTACCAACAAAAGAGATACATCTTATTAGCTGTAGGCTTAGAGAGCAGATCTTCATGCCTATTAAAAGTGTGGGCAAATATAAAAGATTGATCTGATTGGAGGCCCCAAAGCCTGGAATCTCACAGTTTGGGGGTTGCTGCTGTGAAAGAAAAAAAATTATAACAGATATCTTACTTTGATTTCAAGGTTTTTTTTTTCTTACCCATGAAACCAAAAATTAACCATAAAAAGCCTGACCCAAACTGCAAAAGTATTGACTTGTTTTTTACATTGGAAACTACCAGACAGCATTGTAAGTTTGTCTTATCCAGCTAGAAAATTGTTGTTGTTGTTAGGCGCCGCTAAGTCAGTTCCCACTTATAGCGACCCTATCTATGTACAACGGAATGAAACACCGCCCAGTCCTGTGCCATTCTCACAATCGTTGTTCTGCTTGAGCCCATTGTTGCAGCCATTGTGTCAATCCGTCTCGTAAGAGTGTCCTCCTCTTTTTCACTGACCCTTTACTTACCAAGCATAAAGTCCTTCTCCAGGGACTGATCTCTCTTGATAACATGTCCAAAGTATATGAGATGAAATCTTGCCATCTTTGCTTCTGAGGAGCATTCTGGCTGTACTTCTTCCAAGATAGATTTGTTCATTCTTTTGGCAGTCCATAGTACGTTCAATATTCTTCACCAACACCATAATTCAAAGGCATCGATTCTTATTTGGTCTTCCTTATTCATCATCCAGCTTTCACAGGCATATGAGGCAACTGAAAACACCATGGCTTGGGTCAGGTGCACCACAGTCCTCAAGGTGATATCTTTGCTTTTTAACACTGTAAAGAGGTCTTTTGCAGCAGATTTGCCCAATGTGATATGTTGTTTGATTTCTTGTCTGCTGTTTCCATGGGCATTGATTGTGGATCCAAGTAAAATGAAATCCTTGACAATTGCAATATTTTCTCCATTTATCATGATGTTGCTTATTGGTTCAGTTGTGAGAATTTTTGTTTTCTTTATATTGAGATATAATCCATAGTGAAGGCTGTATTCTTTGATCTTCGTCAGTAAGTGCTTCAAGTGAAAAAAAAAAAAAAAGTGTAGTCAATAACAAAACCATTACCTGTGATTTAATGAAAATCAGGGTAAGCTTCTTTAATTTAAATTTCAAGAGGTCTCATGGCTCGAAGTAGGCTAGTTACAATTTTAAAAAATAAACCCTAATTTAAAGGTTTATTTTTAAAAATTATAATTAGCCTATTTCAGGCCACTTATTTTTAGAGGTGAAATGATTTCCCTACATGCATATAGAATGAC
Organism: Elephas maximus indicus; assembly: GCF_024166365.1. NCBI lineage: Eukaryota > Metazoa > Chordata > Mammalia > Proboscidea > Elephantidae > Elephas > Elephas maximus. The sequence continues at coordinate 20,015,851 of NC_064819.1, read as the reverse complement.
TGCTTAGAATAAACCTTACGTTTCAATTTCTTTGAGTTTTTGTTATTTTTTAACACTGCAGAGGACTTTTTTGCTTCTTTCTGTGTTCTCAGCTGAGTTCGGAGTAGAAATGAGTGAGAGGATTCCCTTCAGATAAGCAAGATATTATTGTGGTGGTGTCTTAGGCTGGGTTCGCCAGAGAAGCAAAATCAGTAAAGCATATAAATATATACAGAGAGAGGTTTATATCAAGGAAATAGCTCATATGATTGTAGAGGCTGGAACATCCCAAGTTCTTGGATCAGAATAGAGACTTCTCTTGATTCACGTAGCTGCAGGGGCTGGTGAACTCAAGATCAGCAGGTTGGAGAGCAGGGCTCTTGCTCATGGGCTGTGAAGACTGATGAATTCCAAGATTGGCAGGCAAGCTGATAGCTCAAGTCCCAAGAGCCGGAGGTCAGACAAAAAGGAGGTGGCTGCAGGATCCAGAGTAAGCAAAAAACCAGAACGTCTGCTTATGTTTGGAAGTAGGCCACACCCCCAAGGAAACACCCTTTCAACTGATTGGCTACTCACAGCAGATCCCATCATGGGAGTGATCGCATATAAACACTGAGAATCATCGCCCAGCCAAGTTGTGACACAATCTTTATCATCATAGGTGGGAAAATAGTACAGACACATAGAAAAAAAAGTGTAGACACTTAACAGCTGAGGACAAAAGTAGAGGTTGAAGGGAAGGGTGGAAGAAGGGAGACCATATAAAAGGCATGTAATCTTTGTTGGGAGGGCACAGGTGGGAAAAATTCAGGAAAGCCTTATTCATTCACTCTTTAGAACAAAATTAGGTGGATTTTAATGCCTACCATGTGCCAGGTACTGAGCTGGGAGCTGGTTGTACAGTAGTGGGAAAAACCTGTGTGGTCCTTGTTCACACGGAGCGTATATTCTCATGGAGAGGAGAGACTGCTAATGAATAAAACAGTAAGTGTTACGAAGAAAAAGAAAAAAACAGGCATAAGAGAAAATAACAGAAAGGGCCCATTTTGGACTGGGCAGCGAAGGTGACATTTAGCTGAAACCTAAAAGATGAGAACAATTCAGTCATGCGAAGACCTTAAGGAAGGGCAGGCTGGGCTGAGGGAACAGCATCTCCAATAGCCTAAGGCAGGGAAGAACTTGGCTTTGGGAGGAACTGAAAGGAGAGGTGGGGGTGCCGGGAGGTAGGGTTGAGGGGAAGAAGGGGAAGAGAGGCAGGAGAGGAAAGGGGACAGGGAGGCAGGACCCGATCTTGTAGGTACTTACGGGACAGAGGAGAAACTTGGATTGCACTCTGAGGGCAATGGAAAGTCACTGATGTGTTTCAATTAGGGTAGTGATATGCTCAGGTTTATAGATTTTAAAGGAATCTGGCTGGTCTGTGAGGAATGAATTGGAAGAGGCAAGAGAGGAGGCAGTGAGATCAGAGACCACTGCAGTGGTTTAGAAGGGTGGAGATGGGGCGGGAGATGGGTGCAGTGGAGTTTGAGGCAAGTAGACTGGAGAGGTATTTTGAAGATAGAATGGCCATGAGTTGGGCTTAGTTGGTTGTGGGGCTAGGGAGAGGGAAAGATCAATAGTGACTCCCAAATTTGGAAACAGAGAATGGCCATGGCTGAACAGTGTGATGAACACAACTAATGTCACTGAATTGTACACGTGAAGGATACTGCAATGGCAAATGATTTGTTACATACATATTTACTGCTATAAAAAACAATAATTCCCAAGGTAAACTTTTGTGTTTTGAGTTTGGGCAACTAAGCACAACAATAGACAATGGTTGTGAGCGTGGTGAAGGACCGCACAGTGTTTCATTCTGTAGTAGGTAGGATCGCTATGAATCAGAAGCAACTCAATGGCACCCAACAATAGCAACAAATCAGAAAGAAAAATGACATGGCATAAAATTGGGGGGAAATGAGGACTAGGATAATCTCAACAGGAGCTAACTGAGGAATGCTTACCCTGTACCACGAGTTGCAGCAGATGAGAGAAGCTTTGACAAGGCCCAAGATTCCCATTCATGAGTCCAGAAAGTAGAAGGGCAGGCTGGATTATTGCCCTACCCCTCTGTTTACTGGACTGCCCGAGTAAATAAGGCTGAGCAATTGCTCCTACCCCAGAAAAATGAATCATGTTCTGAATGGGTAATGATTGAATAAAAAATGAGTTGTTGTTAGTAGGTGCCATTGAGTTGGTTCTGACTCATGACCACCCTATGTACAACAGAGCGAAGCGCTGCCCAGTTATTATTTCAAAGCAGGATTTTCTGTCCACCAGAAATCTTAGGGAAAAGATCATAGCATGATGAAATTTGGGAGCCCAAATATAGGAAGATAAATTCCCACAACAGGGTCTCAAGCAAACCAGAAAATGACACAACAGCAAGGAGAGGAAAATGGACAGATGATCTCAGGGACAAAAGCATTTGTGAGATTTGAACACCTGAGAGGAACAGGTTTGTAGTAAGATTGCCTGGGCGAGGGAAGGCTTGTTGGCTCTCTCCAGAGTTCAAGTGGCAAAGAGGAAAGGGGAAATCTGACCAGATGAGATACAGACTAAGGCAGGGAAGAACTTGGCACTGGGAAGAACTGAATGAACTCTTAGGGTAAAAGACAGGGAATGAAAGGACAGTGGGCACACTGGCAGAAGACATCCAAAGTGACTGTGAGTCCACAGTTGGCCCTGCTGCCTTGCTCTTCCCCAAGAAAGGGAGGGAGGGCCCGTTACTCACTGGGGTTCCAGGAGGAGCTGAAGAACTCCTGTGCTTCTTTCCCTGCTTCCTGATCCTAAAAACCAACCTGTTGCCATGGAGTGAATTCTGACTCATGTGTGTCAGAGCAGAACTGTGTTCCATAGGGGTTTTAATGACCGATTTTCAGAAATAGATCACCAAGACTTTCTTTCAAGGTGCATCCGGATGGACTCAAATTGCCAACCTTTTGGTTAGCAGCTGAACTCTTAACCATTTGTGCTGTCCAGGGGCTCCAAGCCCCCATCGTACCCCTGCGCCTTTCTCTTCTCCTGCCTTACAGAGCCACCACCCAGCCAGGTCACTCCTCCTATGACCTGGGCCTCTCTCCCATTCCTTGGCTGAAAGGCTGCTCTCGTCTGCCATTGTCACAGTCACCATCAACAACACTAATGGGCTGGAACTCTGCCACATACAGGGAATGCTCAGTGGTATGAAGAGCAGTACAGCAACAGCAACTCAACCCTGCAGAGTTCCTGTATAAAAAGAGTTCGCCCCGTTCCTGACGTCAACCAGCAAAGAGACGCTTGCTTCAGAGAATGAAAAATGGAAGTGACAGAGATCTCTAATGGTAAAAG